>NW_028317912.1:2020500-2694000 GCF_062004578.1 Staurois parvus
AGTCAGGCACATTACAAGTTAATGATCACTGATATAGATAATGTACCCGAGTAATAAAACTTCATTTTTTTTTATTAGAAAAGTAAAAGAGGACAACATAACACTACTGCGATATTTGACACGGTCTTTGATAAACTAGCACATCAATCTCTGGTTCGATGGATAAAGTAGCAATTCTCAATTTGGTTCTAATTTGGCTTCATCCTGGAAAATAGTTGCTTACAAATATAGGTGCTGTTGAAAACTGATGACGTGATTAAGGCGTGATCGTGAAGAGTGGGATATTTTTCTTTGGGAAGATAAAATAAAAGTCCAGTAAAGAGACACTGTCAAAGTTTTCTTTGGTCACATGTGTTCGCCAAGTGTTAATGCAATTTTACATTAACAAAAAAAAAATCAACATTTTTAAGCAAGTTTACGATTTTGTGTTGGACCACATTCAGAGCCGTACTGGGCCACAGGTTGGACACACCTGTTCCAAAGCATGCACTAAGAAAAGTATTTTATTGTGTGAGAAGAGATTAAGGTTGTGGGGATGCTTTTCTTCAGCAGGGACAGGGAAGCTGGTCAGAGTTGATGGGAAGATGGATGGAGCCAAATACAGGGCAATCTTAGAAGAAAACCTGTTAGAGTCTGCAAAAGACTTGAGATTGGGGCGGAGGTTCACCTTCCAGCAGGACAACAACCCCAAACATACAGCCAGAGCTACAATGGAATGGTTTTCAAAGCATATTCATGAGTTAGCATGGCCCAGTCAAAGTCCAGCCCTAAATCCAATTGAGAATCTGTGGCAAGGCTTGAAAATTGCTGTTCAGACACTCTCCATCCAATCTGACAGAGCTTGAGCTATTTTGCAAAAAAGAATGGGAAAAAACTTCACTCTCTAGATGTACAAAGTTGGTAGAGACATCCCCAAAAAGACTTGCAGCTGTAATTGCAGCGAAAAGGTGGTTCTACAAAGTATTGACTCAGGGGGGGCCAAATACAAATGAACGCCACACTTTTCGAATATTTGTAAAACATTTTTGAAAACCATTTATCATTTTCTTTCCACTTCACAATTATGTGCCACTTTGTGTTGGTCTATCACATAAAATCCCAATAAAATACATTTATGTATTTGGTTGTAACATGATAAAATGTGGAAACGTTCAAGGGGTATGAATACTTTTTCAAGGCACTGTAAGTATGTGCCACCACTTCGAAGTAAGAGTTTCTGACCTTGGATGCAGATTTTTTTTTTTTTTTTTTTTTACACAAACTATTTTTAGTCTGAATGTAGTGCACATTTACTGATCTTTACATACCATGTGCATGGGCTCAAGGGGGGAAAAAAAACCCTTAGTACATTCATGGTACCTTCATAGTTTGAACAGCTCAAAGCACTGGTTAGCAATGATTGACTTTAACTTATGGAGCGCTTATGCGTTAAAATGTTCTATTTTTCTTGCACAGAGTTTCTATAGAGCTTGATACTTGGGACTAACCAGATTGCTTTCCATGTTTTTATTTGCAGCTTGGGCCACATGGCTGATATATTTTTTCAGAGACAATTGAACAGACTTTGTAAGAACGAAGCCTACATACAGCTAGAAAACACACAACTGCACAGCTCTGAGTGGAAACAGAGCCAGAAAATAAATGAAAGAAAATCAGCAATATCTGCACAATTATATTTTCAAGTTATATTCAGGCTTGCCTCCCATAACTGCACAAAAACATGTCTGTTCTTTAAAATGTCCAATCTGAATGTCTAATGGACTGTTAAAATGTGATTTAGTTATTGCTCTCCCTTCCTTTCTTCTGTATGCATGCCAAAGGTCATTCCTCTTTATAAATTCCAGCACACAAAACCATGCACTGGCAAAAATTGCTAACAAATAACTGGCATGCTATCAGATATTGTCGTACAAGCTAATTGGAACATTTTTTATTGAAATCAACAGGCCAAAGTTACACTATGAAACACATTATTGCATTGTTTGCACTATAATTTAGAACACCGAATAAACTTATCCACGCCCAAGAACAAAAAATGCTTCCTCCTCCGTTTATGTTAAATGGTGATCCTAACAGTAACACTCTTCCTGTTCCAAGGTGATGGTTCTCACTCACCCTACTGTATCTATGAGGGATCAATACTGCAGTAGTATTGGAATAACAAAAAACATGAATAAGTAGGATTTTAACCCTTGGAAAGAACTTGCACAAAAAAACACAATGATAAAAAGAAGACAATCAGTCCTTAAAAAGCATGTTGGATGAACAAATAAAACACCTCATACATCTTCCCATACTAAATGTAAGAATTTAATACAATTACATGTCCAACAGAAAATGGAATGATGACAATGCAAACAGTAGAAGAAAGTGTAATATCCCAACATGTTTCTCTAGCTGAGCTTCTTCAGCGATTCATGGGGTGCAACTAATGAGAATAAATTGCAACAGATATAAAATAAACATTAAAAAAACAAACAAAAAAAAACAAACCAGGTACATGATTGTATTGTAAATGCAATAGATTACTCACAACTAAATAATAATTAATATATTTTGGATGACTTATTTGGTAGTGAGTAATCTATTGCACGTTGACTACAATTACGATACAATCGTGTACCCGTTTTGTTTTTTTTGGGAGGGGGGCCGTTTGTATTTTACTTGACCTTTGAAAAATAAAGGGATTACAAACACTGGCCGGAAATATATGGTCACTTTGGTAATACAGTCCTAGATGAATAAACCGGACCAGAACTACCAGAGAAGTAATAGGGAGGCATAGCAAACAACATTCACATAGACGTGTCTTGAAGATATGGATTAAAATCCAAAGAATGACATATACATTAGAGGTAGCATACGTTGTGCTAGCAAATAAAGACCTCATCCGTATAGAACATATAGCAGAATGGAGCGATGCTGCCAATAAGTGGAGGTATTAATTAGGTAGGGAGAGAGAGTGACGTACCATTTTTCCCTCTATGGCACAGTGATTCAAATCCGTTGAGCGGACGGGTAATGCCTGGAGTGTGGGAGCGCTGGTGAAGAATATAACAGAGTTGGAGTCCACTCCAAAAATCCAGGGGAGGGTCAACAAGATGGGTTGGGTCTGCAGCAATCAAAGTCCCCTCCGAGGAAAGAAAGTCTGATAAATGGGCGTAACCTCGGGTTCTAAGGTGATGAAATTGCCCATTATGGTGACCAGGAGTGAATTCAGGATTGCCCAGAATGGGAATCAAAGGTGAGGGAAGTGGAGAAACTGGAGCTTTGAAATCTTTCCCGTGCGACCTGGAGAGTACTGCCAAGGGTAGGATGTGTGCAAAGCTCCTTAGGTAGAGGGGGTGCAATCCATTACCAACGGATGTCGGTACCCTAGGAGTCCTTCAATTCCATGGAGACTCAAAGTTTCACCTCTCCATGGCAGTGCCAGTCGATTATCCTGGTGAGATGTGTGGCCCTGTAATAAATTCAAGTATTCGGGAAGGCAAGGCCTGCAAAAGACTTAGGTAGGGATAGGCTCTGTAACGGCTGGTGTGTTCTCTTGTGAGACCAGATGAAGTTCTGAAACTGGGAGAAGATATTCCAGAGGAAAAAAGGTAGAAGACATATGGGAACAGCTTGCAGCAAGTAGAGGGCTCAAGAAAGCACTATTATTTTGATAGCATGGCATCAACCAAACCACGTTGGAGTTATGGATGCTGTAGGTCTTTTTTAAGCTTGAGGAGAAACGGTTCGAAATTTGCCAAATAAAGCTTAGATGGGTCTGGGGTAACGTTCATATTGAGATATCTGATTGCATCGGAGGTCCATTTGAATGGAAAAAGAGGGACAGAGACTTTGGATTATGTCGGGATACGTGGAGATGTTGAGGGCAGAATATTTTCCCAAGTTGATCCTAATGTGGGACAGGATCCCGTATGCCTTCAGAGCCTTCAAAAGATTCGGTAAAGAAGTGAGTGGATCTGAGACGAAAAAGATCAAGTCGCTGGCAAGGGCTGTCACCTTATAGATTCTGGAAGGCTTTTGGTGGAACGTGTTGGGATATTACACCTTCCTATGTTTTCATTGTCATCATCCCACTTTCTGTTGGATATGTAATTGTATTATTATTGTACATTTATTATGGGAAGGTGTATGGGGTGTCCATCCATTACAATATAGTCATCCAACATGCTTTTAAAGGACTGATTGTCCCTTCTTTTTATAATTGGTTTTTGGAATAAAATGATGTTTTTATACCTATTTTGTGTGATTTCTGAGAGTTATGGATTAGCACCATTAAAGTCCCACTTACTGTATTAATGTTCTTTGTTATTCCAGTGTTATAGGGATGCAGTGCTGACGTTATCAAATATACCCCTAACTTTTATTTTACTGCAGTAGTTTTGGAAACACAAAGTGGGGTTTATCAAATTTTACTGCAAAAAAGGATAAAGTATAAACATGAACAATATTCAGCATGAGTTGTGGGTGGTTTATACCCCAGAAACAATGTACTTTGGAGATGCGTAAAATGTTACCGCTACAAGACCAGCAAACCTGTCAAGAAAGATTTGAGTGTTATGTCAAACTTTTTACTGCCCTAAAACACTAAACTCTTTCAGCCTCTGCGTGGGAAAAAAATTGTCCGGAGCATCAACTAGACCTGCTACCATGGTAACACGCCGCCTGCGACAGCAGGCCAGAGGTCACCTTTTCTGACATCATGGCTACAAAAGGAAAAACATATGTCACTGTAGAGTATCTCCAACAACTTGCAGCTGAACCAGCCAACACATGGAGGGGATAAAGCTGAAGACATGAGCCAAAGATTTACAGCCCAACAGGACAGTAATAATAATAAGAAGAAGGAGCATCGTTAAGGAATTAGTTAAAATGAGCAAAAAGATGAGTAATGAGAATGTAACAATGTAAAGGTTTTCAAAAGTCTTACGAAATATTTTTTTAAAGATGTATGCAAAAACAAAATGTGGAGGTGTTGATCAGCAAACAATCAGACCTTTGTTTCATTTGCAAACTTGTTGTATAAAAAGGTTAACAAGGATTTTTGCTATGGGGGAAAAAAAGGTTTTTGGTTTTTTTTCAACCAATTTCACTTTGTCAGGACTTTTAGGTAGATAACATGTACCCTGCTTATTTCATGCTCCTGTATAGCCAAATATGCACAGGCTTTTGTCCAGCTGCCTTGCATTTGTTTATCTGATCTCATCAGTGCAAGTTATGGTATAAAACCATATATGGAATAGACTTTTTAAAGATCCACACAAAAGTAAGTTTGTAGCCAGGTGGCCGAAAACCAACCAAAAACACACAAATATAAGAAAACTACAGCAGCTAGGTGTTTATAACTCAGCTATAGAACAACTTTGCATGCATTAATGCACACATTTTCATGCACTGAGTATTGTGTTCAAAACGCTCATTCATTTTAAATGGACTGTCAATTAATTATGTGCGAATGCATAGGAGCGTTTATTTTAATCTATATGTGCATTGGTATTCAGAATGGATTGCACCACACAAATAACTAGCCTTTGCAGTATAGTGTACATGGAAGGGCAAAGCACCTTACTGCAAAGCTACTTATAGGTTGGGGTGGTTGCAGGGGCGGACTGACAACTCATGGGGCCCCTGTGTCCTCGCCCACACCCAAAAAAGCCTATGAAAAAAACAATGAAAAGGTACCAGGGGCATCCCATGGGCCCCCTACTGACCCCGGGCCCTCGGGCAGTGACCGAGTGCTCGAATTGTCAGTCCGCCCCTGGGTGGTTGCCACTTTTTGCACAATTGGCTGAATTGGGAGGGGGGAGGCACTAGATGCCTTCAGCTGCCATTGTGCTCTTACTGGGCATCACATGCATTCACTGTGTCTTTAAGGAGGAGTGGGTTACCTCCAGGCACACCTGTCCTTAATTTACCCATTTCTATATGTGCTCCTACTAAGGAGACTCTAAAAACTTATAGTGTTAGGACTACAGTTTATAGAGGGACCTTGACATGGGCACTGCAGCTTACGTATACATTTGCAAATGTGTGCAAACAAAACCCTCTGTTTTCATGAATTCATCAGTTGTTTTCCAGGCTGGCTAGAAAGGGTGTTGGGAAATCTTCTGTTTGTTTGTGCTACAAAGAAATAGGATGTTGCTACCACTTCAGAAGATACTAGTTCCCAGGCTTTCAGGCAGACTCTCAGGCCTTAGCACTTTTCTGAGTCGATGACCTGAACCAAGCATTCAGACAAGGTAGTCTGACTCACTGCCTGCTTTCTGCATGCTTGTTTCAGGTCAGTGACTCAAAGTACTGAAGGGACCGTTAACTAGTATTTCTAGAATGAGCTCAGCAATGCCAGGCTACAATTCTCTCTGTACATGTCATCTTTATAGTGATCTTGTTAGATTAAAAAGTATCCAGCTCAAAAAGGTCCTTGCAATAGAAGAGCTTTAATGTACAGTGCCCCAGAGGCCTGTGTCTCCAACCTTGCCTCCATTCCAGATCTGCAGCCTCCGTCAGTCTTCAACACTCAGCACTAGCACTTCCAGGTGTGTCCAATGCCTGTGTCCCCCCTGCTGTTGCACTGTGGTTCCATCTTCCAATCTTTACATCACTGCTGAGTCCTTTGGTGGCATAGGGGTTGGAGGATGGAGTTACAGCAGAAGACACATGCATCCAACACTCCCTGAAGATTTAAATGCCAAAGAGACTGATGGAGGCTGCAGCACTCAAATGGAGAGGAGGTAAGTAATACAGACCACTGGATGGGTTTTACCCCCTTCACACCGACGTAACAAATATGAGGCCTCAGAGAACTGGGCATTTTTCCGTGGGACTGCATATTTGCGTACCTGTCGCTCCCAGCACAAAGACCAGGGTGTCACTGAGAGACCCAGGTCCTGTTCTAATGATCTGGACCTGGGACTCCCGATTCCAGGTCACATGATTGCTGTGATAACCTCTGATTGGCTATCACAGTAATCAGTCACTGTGAAGCCCGCCCCCCTTGTTTTTTTTTACCCTCTCTGTATGGAGGAGAGAGATACATTGTATCTCTATCTCCTTGCAGAGAGAAAAAAAAAATGATTTGTAAAAAAAAAAAAAAATTAAATATTAATATATATAAAAAATAAAGAAAAAAATACCTATATCAAGGTATGATCTAGTTCATTGCCAGGGTTAATGTTTGCCTCGAAGTCAGGTTTTTTTTTTGCTTTCTTAAATTGGTATCAGTGTCAGTTAGTGTAAGTGTGTTTTAGGTAACAAAAAAACAAAAAAAAACCCCCAAAAAGCAAAATGCGCACTATTGTTTCTGGGCTTTAGTACAGGTACAAACAACAAATAACAAACACGTTATATATCTTATCGCTGCGATCGTCAAGAGCTGGAAAATTTATTTTGGGTTACTTGGTGGTAGGTTATGGTAGTAACAAGAAACACACAGCTAAATTAAAAAAAAATATATATATTTTACTATTTTGGGACAGTTTTCCTTTGATAATAATAATAAAAAAAAAATCAGGAGATATCTATTACCATTTACCACCAAATGAAAGCCCAACTGGTCCTGAAAACAACTAGGTATAATTCACCTGGATGTACAAAGTAGTTGTGATGATATGTACGGTTTTACTAACACATGTCAAAGTTGTAAAATTTTACTTAGGCTTTAAGATTTGCTTTATCCTAAGATGTGAAGGGTTTAAAGCTTTTTTATAGCCAAGACATTTGATCCAGAAAATGTTTTATACTGACAAGTTTCACAAAAAAAAATTGAGGTAGAGACTTTTAAATAATTTCTTAAATTTCGCTGTGGTCAATTATATGTAAAGGATCTTTAGCTATGAAAGTGTCAGACACATGCAGGCGACAGAAAAATGGTCACGCTGTTCCTTAATCTGCAAATAACTACAATGACAAATAGCACAGTGAATAACAGACATTTCTGCTTGCTATTGTCATCTATATTTGAAATACAACTTGTCATATGAGCATAGTTTGAATAGTATGATAAGGACAGACCTACTAGTACATATTGCCTCATCCAACACTGTGTATGTAGACTAAACACACAGATCCCGGGACTGACAATGTTACTGGGATCCAAAAGTTAGAAAACGTACTTATTAACTAGTTTATTAAAATAGAACAAAAAAAGACCAACATTCAAGTGCAAGTGAACCTGAGCTCA
The DNA here is from genome assembly GCF_062004578.1 of Staurois parvus. Classification (NCBI taxonomy): domain Eukaryota; kingdom Metazoa; phylum Chordata; class Amphibia; order Anura; family Ranidae; genus Staurois; species Staurois parvus. Next base: position 2,028,686 of record NW_028317912.1, read on the forward strand.
GGTCAGACTGCATATACAGTAATAAATACTGAGTAACTAAAAAAACCCAAAAAGAGAGTTGCAGCAAGGGTTAAAGAAGAACTCGGGCAAAAAAACAGCATCTGCTCTGACAAGGATGAGGTGTAATTGGGATTACATCATATCCTCCCCTCTCTCTCTGCAGAGAAAGGAAACGACAGATCCCATCAACCACAATGAATTGTAGTGAATGTGAATGGCTATTGGAATTTGGAATTTGTCTGAGAGTCTTGGTCCGCCTACCACTGCAAGTGGGCATGAATTACATCACTACCTCCTGGAGAAAGAACTACAGAAGGGATGTGCCAAGACCAGTGGCTGGGGTAACCAATAAGAATTAAAGATTTGATTTGAACATTAATAGGCTATTTCAGTGCAACTAGTGAGTGAACCAGAAGATGGAAGACATATTCAGCAAAGGTAGGAAATCAGCAACAAGGACATGTACAGAAGTTTTTGCCTGGAGTTCTGCTTTAAAATCCTGTGCTGGCAGAACACTGGGAAGTTGGACCGCTGATCTCACACACCATGTACCAGTCTGGGTCTTTGGCCTACCCCCTAAATACTGATGCAATCAATAGTGCTGCTCAGAGAGCATGAGCATGTTGGAACCCTGGCAAGCCCAATGTAGAACTATTGGCAGCCATTGCAAGAAAATTTCACTATAACTACACTTGGAGTTTTAACTGAAAGTGTGTGTGTATATATATATATATATATATATATATATATATATATATATATATATATATATATATATATATATATATATAGATAGAATCAAGAAAAGCAAAATTTCCCCTAAGTAAAACTGGACTTTTACTAGAGATCTGTAGGGCAATCTATTCAGGAGTGCAACAAATCCAGGTTAAGGGGTTGCCTGATAACAGTAATGAAGTTTACTTTAAGTATTAATGCATCATTTTCAGCTTTTTTGGGAATCAGTGAAAAGTACATTAGCTGGGGGACCAAGGCTAGTTGGTTACTTTGCCACTGCAAGAAGCTCAAAAGTAAAACCTCTGCCAGTGTAAGAAGGAAGTTTATGAGTGAAATATGAACAATGACCATTCAATTAGAAATTCAGAGCTATATGCAAAGCTTTTGGCACCTTTGTTTTGATGATTTTCTCAGTGAAAAAATAAGCCAAACTTTTGCAAGCAGAATAAATTAAATCAGACATGTACAGGGGAAGTTCAATATAAACTGAACCAGGTGCCTACAACGGAGATACTCTATTATGCAAATCTCAACTTTGGGGAGAATGGCCAAAAGACTTTTGGACACCCTCCCCTACCAGGGTGCTCTAGTCTACAGGAAAATAAACCTGTCTAGAAGCAAAGGTCATCTGTTGGTCCCCATAAGCAGTTTAGAAGGTCTACCCTAAGAACTAGTAACTTTTAACATGACAGAATTCTGAAAAATGTAATGTACAATTTAAAAAAGCAGGACAGCACAACTGTGGTATGTACAAACCTTTGAGCATCATATCAGACAGTGTTAAGTAACATTTTATCTATCAAAACCAAAGTCTCTAAATGCTTCTCAAAATGTTTGTCTTACCAAAAGGTACTCCTGTATACTTTGCACAATGCTCCTAGTTGTCTTCTAATGGTCCTCTAACTTAAATATCATTTGACCTTTGCCTACACCAGCCTTTCTCAACCTTTTGAACATGAAGGGACTCTTGAAATAACTTTTTGGCTTCAGGGAACTCCTGCTAATAAATATACCTATATTTATTTTATATCCAAAATATTTTTTATTCAAATTTTGACAGGTTTACAAAAAAAAACAAAACAACCAAAACATAGAAGAAAACAAATCAGTAAACCAGTAGCGGTAATGGTGTCCTGCAATACAGGTATCTAGAGTACCAATGACAATACAAGCAAGTATACTTGTAAAAGTAACAGAACAACGGGCATACATATAAAATCAGAAGGTTTGCTTCAAACTTAAACCACCATAAAACATACTCATTACCACTCAATTCTCTCTACGCACAGATGTGCGATTGAGAGCAAAAAAGGTTTATTAAATGTCAGACCAGGATAAAAGGCAAAAGAAGCATCACCACTGTTAATTCCAGTACAGGTAGCAAACTACTATATTTTCAAAGCATGCCTACTCACAATGCCTTCCAACCACCCACAGCTGCCAGTGCTACACTCTAAGCATTCCAATATACAAGGGGAGTTCAATTCAAACCTGGACTTTTTTACAGGTATATAAAAGGGATGCTAGCGTGGCATACCTCAGGATCCTGAGGAAGTCATGTGAACGTGACGTAGCGCGTAGATGTGGCGTGGTGACGTACTTCCGGTCAAGCGCCATCTTGCTACTCCAAATCGAATGCAGTACACCCATGTTTAGTGGTGGAAAAGCTTGATTGATCTGCTTACATGTGAGTTGTAACTTGGCGATTTTTATATGTTCTTAAGCCAATAAACAGTATTGCACTATGGGAGATTTGTTTTGAATCCCTTCATGGTCCCAATATGATACTCACCTATTGACATATACACTGCGGCACCTGTATATGGAGGAATGAATTTTATTGGAGGAAATTACCAATAAGGGGCTGTGGAACCTAAGTGGTCTGGAGAGTCATTACCTGTAGGATCCAGGGAGATCAAAAAGGCGTGTTGACCCTTGTGGGTCACATCAAGGAGGTGAGGGGTGCCTGCTATTTAGGATTTATGCTCACCATTTTGCACTGGAGCACTGTTCACATCAACTGCATTGATATTTTTGTATTATTTGGACACTTGGTTATTGATATTTATTATTTATAAGGATATTTGCACTAGTCACTAAGTGTATGTTACCTTTGATATATATCCCTGATTGGAGATACGTCACTGTTACATAAGTGTCACTTATTTATTTGGGAGGTAGTCCCATTTGGGACTGGTTGATATCACTTTTGTTAAGACCCATTAAGTATTTGCACCTTAGAAATTCACGGTTTTAGAAACTCTATAGATCCATTAGGATCTTACACAGCAATAACACTATTGTGTGATTTAATATTTATGATATGTTTATTTGATTTAATTTATTTGATTTGATTTATAGCGCTACACCATTATATATAATTTTAAATTCTGACTGGACTTCATTTTCTAGATTGTAAGCTCGAAAGAGCAGGGCCCTCGATCCCCTCATGTTTTGCATTGTATTGGTATTGTTCTGTCACATGTTCTGTCCCCCTTTGTAATGTACAGCGCTGAGTGAACTATTGGCGCTTTATAAATAAATACTGTATAATAATAATATAATAATAATTTTGCGGCTTACAGATGCTCTTTACACTACATTACTGAATAAGCCTGACAATGCTTTGCAGAGGTCTTATACACTGCTAAAAAAAATAAATAGAGGAACACTTTTTAATCAGAGTATAGCATCAAGTCAATTAAACTCCTGAGATATTGATCTGGTCAGTTAAGTAGCAGAGGGGGTTGTTAATCAGTTTCAGCTGTCTTGGTGTCAATGAAATGAACATCAGGTGCACTAGGTGGGCAACAATGAGATGACCCTCAAAACAGGAATGGTTTTACAGGTGGAGGTCACTGGCATTTTATTTCCCTACTCATCTTTTCTGACAGTTTTTCACTAGTTTTGCATTTGGCTAGGGTCAGTGTCACTACTGGTAGCATGAGGCCATACCTGGACCCTACAGAGGTTGCACAGGCAGTCCAACTCCTCCAGGATGGTACATCAATACGTGCCATTTCCAGAAGGTTTGCTGTGTCTCTCAGCACAGTCTCAAGAGCATGGAGAAGATTCCAGGAGACAGGCAGTTACTCTAGGAGAGCTGGACAGGGCCATAGAAGGTTCTTAACCCACCACCAAGATCGGTATCTGCTCCTCTGTGCAAGGTAGAACAGGATGAGCACTGCCAGAGCCCTACAAAATGACCTCCAGCAGGCCACTAGTGTGAATGTCTCTGACTAAACTATCAGAAACAGACTTCATGATGGTGGCCTGAGGGCCCGACGTCCTCTAGTGGGTCCTGTGCTCACTGCCCGGCACCATAGAGCTCAACTGGCATTTGCCATTGAACCCCAGAATTGGCAGGTCCGGATAATACAGGGAAGGTAACATTGGCCATCAAGAAACTGGAGGACCTGTCAAATGAGCTTAAGGAAAACTCAGGTATTACACATCCCTGGGATCAGTGGTTTGGATGGCTGAGTGGTTGGCAAAAGGCCCTCGCCCAAGTAGGGGTGGTTATCCTGGGTATCATCATTCTGACGGCAATAGTCGCCTGTTGCGTAGTCCCTTGCATTAAGAAATTAATTTGAAAGGCTGTGAATGAGGTTTCCCCTACCTTCATGAACTATGATGATGTCGAACTCCCCCACGAAGGAGGGGAGTCCTACACTCCTTTACAGACTGTGGCCCCTGATCATTCACATTCGTAAGAAGTATTATAAATCCTCCTCTCCTACAGGCAGCTATGAACAGGGAAAGACAGTGCCTGACTGTGGCCTTCTCAGTGTGCATCGAGACTCTAGGGGTGGACTAGCCACCTAAGAGCTCTATATGCGACCAAAATGAGTTCCAAGGGGGGGGGCCACCAGGCAGATAGGACATCAGAGGAACACAGGGACAGTTAGATATAAAATAGCCATTTTAAGGGGGGATTGTAATGGATTGTGATAGACAACCCGTATTTTGCAAGATAATCAGTAAAATGACAATTTTATAGTTTTGCTTCTCTCTGCCTCTTGCTCTTTAAATTCCTTACTCTTTTAAGTAAACAATCAGATACAGGTTAACAGAACAATGATAATTAAGATGGCGCCTTCATCCAGAGTCTCGCCCGAGGTGACTCATTAGAAGAAAAAGCACCTTTCAAGGTAAACAACCCCCATAAAAAGGAAGAAGTCTCATTTGTGACAATGATTGGAAGATATCAACACGGATGAAAGAACACACAGGAAACTTAGGAGACTTTTCACCCAGTCATCGCATATGATTCGCTTACGTCATTAGACCTATAAATGCTATGTTTAGTTCCTCAATAAAGTAGAAATTGGGAAGTTGACAAACTGCAAACGGTGTCAGTGTCTTACTTCTGCGTGCACGTATTTCTGCATTAATTAGGCTCACTGGTAGATCACGGTAGGTGGCCTGTAAGTGACCACGTCCAAAACAGAATGAGCACTGCCAGAGCCCTACAAAATTACCTCCAGCAGACCACTGAGGGTGGTGTGAGGGCCCAGCGTCCTCTAGTGGGCCCTGTGCCCACTGCCCGGCGCCATAGAGCTCGACTGGCATTTGCCATTGAAGACCAGAATTGGCAGGTCCGCCACTGGGGCCCTGTGCTTTTCACAAATGAGAGCAGGTTCACCCTAGGCACACGTGACAGATGTAAATGGTCTAGAGAAGCCATGCAGAACGTTATTCTGCCTGTAACATCGTTCATCATGACCGTTTTGGTGGAGATTCCAGGAGACAAGCAGTTACTCTAGGAGAGCTGGACAGGGCCAGAGAAGGTCCTTAACCCATCAGCAGGACCAGCATCTGCTCCTTTGTGCAAGGCGGAACAGAATGAGCACTGCCAGAGCCCTACAAAATGACCTCCAGCAGACCACTGAGGGTGGTGTGAGGGCCCAACATCCTCTAATGGGCCCTGTGCTCATTGCCCAGCACCATAGAGCTCGATTGGCATTTGCCATTGAACACTAGAATTGGCAGGTCCGCCACTTGCACTCTGTGCTTTTCACAGATGAGAGCATTTTCACCCTGAGCACATGTGACAGATGTGAAAGGGTCTGGAGAAGACATGGAGAACGCTATGCTGCCTGTAACATCGTTCATCATGACCGTTTTGGTGGTGGGTCAGTGATGGTCTGGGGAGGCATATCCATGGAGGGACGCAGACCTCTACAGGCTAGACAATGGTACCCTGACTACCATTAGGTATCGGGATGAAATCCTTGGACCCATTGTCAAACCCTGCGCTGGTGCAGCGGGTTCTCCTGGTGCACAACAATGAACGGTCTCATGTGGCGAGAGGATGCAGGCATATCCTGGAGGATGAAGGAATTGATACCATTGAATGGCCCCCACGTTTGCCTGACCTAAATCCAATGGGATAACATGTTTTGGTCCATCCGCCGCTGCCAGGTTGCACCTCTGACTGTCCAGGAGCTCAGTAATGCCCTGGTCCAAATATGGGAGGAAATACCCCAGGACACCATCAGTCGTCTCCTTAGGAGCATGCCCTAACATTGTCACATATGCATACAAGCACTTGGGGGCCATACAAACTACTATCATTTTGAGTTGCTGCAATTAAATTTCAGAAAAATGGACTAGCCTGCTGCATCATTTTTTCACTTTAACTTTTGGGGTGTGTTTGAATTCAGTCCTCTGTACGTTGATAATTATCATTTTCATCAAATGATGGAGCATCCTTATGTTCCTAACACATTACCCAGTCCATATCAGTATAGATATCCAGCATGATATTTTTCCCCATTGCGATCGGATGTGTTTCATATTTGAAGGAAACATACCTACAGCTATAAACACAAGCATGTCAAAAGATTATTTATATAGACAATTTCCTTGTGTACAGACCAGTTATTTGTTCTACATGATAGATGTAAGCAGATATTCTGGCATCATTGTGTGCCTCCACCTCGTGTCTTCTGATGATGTGCCAAAGTTCTCCAAAAGAAAAAAAATACCATTATGCTAATGTTTATTTTTTGCTACCAAGTTGTACACAGATTTGAGTAATTACAGTTATGACAGTTTTCTTCTGTGTATGCTATTTCTAGGAATGAGGCAATGAGGACGACTCTCCTGAAAATCAGGGCTGTTAAAGTATGAACATGGACAGGGAAGTTAACTATAACTCTTCCTGACCGCTATAAGGGTTGTGGGCATGGTAAGCACTACAAACTCATAAAAACACAGGAGCTGCCAGTTCTTGTGGCGTTGGGTCTCACACAGATCCAATCCTCGGCTAGCACTTCAATATATCAAAGTCAAATGATTTTATTTCTTTCCACAGATTCAAGTGTAGAGTGAGTAACAGCTTCACACGCAGTGCTTTTTCTGGATTGTGTGCGTGTATGGGCATTGGGCTATTCACCTATAGGCCTGACTAGTAAAACATTTGTTAATCCAGAAGACATTTTCTCTTATTAGATTTTATTTCCCAAAGAGAATAGTCTAATGCTTTCCTAGTGGTACTTCCACCACTTTCATGATGCTTCACATTCTAACCCAAGCTTCCAGTTTCATGCTGATGAGGTCAAGAAGGGGGAAATTGCCTTGTCTGAAGGGCATTATTTTGTCCACGAACAACTGTATGAGGTTTGAAAAGTTCAGTAGATGGGTCATTCACATCCAATCAAGCCATGTAAAAACATTTTCTACTTTTGGTCTCCTTTCTTGTATGCAGTACTTAAGGGAAGCCTCTGGATATTCATCACGTGCAAGGTACAACATTGATTCAGGTTACCATGATAATGAAAAATGGTGGACATTTAAAAAAAAAGTGAAGCAACGTTTGATTTTTTTAGTTTGTAAGGAAGTCTGCTGTTAAATCAACTGGTGTATTTTTTTTCCCTAAAAAGTTACTCTTTATTAATTGAATCCAAATATTTAGCACTTATAGGTGGAGTGTGATGAGCAAAGTTTTATCACACCCAACTTTTGCATGTCATTTCTTGGGAACCCCAGAATCTCTCTACCATATTTTCTGGCTATGTAACATACCACCTTGGAAGTTTGGGTGTTCCTGCCCTGCTGCTGCATTTACCACAATAAAAGATAGATTGCAAAAAATCCAAAGAAAGCACAGAAAGGCCTTATAATAGTGGCAAACACATAGAAAAAGGATGGTTTAACTCTTCAGAATTTAAATTATATATATATATATATATATATATATTAGAAATTGCATTTTATTTACATAATACACACATACCAGATCTCTTAACGAGAGCAAGCAGCTGAACATTCTCTCTTTGAATGTAGTTCCTCGCTTGCTTCTAGCCATCAAAAAAGCTGTTTTGATTGTTTTTCTTTCTCTGTAACTAAGCAGGATTTAATTCACACGGGTAGCAACAGCAAGCTGAATAGGAAGATGTATCTTGACAAGCTGAGGCCAAGTGGGGCAAGATCAGCACTGAAACTGGAAGAATTCCAACTCATGGAGAGAGATCATGTTTCCACTGTTCCGTTCAGAATTCTTTAGAAACCTTTCAGTGCAACAACTTGTTCTATGCTGAGATGGAATCCAACAGTCAAACTTGTCTTTGGATTCAGTGCCCTGGACTCTTCTTGTATGTATTATTAGTGCCCCACGGATTATTATGGAGCTGTGTCCCAAATCCAGAGACAATAAGAGATTGTCCCATAAAATTCTATAGGTCCATGATGCAAAGGCATGGCCAGGACAGCGAAGACTTGCAGTGCTGGATGTAAATAAATAGTGGATCTACTGTGTCTATCAGACTGAAGCAAGCATACATCTGTGGAGGGTGGGGGTGAGGTGGCGTGGGGGGGATATGTGCACTTATCCTTCAGCTGCATACAGATTGTTATGTGATACAGAAGTTTTCCTGACCTAAAAGAGGTTCCTGCCTGTACGTTCTCTGAGAGCAGACAAAATGAACCTTGCACCGCATTCTGTAGGCCTTGTGCATGTCCCTAGTCATAGATAAAAGGATGCTCTGTCAGAAAACTGCTACATTCACTGCATCTCTGGTCACCATAAAGGTTTTTACAGACCTAACTTCAAAAATAAATATTTAAAGTGGTTCTAAAGCATTCCCTGCATTAAGGTTAAATAATAAAAAAAAATGATTTTAGGACTTGCTGTGCCCCCCCTGCCACTCTAAACACTTCACTCCTGGATTGATCCAGCATTGCAGCATTGTTCCCAGCTGCAGTCTTCCCTCCTCTCTACCTCTTCGCACAGGGACTAATAAGCAGTAGCGGTAGTTTTTGGCTCCTGTTGATGTCAGTCAAATGCATTGAGGAGGGAGTGGGGGCAGGGCTGAGCCGCACGGTATGTGCCTATAGACACACACAGCACAGCGTGGGATCGAGCCCATGTGAGTGCTCCTTTAGCAAGCTGGTTGATATGGGGCATGCAGAGAAGAGAAGGAGCCTAGAGTGCTGGTGAGGGACCTCAGAAGAGGATCCATTGCACAAAGCAGGTAATTATAACATGTTTGTTATATTGAAAGCAAAAACTGAGGAGACTTTACAATCACTATAACTCTTTTGCAAAAAAGGAAATATTGCTGAACGTCCAGAAAAGCTTTACCCATTTTCTGTAGAAGGAATACCTGCATTCCTTGGGTACCTAGTAATGTGACTAATGTAAAGGTGTTTCCTAATATTTCAGTTAGATGTTTTTGGCACACAGATTAACCACTTGCCCTTCTGAGGATTTACCCCCCCTTCCTGACCAGGCCATTTTTTGCATTACAGCGCTGCTTTTCTTTAACTGCCAATTGTGCGGTCATGCAACGCTGCAACCAAATGAAATTTACGTCCTTTTTTCTCCATGAATAGAGCTTTCTTTCGATTTGATTGGCTGTACATTTTTTATTTTTTGCACTATAAAAAAAAAAACAAAAGACTGACAATTTTGAGAAAAAAAACTATATTTTTGACTTTTTGCTATTAAACATGTCCAGTAAATAGAAATTTAAAAATCAAACTTCGTCATAAATTTAGGCCAAAATGTATTCTGCTACATGTCTTTGCTAGAAAAAAAAATCCCAATATGTATAAATTAATTGGTTTAAGTGAAAGTTATAGCGATTACAAATGGCGGTATATATTCTGGGATTTTTATTTTTACTAGTACCTGGCGGCGATTAGCAACTTATAGTGGGACTGCGGCAGGCATTCTGACACTGGGGGGGACAGACTTCGTGTCACTGACATCCCCAGTAACATCAATACAGTGATCAGTATTAAAAGGCACTGACACTGTACTAATGACACTAGGCAGGAAGGGGTTAACATGTGGGACAATCAAAGGGTTAACTGTGTGCTGCTTTGCATACTGGGCTGTTTGTGCTTCACTGTTAGCACACTGCTTTGCGTTTTTGCTTCTATAGACTTCAATGGGAACACTGAAGAAAAGCATGTATTGCATTTTTGCTGCATTTTGAGTTTAAAATCTACCTAGCAACAAGAAAAAAAAATTAAAAACAAAAATAAAAGCAAAACGCAAGTATAAAAACACAAAACGCAATGCAGGAACGCATAAACTGCAACCTGCATAGGTGTGAACCTAGACTGATATTAGATTCCCAGCAGAATAAATACTAACGCTCTACTACACAACAGGTTAACAGTAATGTAGGTCATAAATAAGAGGCATACAACTGGGACCTGATTATGAGTTATGACTAAAGATGTGTTTTAAATCACGTCTACATAGGCTTTTAGAGATTCAATGGGATTGACTTGGATAGAGGAATAAAAGCAAAGCACAAATAGATCTCAAACTGACTTTAACTGATCTCAGAATCCCATGTACATTAGCCTTAAAGATACAACTTCACAGCAATGGAAATGTCACTGGTGTCATTTGACTTTATTTTAAAGTGTTCTAAGATCAAAGCTGAATTCCAGGTATGGTTTGCATTGCAGAGTTACATTGGTCCAGCTTTGATCAATGTTCCATACCACATATTCCATACTGGTAAGATCGCTGTGGAAGCGGAGAACCACTGTAGAAGTCGTCACTACTTCAGTAATTGCCATGGACTTCCAAGACCTGCACCAAGTGAGCAACCTAGTGTGGAAACTATGCAGCAGGGAGGCCTCTTATTGGACGAGTCCAAAGGCAAAGCATCAACATCACTTTTTTCACCTTGTCCAATCAGAGATTGCTTTGCATAAATTGAGAGTAATGCAAGGATTTCTCTGATGGCAGCCATGCTGAGCGAGCGACTCATAGTTACTATGCAACGGGGCAGCAGCGCCACATGGTACCTGGAAGACACGGCAAACACTGTAGTAGCAGCGGCTACTAACTAAAGTGATTCCCCATTTCCACAGCAGTCCCAGTATAGAATATTCCTGGTTACATTGGTCCCAGCTGAATCAATGCAACTATACAATACAAACCATACCTGGAATTCAGTTGTAAACTGATAAAATATTTACTGTTTGAGATACGGCTTTGGAACATTTACTGTATTATCTCTATGTTTTACAGCAGTCGGGTACATTTTCCCATTCTAATTTCCATTCTGCACAACTGTTACCTAATCCTTTAAATGTTGTATCATTTCAGCAAATTATCATCTGTGTCATCAGTAAATGCAATCTCTTTTGTGACTTAATTACGGGAAACAAATTAATGATGCAAAATTAAATCACTGGAGGCTACTAACCTGAACATTGCAGCACTGTACATAGACAAGCCCAGCTTTGTTCCTTGGAACAGTCCATCCATTTTTCCAAAGTGCTCTGAAGCCTTGAGGTAGTACACAGCGTTTCCGAAATCAAAATCTCAACCAACAAAGTTCCTTTAAAAAAATAAATATTAACACAAATTAGCAAGAACCTGTAATCAATGCTTGCTATTCTTATGTCTAAAGGCATTGCTTCTGAAGAAAAGCAAAACATCACAGCAGTTACTCATATCAGCACTACAAAGTAAAAGGAAATTCTTATCACTGACCAGTTAAGAGTCCACATCAAGGATTAGGGCTGCTCTGTCCAAAATCATTGCACAGAGCAGGTAAGTATGACATGTTTTTAATTTTACAAAAAAAAAAAGTTTAGAATCACCCCTTTTTGGGTAGAGCCTTATGTGCTGACATCACGCCACCATGGTCGGAGCTTGGAGCGTTGGCCATTTTGGTATGCTTTTATGCATTTAACTCTTTGCTGTATCCAGGTGGATTGCCTTTAAGTATTTACAATAAATACTACACTATATTGCAATACCTTCAGCTCCTGTGGTGAGCTTCTCCCCCTAGGAAGGACAAAACTGACAGAGAATGGAGACTAGCTTATTATTATTATTGCTGGTTATGTATAGCCCTGACCCTGGAGATGTCCAGTCCCTATTTATGGCTTCCTGAGACCCCCCATAAGGATCAGCATTATACAAGTAGCGTTCTGGTGAGTGCACATCTATATAAGGTGGTGGATTCCCATGTTGGATCATGAGAACTCTTGAGCATCCCAGCTGGTATTGCTGCACCTTGTAGTTCCACGAACACCGGCATTGCTGTGACCTGTAGTGCCACAGACTATGTATAATCATCATTATTGCTAAATAAGCACACATACAGTCATGGCCGAAATTGTTGGCACCCTTGATATTTTTCCTGAAAATCAAGTATTTCACACAAAAAAGGTATTGCATTAACACATGTTTTGCTATACACATGTTTATTCCCTTTGTATGTATTGGAACAAATATAAAACAGAGGCAGAAAAGCAAATATGACATAATGTCACACAAAACCCCAAAAATGGGCTGGACAAAAGTATTGGCACCCTTAACTTAATATTTGGTTGCACACCCTTTGGAAAACATAACTGAAATCAGTCGCTTCCTATAACCATCAATAAGCTTCTGACACCTCTCACCCGGAATTTTGGACCACTCTTCCTTTGCAAACAGCTCCAGGTCTCTCTTATTGGAAGGACACCTTTTCCCAACAGCAATTTTAAGATCTCTCCACAGGTGTTCAATGGGATTTAGATCTGGGCTCATTGCTGGCCACTTCAGAACTCTCCAGCGCTTCTTTGCCATCCATTTCTGAGTGCTTTTTGACGTATGTTTGGGGTCATTGTCCTGCTGGAAGACCCAGGATCTTGGACGCAAACCCAGCTTTCTGACACTGGGCCCTACAGTGCGACCCAAAATCCTTTGGTAATCCTCAGATTTCATGATGCCTTGCACACAGTCAAGGCACCCAGTGCCAGAGGCAGCAAAACAACCCCAAAACATCATTGAACCTCCACCATATTTTACCGTAGGTACTGTGTTTTGTTCTTTGTAGGCCTCATTCCGTTTTCGGTAAACAGTAGAATGATGTGCTTTACCGAAAAGCTCTATCTTGGTCTCATCTGTCCACAAGACGTTTTCCCAGAAGGCTTTTGGCTTACTCAAGTACATTTTGGCAAACTGTAGTCTTGCTTTTTTATGTCTCTGTGTCAGCAGTGGGGTCCTCCTGGGTCTCCTGCCATAGCGTTTCATTTCATTTAAATGTCGACGGATAGTTCGCGCTGACACTGATGCTCCCTGAGCCTGCAGGACAGCTTGAATGTCTTTGGAACATGTTTGGGGCTGCTTATCCACCATCCGGACTATTCTGCGTTGCAATCTTTCATCAATTTTCCTCATCCGTCCACGACCAGGGAGATTAGCTACAGTGCCATGGGTTGCAAACTTCTTGATAATGTTGCGCACTGTGGACAAAGGCAAATCTAGTTCTCTGGAGATGGACTTGTAACCTTGAGATTGTTGATATTTTGCCACAATTTTGGTTCTCAGGTCCTCAGACAGTTCTCGTCTCCTCTTTCTGTTGTCCATGCTTAGTGTGGCACAGACAGACACACAATGCAAAGGTTAAGTGAACGTCTCTCCTTTTTATCTGCTTTCAGGTGTGATTTCTATATTGCCCACACCTGTTACTTGCCCCAGGTGAGTTTACAGGAGCATCACATGCTTGTAACATTCTTATTTATCCGCAGTTGTGAAAGGGTGCCAATACTTTTGTCCAGCCCATTTTTGGAGGTTTGTGTGACATTATGTCGAATTTGCTTTCTTTCCTCCCTTTTTGTGTTTTGTCCCAATACACACAAAGGGAATAAACATGTGTATAGCAAAACATGTGTTAATGCAATACGTTTCGTGAGAAATACATGATTTCCTGGAGAAATATCAAGGGTGCCAACAATTTCGGCCATGACTGTATATCACCTGGCACTTCTGTGACCTGCAGTACCATAGACTATCCACTATTTATATACAGAAGTTTAGAGTTTTTTATGATTCTATGTGATCTGAGACGTTTTATTTGATTTACTTCACTGGAATATTGTATGAACACTTCTATTCACATAAGCACTTTATGACTGCATTTAGTGCTGCACTTACATTGGAATTGATTACTGTTGGTTTGTTACCTTGCCTTTTGTGCTAGCGGCTACCATATTATCTGCGCTCGCCTCATATCTTGTATTATAGACTGATTTTACTGTTGTGGGTTTAGTAACACTTTAATGCTGAGGCCATGCAAGAAACTAACTGGTGAATGAAGGCCATGTGACCTAAAGTAGGGACTAGGCCACATTATTTGAAAAGAAGGCATCATGGGATCCTCTTTCTGGCCTGTATTTCCTGACCCAGCCTTCCCCACCCACACCGAATTTGGTCAGATTCCATGCTCATTTTTCCACCCAGTATGTCATCTGTGCAACCTCTAGAAATACAGTCCTATATACGGTTTTAATTATCTTCTAGATTGTAAGCTCTAACGAGCAGGGCCCTCTGTTTCCTCTTGTACCAAATTGTATTGTAACTAATGTCTACCTTCATTTTGTAAAGCTCTGCGCAAACTGTTGGCGCTATATAAATCCTGTATAATAATAATAATAATAAGCTAGTCTCCATTCTCTGTCAGTTTTGTCAACCACAATATAGCAAGAAAGGAAAGTTTTCTTTTTGATGAAAGGTGGAAATGGTAGTCTGGAGATGACATACATGTCTTTCCTAAGAGATCTTCGCAATAAAGAAAAACCAAAATAAAACATAAAAACAGTGGGGTGTAGAAAACCTATATATTTTAGGTGCTGGATGTTGGAACAGCAAAGTCATAAAGCATTCAACATGTGCTGACCTGTACACACATGGGCGGCAATATGCCCACATCTGAAATACAGAGGAGCTAAGGTCCACCAAGCCCATGTGCAAATAAAATGTTTTCTTATCTGTGCCAGAGTTCCTGCCCCCAGTGCAGCAAATCCAATTCTCAGGGCCAACTGGCAAAGGATTAAAGCAGATAAAGATAAGTGTAAAATTCACAAACGCCTGTCCTCAGCCCCGTAAAGAATCAAGTCTGACAGAGAACAGAGTTTATTTTCTGTAATACTGTAAATGAACAGAAAATGTATTAATGACAAAACACTTGAGATGTTTCAGCAAGGTCTGACCTTAATCCATCAACACCCAACAAAGCTAAAGTAACACGGCGCTATGCAGATAGGTGAGGGTGACGAGAATAATTGTTCCACAATGCGAGATATGCACCTGTGGGAGGCGGAAAGCAATTACAGCTATAATATAATTTATATTTTTGTATAATATATATATATATATATATATATATATATATACATACACACACACACACACACATACATATACACACATACATAGACACACAATATATATATATATATATTTATTTCTATTACACACGCACACACTATTTCTACCACTATTAGTCTGAGCACCAATGAAAAAAAAAAAAAAAGGAATGCTACAACAGCCACGTCAGCTTGAACAGCCAGAACGATTTTTCTCCCTTCACCAACACTTCTCTGTACGGTGTTACTCCTTGAATTCCTGTATTAATCTGAAAGACATCTTGTGAACATGTTCCTGTAATTCTTCCTTAAAGAGGATTGCTACCCTCTTAAAAAGCTTCCCTCCTATCAAGCCCTGTGCTACATGAATAGGTCTTCTTTTTTTTTTTTTTTTTAAAGAAAATGTTGGGCCCCGTCCCCCCTTGCACATCATTCGCCATAGCACTTCATTCAGAAAGGAGGAGGTGTGTGTCTAATGCTGCATCATCATGAGATGTGTCGGCTGAACTGGGGGAGCCTCTTGATCACGTCACAATCAACATGATGGCGTGGGACCAAGAGGTGACAGAAGACAAGAGGATCTCAGCACGTCAACGCTAGATCCTCTATGTGGGTGTATATGTGAACACCACACCACCTGGCAGGTGGGGGGTTAAGAAAATGGCAAGATCCTTTAAGGATACACATGCATAATACTTAGTATTGTTTTTTTTTAGGAGATGATTGGCTTTTATGTAAAAGCAATCATATTGGCAGATTAGAAGTTGGATTGCTTTTACAGGCAGTGGGACGTGTCATCCCTCCCCCTCCTGCCACCCTCTGCTGTCTCTCTGGGCTCATCCGTCCCATCGGGGAGCCCAGACTGAAACCAGCAGTTCCACCATAGAGCTGATCGGAGACCGAAACGTCACTGAATATCTCTATAGTAATAGAAACCGAAAGTGACAAGGATTTCCCAGGTTCCGCAGAAAGTAAACAAGTAATTTCTGAAATGTAAAAAGCATCTGATCAAACTGAACTTGATCAGATGCTTTTAGGGCAGATGACAAATCTGGGGTCTAATTGACCCTAAATCTCTCAGTAAAGAGGACTTGCTTTACTGACCCTCTTTTTATCCCAAGCAATTTTATTGACCTTTGGGTGTCAATATCGACCACTTCATGGAGCCCTCTCTTAACAAAAAGGTCCCTTTTTAACACATTCATTTTAATCATTATAACTTTTTAAATAAATGCAGGGATTGTGTGTGTGTGTAGGTGTTTGGGGGTTCTAAGTAATTTTCTACAAAAAGTACTGGTTTTTAAATGTATGCAAAGTATTTGGATGCCTGCCTTTACACGCACATGAACTTTAATGGCATCCCAATGTAAACAGGTGCAACCTAGTATCCCTGCATATATTTAAAGAGTTATAATGTTTTTTTACCTTAATGCTTTCTATGCATTAAGGTAAAAAACCTTCTGTGCCTGGGATCCCCCCCAGCCCTCTTATACTTTTCTGAGTTCCATTGCGATTCAGCACTGTGCATGAGAGCAGCAGCTCTTGTGGCTTTGTCCATCATTCAGCCTGATACAGATTACCTCACTACAGGTTAAGCAGTGACATAGTGGCCAAAAGCACCACAGATCCCAGCAGGGGACCGGCTTAAACATCCAGAAGAATCCAATAGTAGTGGTTACTGGTGCGAAGATCTGACCCACTGACAAGTGGTACATTTTCTTCTATCACTGACTTCTGCAGGCTAAAAGGATTTCTTTAATGATCACTGCCCCTTGTGCATAGTTTTAGCTTTATTTTCTGCTTTCTTTAGAACACAAAATACTACCTAATCCTTAACAAGGCAAAGAACAAAGCAGCGAAGTACAGCTGACATCCTGATCCTCAGACTTTCTAGAGTCAACTCTTGTGCCTTATAACACAGAGCTGTTAACAGATTGCAAAGAGACAGAAAGCTCTTTCCAGTAGAGGGGTGTACACTTTTCCATGATGCATATGGAGTTTAGGCAAAAAGCAGTCTATCAGCAACGATTGTCTCATTGTTAACTGTTTTCCAAAGTAAACACTGAACTTGTGAAGCCTGAGACATGGAAGTTTGCACATTGACTCTGATGATGTCATTCCTGGTCAAGCCGACTCCAGACTGCACACAGCTCCAAAGTGATGTAATTGACCTTCATTTACTTTCAATTGCTCCCAGATGACACTAAGATGTTATACCCCCAAATCTATCTGTCTTCTACTTGGGACACATTATTCCAGAGGAGAAACAGTTGTGTCCTTTGGAGTCAATAATGCCTACAAGTCTCATAAAGAAAACTCTCAATGAATACCCCAGGCCCTGCAGGATACAAATTGAAAGCAGCAAGGTCATGAGCACATATTATTTCATTGTACACTCTCTGTATGAAATATTCCATACATTGTGTAAATCAATGACCCGTGACCCCACTTCCTCTGCAGAATTCAATGCTGCAACTGTAAAAAGAGGTAAGTGGGGAATTCTGAACGCTGCTCAATTCAATGTCTGGCAAATAGCAAGCTAGAGGAATAACTGTATACATGCATTGTAATTTTGTGCATATCTTATCTTTGTTTCTTTGGTTCACACTAATGCAACTTGTCATGCGATTTGACAGTTTCAAATCGCATGACAATTCACACTCTATTGTCAGCAATGAAACCATTCAAACTTTGAAAGAAGTTCCTGCACTAATTTTTGCGATTTCAGGTGCGACTTGCATAGATATCTGTGCATACATTCGCACAGATCTCTGCCAAGTCACACCTGAAGTTGCACTGACATGTGACTTTGAAATCAGGTGACTTCAAGTGAAGTTGCCCGATTTCAAAGTTGGATCCAGTGTGAACCCGAGCTAAAATGGAAAGCAGTCATTTTTAAAAATATTTTTATTTCTTCCAGAAATTAGGAGACATTTATAAATATTTTGTATCCTTATATCTAGCTAGAAGGAAAAGCTAGAGATTTCTTTAACCACTTGCCCTACAGAGAATTTACCCCCCCCCCTTCCTGACCAGGCCATTTTTTGCAATGCGGTGCTGCGTTACTTTAACAATTGCGCGGTCATGCATCGCTGTACATAAATTAAATATACGGCCTTTTTTTCCCACAAATAGAGCTTTCTTTCGGTGGTATTTGATCACCTGTACGGTTTTTATTTTTTGCGCTAAAAACAAAAAAAACTGACAATTTTGATAAAAAAAACAAATATTTTTGACTTTTTGCTAGAAAATATAATCAGTAAAATTAAAAAAAAAAATCAATTTTCATTTAAAATTTAGGCCAAAATGTATTCTGCTACAGTACATGTCTTTGCTAAAAACAAAATCCCAATACACCTAAATTAATTGGTTTACATGAAAGTTAAAAGTCTACAGATGGCAGTATATATACACACACTGGAATTTTAATTTTTTTTTCATACTAGTAATGGCAGTGATCAGCGACTTATAGTGGGACTGCAGAGGGCATTTTGACACTGGGTGGGAACTGACTGTCACTGACATCCCAATGACACTAATACAGTAATCAATGATAATAAAAAGCACTGACACTGTACTAATGACACTGAGCAGGAAGGGGTTAACTTCTGGGGCGATCAAAGGGTTAACTGTGTGCTGTTTAACATAATAGGCTGTGTGTGTTTCACTAGGGAAACATGCTGCTGTGCAGAAAAATGCGCAGCAGCATGTTACTGCTGGCAGGAGAGAGATCTGTGTTGTTCACACACAGGTCTGTCCCATGTCAGCAATCACCGGGTGCTGGCGGGGAATCACTGGCCGGGACCCAGTCTTTGGCATCTGTAGCCGCCAATGGTGGTGCGTGCTTCCTACCCATAAATGCGAATCATGTATATACACACACACGCGTGATTTTGCACAGTCCTGCAGCAGTATTTCTGCTATAAAGCAGCGGGGAAGCGGGTAATATTCACTATTATGACTACTTAAAGGACTACTAAAGTTAAAGTGTTAAAATACAGAAATAAGGTGAGGCTGTATATACAGCATTAGTGAGGGGAAATATATAAGCCTACACCAGGGAAGGAGGGGGGTGTCACCACCCTAGAAATGAAAATGCCAACGAATAATAGAAACATTTTATACAGCTATAGTTGTTACTTTTGATTTTTGTTAAGCATATACCCATAGGTATATTAATTTCTAGGGTTGTGACCCGGGGCGGACTTACAACTCATGGGGCCCCCGGGCAATAAGGGATCATGGGGCCCCTGTGTCCTTGCCCAAACTCAAAAAGCCTATGAAAAAGGTACCAGGGGCATCTCATGGGGCCCCCTACTGACCCTGGGCAGTGCCAGAGTTTCCAAATGGTCAGTCCACCCCTGGTGGTGACCCCCCCCCTTGGTAAAGGCATATATATCTCACCTCACTAATGCTGTATATACAGCCTCACTTATTTGTGTATTTTAACAATTGTGCTATGTTGGTGGGAAACACCTTGGTGAGTATGTGAGGTGGGCACATACATTTGGATAAGTCCCTAACAGGGCATCTATTTGATAAATTATTTTCTAGGAATCTCTTTTATGGATATACCTTTAATAGTCCTTGGTTGCAAAGGTGCTTTATACCATTTATACAATGGCAGAGTTTATTGGTCCAGGTTAGGCAGGCTTTGCTGAAGAGATAAAAATCAAAGCTGTAGGATTCCAAAAAATTGATAACAAGATTACAGTGTATATATTGCAATTAAAACAACTGTTAGAACAAAAAAGTCTAGGTTCTACTGGCATAGTTTTTATTTTAAGCAACATCTGGAGGCTAAGTGCCTGTTCACATATACTATGTAGATTATTAGTAGTTTGAACCGCATCCAATCTGCATGACATGTGAAAAAACATTGCTTCCTATAGTGCCTGTTCACATATGTCCAGTGCATTGGCAGCGCAGATTCAGTGCAGTTTTAAAAAGAGTCATGCCTGATTTCTGAGCAGTGGCTTCAGGTTCTGGTGTGGACTACAGGCTATTGACTTCAATGAAAACCATTCCTAAACTGTATATGTGTAAAAAAGGATAAGATCCTGAGCTAATCCTGTCCTGAACCAGATGTAAACCTGACATGAGCAGTTACTGTATCAATTAGCTGTGAAACCTGAGCTTCAATCCGCACCGCAAATGTGTGAATCAGGGATAAGACAATTCCATTGCTTTAAGAATACAGTTGTTTCCAAATGATTCAAAACCCTTCACTCAGATTTAAAAAATAAATGGGAAAAAAAAATGTAATGTTCCCTTAACCACTTGCCTACCGGGCACTTATACCCCCTTCTTTACCAGGCCAATTTTCATCTTTCTGCGCTGTCGCACTTTGACAATTGTGTGGTCATGCAAGAATTGTACCCATATGAAATTTTTATCATTTTTTTTCTCACAAATAGATCTTTCTTTTGGTGGTATTTAATCATTGCTGGGCACTTTACTATTTGCGCTATAAACAAAAAAGGTGCAAAAAAATTTGAAAAAAAAAAGTTTCTTTGTTTCGATTATAAAATTTTTCAAACAGGTAATTTTTCTCCTTCACTGATATGCGTTGATGAGGCTGCACTGATGGGCACTAATAGGCGGTACTGATGGGCACTGATAGGCAGCACTAATGAGGTGTCACGGATAGGCGGCACTGATAGGCAGCACTAATGAGGTGTCACGGATAGGCGGCACTGACTGGCATCACTGCTAGGCATTGACTGGTGGCACTGACTGGCAGCACTGCTGGGTTCTATTAGTCGGAACAGGTGGGTAGCACTGGTGGGCACAGGTAGGTGGCACTTCTGGGCACAGGTGTGTGGCACTGCTGGGTGGCACAGGTGGGTGGCACTGCTGGGCACCAATCATGAGGGCACTGATCATCAGTGCCCTGATGATTGGTGCTGATCCCTGCTCTGACAACTGCCGGTTCTCAGCAGTACTTTCCTCACGCTCTGACACTGAGGAAAGTGCAGCCGAGAACCGGCAATTGCATTTCCCGGTGATCAGCGTGTCATTGGATGTGGCTGATCACGTGGTAAAAGGCCGCTGTAATTGGCCTTTTACCACATCACGTGATCAGCTTTGTCCGTAGTACACCGCGATCACGGAGATCGCCGGGAGCGCGCAGGAGAGTGCGTTCTGGGAGGACACCCTCCCAGGACTGGCCGACCGCAGTGTAGCCGTCATTCGGCTATCTGCGGTTGGCAAGTAGTTAATATGCTTGATATGTTAAAACAACACTATGACAATGAAATCATTAGACTTGATGTTGAGATTCAACAAATCTCAGAGAAGTTAAAACATTTTTTTGGAGGTTCTATCTTATAACATCAGGACTCTAAACTTAGAAAAACAATTGAGGACTTTAATGGACAGCTCCGGTAAAGATAAAAATTCACAAAGGATTTAATTGCTTTCCAGACAGGTCACGCCTATAAATGGCACAGTTTGAGACGTAACAGATCATTTTTTTCCAAAATGGATGGCTATATTGCAGATAAGTCAACCACATCTTCAGTTCTTTCTTCCCAGGGCACAACACGTCAAAGAGGATGACCATTAGGGCATACAGGGGCATACTCTAATAAGGTTGGTGGTGGTCAAATAGGTGGGAGTGCTGAACACAAGCAGTCTCTAGGGGTAACTAAACTGAAGAGTCCACCATCCAGAATTACCAATCCGGTCAAACACCACAAACACCCAGGGAGTAGGTTTGGTGATTATTCCACTAATAAACATGCAGTCAGCAGCAGGGTCCATGGACCTTTACAAATCTCAGAACACTGAAGAGGAAGAATTTTTAGAATCCAATCCCAATCACAAAGACAGAGGCTATCCCAACACATACAATTCACAGATGCACTCAGTTTAACGTGCAACACATCTAAACCAATGTAGGACAGTGACTTTCAAGTCATAAATCTAACTTACTTTTTATTCACTTCTGAGTATAATCTTTTAAAGTTGGGTCTTAATTTCTGTCCAAATATGAATGCGGATACTTTTAATACAATCAGATTTGAATCGGTTCCTTTACAAATTGAATTATAAAAACTTTATTGAGAGCCCTAAATATAAAAACGCAAACTACCACTAGGTGGCACAATTACCCATTGGCGTGACTACACATGCACAGATTATAAGGACCTTAAAACCCTGACAGAGTTGGAACAGGAAAGTGGGGCAGTAGAGATCCCTGATCTGCTACAAGATCAAGATTTATGCGTGAACACACAGGACAAACTTTCAGCCATATGTTTACCGACATAGGAAAAACCAAAAAGCTTTTCCACTCAGACTAATCCTAAAATGGATCTGTTTCTCAAATTGGTGACATTGAATGTTTACAACGTAAAGATATATGGTTTAATCTTACGAAAAGGTGAATTTGATGCTTTGTCAAACCTATAGAAACTCCATTATTTGGTAAGTAAACCTTCAGATGTGGGAGGAAATGTAGTCTTTATGACTCAAGAGCAGTATGTCTATGTGTGAAAATATTTTCAGAAATATGTCTTGGTACAGACCTCTCACCCATTTCTAGCGCATCATTCCAAAATTCTCTCTTCAAAATTATTGATAGGGCATATGTACAGTCTATCATCCCTAAAGCGACCCAGGATTTTTTGAAAATCACACACCCAATCACACCGACATTCTATGCGTTACCGAAAACCCATAAAAGATTAATTGATTCCTCCCGGGTCGCCCAATAGTATCTGGGAGAAATAGTCTGACATCTAGGGCGAGTCATATTGTACATGACCACCTTCGCCCCCATGTCGAAAGTCTGCCATCCCAAGGACACAATTCATTTGTTGACTATTTTGGAAGGACTAGTTGTGGATCAACATACCATATTGGCATCTATTGATGGCATTCTGCATGAAAGAGACATACAAGTGACAGGAACTTTTCTGAGGGAAAGTAAAGACTACCTATATAACACCTTTATCTTGGAATAACTGGAATTCATTTTGACATACTTTTATTTTTGACCGCTCCCACTACCCCCAGGTGCAGGGGGTAGCGATGGGGACTACCTGTGCCCCGTTGTATGCCAACCTGTACCTGGAGGGGGGAGCGGTTGATTTTTAGTTCGGATATGATATAGTATCTCCAGCATGTATCATTATGGAGAAGATATATTGATGATATATTGATTGGAGAGGATATAAAGATTCATTGCTTGAGTCAAATTGTTTAAAGATCAATAAATGGAACCTCCAAATCGCTTTCAATTTTCACAGTTCATCTTTACCTTTTTTGGATTTAACACTTTACAAAGATTTAGATGGTAAGATTTCCACTGACCTTTTCAGAAAAGATACTGCAGGCAACTGCAAATTGATTCACTACAATTTTTTGCCCTGGCCTGAGTACACCCCCACATTCGTGGGGGGGGGGGGGGGGGATTTTGAACAACATATATTCCAAATTGAGGTGGACTGGATTTACAGATTAAATGCAATTGCACCTCCTGGATTAAATTATTCTATATGCTTTACTACATTCTTGACAGAGATTATGTCTCTGCAATGCCTCTGCATCTCTATTTTTGGGGTAACTAACCAATGGTGTAGTATAAGAAAGGCTCATTGTTGATGTATCTTTGAAGATTGTGAGCTTTTAGGTTCGAGATGGTGTACATCAACTCCAAGAATTTCATCACATTCTCATTTCCTTTTTTTTTTGTTTTGTTATTCTCTTTTGGAGTTTATATTGTTGTCCTGTTGTTGTGGTGTCATGTCTTTATTTTAGTTTTCTCTCGATTTTACTTAGGATGACTTGCTTCTATGTGAACCAGGCCCCCTTTGGATTTGTGAGCAGTTGGTGGTCATACCTTATTGTAGTTTATGTATTTGTCTGCCGCCTTTTTATGTTTACCATCTATGGCAGGTTTTCTATTTGTACACTGAACTTAAGCATGTGTGCCATTGCACACGCGTTTTGACGTCATCACGTTCATGCGCGGTGACGTCATTTCCAGTGTGGCAGCCATCTTTGGTTTCCAGTTTGCTTGGTCCACATGTCTGAATGATGGCGGTGAGATTGTTTGTATTAGTGGCAGTTACTGTATATCACCTGTTGACAGGCTCCCCACAGGGGAAAGACCGTCCTTTCCTCTGGCCCCTTAATGGCCACTGAGCATTGGATTGGTGGGCAGTTTGAGGCTGGTTAATTTTGGGCAGTTCCTTGGGAGGTACATAGACTATAAGATGGGCTATTAATTGGCATATCTTGTTCTACATCATTGGCAGCATATACACCAGGATAGTGGTGGGTTTTCATTAACGCAACACATCTGAAGTGCTCCAGACTGGTATGGCTTTTTGGCATTTTCATTAGAGTATGACGCTAAATGTCCTCTCTCTAGAGAGGTTAAACCACATATGAGATATATATGCCTCCTATGGTTATTGTGGTCTGTCTGCTTATTACATTACTCTACCAGATGTACATGTTCCATTCTCATCTTGAGTACTGGCATGTTTTCACTTACTATCTGTGAATTCGAGCTATACTACTAAGTTGGAGTAAGTATGTTGTGGATTGGGAAGTGATTATATAAATATGTGTGTGTGTATATATATATATACATACACACACACACACACACACACACACACACACATACATATACACATATACATACATACATACATACATACATACATACACACACACACACACACAGTGGGGCAAAAGTATTTAGTCAGCCACCAATTGTGCAAGTTCTCCCACTTAAAAAGATGAGAGAGGCCTGTAATTCATCATAGGTAGACCTCAACTATGAGAGACAAAATGAGAAACAAAATCCAGACAGACAATCACATTGGCTGATTTGGAAAGAATTTATTTGCAAATTATGGTGCAAAATAAGTATTTGGTCAATATCAAAAGTTCATCTCAATACTTTGTTATATATCCTTTGTTGGCAATGCCAGAGGTCAAACGTTTCCTGTAAGTCTTCACAAGGTTGGCACACACTGTTGCTGGTATGTTGGCCCATTCCTCCATGCAGATCTCCTCTAGAGCAGTGATGTTTTGGGGCTGTCGCTGGGCAACACAGAATTTCAACTCCCTCCAAAGGTTTTCTATGGGGTTGAGATCTGGAGACTGGCTAGGCCACTCCAGGACCTTGAAATGCTTCTTACGAAGCCACTCCTTCATTGCTTGGGCGGTATGTTTGGGATCATTGTCATGTTGGAAGACCCAGCCACGTTTCATCTTCAATGCCCTTGCTGATGGAAGGAGGTTTGCACTCAAAATCTCACGATACATGGCCCCATTCATTCTGTCCTGTACATGGATCAGTCGTCCTGGTCCCTTTGCGGAGAAACAGCCCCAAAGCATGATGTTGCTACCCCCATGCTTCACAGTAGGTATGGTGTTCTTTGGATGCAACTCAGCATTCTCTCTCCTCCAAACATGACGAGTTGTGTTTCTACCAACAGTTCTATTTTGGTTTCATCTGACCATATGACATTCTCCCAATCCTCTTCTGGATCATGCAAATGCTCTCTAGAAAACCTCAGACGGGCCCGGACATGTACTGGCTTAAGCATGGGGACACGTCTGGCACTGCAGGATCTGAGTCCCTGTCGGCGTAGTGTGTTACTGATGGTATCCTTTGTTACGTTGGTCCCAGCTCTCTGCAGTTCATTCACTAGGTCCCTTCGTGTGGTCCTGGGATTTTTGCTCACCGTTCTTGTGATCGTTTTGACCCCACGGGGTGAGATCTTGCGTGGAGCCCCAGATCGAGGGAGATTATCAGTGGTCTTGTATGTCTTCCATTTTCTAATTATTGCTCCCACAGTTGATTTGTTCACACCAAGCTGCTTGCCTATTGCAGATTCAGTCTTCCCAGCCTGGTGCAGGTCTACAATTTTGTTTCTGGTGTCCTTCACCATAGTGGAGTTTGGAGTGTGACTGTTTGAGGTTGTGGACAGGTGTCTTTTATACTGATAACAAGTTCAAACAGGTGCCATTAATACAGGTAATGAGTGCAGGACAGAGGAGCCTCTTAAAGAAGAAGGTACAGGTCTGTGAGAGGCAGAAATCGTGCTTGTTTGTAGGTGACCAAATACTTATTTTCCACCATAATTTGCAAATAAATTCTTTCCAAATCAGCCAATGTGATTGTCTGGGTTTTTGTTTCTCATTTTGTCTCTCATAGTTGAGGTCTACCTACGATGCCAATTACAGGCCTCTCTCATCTTTTTAAGTGGGAGAACTTGCACAATTGGTGGCTGACTAAATACTTTTTTGCCCCACTGTATATCTATCTATCTACTCAATGACCTTAGTTCTTTCATTTATTTTTAGATTTGTTCATTAATCATATATTGGCATTATTGCTGCCTATCCATGGTCTTTTTTGTATGCTTCCCCTTGGTTTAGATGGAGGTGAATACATCCTGAGATTTTTCGTATTGATTTTGTAAGTTCCCCCCTTTCTTGGTGTTGTGTACCCATTCTTCTCCTCCAACGGGCCAGCTGACATTTTGATTATTTATGTTGCCTAGGCGCATTATATATATATATATATATATATATATATATATATATATATATATATATATATATATATATATATATATATAGTTAAGCCCATTTATATTTGGACACAGGCACAAATTTTCCTACTTTTGGCTCTGTATGCCACCAGAATTAAAACAAAAAATCGAAATGAATTTGGAGTGCAGACTTTCTGCTTTAATTCAAGGGGTTGAATATAAATATGAAGTACAAATTTTAGGAACTGCAACCATTTTTATACACAGTCCCTTCATTTTCAGGGGCTCAAATGTAATTGGCCAAGTGAATATAATCATAAATAAAATATTCATTTTTAATATTTTTTTTGAGAATCCTTTACTGGCAATGACTGTCTGAAGTCTGGAACCCATGGACATGACCAAAGACTGGGTTTCCTCCTTTCTAATGCTTTGCCAGGCTCTAACTGCAGCTGTCTTCAGTTCGTTTGTTGGTCTTTCTGCCTTCAGCAAGTGAAATGCATGCTCGGGTGGGTTGAGATCAGGTGATTGGCTCAGCCATTGCAGAATATTCCACTTTTCCTTCAAAAGCTCCTTGGTTGCTTTTGCACTGTGTTTTGGATCATTTTGCATCTGTACTGTGAAGCGCCATCCAGTCAACTCTGCTGCATTTGGCTAAATCTGGGCTGACAGTATTATTATTATTATAATAATAATAATTGTTAATATAATATTGTTATTGTTATAATATATAATATTGTAATTGTTAATATAATAATTATTATAATAATAATAATATATTATTACAGTATATTTCTAAACATTTGGCTGCTTCTGTCACATCAATTAACCCCAATGACCCAGTGCCACTGGAATCCATGCATCACACTGCCTCCACCATGTTTTACACATGACGTTGTGTGCTTTGGATCATGAGCTGTTCCAAGCCTTCTCCACACTTTTTTTCTTCCAGTCATTCTGGTACAGATTAATCTTTATTTCATTCGTCCAAAGAATGCTTTTCCAGAATTGGTCTGGCTTTTTAGATTTTATTTTTTTTGGCAAAGTCTAATCTGGCTTTCTATTCTTTAGTCTTCTGAATGGTTTGCACCTTGTGGTGAACCCTTTGTATTTGCTCTCCTGAAGTCTTTTCTTGATTGTAGACTTTGACAATGATACACCCACCTCCTGGAGAGTGTCCATTACGTTACTGGATGTTGTGAATGGGCTTTTCTTTACCATAGAGAGGATTCTGCAATCATCCACCACTGTTGTCTTCCGTGGACATCCATGCCTTTTTATGTTACTGAGCTCACCAGTGCGTTCTTCTTTCCTCAGAATGTACCATATTGTTGATTTGGCTGCTCCTAATGTTGCTGCTATCTTTCAGATGGATTTATTTAATTTTTGAAGCCTTACAATGGCCTGTTTCACTTGCAGGACAGTTTCTTTGAATGCATTATGTAGGTTCACAGCAATAGATTCCAAATGCAAATATCACACTTCGAATCAACTCCAGACCTTTTACCTGCTTAATTGATGAAGAAATAAAATGAGTAGCCCACACCTGGCCATGAAACAGCTTTTGATCCCTTGAAAAAGGGGGAAGTGGATACTCTTAAGAGCTGTAATTCCTAAACCCTTCCTCCAATTTGGATGTACATACCCTCAAATTAAACCTGAGAGTGTACACTTTCAGCCCATATCCATTATATAACTATAGCTTGAGTATGTTTTGGTGAATACCTGAAAAAAAACTAAAATTGTACCTGTGTCCAAAGATATATGGACCCGTGTGTGTGTGTAATTATATATAGAGAGAGAGATTGATTGATTATGAATACTTGGGTGCAATAATCTGCAGAAGCGAAAACGCGTCATTATCGCCAACAAGTTTAACTTGAAAACCATGATTTTTCTATCTATTTGAACTTTTGATTTTTGTTATGCATATACCAGCAGATCACTCTTGAAACCCCTTTTTCTACTGTTCATTGGTAAAGGATAAGTTTACCTTTTAATATAATAAATACACATTTTTTTTTGCAGGTAAAAAAATGTGCATTTACTAATTTTTGCTTTAGTAGCCTGGAAAGCATTGCACCAGCGATCAGTAGATGGCGGATGCCATGCAGGTCTCCTGCAGACTGTCAGCGTAATCTATCTGCTCGTACTTCGTACAAGCAGGCAGTTTTACACTGATAGGAAGAATCAATGAACTACCAGAGTGCTCAACAGTGCCATGATAGTTCATTGAGAGCTACAAGCGTACAGCCGCAAAGGCCGTCAGGATGTGTAGTTTCCCATTCACAAAACTCTGGAAATGAATGAAGCAGCCAGGTGGGTGGAGACCTGCATGTCACATTTTTTTTTCACAGCTAGAGGGTGGAGAATATCTCCTGCTAGCGGTCACATCAGGGGGTGCTGGGACAAGTCATACACTAACATGTTAGCCCTGAATATGGATGTAACAGGTTATGAAAGGTGACCTTATCCTTTAAAGCTGGCCATATACTATTAGATTGTAGTCATCCAGCCTGCAAGCTGAATGGTTAAAAAAAATTAAGATTCCTCTAAGCTATACAGTGTGGATAGATGAATCCCCCTACTGGCAGAATACCTGGACAGTGACTTTATAGGATTGGATGCAGCTGCTGTCCAGCCAACAATTTTCTACCTGGCTCTGTAGATTTTTTTTCAGTAGAAGTGTGTCAAGTGGTAAGGGGCTGATGGGACCACCCACTAAGCTATAGTAAGCTGATTCACTAAAAACTAGACAAAATACAAACAGTGTATGGCCAGCTTTAGAAATAGGCTTATACTACCCTTCTAAAGAGTCTCAAACTCCACAGATTAGGCACCTCCAGGTACCTATTTGCATCCTTGGGGCTTTCCAAAAGGGAAACATTGACCACATCTGCCTTAGCTCTGGCTTACCTTCTCAAGGATTTAAGCCCAATTGGCAGCCTCAGTAGCCGATTAGGAAGGTTTCCACCTTACACTGACCCATCAGACACTCAAGTGATAAACTTCCATTTTGTGTGCCAGAATTAAACTACAATTACTAGTCTGATGGAGCATGACTTGTGCACTGATGAAACACTCCTAGGTGGCATTTCATTAACGGTCCATGGAAATGCTCAAGGTCAGCTTCAAATCATAGCAGAATCTAGCTTTACATTTGAATGAGATGTAAAAAAAAAAAAAAAGCAAACATTGTGTATAGTAGGTTACACCTAGCACATTTTGCAAAGTCACATAAGCACCTCATTGACGGGTCAGATGTTAAAGAACGTCTACCGAGTCCAAAGTAAACTTGAGCAGCTCTCGGCACACAATACTCCAGCTGAGTGTGAGAAAGAGAATGCAGCAGGATTCCTGGAAGTTACATAAGGCAGCCATAGGGTGCTTACTATAGGCTAGCTGGTTTCATTGCTCTCCTTCTACCTCCCACCAGATTTCCCTCCCATACCATGCCTGGCATCTGCTGCAACAAAGGGGGCAATGTGCGAACAGCACTCTGGTTCCCCCCTCATTCATTCCCAGAACAAAGGGGACCTGTGTTGTAAAGTAACATTTCCTCTGATAAGTCCGCCCTCACATTATTACATGCTGCTTTGGCAGACTGTGGGCATCTCAAATGCTGCTATGAATGCCTTATGAGCTTTTATCCATGAGGGAGGAACAAACAAGAGATTACAGGACTGCGTACTTTCACAACCTAGAGGCAACTTCAAAGACTTTAATAAACCCGTAGGGAACAACAGATCTTTATGTCGTATGGAAAAACTTTTCCAACCAGTAATAACATATAATTGATCAATAAAAGACACTCTGTAATATCAAAAGACTTAGGTTTGTAGAGGCTGGGGGGCCTTGTGCCTCCCCTGGTATTTAGAGTTACATCTTCCCGCGTCAGCAACTTAGCTTGCATCATTACTTGCAACTGCCCTGAGCCTTTTCCCCTACCTAGATTTCTGCCAACAGGCTGGTGGCGTGGCATGGCATAGAAGGGAATGTGTAACATTTCCAGTAGTGGCATTGTAAAAATAGTGATACTATTTGCATACTGAAAAGGGAAGTCGATAAAAACAAATGTATTCATCACAGGAAGAAACCCAAAACACAGTTGTCCTTCAGTTCATTTACACATTTTATAAAAATAGGTCATTTTCTTTTCAAGTCAAGAGATCTTGTTGCAATCCTGAAGTTGCTAAATGCTTTCCTACTGAAAAACCTTCACTCACTTTAACCCCTTGATGCTGACATCACAAATATGTGGTCTCACAGAACTGGGCTTTCTGCCGTGGTACCACATATTTGCGTACTCGTATTTGTGTTGGGAGTGCCTCTGAGAGCCCTGGGTCCTGTTCGAATGATTGGGACCTGGGACTCCCGATTCCGGGTCACATGATCGTTGTGATATCCTCTGATTGGCTATCACAGTGATCAATCACTGTACAGCCCACCCCCCTTTTTTTTTCTCTGAATGGAGGAGAGAGATACATTGTATATCTCTCTCTCTCTCTCTTTGCATAGAGAAAAAAAAAGATAAGTATTAAAAAATAAAAATGAAAAAATACCTAGATCAAGGTTTGTGTCTGGGTCAAGGTCAAGATTTTTTATTTTTAAATTGGATATCAGGATATCAGCTTTAGGTAGGAAAACAAAACAAAATGCACACTATTGTTTCTGGGCTGTAGTACAGTTACAAACAACAAATAAACACACATATATTGTATCACTGCGATCTTCAAAAGCTGGAAAATTTATTTTGGGTTGTTCTTTGGTACTAGGTTATGGTAGCAACAAGGAACACACAGCTAAATTAAAAAAATATATATTTTTTTTTTACAATTTTGGGCCAGTTTTTTTTTTTTTTATAATTAAAAAAAAAAAAATCAGGAGATATCCATTACCATTTATCACCAAATGAAAGGCCAATTTGTCCTGCAACAAACAAGGTATAATTCACCTTGATGTACAAAGTAGTTGTGATATGTACGTTTATGAACACATGTCAAAGTTGAAAAATTGTGCATAGGCGTTAAGATTTGTTTTACCCTTAGGCGTGAAGCCGTTAAAAGGACACTGCTGCTATTTGACACTTTGGAGGTATATTGGGGGTCAGCAAAAGCAACCACAGGACCCTGTAGGGGACACTTCAAAGTACAGATATAGGAGTCAGTGAGGAACCTAAAGTGCCTATTGGAGGACATACTGTCCAACAGACCTTAAAGCAGTAGTAAACACAGCTTGCTCACTTGTACCTACAGGTAAGCTTATAATAAGCTAGGTATAAGGAATATCTCTTGCACCATTCAGGAGATATTCACTACTTCTGCAGCCGGTGAGGTCACTGTCACATGCGCACTGCGCTCTGATTGAACAACGTCATCTATTCAGAGCACTGCGGCCATGGCTCCCACGTGCATGTGTAGGAGTGACTCCATCGCAGATCGCTGGTGCCATGCAGGTCTCCCCCTGACCTATTAGTATATCTGCTTTGCTTACGGTAAAGTAGATACTTACTGAAAGGAAGGCTCAGTGAACACTATGGACTGCCGTGGTAGTTTACTGAAAACTACAAGTCGACAGCCGCACAAGCTGCTGGGACTTGTAGTTTTCCCATTCACAGAACACTGTGAATAAGTGACACTTCCATGCAGGCAGTGCCCCGCACAGCTGCATTTTTTAAAAATTGTGACAGCTAGCAGATAGGAGCCAGATAAAGGCAAGCAAAGGACTGCAGTTTGAAGACCGCTGTTATAGATAAGGAAAGTTCTGAAGCCAGTGCACAGGCACAGCAGTCAGGAACATTACACTTTCAAGAGAAGGTCAGCAGCTGCAGCACTTGAATTTTTTCTATGACATGTTTACATTAAAGTGATTCTAAAGACAAAACCTATATTTTGTCTTAATGCATTCCCTGTATTAAAAGGTTAAAAAAAAAGTCCTGGTTGTATCACTCCCCCACCTCACTATATACTTATCCGAGCCCTATCACGATCCGGCGCTGGTCTCCCCATAGTACACAGAGGCAGTAGTGGGAGCCATTGGTTCCTACTGCTGTCAATCACATCATGTGCAAAGGGATCAGGGGGTAGGGCCGAGCCACACTGTGTGTGCCTATAGACGCCCGCACAGTCTGACTTGAGAGCGAGCTTGCTATGGGGGACAAAACAGAAGAGGAGGAGCTGAGAGTATCAGTGGGGGAACACAAAAGAGAAGGTTCAGGGCCGCCTCCATGCAATACCATTGTACAGAGCAGGCAAGTAAAACGTTTATTATTTATGGGAAAAATAAGCCTTTACAACCACTTTAAATGGTTCAAAAGAAAGAACAGAAAATCAATTTGTCTTAGGCGCAAACACACAAGATCTTAGGCACTGGTCTCTCTAGGGCAGGGATCAGCCATTCTAAAAAATTTTCATCAATAGCGATCATGTAGATAGTCAGCCATCCTGCAGCTAACACATTTTGTGGCTTCTATTACCATTTTGGAGTTTAAGGAAGCCATGTGGGCTTCAGTCCCAGAAGGGACAGTGCTTGTGTCTCTTAATTCATATATCTTGAGTGAAAAATAGGTAATCAACAATATAAATGACCATTATCAACAACATTGTCTCAGCAATCTACATTGTGTGTACTTAAAGGTAATTAGTTATGTGAAATGACAGCGAAAGGGTTATCTACCATAAAATAATAGCTCATTGCACTCAGAAGCTGGCTCTGAAGTGGCTTTAAAGCATGTGACTCATGCTGAGGAAAGTCAATAGACCAGTCTAGAACACGTGCTGCCCTAAGGTAAAAGTGTGCAAAAACACAACAAAGAATTAGAGAACTTCTCCAAAGGTGTTTCATGCCATGAACAGTTTTGTCCCTGAAAATGGAGGGATCTTGTAATTTAGAAATAAAAATTATTGGACTGTGGACATTCCTTCCTTCACTAGCCACAAATTGCAACTTATCAGTGACTGTTGGAGATATCCCCATTATTGCCCATCAGAAAAGGTGAGCACATAGTTATTTATGTTCCTCTCCTCCTTGTCTGGAGAAAATAAAAAAAAAACACAACAAAGAAGTGAATGTTATTTTTCAGATTTTAAGCAATAAAAAGGTATCCCAGCAATACGGTTGGGATATACAATACAAATGGGATGTTTTTAAAATCGACAACCTAAAAAATATTTGTACTGGACAAAATCTTTGCAGGATCTTTACTTAGAATTTCCAAGTTTACTTTAACCATGTATATTATTAACACAAGAACAGATCAGCTTGTTCAAATATATTTTGTCACAATTCAAAATAATATACAGCAAGACCTGGTTCAGTCAAATAGATTCTCAGGGTGCTGGAAAGCCCTTGTGACTGATGCGATCTGCTCTTTTTCTATCGAGAAAAGAGAATATTTCTCAAACAGAGCATGTTCTGCAAGTAAGGCAGCACAGGCTGCTGTCAAAAATTAGGGCAGAATCTTTGCTCAACCAGAATGGGATGCTGGGAATATAAGGGTGGGCATGCTAAAGCCATCTACCTTTTCCAGTGATGTGACTACACCAAACATCAGTGATGCTTGGGTATTTAACAAAAGCAATTACAGCTAACCCCATAAAAGTAGCAGCAAAAGCAACGATAATGTGGAGAGTGCAGTATCCTCCTACAGTCAATTTTGCAATTTAGAGCAGTAAACTTTGTACAGCACTCTTTTGGTCTACTTATTAAGCCTACAGTGTCTATCCAGCATGATGGAATGTTTTCTGTGATATTTAAGGATTATCACAGGTCTCACAAAAAAAAAAAAAAAAAAAAAAAAAAAGGAATGTATCTGACAAAAAGAGGCATACAATAGATTACGTTGCAGGGTTTTAGAGTGTTGGTGTTCAGTTTTTCCAAATTCTAAGTGCTTTCCCCTGAAATCAAAGACATGCTTCAGCATGGTTGGTCTACAGTACCCATATGCATTATATGATTATTGCCCTTTCCAGACAATTTCAGTAAGATATGATTATACATATTTGTATGTCTACCAGCCAAGTCAGGGGTCACAATGACTGTTAAAGAAGAAGTATAGCCAAAGCTATTTTGGCTGTGCTTCCATGGAATCAAAATCGTTCTGCACTCCTGTTACCTCGATTTCAGCCGACAGCGGGCTAAAGTCCGGTGTCAGCTGACATCACTAAACCGGTCCAGGCTTGGGAAAGATCTCATCTAAGCCTCTCAGCATGCCACTGAGAGCCTGAGCCAGCCACTCCAGCCCCCTTCACAGCCCAATGCCCCAGTGAGAACTGGAGAGACCGAGCAGAAAGTTGGTGTTGGCTGATTTGTCTACCCATCAACTTCTGCTCAACCAGCCCTAAGTACTACCAGCTATATTAAACATTAGGGGATTAAGTTGTGGAGAAATTCTTTGGCACTAACATTCAGAGATGCTCAGATGATATTGAGAGTCAGGTATGTCACACTTCTCTCCTCCTAATCACTTTCTATAGCAGCATACAATTAAAGTGGTTGTGAAGGCTAACATTTATTTCATTAAAGCATTCTATGTATGAAGGTAAAAAACCTTCTGGGTACAGCTCCCCCCACATAAGCACCTGAGCCCCCTCTCGATCCAGCAATGTGCATGGGAGCCTCGACTGTCCTGGGAATCTCTCTCCTCACTGACAGAGACACTGCAGCCAATCATAGCCTGTGAGCCAATGAGGAGGGGGAGGTCCGGGCCTGGGCACTATGTGTTCTATGGACGCATAGAGCGGGGCTCAGGAGTGAGCACTCTCCAGTGCCCCCAAGGCAAGCAGCTTGCTATTGGAGGCACTGGTCAAAGGGCTTGAGAACGAGGAGCACCAGCAGGGGACTTGAGAAGAAGAGGACCGGGGCTGCTCTGTGCAACACCATTGCACAGAGGAGGCAAGTATAACATTTTTTTTTTGAATAACAAAGACTCTATAATATCACTTTAAAAAGATATCTAAATCCAAGTGAGAATGTAATATATTGCAGTTTGCCAGTCCTTAGATGTGGTGTCTTTATTAGTTTCCTTTTCAGGCCAAGGACATTTTCAGCAGGAACAGAAAATACCTATTCATATTGCCAAAAATGCAAAGTCCTTAAAGGATAAGTTCACCTTTATACAAAAAATATTAAATGCTAATTTTTTTGCATGTACAAAAAAAAAAAATGTGCATTTATTATTTTTTGTTGCAGGAGCCTGTAAACCATTGCAGCAGCGATCAGCAGATCCTGCAGATCTGTCAGTATAGACTGACAGGAAGACTCAATTAACTAGTTCATTGAAAGCTACAAGCCAATAGCGAGTAAGGCTGTCAGGACCTGTAGTTTCTCATTTACATAACACAGTGAATGAGCGATGCAGCCAGACGAGCGGCACCCAGCACGGCTGCGTTTTTTAAAAAACATTTGATAGCTAGCCCTCGCTAGCAGGGGCCTGTGCATTCATAACACATTGCATGTTATACCCTGACTATGGGTGCAACATGTTATGAAAGGTGAACTTATCCTTTAGGCTGAACTCAAAAATACCACTAATGCTCCAGCACCCATGTACTCGAGTTAAAGAGAGACAAACATGATTGAAGTCCAGACCAGGGACAACTGTGGTTGCCACTACGGACAGGAGGAGTGTGTGTAGTCACCCAGGGATGTATACTTATCTGCAGGATCAATAGACGAAAATGAAAAAAAATAAAAATAAATGCAGCCACAACACTCAAGGACAAGTACGCTAAAATTAGTTTTATTTATTTATTTATTGTAACTTTAGATAGGCTTTAAAGAGGCGTTAGGACTAGAAGTAGGTATTATAAATGAATCAGAGTTTCAAATGGAAAGAACTACCCACTCCCTTCACAGTATTTTGTTTATTAAAATATTAACGGTGTACTAGGTCATTACACGCTCTGTGCCACTGGCTCCTTACCCAGCTCTTCAGAAGTCCCATGCATACAGTGGCAATACGGAACAGAAATAAATTTCAACTTGATGTAATGTGCTTCCCTTTTATTATACATCTGACAGATTATTTTATGTACTTCATAACTGGCTGCAGGCAAACAGAGCAAGAATTCTAGGCTAAACCCAGCTTCGTGTATCAAATAAGCCATGAAAAAGGGGCCATTTACATTTCAGCTGACTTCTCCATAATCTGGTTAATTGCAGTAAAAGTTCAAAGAAGAACTCAATGCAATAAAGTACAAACATCAAGTTTATTAATGATGTTTGATCTAAATAGATCATTCCAGTGAACTCAGCATTAGTCTGTAAATCTGCCAGGCCAATTACTATTTTACGTAGCACAACGGATGCTTTCAGTGTGCATTACTGTATGTTAAAAACCTTAACCAATCAAATTGTATAGGTTTGGAGTCCTACAACCCCCCCCTCAATTTTTTTGCAAGTGTTTAAAGGCACATTTTAGGCCTGAAGATTATTTAAAACTTCAAAAACAATATATATTTTCTAAAAGCAGAGAACCTGTAAAATAAAATGCTGTCACTTACAGTTTTTAATGTCACACTACTGTATATGTGTGCACACAAGCACAACAAAATCTCCTAATTTCCTGTAAAATATAAAAGCTAAGATGGAGTCAAGTAATACGATACCAAATATGTCAAGACTCAAAACTGCATGTACCTGCAACACCTCAAAAAACTATGATACCCATAGGCAACACTTTAAAAGCCTAACGTAGATGACATTTTAAAAGCCTTCACAGGTCAACTCAAAGTTAACCTTTAAAGATGGCCATAGAATAATTCCTTATTCCGACTTGCACAGCGATCCCCACTGCAAAGCAATGTGTTGTGCAATTGTCATTTATGTACACGTGTGCACCATACACAAGCATTTGTGTGCTGTGCTAAGGAGTGTGCGGCATTGGCTTTATTTTTTTGTAGTATGCATGATTTCATTTATTTTTCTTTTTACTAAATGTATTTTTATCACAAAGAGACTGATAAGCCTACATAAAAAAAACAGCACTGTGGAAGCAACTGGGCAGCAGTAGAGATGCCAAACTGCTTCTACAATATAAACTATCCATTTGCTTTAAAATTCAGGGATGCCATCAATGAATTTGCTTACATGCCACCATGGCCACCAATTGAAAAGCCAAGTTGGTGGCCGTAAAAGCATTAAACAATCTACATTTTAGTGTTTTTTTGTGCCAGATATGATTAGATGCAACCTCATTCTTAAGCTCCAATTCAGGTAAGTAATGAACTCAACAACAGGGTAGTTTTCAGAAGATGGTAGTATCAACTATAGGAACTATGGTAGCCATGTACCGTGATACAAAAATACAAAAAGTGAGAGCTATATGGAATGTAAGATCTTTTTCCCCCAAGACAAGGGTAGGAAGAAAACCGCATGACTTCCCATCAGAGAGAAGCTGGGCGCTTGGATCAGGCTGAGAGAGCATACAGCAATTTGCACTGTATTTCCTGGGTGTAATGAGAAATTCCTATACATAGACACATTACTCTGAATAGGAAAACACACAACGCAGAGATGGGGCAGTGGCTGCAGTGCTAGCTTTTGCTTCTTCACAGGAACGCCCATAAATTGGACTTCAGCTTGGGGTGGAGCTGCAGTCGGTAGTAACAGAAATAATGTTTTTATTGCACAAACAGCACAAATCAGAACGGGTTCAAGTGCTACCTGCTCTTGGTCCCTTGAGAGATGCAAAAAGGATTTTAGTTGTGGTGATAGGTCTTCTTTAATGAAAACAAAGCTTGGAGGACCATTTCTCAACACGGCTGTACAACACTGCACACTTAAACACTGCTCTAATGTTGCACATTGTTCAATGAATGCACAATTCTCTTTACAGGAGAACAAAAACTAGGTTTAAACTCTTTAATGAAAAAATTATAGTACTGTATGCACCCCCACCCCCCTAATTCTCACCGTCACAGACACATTGTGGGGCAGGAAAGGTCAGCTGTCACATCCTCTCTTCCAGTTTTCTCAGACGCACATCTTCTTTCATGCAGAAAATGCTCTTGCTCTAGATTAAAGCAGACTTCACATGTAAGGCTGATCGGGCTTTCTAGTGCTGCAGTTTGCTGAACAGGAGTTACTGAGTAATATAAAAAGGCAGCATAACTTACATACCATCATCCAGCTGACTTCAAGCAAACACTCTTAATAAATTACATATGCATTTACTGTAACCACGAGAGGAAGCATCAGCTGTCATAAGCCACTCACATACAGACAAATAAATGTGAAAAAAGAGGCAAATATAAGGGCTCACCAATGATGAAGAACACTGGGCTGCATATATCAGACTGCATCACCTGCTGCTTCTTGATTCATTAAGGGCTCGTTCACACTAGGCTGTTTTGCCAACGCTTGCCAAACGCCCCTATAGCGTTTGGCAAGCGTTGGTCCGGCGTTTGCGGAGCGTTTTTTAACGCTCGGCAAACGCTCCGCAAACGCCGCATGCGCGGTTTAGCGGAGGTTGCTAGGCGTTTGCCGAGCGTTAATAACGCCCCACAAACGCCTATAATGCAGTTTGAGTGGTGTTACCGCTCCGCAAACGCCCCGCAACCGCGTCGCAACCGCGCCGCAAACGCCGGCCAGGCGTTTGCGGAGCGGCACCATAGACGAGAATAGGAGGCTTCAAAGCCTCCTGACTCGTCCAGAGGCGTCCGTTTTGCCACGACGCAACGCGACGCGACGCAAACGCTCCCGTTAGAACAGCACCATGTGCTGTAATGTGCATAATTGGCACATTCGGTAAAAACGCTTCCCAAACGCCTCTCTGCCGCCTGCACACAAGGCTAGTGTGAACGTAGCCTAACTGACCAGAGGTTCAGAAGGTTCTAATACTCAGGATCCACCAAAGAGGATTAAAATCCCACATTGAACAGCTTGTATTCCACCTTCCAAATTATGGAAGTTACAATTTCAGTGATTGAATAAAACCAGTAGTTTTCATGAACTTGAAGCTTCTTAGTGATACCCAATAGAGTGGCTAAACGCAGTGCCGGACCACTGTGCTTCTCGCCAACTCGTGACATAGGACTGGCCAGTATCACACCACGCCGTCACGTAAGAATGCCACTCTCACAAAGATTTTATAGTTCGCAGTACCACAGTCTAGGTGATTGGCGTTTAAAGGGTTAATTGCTTAGGTAACTAAACCCAGTGACAAACTGCCACCAGAAAACTTTGGGCCTATCAACCCTTCACAATAATAGCAAGAAAAAATATGGAACATAAAACGTCTATACACACACTGTCACCAGACAGGTATATTCAGAGATTTATCATATACAGTAGCACTCTTCAAGAGACCGTGATTCTTTAGTTTGCTTTAAAAACATTACAGACAAATTTCAACATTTCTCAAAATAGTGTTTAATAATGAAAGTCAAGATAGTGCAAATAAAATATTTACAGAAAAATTATGTTAAAGAGGAAATAAAGGAGACAAGGCAACAGATAAAAAGGAGAATACTTAATTCTCCTGGTTTTAGCACAGTCCAGTCAGTCAAGCAAAGATGGTACAGTGGCTCTCTCAAGTCCAGTTAGCTCTTCCTGGGTTTGACGTTGAAACTAGAGCTGTCCAAGTGTCCTGGCACTCCCCTTTTCTGTGGTATCAAAGGGGTGTTGACAGAGACAATCTGATCAATCATGCGGTTTAAGGGGTGGTTGCTGGGATGTCACGACATTCATGACCAAGTCCCAAATACAGTTTTCTCTCAGTATTCATATTTCTGAATATCTACCATTTACAGTCTGATAACATGCAGATTATTGTCCAGCATGACATTAATTTAAAAATGGATATAGATATGACAGGTTTTGGATATCCATTTCTCATAGGAGGGGCGTGGAGGCCTAATCCACTATGGTACCTCTTAGCATAGGGGTGTCTGAGTTCAAAACGCCACCCAATAAGAGACAGAGGTAAATATGTCTATATTCTGGCTGTGCTATCATTATTTCATGAGTTATGAAACATGCTGAAGTTTTAGAGTCTTGCATGAATGTGTATTCTACTGACTTCCAGCTTAAGATATTTATGACCCAATGTCTCTTACATTTCTAGTCACTGAAGACACTTTTATGGGCCCTGCGATGTGTTAGATCCTGCTAGTCCTATTACCGGACTGATAAGGGGTGTCTGGCAGCAGCTAAAATGTCTAAAATGTTGTGGATTGTATGAGCAGAAAGGATGAGGGAGAGAGGAGGTGGTCACTTTTCTCTTCTGATTAAAATGGCACAGAAGACTTCTGACCTGAACAAAACCATTAAACCAAGTACTAGAACTTGCTGGACCTCTGGTGAACTTTTGATCAGATCAGCATGTGCTTTGTTTTAATCTACAACTATTGTGGTGAAAAATGTATGTACGGCATGGATAAACATGGCTCCAGAGCACAGGTATGTGATGTTTTCCTATGGTTTGTTAGCATGCCCCGTACCTCTACCAGAGTCTAAAAGAACAACCATGAGGGTTGACCACAATAACAAAGAATGCAACTATTTCTCCAGGGCAGGTATAAAAATCAATTTGACTAGTTGACAGGCAACATCCTTCACAATGATCCCACCCAAGTTAGGATAGAGACTTGTGCTCACCACACCTCTGTAACCTTTCCAAAGAATACAGGTAGAAACCTTTAACATTGAAGGAGGGAACTATCCTGGGTGCCACTATAAAAGAACTGTCAGGAATTGTTATTAGTTTTCTCACCGACATTCTCAACCAGACAGCCACCAATAGAG
Organism: Staurois parvus; assembly: GCF_062004578.1. NCBI lineage: Eukaryota > Metazoa > Chordata > Amphibia > Anura > Ranidae > Staurois > Staurois parvus. The sequence continues at coordinate 2,070,307 of NW_028317912.1, forward strand.
GCACACTAGAGTGGCATCATATCACCTCCCAATATATGCATCCAAGTAAAGAAGTGATAAAAAGGCAAGATGAAAATGTGCCCCTACAACCATTAGAAAGAAAGAGCAAAACCATTCCTGGAAACATAGAAGAGTGAAAGCAGAAAAAAAGACTAATACAAGCCATAGAGAGACACGGGTGGAAGGAAAGAAAATCGCTTGATTCCTCCATCAGCACAGTCATCATTGATGAGGGAATCCCTCTGGCAGAGCTATTGTGTTCTGCTGCCACAGAGCTTTCCCGGCAGCAAAAACACAGTGATTACTGCTAGCGGCTATAGCCACCGGCGGTAATCGCATGCAAAAAACCCCAATAGGCTGGTTGTACCCAAGTCGATCGATAGGTCAAACATGGATACAACCAGCCTGCCCATAGATGAATTTCAGTCGATTCCTGCTGAACCAACCAAGATTCTATCCATCTATTCCCTGCTAAGTGATCCAGCAAATATGCCTCTTTTTTTATGTAATTGAGATGTACAAATGACGTGGTCATCGGTGTGGTGTTTACACCCTATATTTTTCCCTTGGGGCAGGAATCGAATGAGAAGGTGTGGTGTGGTTAGGTAGGGCGTTTATCACTCTGCTTCCAGTTCCACCATGGCATGTTAGATCATCTCTCAGTCTGCTGAAGATGAATATGTAGAAGCAATTGTTATCCCTTTTTATGGTACCTCATATTTGCAATAGTCACAAAGCTCAAACTGCATTCCTTGCTTTATCAAGTTTTAAGAACAGCACAATGGCACAAAGTGGATAGCACTCTTGACTTGCAGTCCTAGTTCCTAGATTTGAAACCCAAAAATAGATGCATATGTTCCCTCCAGAAAGTTAAATGGCTTGCACCAAACTGGCCCCTGCCTATGCAAATATGGCAGGGCCACCAGTGGGGACGAATGGTTCCATGTACTCTGCAAAGCACCAATGCTATATAAATATATGAAATACTCAGATTAAAATGCAACAATTCAATGTCACACAGCATGAGAAAAACACAACATAATGGTTCAGTGGTAAGGGTAAGCAGTATGGATTACACATTAATCATACACAGTGGTGTACTGTTGTGTTCACATATGCTGAATTTACGCACAAGATGCAAATTCCTTTCAACAACGAATAGGAGATAAAACATTTACAAGTAATAAGCAGGCGTTCCCAGTCCCCTAAGCAGTTTCATGGGCTTTGCCTCTTTACAGCAGCCAAAGATGCAAAACATCTGCATGAACTCTGCACAAACCAGAAGACAGACCATATTGCTAAATTGTATCCAAGAGAGCAGCACAACAGAAGCCATGCTATACTGTAGAAACCAGCTTGGGGGAAAATCTCAACTATGTGGCATCAATTAAGTTAGTAGATACCCAAGCTGAAATCCTGTCAGCACCCCATTAGTGTCTTTTCCTTCCTTTAAAGCACTATTAAACCCAAAAACAAAAATGTAATACATTGCAGCTTAGATGTGATGGTTGCATTAGTTTTCTTTTTTTATTTAAAGCTTTTTTCTCCCTCTGTTTTCACCCAGTAACAACCTTCCAATATTAGAGTGCCTACACTCTGAATGAAGGTGCACAGGGGCACGTTTGGACAGTAGCATTGTTATTCAGTGTGGGGGGAGTTTAAGATGTACTAGCAGATTTAGATACACTAGCAAATTGAAGCCAAACTCCAGATCACACTGCAGTTACAGCCTGATAATCCGGCCCACCAGGCCATTTCATGTGAACATTGCACACACCCCCCCCCCCCCCCCATCTCCACTCCTATCTTGTCTCAGCAGTTGGCTGCAGAGTGGATCCTGCAACGCTCTGTAGAGTTGCAGCATTGACTCGCCTCCACTCCCTCTGGTCTATGCATTTAGCTGACTCCAGCCCTCCTCTGGTCCTCCTCCAGACCACGTACTTTCTGCTTCCCAGCTGCCTCTAGCAGCAACACAAGGCAAAGGGGGTGCACTTTGACGTAAGGTAGGGTGGGGGACTCTTGACTTCTGATGGTGGAGGGCTCTTGACATCTGATGTAAGGGGGGGGGGGGGGGGGACATCTACTTACAATGATTATTAGAATAATACATTTCTATGCCATTTGAAAAGGAGGGTTGCACATGGCTGCCATCATCCACAAGAAACTTCATTGGAGACTGCTCAGACAGAACACCATGGCAAAACCATGTTCTGTCTGAGCAGTCCCCAAAAGTTTGCTGTGGATGACACCAGCAGTGTGAGACCCCTCCTTTTCAGAATTGGATCAACTGCTACAAGAGTGTCAGTGTGCTCTGCACTGGTCTGCACCTGCCCTTCACAGCTTAAGCCTTAAGCCATTACGAAAACCAGCAATAAATCAAATGCAAACGTAATTATTTAATTTGATAAAGAGTAGATATATTTATATTGTCTTAAATATACAACCAGCCTTTGAGGGTAACCATAAGGCTCATGTACTAAATGCAAATGGAGAAACAAAAAGGAGGGCGTACCGACCTAGTGCATTATCATTTAAAAATATATTTATTGAAGGAACAAAGTATCATACTCACAATAGACATAAAAACACAGGCATGTCAAACTGAACAAGATGTTTGATCCAAACAGCATCTGAGTCCATACGATAGAACCTTGGATGACCAATTCTCTAACGCGTTTCGAGTACACAACCTATTCCTCAGAGCCGTGACCAACTTGCTAACGCTTTTCAAGGACACAACCTCTTCCTCAGGGCTCTGAGGAATAGGTTGTGTCCTCGAAACGCATTAGCCAGTTTGTCATCCAAGGTTCCATCGTATGGACTTAGATGCTGTTTGGATCAAACATCTTGTTCAGTTTGAAATGCCTGTGTTTTTATGTCTATTGTCAGTATGATACTTACTTTGTTCCTTCAATAAATATATTTTAAAACGATAATGCACTAGGTTGGTGCGCCCTCTTTTTTGTTTCTCCATTTGCATTTAGTGTATTTGGACCACCCCAGTCTGTAGAGGGCAGCAAGCAGTGCATATTCCAGAATATTCCAGAACATTCCTATTGGTTCTACTGAGTCCATTCCTAGCGCAGGAGAAAAGTGTTTGTTGTGTTGGATAAGGCTCATGTAGCCAGCAATGTAATGGAGTTTGTCACCACCACGGAACAGCAACTTTTAATTTTCCTTCTGGAATAAAGGTTCTACTTAAATAAAAGCTGATCATTGTAAGCACCCCTGTCAGGGGTAAATGGTTTGTTCCAGCACTGACACATCGGCAGGACTGCCTGTTCTGTTGAAAAACAACAGACTTACTGGCCAGATCATTTGGTGAAAATAGAATAAAGCCAAAAAAAGAAAACAAATGCAGCAGCCATCACATCTAAGAATTGGTAAGGTAAAGTAAAATAAAATGTTTTTTTTTGGGTTTAATACTGCTTTAAGCAGTAGATTGCATTAGAGTCACTTTGAAGCAGTACCCTGATCTACCTTCTGGGCTTTTGCAGCATAAACACAGATTTTGGAGTGCAGTGTTTATCAGCTTCCATGCTCGGCAACAGAACCTAAACCTCAAGTGATCTATATGCACATTTACAGGCAGCAGAAGCAGCCTTTCCTACCCTCCACCATAAACTGCTACTTTCCTGTCTCTGGCTTAACTTTCATAGTCACAGATATGAAACTAGCATGGAGACTAGAAAGTCAGAGTCAAGCCAGAACTCTGGATCTGCATACTTACCTATTCCAGGTCACCGACTCAGAAAGTAGAGAGGCTACTGGATCAGCATGAAAGCCAAAAAACAAGCATTTTTCAAAAGAGAACTCGGCAACAAAAACCTTAATTAGTATAGGATTCTAGTAAAAGACTTCAGCCCTGTGTTCATGGGCATTAGAATGACATCAGTTTAAGATGCTTCTGGAGATCATTCACAATTCATTGACAGGTGCATTTGACCTGCCGTTGACTTCCTGCTGAGCTGCTTCAAGTGGATTTTGCATCCTGATACCTTTGATGTGATTAAAAGCCCATCAACACAGGTTCTTACTACTCTGCTATGGTGTGTTAAGTGAAGCCTCATATGTTTTGCTATATGCACTGCTATTTCATTTTAATTTTGTGATGTTAATTTATGCATTGTGCCAAACATGCAATCATAACGTGTTAGTATAATCCTTTATATCCTATAGACATATCCTTGCTAACCAGAACACATTATTATGCAATACATTGAGTACATTGTGTGCCATTAGTACAAGACCCAGCCTGTTCATGCATAAGCAAGTAACATGGAGAAAGCTACAAAACCAGCCTATTAATTTGTGGCCGCCAATTCCTGCACTGTCCCAACCTCAGAGTTCCAGAACGGATCTTTGGGGAAAGATTAAGAGTTTTTATTAATAAATTCTCTGATTACTACCGAGGCAGAACTTGGAGAGAATATACTTACAGTCATAATCACAAGTGATGTGTTTTTTCAATCTTGTAGAATTAGCAGTTTACAAGATGGTTTCCAAATACTGCTGTCTGTTCTGTGGTGAATACCGCATGTTAATAGACAAGCACTATGTAAAATAATCTTCATATCAAAGAAATAAGAATTGGAAGAAATCTAAAGCATATGGAAAAGTAATAAAAGTTTTCCAGTGGTTTATTTTTTCACCGAATTTAAATACTTGATGTAAAAGGTGGTATGAGTTGGCACATACTAGAATTAGCACTATATTTCACAGACATAAGTTCATATAAGTTATCAATCAATTAGTCTCCCTGCAACTAACAGCAGATACCGTCAGTCAACAAGGTTGCATCACTGATTGTTAAATGGCAACTATCTGAATCGGGGGTCAGCAACCAATCAATCACAAGTAGGTGGCAGGTAGATTGCTTCCCTTCCTTTGCCAACTTCATCGGGACAGGAATGGTGGCAACAGCATTCACTGGTATCAATCCTTGTATTTTCCTCCTGCGGCAGCTAAAATCCTTCTTTTCCTACTCTCCCTCCCACCGGTATTCAGTGGCTCTAGGAGGAAAATACAGCTGACCGGCTCCAGTAAATGTTGCCCCCGCCACCCCTCCTGTCCAGGATTTGCTTCCTTCTGCTGCCCAAGTCCCCTGTGTGCTCACCGTGGTCCAAACACAACCCTCCCTTGCAGGGTTGCCAGCTTCCCTTTCTCTCCTCTTCCGTCAGCTGATGCAGGATGATTTCAGGATGGAGAGAGGTAGAAGGAGCCAATAAATACGTAATTTACTTGCCACTTCCTTTTCTGAATGATCACAGTGAGTGATCAGTACCAATAAATCCCTGTGTTCATTTATAACTGAAGGATAGTAAACTGTGTTTACTATCCTTCAGTTTATGAATGAACAAGGAGACAGTGCAGAGCTTTTCCTTAATTCATTTTGTGCAGGCTGCAGATAGAGATTATGCTTAATCTCCTTTCTGTGTCTCAAAAGTGAGACATCAAGTGGTTAAGACTTAAAGTAGGCTAAGATTATATTTTTAAAGCGACATTTGTCTCATTTTATTTTTCAAAGTTTTGCCTACCCCTGGATTTCCTCCGCTTTCAAAATAAAGCAACTTCCCCCTAAATTGGCCACAAACGTTGTGTGCAAAGGACAGGGATGATGGACAATGCCCCATCTAAGGTGCCGCTGAGTATATTGATTATACACACACAAACACACACATATATACACACACAGATACATACATGTTCTCCCTGTGCCTGCGTGGGTTTCCTCCGGGTACTCCGGTTTCCTACCACACTCCAAAGACATGCTGGTAGGTGAATTGGATCCAGTCTAAATTGGCCCTAGTATGTGTATGTATGAATGTGAGTTAGGGACCTTAGATTGTACACCCCTTGAGGGTTAGGGACTGATGTGAATGTAGAATATATATGTAAAGTGCTGCGTAAATCGATGGCGCTATACAAGTACCTGAAATAAATTATATATATATATATATATATATATATATATATATATATATACAGTGGGGATCGAAAGTTTGGGCACCCCAGCTAAAAATTTGTATTAATGTGCATAAAAAAGCCAAGGAAAGATGGAAAAATCTCCAAAAGGCATCAAATTACAGATTAGACATTCTTATAATATGTCAACAAAAGTTAGATTTTATTTCCATCATTTACACTTTCAAAATAACAGAAAACCAAAAAATGGCGTCTGCAAAAGTTTGGGCACCCTGCAGAATTTATAGCATGCACTGCCCCCTTTGCAAAGCTGAGACATGCCAGTGTCATGGATTGTTCTCAATCATCGTCTGGGAAGACCAGGTGATGTCAATCTCAAAGGTTTTAAATGCCCAGACTCATCTGACCTTGCCACAACAATCAGCACCATGGGTTCTTCTAAATAGTTGTCTAGAAAACTGAAACTGAAAATAGTTGACGCTCACAAAGCTGGAGAAGGCTATAAGAAGATAGCAAAGCGTTTTCAGATGTCAATATCCTCTGTTCGGAATGTAATTAAAAAATGGCAGTCATCAGGAACAGTGGAAGTTAAAGCAAGATCTGGAAGACCAAGAAAAATATCAGACAGAACAGCTCGCAGGATTGTGAGAAAAACAATTCAAAACCCACGTTTGACTGCACGATCCCTCCAAAAAGATCTGGCAGACACTGGAGTTGTGGTACACTATTCCACTATAAAGAGATACTTGTACAAATATGGTCTTCATGGAAGAGTCATCAGAAGAAAACCTCTTCTACATCCTCACCACAAAAATCATCGTTTGAACTTTGCAAATGAACATATAGACAAGCCTGATGCATTTTGGAAATAAGTTCTGTGGACCGATGAGGTTAAAATTGAACTTTTTGGCCGGAATGAGCAAAGGTACGTTTGGAGAAGAAGGGGCACAGAATTTAATGAAAAGAACCTCTGTCCAACTGTTAAGCATGGGGTTGGATCAATCATGCTTTGGGGTTGTGTTGCAGCCAGTGGCACAGGGAACATCTCACAAGTAGAAGGAAAAATGGATTCAATAAAATTTCAGCAAATTGTGGATGGTAACTTGATGCCATCTGTGAAAAAGCTGAAGTTAAAGAGAGGATGGCTTCTACAAATGGATAATGATCCTAAACACACCTCGAAATCCACGGGGGATTACATCAAGAGGCGTAAACTGAAGGTTTTGCCATGGCCTTCACAATCTCCTGACCTCAACATAATTGAAAATCTATGGATAGACCTTAAAAGAGCAGTGCGTGACAGACAGCCCAGAAATCTCAAAGAACTGGAAGACTTTTGTAAGGAAGAATGGGCAAAGATACCTCAAACAAGAATTGAAAGACTCTTGGCTGGCTACAAAAAGTGTTTACAAGCTGTGATACTTGCCAAAGGGGGCAGTACAAGATATTAACTCTGCAGGGTACCCAAACTTTTGCAGACGCCATTTTTTTATTTTCTGTTATTTTGAAAGTGTAAATGATGGAAATAAAATCTAACTTTTGTTGACATATTATAAGAATGTCTAATCTGTAATTTGATGCCTTTTGGAGATTTTTCCATCTCTCCTTGGCTTTTTTATGCACATTAATACAAATTTTTAGATGGGGTGCCTAAACTTTCGATCCCCACTCTATATATATATATATATATATATACACACATACATACATATATATACACACACACATATACATACATGCATATATGTGTAATTATTTATTTTTTTTAAAAAGGTGTTTATTTTAGGTTTTAAAAGGTTAATTAGGTACAAAAGCCATCATAACACATCGTTAAATGGCATAAAGGTTGGCTGCACAGAGCCCAATCAATGGAGGTACAATAGTAGGTATAATCTACTGTTGATCTTAATGGCACATCATCAGAACAACTAAAGCATTATACACGGCATCAGCTGTGCGACAAGTGAAAAGGTAATCAACAATGCCAAAAATACACACACACTTACATCAATGCACACACAAAATGAGCAATTATAGTAGATTTTCCCCCCATTTTGGAGAGTTAGGGAGGGTTGTGTCCCAGTGGGGAGATTTACCTTCACCTTCTTACCCCTGGTTCACACTAGCCCCACAACTGAGGGCTGGTTTGGGGTGCAGGAATCCCACCTGCTCCCGCCTTTGCCACCACCCACATCGCATTTCTCTTGCGAGATGTGGGGGGGGGGGGTTGCGGGGGCAGTTTCCATGCTGATGCATTTTGGAACGCATACTAATGTGAACAGGGGACGAAAACAGGAAGTTAGAGAAAGTGAGGGGATCTCTGGTAGTAACCAGGATCACCATGACTAGTGTGCCCCATTAGAAGATTTCCCCTCTATTCCATTTCTGGTGACAACCCAAAATTTGGGGGTTTGCCTTAACTTTCACTCTTGATATGGACAGTAAACAAGACAAATCGAGATGGTAATTCTCTTTACTCAGGATACAGACAATTAAAACCTGACCAGTGTTCTGATCTCTCTTCAAAAGGCATTTAGTTATATTTAGTAGCTAGTAGTTAGGAATTACTTAGAACGAAAAGGCAAAACTTATTTTTTTATTTTAGATAGAGTAAGGGAGTATTATACCCATCAGTGTTTTTTTCCATGGTAGATTTCCCTTTATTTCTGGTCTTATGGCCAAAACAGAAATGAGAGGACATGCCTCCAAAGTGAGGGAATTCCCTGTCCTCACAAGGCTCACTAGAATGGGTATTCCTACTGGAAGATTTCCCTTCTATTTCTGTGTTGGTAACAACTCAAAATTTGGGATTTTCGTTTAGTTTTGATCTCAGTGCTGATGTCAATAAGACAGATAGGGTGAATCTCCCGGAATGGGATACAGACAGCAATGTGTACTAATTCCGCTCTACTTTATCCAGTAATAAAACAAATTGACATTAGTTACACTTTACATTTCATCATTTTGTTCACATGGTCACCTCTCCCTTATCTTGAAACTGAACAGAATAGCAGATGAAATAATTCTGGTCAGTTTTGACTATAGCATAACAAAAAAAAAAAAATTATTTTCGATACATTTAAGGACTGTTTCATTCTAAATATACCTATTTCATTTCAAAAACTGCTATCAATGTGTGGGCAAACACAATCATCATGGCTCACACTTTTTTAAAAGTTTTGGAGAGTGTGGGGAACTGTGCACCTCCGCGTGGTCTGTTTCTACTGGGAAGATTTCCAATCACCCTTCATTTGATGTGGTGGGTGGTAGTTAGATCAGATAATAGGGGGGAAATCTACCCAACAGGAAAAAACATTAAATCCCAGCTCCAATCATAGTGATTTCTAATTTTTTAAAAATCTTTAGTATTATTTGTAGCAATCATGCACACAGAGATGGATGGGAACCTCCATTTTGGCAAAGGACCATCCATCTTGTATAATTATCTCTCTCTCCCTCTTTCCTCATCCCCCTCCCTCTCTGTTGAGTGACATGTGGTCGGTGTGTATTTGCAGAGATCACAGGCAACACACTCAGTGGGAGGGCATCCTGGCTATAAAACCTCACTAACTTGGTGCCCCTCTGTCTAAGAAACTCTTGCTTGGAAAGGGATCATAAAAGCGTAAACCGAGCCCCTTACTGAGTTCAAAGACATTCCAGATAAGACATAAACTAGACACCATATTCAACATCCATTTTCCCCTATGATTCCATATCTTGGAGTATGGAAGACTTACATAAACATGGAGCACATATTCGGATGGCTGACGTCAATACAAATTCCCTGGTATATTACACCCCCTATCTGACATAGAACGGAGAGCAGAAAATTATATCTCCTGAACCATTCACACAAATATTTCATATCTAACTGTTCAGCAGGTGATTTTGCGTAATAATCTACTCGTGGATATGATGTTGTATGTATCCAAGGTAAATTATGAACCATAATATAAGCTATGAGAGTTTTTGGTCAGAGCTTGGGTCTCCACCTACCAACTCCCTCCCCAAATGAGGCGATTGGTTTACTGCTCCAGGGAGACACCCTGTGGGATTACTAGAAAAGCTAAGCTAGGCTGAGTTGAGCCGTGTGTGAAGAGTTGAAGATCTCCCTGTTTTAACATCAAAACAGTGGGAGAGCAAAGCATCCTTTTGGTTCTGAAACTTGGAAGCGGCTTAAACCAAGGCTGACTGGCAAGTACTTTAGCTAAATTCCTTTGTTATCTCTTTGCTTTGCTATTGTTCTTTGTATATTTATATACAGTCAGGTCCATAAATATTGGGACATTGACACAATTCTAACATTTTTGGCTATATACACCACCACAATGGATTTGAAATGAAACGAACAAGATGTGCTTTAACTGCAGACTGTCAGCTTTAATTTGAGGGTATTTACATCCAAATCAGTTGAACGGTGTAGGAATTACAACAGTTTGCATATGTGCCTCTCATTTGTTAAGGGACCAAAAGTAATGGGACAATTGGCTTCTCAGCTGTTCCATGGCCAGGTGTGTGTTATTCCCCCATTATCCCAATTACAATGAGCAGATAAAAGGTCCAGAGTTCATTTCAAGTGTGCTATTTGCATTTGGAATCTTTTGCTGTCAACTCTCAAGATGAGATCCAAAGAGCTGTCACTATCAGTGAAGCAAGCCATCATTAGGCTGAAAAAACTAAACAAACCCATCAGAGAGATAGCAAAAACATTAGGCGTGGCCAAAACAACTGTTTGGAACATTCTTAAAAAGAAGGAACGCACTGGTGAGCTCAGCAATACCAAAAGACCCGGAAGACCACGGAAAACAACTGTGGTGGATGACCGAAGAATTCTTTCCCTGGTGAAGAAAACACCCTTCACAACAGTTGGCCAGATCAAGAACACCCTCCAGGAGGTAGGTGTATGTGTGTCAAAAGTCAACAATCAAGAGAAGACTTCACCAGAGTGAATACAGAGGGTTCACCACAAGATGTAAACCACTGGTGAGCCTCAAAAACAGGAAGGCCAGATTAGAGTTTGCCAAACGACATCTAAAAAAGCCTTCACAGTTCTGGAACAACATCCTATGGACAGATGAGACCAAGATCAACTTGTACCAGAGTGATGGGAAGAGAAGAGTATGGAGAAGGAAAGGAACTGCTCATGATCCTAAGCATACCACCTCATCAGTGAAGCATGGTGGTGGTAGTGTCATGGCGTGGGCATGTATGGCTGCCAATGGAACTGGTTCTCTTGTATTTATTGATGATGTGACTGCTGACAAAAGCAGCAGGATGAATTCTGAAGTGTTTTGGGTAATATTATCTGCTCATATTCAGCCAAATGCTTCACAACTCATTGGACGCCGCTTCACAGTGCAGATGGACAATGACCCAAAGCATACTGCAAAAGCAACCAAAGAGTGTTTTAAGGGAAAGAAGTGGAATGTTATGTGATGGCCAAGTCAATCACCTGACCTGAATCCGATTGAGCATGCATTTCACTTGCTGAAGACTAAACTGAAGGGAAAATGCCCCAAGAACAAGCAGGAACTGAAGACAGTTGCAGTAGAGGCCTGGCAGAGCATCGCCAGGGATGAAACCCAGCGTCTGGTGATGTCTATGCGTTCCAGACTTCAGGCTGTAATTGACTGCAAAGGATTTGCAACCAAGTATTAAAAAGTGAAAGTTTGATTTATGATTATTATTCTGTCCCATTACTTTTGGTCCCTTAACAAGTGGGAGGCACATATGAAAACTGTTGTAATTCCTACACTGTTCACCTGATTTGGATGTAAATACCCTCAAATTAAAGCTGACAGTCTGCAGTTAAAGCACATCTTGTTTGTTTCATTTCAAATCCATTATGGTGGTGTATAGAGCCACAAATGTTAGAATTGTATCGATGTCCCAATATTTATGGACTTGACTGTGTGTATATATATATATATATATATATATATATATATATATATTGGCTACATCTTTTTCTGTAAATATTTTTATTGCACCCTTTTGACTTTTTAGTAATAAATCTTACTTTCTGCAAATGTTTCTAACGCCTTTAATGCAAACTACAAATTCCTGCCGCTGAAGAGCGATACTGTGTGTGTTTAACCCTCTGTATAACCTGCCTGAGGTGACAGTGGCATACAGACGATTATATAACCATCATAGTGTTATTGCTAATATTGCCGAGTTTCCTCTTTCTCTGTACAAAAAGGAGGTGGTGGCAGTGTGAAGGGTTAATTGCGTAATTAACCTGACCCAGTAACAATCGCTCTCAGGCTGCCGGTACATCGATTGTGGTCCAGTGAGCTGGAAAATCTTTGTGCAGAGTGCAGCTGGGCGTGGCATTGTTACGCACGTGACAGCGCAGTTTTAGATTGGCTAGTCCTTCAGTCACGAGTTTGGTGAGAAGGGCTGGGGTCTGACGCAGCGATCATCACATTATTTGCAACTCCTGTTAGATGTGTTAGTGTTTTACTTAGGAAAGCTCTACTGAGCTACTGCTGGAAAGTATAGAGGGAGCCATATGTGAGTCATATCAGAAAGGTGTCTATTACATATACCAGTTCTGGTGTTGTGCTTCTGCCCCTTCTCTCTGCTTTGCCATTATTATTATTATTATACAGTATTTATAAAGCGCCAATAGTTCGCTCAGCGCTGTACATTACAAAGGGGGACAGAACATGTGACAGAACAATACCAATACAATGCAAAACATGAGGGGATCAAGGGCCCTGCTCTTTCGAGCTTGCCATTCACAAAGTACAGCTGCAGCATCATCACAGACCATTCTTTGTGAAATGGAAAGCAGATAGCGGGAGCAGGGGCACAACCCCAGAACTGGTGTTGATCATAGACAATGTTCCAAAGCTCCGACCACATTTTCTGGAAGCAGTTCAGTTGAGCTTTCAAAAGATCTATTTAAAGCTCCAGTCTAACATTAGCAGTTGGGTCCTTTCAGGATCTAGGGGAGCATGAAGTCATCACAGGGCACCGGTAATTTCCGAGGGGGGCATCGCTGCACTTGATCAGCAGTCTCCCCACCCAGAACAGGTGGATATCTTGTAAGTTAGGCATATATGTAGGTGAGTACTGTATATCTGATCTCAACAAGGTAAGGAAGAAAAAAAATGCCTAGCTGCATGGTTTAGAAGGGGAAGGCAAACAATAGTTTTAGGCAGGAGTGGGGCTTTAATAAAATAAATACACGTTTACAAGGAGTTACAGACAATATCAAAACGGTAAAAAAAAAAAAAAATCACTGTGCCTGGTGTTCTGGTGTTAAACCATTTTTTTTTGGGGGGGGGGGGGAGCGTTAAATAAAAAGCTTAGATCACCCTTCATGTTCCAGTCAAGGAGATTTGTGCCTGTTTCCTACCTAGACAATAGGTGTAATAGGAAGGAATTATGACCAATGGGGATATAATAAACCAATTTTGGCTGGATAATTCCTTTAAAATGGTGGTAAACCCTTACATATACCCAGTGAAGTGACTAGCCCCAGGTGAAACAAATCCTGCAACATAAGTTGTACCTGTTTATCTTCAGCCATCTCTTCTCTACAGCCACTTAAAATACAGAATTTAGTTTTTCTGAGCTTCCAGAGGCAGGGGGTGGGAATCTGATATCACAAAGCTCAAAGAGGAGAGCTGAGTGTAATCTGAGATCAAAGTGAAGTGAATGGACACACCCCTATACATTCTCATTAGAAGACATGAATAGCTGGGCTGTCAATCACCTGCTGTGTGCTGGAGCTCTCCTCAATTAGTTGGAGTTGGCACAACCTGTCAGAAATAATTCATGCAGATATCAGAGGAATGAGACAGCAGACATAAATCATACTTAGTGCTTTGGACTGAGACAAGTACACACTGTTTAAAGATATGCTTTGTTCCTTTTCACGTCAATGGTCTAAAACCACTTTATAGCACATCAGGGATAAACAACATTATATTTTTTCCCTTCAAGATAAAATTTGCATACTGGCAGCCCTCATGTTTACATTTTGTTCAGAAATTTAGGTTGAACTACTGGAAACTATTAGAGATATCAATATCTATATCTGCTATAAAAATAATTCACATATCATGGTCCCTGTCTACCCGTGTAACATGCATAGAAAGTCCATAGGTATAAAAAGGAAAGTGTAAAAAAAATAAATAAATAAATGGTGTTCATATCTGAGCCACGAAAATTTTATTTGCATAAAAAGCATAAGCCAAAATAGACAAGACATTACAAATGCACTTTTTGTACACTGAAAAGACAACTTATCAAAAGCAAAAGTATGCAAAAACTCATACAATTAATAACCTGCACATTAATTATGCTTATAGGTCTAAATGAGTGCCAGTTAAATGTCTTGACTAAACAGATGTCTTGATGGTCTCCTCTTTCTATTGTGTTTTCCATTACCATAGTAACAGAAAGGTTTTTAATTTGGATCTGTCAATGTGTCCATGAAAAGCTCCTAGCTTACCCAGAGTACCTGTATGTTTGCTGTTCTGACGTATCACAACATTCTCCTTAGAAATCACTATGTCACTCTGAGAGACCAAACATCTTAAGGTAAATGCACATGTATACATGATAGGCCTAGACTTTCTCTTACAGCTCCCACTAATGAGCACAAATTACTGGGAAGCTTCCCCTTGTGGCTCTATGATCCATATGATGCAAAAAAAACATTTCTGGAAGTCATTTAGAAGGAAGTTCTGTGCATCCTCAATACAGAGAAGTTAGGGGAAGCTGACAGCTATTTTCATTACATCTGAATGGCACTCTAGAAATGAAGTCACTGCCATATAACTAGAGAAAGACCACAAATGTTCTGCCCTCTGGAAAGATTAGACATGAATCATGGTGAGCTGTACGTCTCTCTCTAAACCACAAGTTAAGTGAATCAGCCTCCTTAGGAATCATATATTAGGCATGCAGTAACCGCCTGAGCAGCAGGTAGAATTTTATGAACCAGTGATCATTGTATGGGATATGTGATGTGAAGCATACTATGTCATTTGAGCCCTATTAAAATGTATCGTTTTTGCAGCGGTCTTCTTAATACAGAATTCAAGCAACTGCACCGTAAAGGGGGCCTGATCTCCGAAAGTGTTAGACTTTCCCTTTCAATGGACACCAAAACATACTGCATATTACATAGTTTTCTTTTTTCTCACTTTCTGACCTGTAAACACAGCAGGACGTTATAGGAAATCTCTCCATAGTGAAATCTCTTCTTCAACCAAATGTCACAAGCATCCGAAGTCGAAGATCTAACTCTTTAACCCTCTTCAGGTGACAACACAAAACTTCGGAGTTAGAGTAGTTTCAATGGATTGTGGACACGCAAGATGTTCAGTAATCCCTGGTACAATTTCAATTAAGAAATAATTACTCAAGATTTTCCTTGATGCAGCCAAAGCTCTGATACAGAGACACTTGCAGTCTACCAAATCGCCCAATGATTGGAAAAGGGGCAATAGAGATGTGCCGTCTGATGATGGAGGAAAAAGGTTGCACAACAACATGATAGATACAAGGTCCTCCACTCAAGGTGGACCCCATTGGATCATATGGAAACAGGATTTTAGATCCTTTATAAACCTTTGTATTTTATGAGATTGGCTAAGGTGGTAAAGCAAAATAAGCCCCCTATTTGGATATGATTGTAATTTGTTTTTTTTTTTTTTTGGGGGGGGGGGTCCAATAGAGTTTAAAAAAAAATGACAGTATTTATTGAAGAGGAGATACTGCATGTAAGCACTGCCTGACACCCTGACTGGGTATATCCACCAAACTACAGCTTTCTCCACTCTGGAACCAGAATATAGAAAACTTACCCAAGCATCAGACAGAACCAATGTTGAAGTAAAACAGGACTGATTTTATTAACAAACAGCACAGCATTTATACACAAAACCTTCCCCCTAGACAAGTATGGCACACATAGTCCCAGGAGAAAATGACATTACAAAAACAAAACACAAGATAACAATGGATTCCTTCCCAGCACCTAGCAGTCTGGACTCTGGAGCTAATTAAACAAAATGTGCTCATCACCTAAACCTAACTACAGCAACTAATAGTTGATGCCAGGAAACCTGTAATAGAAAATAAAGTTTCAAACCCCCCACCATATGCTGGAATTGCCCCCTTGCACATAACGCATTTCTCTAGGACAATAGTTCCTCTATGCACAGTATGCCAAGGGGTCCCAGAAACGGTCCCTCCAGCCCTAATTGCATGGAAAGGGTAGCTGGTAAAATTCACAGCTAGCCAAGTACACAGGGAAGTGATACATCCCTCTTAAGGAAAAGGCTCCTTGTAGTCACAAGAGGGGTGTCTCCTTAGTCCGGGTCCATAGTCTGTGGGAAGAAGGCTGGCCTCCAGACCCCTCCAGGTGGTGTCTAAATCACAGTGGTTTCTATGGCATGGATATTGAAGGATTTTTGTAGTCTCCCTTTTACTCCCCCCCCCCCCCACCCTTTTTCTGTTAAAGTGGTAGTAAAGCTTCTAGGAAAAAAGTAAAAAGAAAAAAGGAGCTTCCCCCTGCAAGGTAATACCATAATCCCATGCTAGCACATTATGAAAGACTTACCTGAAAATGAAGCCTTCCAGCTTTGCAAGGTCACCGCTGACAGGGCTTTCATCTTCACCCAGTCTTTCTTCCGGGTTCGCAGGCTCGAGAAGTTTGACTGTGATGACGTCACATCTGCACGCCAAAGCCTCAGACACGGTACAGAGCTCTGAAGGAACAGCACAGGTATGCCGTTCCTTCAGAGCGCATGCGCTGATAAAATCACCGTCTGCCCTATACAACAAAAGTAGGGATGCACCAAAATTTTGGCCACGGAAACATACAAAAAATGCCAATAGGAAACATTTAGCCTATACAGGGATCTGTGTGTACTGCAGAAGTGAGAGGGGGTGGAGAAGGGCAGGAAAGGAGTAGTGTATACAGTGACTGGCTGTCACTATATATCAGTGCCGGTTTTTAAATGTAATTACCTGCTTTTTTTTTTCTTCTTCACTATAGCTTATAGAATTAGCTGCCACTTTCACCCCAGCTAAAAAACAAAGTTTCCTTTTAGTTTATTTCCCGAAATAAAAGAAACAAAATTTCCTTAAGCTCCGGGGAAAGTGACAGCTAATTTTGTGAGCTATAGTGAAGAAAACAAAAAGCCGGCAATTGCATTTAAAAACGGCACTGCCATAGAGTGACAGCCAGTGAGGGAGCCTCTCTGTGTACACTGTACCTCTCCTGCCCCCTCCTTGCACACACTGCCCTCCACCCCCTCCCCCCTAGAAAGAGGACCTGGCACTCATATGCCATCACATAGGGGATTATTGGTCCTCTATGTGATAGCAATATAATCATAAGTTAAAATTATATATATATATATATATATATATATATATATATTGGAGCCTCTCCACCCCCGCATACGCAGACATTTCGGTTCGGTTTTCAGCCACATGCATTTTGAATGATAGGTATCGGTACCATAATTTTCATTTCGGTGCACCACTAAACAAAAGTCATTCTGGAGATGGGACAGATCCTAGCAAACAGAATTTCATCTGCATTTAGCTATGTGGCAGTAAAAACGATCACTTGCTCCCTCTTTATTGCATCTTAAACGGCACCTAAACCGTGGAGAGACTTCTTCACCTGAATAAAACAGACCCTACCAATGTGTTTTCAGGCACTACAATTTCTATAACAATTTTGCTTTTTACACTTTAGCTGTAATCTCCATAAGAGCGTGCTCCATGGGGATGAATATGTATGTAAAATGTACCCTATGTGCATTTTGACACACATGCTTCTAAAAGGATAACTGTACCTAAAGTGTTACTAAACCTGGGACCCTGCATTCACTATATCTGGCCTCCCAAAGTACACAGAACATAGAAATGCAAATATTTTAGTAAATATAAGCTGCTAAATACCTTTTCTCATCAGCAGTTAGAGCAGTCTTGTGACTTCTGTCAGTGTCCAGTTGGTTAAAGCTTGTAGGAGGAGATTTAATTCTCCTCTCACTGCCCTATGAGATTGCATAACCCCTGACCCTCTGTCTGGACAGTGCTGATTGGCCCTGTGCTGATTGGCCCTGTGCTGATCACATGCACCCTCCCAAGAGAAAGAAAAAAAAAACAAACTAGCAGTACACACCAAACTGAGCATGTGCTGAGTGTCCCCGAGGATATGTTCCATCAGGAGACAAACTGGGGAATGTGGAAGAGGCGGATCAGAGTAAACAGGATCAAAAACATCCTTTTTACACAAAGCAGAGGATTAACCTCTTAAGTTCCATAGTGAGTATAACAAGCATGCTTTACTGCATATACAGAGGGATTTTTACGGTTGTGGGTTTAGTAACACTTTAAATCAGAACTTGCAGTAAAAGGCAAGGTCCCTATATACTGTCCAAGCCAATACCTCCTGTAAAAATCACCCAAAGTTATTGGGCACAAAATGTACCTGTATATAAAAAAGGTGAGATTTTATAAATTTTCTTACCACCATCATCCGCTCAACTGTGCCTAAGCAAGGGTGAGGTTACACCCCTTCCTGTGAAATCCTGCGGAATATAACAGCTCAAACCTTACAAGAAATCCAATTGCAGGTGAAAGCCAGGTGCTGGGTACCAATATATGAGAGATTTTTGTTTATGTTGAATAGCTTAGGGTTGGCAACTAAAAACAGGTTCCCTCTTCATCCCTGAGATAGAGGTTGCCTGGCTTGAGAAGTCTATATGTTACCGTATATAGTTGAGCCAGAAGGAGCACCACACATTGAGAGTCCAGAAATTACAATTCTTAATTTCACAAAATGGCCAAAAAAAAAAAAAAAAGCCATTGTGACAAACTCAGCTGCTATCCTTCTTTCTGGTAAAGCATCAAATATAAGACATTGAAATCAGCTAGGATATCTGTGGCAAGACTAAGTATCAAGCATTGAGAATCGTGCTCAGGGATGACTGGACATAATGTAAAAAGAACCTTTTAATACTTTTTCGTTAATCAATCAATATATGTTGGAGATAAACAAAATGTGTCTTTTGTAGTGAGTGTATGTATGTATTTGGTATCTCTGAAGTCCAATTATCCATTTCAAACTTCAGAAATTGTCATAGTGACTAATGGACTCGAAGCATAGAGTTTGGGCAAATCAAACAGAACCAGGAGGACGACTAGTAAATGTGTGTCTGTGTTAAGCAGCTGTGCAGCCAGAAGGGGAATCGTTTGGTTCCCAAAACCTGCTGGCCATCATTCATTGTCTTTTGGCCATGTGTGGAATCAATAAATTGCATTTTGAGACTCTCAACGAATGTTTGGCTCCCCTTTTGGCTAACTATATATAGACAAAATGTCACAAAAAGACACTCTTGAAATGGACTAAAGTGTCTTCTCTCAAGATTTGGCTTGCTCTGAATACCCCAAGAATCTCCCCGCCCGGACAGTGGCATCATGCACATTAAGATATGGAATATGGGGGTAAGGAAAGTATAAAGCGAATATTTCTTTATAGTTAAATTTTGCACCTGCATTAATTATATCAGGTAATTTTAACAGGAGGTAGGAGCACAGGCAGTATTTGCAGTCTTGGCATTGTACTGCAAAGTCCATTTTAAAGCAATACTGTATGCTCATTTATGTAGGCTCTCCAAACCTCAAAAAGACCATGGCCATACATTTTACAGATCTTTTATGCAAAAAAACAAAAACAAAACAGGAGCGTATTGTGCTCACAGTCTGCTCACTTCCAGCAGAGTTTCTGACACCCACTGTCTTCTGTGCTGACTGCTGGGTTAAAGGACAAGCACATGACCTCCACGGCCATAAAGAATAGTATCAAAGCTCAGGATGGCCATTCTCAATAGTCATGCATGTACTATTAAACAAATTCATTTCAAAAAGGTAGGAAATCTCATTTATACCAAAAGAACACATTTGTATCTCCACAGTCAGACAAATCTGTAATTCCAATGGTTATTAGCACTTAATTACCCTTTTTTGGTTTTAACAGCTCTGACAAGTATGGCCGCAGAGTTACTATTGGAAGAGTCACTGCTAAGTGACAGTTTTGAATGTGCAGCTGTATAAAGTCCAACTATATCAGGGAAGTGGATTTTCTACAGAGTTTAATCTTCTCTGCACAAAAGACATAAAATAAATCTAGCACTCATACACTCTGCAGCTGTGAATTTCAAACTGGGCAGTCATGGTAGAAGACGTCCACTTGCCTTAATTACATACAAATGAACAAGCTGAAAAGGAACAGAAGAGAGGAAGAAGCATAACGCTGACACATGGAAAAAAATAAGACCGGCAGATGAAAGATATGCCATACATTTTAAACTGTAGCTTTTCTAAAGACCATGCTGCTTAAAGGAAAAGTACACCTTTAGAAATACTATGCAGATTCTGCCCCCACCCAACTTCCACAAAAACATTGTGAACATTACCTATTAAAGTATATCTAAAGCCAAAACATTTTATGCATTTTGGATAGAGTAGGGGAGTGCTAAAACCAATGTCAGATTTTTTTTTTTTTTTTTTGCCATCCATGCCTAATTAAGGAGCAGATTTTCCAACACTTCCTATCCAGCAGACTCAAACAGGAAATGAGAAGATATTTTTCCAATGTAAGAGAAATACCCTTGGTTGTCAGTAAGCCTGTTGGCATATTTCCTCGATTCCTGTTCTGGAGGCAACTAAAAAGTTTGGATTTCACCCAACTTTACTTCCCAGTGAAGCGGTTGATCAGCACAGCTAGAGAGAGACTGAATCACCCCAACAGGGGACACAGACAGCAAAAAAAAAAAAAAATTAAAAAAAAAACCTGACATTGGCTATAACCCCCACCATTCTATTCAAATCTTAACAAAAAAGTTTTTATACTCTAAAGCACGTCATTCACAAAGCCCGCGGGACGAATCCGGCCTGCCAGGCCACTTCATGTAGTCCTCGCACCTCTCCTGCAACTGCGGCACCTCCCTCGTCTACATCCCCCCCTTCTTCAGTCTCAGCAGTCAACAGCAAAGGACAGGAGCCCTCCTCTGCACCTTCTCTGGTCTCAACATTCAGCAGATTCTGGCAGCTGACTCCAGCACTCCTCCAGACACTTTCTGCTTCCCAACTACACCCCAGCTTCTTACTGCCAGCAGCACAAGGTAATGGAGAGGGGGGTGCACTGTGATGTAAGGAAGGGTGGGGGGTTCTTGACATCTGATGTAAGGGGAGGGTGGGGTGCTCTGGACATCTAGTCTTAAGCCTAGCAGACACAATCAGAAAATCGTATTAAAAATACAGCTTTCAAAGTGATTATTCGTACACAGCTTTCGTCTGAAATTATTTGAAAAGACAAGCACGAAAAGTTTTCTTGTACGATACCAGATTGTACGATTTTCATTTAATAAATTCACTTTAATAAGTTTTCGTCCAAAAATACAATACAAATAAATTACATCACTTCAGAATTTTTGTAACTTCAGTATCCTCTTCACTTTCGATAGACAAGCATGCAAAAAAACAAAAACAAAATGGAGTAAGAGACCGTAAAGACTGAGCAGTGCAGGAGTTCAGTAAAACACCGAAGCACATGTACACTGGAGAAAGTTGTAGAATGTTTTGTGCTTTTTGCATGTTGGCTCTGCCTCCGGGTTGTGGCATCGCTGGCGAGAATCAGCCATTTTCAGGGTGGCTGAACAGCATTGTCAGGCCAGCACAGAAAATTAATTCAGAAGACAGAATATAATGTTTGGCTGAAGAACCACTTTAACTGTCCTGAACTGTTTGTATGTATCAGGAGTCTGAAAGCCGAAGAACATGCTATATTCTATGGGAGATGGGAGAGGGCTTATTAGCAGTGTGTTCTGCTGGCAAAAATGCCCTTACCTATGTAAACCCCTGTATGTTCATATTTGCTTACATGTAGTATTAGAATACCATTCTTATTTTTCATACATTTCCTATTAATGCAGAATTTCTATTGCCTTACAACAGGGGTAGGCAATCTGTGGCTCTCCAGCTGTTGTGGAACTACATATCCCATGAGGCATTGCAACATTACAAAACTGACAGTTACAGCTATGACTTGCAGGGGCATGATTGAACTTGTAGTCCTGCAACAGCTGGAGAGCCGCAGGTTGCCTACCCCTGCCTTACAACCATGAGAGGGATATTGCACTGTCTAATGCTTTGACAAAAATGAATGTGCTTTATATGCCACGATAAACCTCAAAAGAGCAATCCAGGAAAATAAAGGAAATTAAAAAAAAAAAAAAAAATCCAATGGCAGGCACCACTGAAATGCTCTAGAGTTCATCTGATAGCAGAGAGCAACACCAATCTTTATGACCTAAAAAGTATATGACCTCAAGTTCTTGGGGTTACCTTTAGCTGGCAAAGAAAAAATGGAATCTACAGGAAAGAAAGTGAGAGTGGCAATAATTGGAGATGCATATGGATAAGCTCTAAGAAAAGAGACAGCAATTCAGTAGATCCCAGGAGCTTTTTCCCAGTGCTAGTTAAAATAAAATAGAAAGACCTTGATCAGCTACCAAAGGCAGTACAGGAAAGTCTCTGCAAATTAAGGGACCTACTTGGGGACCACCAAGTCACCAGACCTAGGGGCCCCATTGAAAAATGTCCCCACTAATACTTTTCTGGAGACAACCTAAATGTGGGGTTTCTTTTACTTTCAATTATAATGATAAACAATACAAATAGAGAGAGAGTGAATCTCCCTAATGGGGACACAGACAGCAATAAAAACTGACAGGTGCTCAAATCCATATCCACTCTATCCAAAACAAAAACAACAAAAAAAAAAAAAGTTACTTTAACCACTTGCCGACCGCGCATAGCCGAATGACGGCTTCACCGCGGCCGGCCAGTTCTGAGTGGACGTCATATGACGTCCTCCCAGAACGCGCTCTCCTGCGCCCCCCCCGGGGGCGCGCACCCGGCGATCTCCGTGATCGCTGTGTCCTACGGACACAGCTGATCACGAGATGTGGTGAAAGGCCGATCCCACCGGCCTTTTACCACGTGATCAGCGGTGTCCAATGACACGCTGATCACAGGAAAATGCAAGTGCCGGTTATCGGCTGCACTTTCCTCACGCTGTCAGATCGTGAGGAAAGTACTGCCGAGAACCGGCAGTTGTCAGAGCGGGGATCGGCACCGATCATCAGGGCACTGATGATCAGTGCCCTGATGATCGGTGCCCAGCAGTGACCCCCGCAAGTTCCGATCAGCTGTGCGCCCACTAGCCCCGCCCACCCATTCCCAGCAGTGCCCCCACCTGTGCCCAGCAGTGCCCCCACCTGTGCCACTCTGCAGTGCCACCTACCTGTGCCCAGCAGTGCCACCTACATGTGCCCAGCAGTGCCACCCACCTGTGCCCACCCACCTGTGCCCACCAGTGCCACCCACCTGTGCCCACCCACCAGTGCCACCCACCTGTGCCCACCCACCAGTGCCACCCACCAGTGCTGCCAGTCAGTGCCACCAGTCAGTGCCCAGGGGTTGTGCCAGTCAGTGCCGCCAGTCAGTGCCCAGAAGTGATGCCAGTCAGTGCCGTCTATCAGTACCCATCATCAGTGTCACCTATCAGTGCCGCCTATCAGTGCTGCATATCAGTGCCACCTATCCGTGACCCCTAATTAGTGCTGTCTATCAGTGCCGCCTATCCGTGCCACCTCATTAGTACTGCCTATCAGTGCCCTTTAGTGCTGCCTATCAGTGCCCATCAGTGCCGCCTATCAGTGCCCATCAGTGCCGCCTATCAGTGCCCATCAGTGCCCCCTCATCAACGCAAATCAGTGAAGGAGAAAAAATACCTGTTTGAAAAATTTTATAAAAGAAACAAATAAACTTTTTTTTTTTTTTCAAATTTTTTGCACTTTTTTTAATTTATAGCGCAAAAAGTAAAGCGCCCAGTGGCGATTAAATACCACCAAAAGAAAGCTCTATTTGTGAGAAAAAAATGATCAAAATTTCATATGGGTACAATGTTGCATGACCGCGCAATTGTCAATCAAAGTGCGGCAGCGCTGAAAGCTGAAAATTGGCCTGGTAAGGAAGGGGGTATAAGTGCCTGGTAGGCAAGTGGTTAACATCTTTGCGCCGGCGCCTCCAGGCCCTTTAAGAGTTTCAGAAGCCGGGAGGCAGGGCGGTCAGTTCGCGGTCACATGATCGGAAAAGGTCCCGATCGCAAGGGGAGATCAGGACCTTTCCGTGAGTCATGGACATACGTGCTGGAAGCGCACGCTCTCAGCACATATGTATTTTCACTTGGTATGAAAATATGTAGCCGCTCGGCGTCAAGGCCCAGACGCCGAGAGGCCCCATATTTGCGTGAGCTCGGTGTCTAGGGGTTAAAATACATACATTTTGTACAGCTAGGTAGATCAGGGCAGGGGTGAAACAGATAAACATTTTAAATCCACTCACATATTCATACAAAAATCAAAGCTATTTTTAAACACTGCTAGTATAAACTAAAGAGCGGTCTTTTTATTTACATCCCATAATCCCTTGCACAAATGAAATGGGAGCAGAAAACTGAGCCAGACTCTACTGTGTTGCACATCTGCTATCATCCTAGCATGTTCCAAGTCCCTGAATTCGTGGACTTGCTGCCCTCAGGAGGATTGAAGCCAACCATACTTCAGCCAATTCAGCAGGGACTGGCTGAATTTCAATGTGTGCAGGATGTCGATGTGTGCATCTATGTATGAGCAGGCAAGTTGTACAGAACTCGATCAATTGACTTGTGTACAACTAGCATGTTGGAAAAGTTTCTCTCATCAACATTCAACAACATTTATTTTGCTTGTCAAAGGCTGGAACAAGAGCCATTCAGATAATGATGCAAGCACATGGTACAAACAATGGTCAAAGAAACAGCTCCTTCCAGATGTAAATCTATAAAGCAAGTAAAAAGCTAGCAGCACATGTTAAAGCATATAAAACGCAGAATTTTACAACAGTACTGAAATCTCCATAAATCGGGCCATACATTGATCGAAATTTGTCCAGTTCAGCAGGGATCGGCTGAATTTTGATCCATGTATGGGTAGGCTGATTGTACACAAGTCAATGTTGGAAAAACTTCTCTTAATCAGTACCGCCGGCTATAGCCAACAGTGTTGAGGAGTGTATTCTGATGGTGGGGATGTCTCCCCACTGTCAGAATACAATAGCTCAGTGGGAAGGATTCCCCCATCCACATCAAGTGTGTAATTGGGGAAATCAAGCCATTTTCTCTCTTTCAAGCAGCAGGTTGAATGGAAAAAAAGGACTCGTATATGGTCTGCCTTACAGAAGATAGGGAGCATAGGAAGAAACTGCTTAGTCAAAGTACAACCAGAAGGCTAAGGGCAAAAGATTCACCAAAGAAAGTTTCGGAGCTGAAGACTCTTACAATTGTGTAAACTGGTCATTTTGGAAAACTAAAATCAGAATTCTCCTGGCTTTTTCATTCAGTTATAGGCTAGGTTCACCTACTGGAGCATGTTACAAGTTACACCCATTTAGGGTGTAATGTGCAACATGCTGCAGCAGTCCCCTCTACCCCCCAACAGGTTCCTTTCCCCACACCCACTGTCACTTTTCAAAAAACACCCACAAAACTGCGTCATTCACAGTGATCAGTGAATGAATAAACTGCAAGTCCCATCTTCCACCGCAGCGGCAGATGGCTTGTAATTTATTAAGCAAAGTTCCAGCTGAAAAAATAAATAAATAAATAAAAGTCAGCAGTTACAAAAACTGTAGCTGCTGACTTTTAAAATACAGTCACTTACCTTTCCCGTGGTCCAGCAGTGTCCTCACCACCGCTGGTTTCACCGGCCGTCTTGGCGCCGGCATCTGCAGTGTGGGCACCCAGCTTTGACATCGAGAAGCACTGTGCTTTGTGAATGGCCCCGTAGTCTGGGACCTGTCATGTGTCCCAGAAGACTACAGGGAGGGAGGGGGGAGGACAAGTTGCGCTTCCGATCGCCTTAGGCGATTGCAGCGGAAGTGGGAGCGAGTACCTGTCAAATCCAAAAGGTGCCAATCCTCTGTGGGGAGCAGGGGACAAAGACTTAAAGCGGAACTTCCCCTTTTGGGTGGAGCTACGCTTTAATGAACTGTGAGGTCACCGATGAATGCCCTTTTAGCTCAATTACAAGTCCTGCAGCTTCAAACTGATAGCCCATATGGAGGTACAGGTTGAAAGCTGAAAGCTTTTCTGCAGGAGCCTGGCATTGCACCTGTGAGCCACTGATCGCAGGTGCAATGCTTTGCAGGCTCCTGCAGGAGAAAAAAAAAACCCCAAGCACATTTTTTTCCTGCATAGACATGTGCATTTTTCCCCCAAACATTAATTTTAACAAAGTCATAAAACTAACCCATCAAAACCATAACCCAGTCCAAACTGAAAATGAGGCCTTGACAGGCGTAGCTACAGGGGTTGCAGGAGTCACCATTTGACCTAACCCCCATACTGAAGGGGGCCCGTGTGGCCCCATATATGCCTAGATAGGAGGAACGGTAGGGGCAGCTGCATATAGAGGAACCAGTCTCTCTATGTTCCTCTTCAAGCCACAGAATGTCTGTGGAAGAGGAGGAGAAGCAGGCATTCAGCGGCTGTAGGAGGGACAGAGATGTATTCCTCTGTATGCAGCCACCCTGCCACTCCTCCTATCTAGCTTCTTTTGGCTGCACCTGAGCTGAGAGAGTTAGTGCTGACAGTCCCCTCCTTCCCCCCTCACTGACCGGAGAGGAGAGAAAGCAGCTTCTGCTCCTCCTCTTCCCTCCCTTCCCTATGCTCCAGTGTCTGCCCCACCCACAGGAAGTTTGAAGCCCATGGAGGAGGTGCATCCTGTCGATTTACTGTGAGTGAAGTCTCCCCCCTCCCTTTTCTCTGGTCTCCCAGTGAGTACTATATAAGCACATCATCAGAGGTACAGCCTCCCCTCTGATGATGTGCTTATAGCACGAAAGGCCTAAGGAGGAGCTGTGCAGAGCGTGACGTCATTTCACCGCCGGAGCCACGAGGAGGCCCGGCGGCCATCTTTGAATGGGTCAGTACTGCTGTTTGCACTTTTAATTGTTTTTTGTGACATGCATACTACCCTGTGTTTAGCTCTTTAATAAATACTATATTTTTGAACATACTACACTATTTCTGGCACTTGTTTTTTGGGGCTCCTATGTGGAGCTATCACTCCCACAGAGAGGGTGCCTATGCCATCTAGAGGAGGGATCACCACCACCATAGAGGATTACTTGGCTGACCTTAAGGGGATCTCTGGACCTGAGTTGGAGCCCTGGGTGACCCACCATGAGAGGGATGCCCACCACCCGCTCTATGACGGATCCATCATCTAGGATGATCGTTGTTACATGCGCATAATCCATGCGTTTCTGGTGAGTGCGCATTGCTATTATTTGAGGCAGTATAGCTCTGGATATCCTCACTACCCCTGCGAGTACCAAGGACACTTGATTGACTTTCAGTTTGTTGTTTTTCTTGCTGCTTTCTTGCTGTTTCAGCATTGGATTTATTTACAAGCGCTGCACCATTTTATTTAGCTTTATACTTATATTTTAAGTGATTCCTTCCTTCCTCCCATTCTTCCTTTCCTCCTTCCCTTTTTCATTTCTTCCATCCTTCCCTTTATTTCCTTTCCTTCCTTCCTTTTTAGACTCCTGATAACTCACCTAAGCGCCCCAAACGGGGCTCCTAAAAAATAAGAAAACAAATAATATAAAAAAAAATAAAAAAACTACTGACACCAGTGGCGAAACTACCAGGGTCACAAAGGTCGCACTTGTGACTGGGCCTTGGAGTTCCGCCACTGGGCTAGAAGTGAAGGGCCCCGGCCGGGGATCAGGGGGCTCTTCATGGTTTCTTGCACTGGGGCCCTGAAGGTTCAAGTTATGCCACTGAGCCTTGAAATGCATACACCATTAAATAAAATGCCTGTTTTCAATCACAGATAAAGTTCATTAAGCTTCCCCACTATTTCCTTGCTACCAGTAGTGTGGCTTGCTGGAAAACACCCATTTCTTGGACATAATTGACAGCAGGCCAGGTATTCCTAATCCCATCCAAGATCCTTATCTCTCACAAACAAAAACAAAGATGGAAGCAGCATCCACCCAGAAGCAGATGTCATTGCCTTACATTACATACTTTTAAAAGTCAATTACTCACAAAAGTAGTGAATCCAGGATCAGAATAACCACCCATAAGCCAGCACCATTAAAACGTCCTTGCTGGTATTTGCAAATATTTAAAAATGCCCCCACCCCGGTAATAAAAAGACATAACTTTTTCTTTTTCTTTTAGGGTATGAGATGGAGCAATACCTAATCAGGGTTCTCACAACCCTGGTCAACGTCTCTCCAGCTCTGAAATGTGGCTGGTGGCCTCTGGTCCTGCATTGTACTTGACAATGTCTATGAGAGGGGCAGCGACCAGTCAGAGTCCAGCAAGAGCAGCTTTGGGGGGCCAGTGATCACAACCGGAACCAGCAAGGAGAAAGATATTTGAACTCTGGATTAAGGAAAGTAATGCTCATCCCCTAGAAATAAACAATAAATCTTTTATCAGCTAGTGGGCATTTTGATAGTTTTGTAAATGCCCAGGGTTAGGCTTTAAAATCACAGCAGCAATGGCAGCCCTTTGCACCTCATGCTTTGCTCATTCTTTAGGCAAACAATGAGGAAAGTAAAAAAAAAAAAAAAAATACCTGAAATGGTAAACATTAACATCTATACCTAAACACATACAGGTCTACTAACAGCCACCCAACGCCTGCATTTTTAGAAGTAGTACATCTATAAATCAAACATCTCGAAGCAACATAAATCCATATTATAAAGAAAAATTCCCTGCACTCACCAGCCTGAACCAAGTCCTCCTCGTAAAAAATTCGGACATGCTGCTCAACCAATCCTCTGGGCGTATAAACAGCAATCAAAGTTCAGAGGCTTTTAATTAGCAAAGAGAAACCTTAATTAAGTCCTTTGCGTCTCTGTATATTAATCAGGACGCCCTGCAGGGAGAGTTTCCGAGGATTTTAAACCTATAAAAGGCAGTCACCACCCTGCTTTAAAACGCTTCATGCATCTGGAAAATGTCTTCTTTTACTGGATAAAGAGAGCTTACAGACAAGTACATTTGTACTTTATTCTTCATTAATCTGCCTTTCCAATTCAAGATATACACCACATTTGTCTATGCCCAAAAGCACCAAAACAAATCCAAATTCACAGAATTCTCTTATGAAATCATTTTAAATGTACAGTGATAGATGCATTACAGCAAGCCATTTATCCAAATGTATTTTCTCCATTGCAATCCAAAGTTCAAAACTGAACCAGGGAAAGGAATAAAACCGAACTGTCTTATCTGCTGAATGATTTCCAATTGTATCCAGCCTCATTTATGATACATATTCTCCTGCCAGACAACTTGGCCAGGAGCCCTGTAAAGCTATCCACACACAGAACTTTGCGTGTATGGGATTGTTTGCTTGATTCTCTAATGCAGGGGTCTCCAAACTTTCTAAACAAAGGGCCAGTTTACTGTCTTTCAGACTTTGGGGGGGCAGACTGTGGCCAGCGGGATTAGATAATGCCTCAGGCTTGGTGGTCAGTGGGAGTAAAAAACCTACATAGCACCCCTGTACTTAAGAGGAGGAGGTCAATGGGAGAAATAGTGCTTCAGCATCGGTGACAATAGAAGGAATAGTCTCACCATCATTGGGGTCAGAGGAAGAATTTATGCTTCATCATTGGTGTCAGTGCAAGGAACAGATACCCCATTGTTGATGTCAGATGAAGGAATAGTGTCCCAAGGGCCAGATAAAGGCAAGCAAAGGGCCCCAGTTTGCAGACCACTGCTCTTATGGTTAATGAGGACAATTTGAATATTGTTTCCGA
The DNA here is from genome assembly GCF_062004578.1 of Staurois parvus. NCBI lineage: Eukaryota > Metazoa > Chordata > Amphibia > Anura > Ranidae > Staurois > Staurois parvus. Next base: position 2,100,172 of record NW_028317912.1, read on the forward strand.
CTTTAGTGAAGCACATGTACTAGGTAAAGTGTGATCCAGAAAGAGAACTTTACTGAAGTCAAACTTTAAAAATTAAAACCAATTTTTAAGCAGCACACTTCCTGGTATGTAATGGTGCCTAGGTGCTCCTAGAACTACTGCCTCTCAGTTGTTAATCTGCAATGTGAAAACGAAGACTATGCAGCCTCTGATTGCAAGCCTCAGGAAATTTGAAGCTGTCACTACTCACGGTTTCCTTGTTGAATACTTTGACATGAGGAAGTAAAGCCCTGCCGCTATCAACATGTCCGCCTCTACAAAAAGACACAGAACAAAGCATGGTAATCAGTATTGGGGAAAGACCAGCTGTAGGGCGACCACCGGAAATATTGGTTACTAATCCTTGCCCTCTGCATGCCCTTTTTTGACACAGCAAAGTATCTAGCTGATGTATCCAAAAAAAGTTCCATTTGTAAAGAGGCAAAATGATCCCCATATGATAGATGGGGATTATATTGCCTCTCTAAAAGTTGGATACATCAACTAGATACCTGTTTTTCCTCGGTCTTATGACAGCTGGGGCACCTACAAATTAATGAGGAAGAGTGGTCATACCTTAATGCATGATCCACCAGTCCTGTCCTATACACGGCATTCAACTATGTGAAGCGTTTTTTGTTTGTTGTTTTGGTTCGTTGTTTCTTTAATGGTAAAGGAAAGAGTAGAGCATGCTGCTTATTATAGTTACATAGTTAGACAGGTTGAGAGAAAAAAAAAAAAAAAGGACAAATCCATCTAGTTCCAAGTAAAAAATAAACACAACTAACTGAAAACATCTATATGCAATGCCCACAGTTGGTCCAGAGGAAGGCAAAAAAAAAAAAAAAAATAAGCAAAATCCAATTTGATCCAGCGGTTGGGGGAGTGAATCCTTTCTGATCCCTCATGGCGCAATCAGATATTCCCTAGATCAGGGGCAGGCAACCTTACAAAGTTGGATCTACCTGAAAATCATTGGATAAGTCAAAAATCACCAATCACATTTTGCGTGCATTACACGGAAATCATGGGTTTCAATCATATGCAACATATCGCCTCCTCACCACCTGTCAAATACACTCGGATCGCTTTTCAGGTGCAGTTGAATCATGGTTTTACCACCCTTAATCCATACCCCTTTAGCTGCTGAGGCAGCAGTCAAAGGTGTATATATGCCGCAGCAGGAATTAAACACTGTTGCTTTTGGTGGGTGTTACCGCCTGACAATCGTGACCCATTTAAATAATTGGTGCCACTCTGCAAGTGCCCCGCAACTGCATGCTTCTCTGGGGTCCAAGGGGTTAAAGCAGGTGGTGAGAAAGCAACAAAACTCTGCTTTAATCCCTTGTTTGCTGTACTGCACAAGGTCACAGGGCACTTGCAGAGCAGCCTCATTCACTTCATTAGGTCATGCTTGGCAGGTGTTACACCCACCAACCATGACAGGGCGTATAACTCCTGCTGGGGCTGCGTTATGTGTACACCCCTGGTCACTGCAGCTAAAGGGGGTGCGGATGGGGGAGGGGTGATGAGCCCCCTATAAGGCTGCTTTTACACTGAAGTGCTGCAGTTTACCTGCATTGAAGCTACAACACAGTGCATCTGCAACTCTATGTCCAGCAGGTGTGGTACACTTTCTGAAAACTCACCAAAATTCCTTCATTTTGGTTTTGCTTTTTGGTGAGCTTTCAGAAAGTGTACCAAACCCGCAGGATATAATAGAAGTCTATGGCTAAGCACAGCAAACCTGCAGGAAAGCTGGAGGTACACTGAACTCGCGTTGTGGGTAAACCACAGAGCATCAGTGTGAAAGCAGCCCTATACTATTATTCTCAGTGTATTGCGTCACATTGACCTGAAGATCTCTTCTTTCCTGCTGCTGGCACCACTCTGGAGACTGCTAGCCAGGATAAGAGATGGAGTGCAGTTGGTATCACTCCATATGGGACTGGAGCCAGAACTACAGAAGAGGCATCGGCTTAAGCAGCTCTTGCTCCCTACTACAGCTGAAACTTTACAAGTAGTCCCTCTGCATTGCACTCTGATGCTCTGGGATGGCAGGTCAGCAAGCTCAGACCAAGATCTACTAGTCACCTGGCTGCATTCTACTGGTAGGTTGCGATATACAGGTTGCTGACCCCTGCCCTACATCAACTACCGCTGGTATTACCTGTGAACATTGATATCCAGTTATATTTTGTGCATTTAGGAATGCATTCAGTTATTTTTTTAAAACAATCTACTGATCTGCCCTGAACTAGTTCTTGAGGGAGTCTACTCCATATGTTCACAGCTCTTAATGTAAGGAAGCCTTTCCATATGTTTAGGTTAAACCACTTTCCTGCCCCTTTGTCCTTTGGAATGACCTGAAAAGTAAAACATTTAGAAAAGTTCAATATGTATTTATACACGTTGATCATAATCCCCCTTAATCTCCTCTTCTCTAGAGAGAATAAATTCAGTTCCTCTAATCTTTCCTCATAGCTGAGCTCCTCCATTCCTCTTATCAGTTTGGTTGCCCTTCTCTGCACTTTCTCCAGTTCCCCGGTGTTCTTTTTGTGAATGGATGCCCAAAACTGAACTGCATATTCCAGATGAGGTTTTACTAAATGATTTGTACAGGGGTAACATTATTTCTCTCAGGAGACAAAAAAGGATTTTGCTAGCTTTAAAAACTGCAGTTTGCAGCCAGGGGTGGACTGACAACTCATGGGGCCCCCGTACAATAGGAAATCATGGGGCCCGTGTCCTCACCCACACTCGAACCACATGCAAAAAAGCCTATGAAAGGTACCAGAGGCATCTCATGGGGCCCCCAACTGACCCTGGGACCTCGGGCAGTGCTCGAGTGACTAAATGGTCAGTCCGCCCCTGCTTGCAGCTTATCCTGAGAAGGATCAGAGAAGGAACAGTTAAGGATGCTCATCTCAGGTAGTAATATTACTGAACGGATAAGCTTTTCTTTCTGTTAAAATGCAGTTGGCTGCTAACAATGTGCAGGACACAGAAGGACAATATCACCAGCCAATGTAGCCACATTAGGACAACTGTTAACTGATATATGGGTAGCCTGGATAAAAGCCTGCTTTCTACAGAGTGTTCTCAGCTTTGGTATTAGATGAAATGTTCAGTTATCACTGTGCAATTTGTGTGGAACGCATTGCTGATGTGCTACCACATTTACTTAAAAGATGCTCAGACATGTTCAGTCCAATCAACCAATCTTAGTCTATCAAAGTTCCAAATGTAATCACTAACAATTAAATGTTGACTGTCTAAATGTTCAGTAAACTAAATGTATTCAATATATCAAATGTAACCACTAAAAATTAAAACGGTAACTGTGTAATCATTCGCTATTCTAATTCTATCAAACGTAACCACTAAAAAATTAAATGGCAACTGTAAAAGGGAACATCTCTATTAAAAAAAAAAATAATTTGTATCTTTCTTCAAATTTAAATCTTTCATGACGTGAGAAAGGGGAAAAAAAATAGTGATTGCTTGAAATCTATTGTGATTTGGATTATTCTTGCCATCATAATTTAGACATATGTAAAAAAACAAAAATCAGACCCCCCCCCCCCCCCAAAAAAAAAAAAAAAAAAAAGTAAAAAGCTTGCTGTATGCGCATATGGCCAGCTTTACATTTTTTTGGGTAGAGGAATGGATAGGGAATGCTGTCAGACAGCTTCTCATTACAGGCTCATCTCCATACTGCAGGGGACACATTTCATGTACTCAGCAGTCTCCTGTGCAAATTAGCGTGCTTCTAAGCTTTCAGACGCTCTCGGGAAAGGATTTTATATAATCCGGCACAAGCAATGTGTCAACATATGTGCCAAGACACGGTACCTGAACAGGCAACCTGTATGCACATGACTGATGCTACGGGATGTAACAAGAACATACAACACAAGTGATGACAAAGTGTGTAATCTACATGGATTGGAAAGAGTACCTGTCAGTTTTGAGCTTTCTTACTACCGAGTGAAAAAAAACTTTGTAACATCATGTCCTTTTACCAGGTCTACCCTTCTCCCCGGCACATTAAAAATAGTTCACACTTTAAACCCCACTTCTAAGACCTTTTTCGCAGGTATTACTGAAAAGATTTGGGGCAGGGGCTGGAAAGTGCTAAACAAGCCACACAGAAAAAAGAACTTTGGTCCTAGCCTTGTTTTCATTGCCTTCTGTTGTCAGCCCTTGGTCTGCTCTTCACTGTATACATCTGCCCACCAGGTTGGGTAGTTGGGAATTCTTAGCATTAGCCTTCCATTACTTCCCACCAAAAAAAAAAAAAAAAACCTGAGTATGCTTCAGATGTCCCTGATGAACACCAGACGCACTCACAGTGAACACCAATGACACTGGATGTGCTACGCGTTAGCCACTTTAAGAACAGTCCTTTTATGACACTTTTTGTTTGCTTTTGGTCCCCAGTCACCTCTATGATAAGCCAGTAAAAAGGCCGGCTTTGTGGCCGGACTCCCTGGCATGACGGAAGAGCCCAGAGAGGAACCAGGAGAGAAGCAATCTCCTCCACTCCCTGTGAAAGCAATTCAGCAGCCAATTTGCCACTAAGATTGCTTTTACAAAACAAAGAGAATCACCAATAGAAAAAAAAAAAGAAAATACCGGGTTGATCCCAGTAGCTGCCATCATCATCACAGTATCAATCATTTGTCCAAGTAGAGCTCCTTGAATTCCAGATTAAGTGGTTGAAAAGAAAAGGATTCACCCGACTGGGACAACTGTGTGTAGTAACAATGAGAGGTACCTAATTCTTATAGTTTACTAAAAATGTCTACATGAATACAGAGATCAATACAAAAACATTCTATTATAAGGCTATGTAGCAACACCTAAATTTAGCATCAACAGGAGGTTGAAAGTTGAACTTAGACGTCCACATCCTAGTAAAATCCAGGAACTACAAGACAAGGGGTACATCTGCTGTACTTCATGGAGTAAAGGTATACAGCAAACGAGGCCCTACAAGATAGGGAAGTTAAGTCTACTGTACTATATAACATGGAGAAAACTAAGCAATAGGGAAGTAACCACCTATGGGTAGGTCCACTTGTACATGGAGTGGTAGTACAAACCAATAGAGAAGCTACAAGACAGAGAGGGTAGGTCTACTGTACTACATAAGAGTGGAAAATCAAAGCAATAGGGGAGCTACAAGGGTAAGCCCACTGTACTACATGCAGTGGAGGCACAAAGCAATGGAGGTCCTACAAAACAGGTAGGGTGGGTCTATAGCATTAAATGGAGTGGAGAAACTAAGTAATAGGGGAGCTACAACCCAAGAGTAAGTCCACTGTACTACATGGATTGGGGAGTACAAAGCAATAGAGGATTTCCATTTTCCTGGAACCTCTATACTTTTACTCTTTCTGGGCTTTATATTCATATAGCTCTCCAATGAACGAACGCTACAATACAAAACACTGTATCCTGAGATACGGTGCATTTATCTAAAGTAAGAAATGTAATTCCCCAAATATTTACTGGTACTGAATCACTGTCATTTAAAACATGCACCAGGACAATTCACCTGCAGTGAATGTCAGATTTACTGCTTTATAAATATGCCAAGTGTTCTGCATTCATGAGAAAGAAAAATGGCACAGACAATTTGCCCTCAACAGATACACTATATTACCAGAAGTATTGGGACACTCCTCCAAATCATTGGATTCAGGTGTTCCAATCACCTTCATGGTCACAGCTGTATAAAATCAAGCACCTAGGCATGCAGACTGCTTCTACAAACATTTGTGAAAGAATGGGTCGCTCTCAGGATCTCAGTGAATTCAAGCGTGCTACCATGCAATAAGTCCATCCATGAAATTTCCTTGCTATTAAATATTCCACTGTCAACGGTTAGTGGTATTATAACAAAGTGGAAGCAACTGGGACAACAGCACCTCAGCCACGAAGTGGTAGGCCACTTAAAATTACAAAATGTGGTTAGCGCATGCACAGAAGTTGCCAACTGTCTGCAGATTTAATAGCTAAAGACCTCCAAACTTCGTGTGGCCTTCAGATTAGCACAACAGTGCATAGAGACAGTTTCATGGAATGGGTTTCCATGGTCGAGCAGTTGCATCCAAGCCTTACATCACCAAGTGCAATGCAAAGCATCAGATGCAGTGGTTTAAAGCACATGGACACTGGACTCTTAGAGCAGTGGAGACATTCTCTGGAGTGACGAGTCATGCTTCTCTGTCTGGAAATCCAATGGACGTGTTTGGGTTTGGTGGTTGCCTGGAGAATGGTACTTGCCTGACTACGTTGTGCCAAGTGTAAAGTTTGGTGGAGGGGGGATTATGATGTGTGGTTGTTTTTCAGAGGTTGGTCTTGGCTCCTTAGTTCCAGTGAAGGGAACTCTTAAGGCGTCAGCATACCAAGACATTTTGGACAATTTCATGCTCCCAACTTTGTGGGAACAGTTTGGGGATGGCCCCTTCCTGTTCCAACATGACTGCGCAACAGTGCACAAAGCAAAGTCCATAAAGACATGGATGAGCGAGTTGGGGCAGAGGAACTTGACTGGCCTGCACAGAGTCCTGACCTCAACCTGATAGAACACCTTTGGGATGAATTAGAGCAGAGAATGCAAGCCAGGCATGCTCGTCTGACATCAGTGCCTGACCTCACAAATGCACTTCTGGAAGAATGGTCAAACATTCCCATGCACACACTCCTAACCTTGTGGACAGCCTTTCCAAAAGAGCTGAAGCCGTTATAGCTGCAAAGGGTGGGCCAACTCAATATTGAAGCCTACGGACTAAGACTGGGAGGCCATTAAAGTTCACGTGCGTGTAAAGGCAGGTGCCCCTTTACTTTTGGCAATATAGTGTATAAATTATGAGGGTTTTGTTACACCTGCATTGCAGGGGACATAGTGCCATCTTCTGAATCACGGTTTTTTGAAAGTTGAAGTGGGGATTTGAATGGGAATCACTTGAAGTGGTACTGTCTGATGAAAAACAACAGGGAGATAGTTTTCAACACGCCAAAACATATATACGATCCCGTCCAGTACTTTTAATGTACAGGAATAGTTGTGGGACTAAATGTATTAAAAAAGTGAGAATTCTTCTTTAAAATAAAAGTGCAGTGGCTTTTAGTCTTTATTTATGCCTAAAAATTTTTAAAACCTCATGTGCCACTGAAAAACCTAGAATCTCTCTAGTCTTCATATCTATTTATCATAACAACTGTATAAAGAGCTTAGGAAAGACACAGCTCTTGCTTGGAGCTCAGAACCTGCTGACTGTAAATGGTAAATATGAAATATTTATGCAAAAATATACAATTTACCTAGTTAACACCCCTTTGCACTTTTCCATTCTGGTTGCTGTGTTATTTCACAATATGTCATGCCTTAATGTGTGCTGCATTAAGTCCATTAATTTTAACCACAACATATACGAGATGGTATCAAAAAGTTTAGAGACTAGGTTTTGTAACGCGCCAACAGATGGCAACACAAGGTTGCCCACACACAGTCACAGAGAACACTGACCTTCATAAGTCAGTGTTACAAAAGGCATCATACTGTGTACATTGGGAGCTGTGCAACTGGTATTATTAAGACAACATGCGTTACCACGTCTGCTATTTCATCATGGACAACAAGTTACAGCAAATGTGAAATTCTGCATGAAACTGGGCAAATCTGCCACAGAGATGTCTGACAAGATTCAGCAAGTTTACAGCGATGTTGCAATGAGTCATTCGAAGGGATCTGAGTGGCAAGCGTGCTTCAAGAGCGGAAGAACATCACTGGAAGTTGACAAGAGATCAGGAAAACCTTTAACGAGCTAAACCCCCAAAAATGTCAAAACCATTTGACAACTTGTGCATGGTGATCATCTGAGAACAATCCACAACATTGTTGCCATTGTCAGTGTGTCATACGTAACAGTCCAAACAATCCTCACATGTGATTTAAACATGCGCCATGTAGATGCCAAGTTTGTCCCCAGGCTGTTGACTCAGGAGCAGAAGGAAAACCTCATCGAAGTCTGCCAAAAACTGTCAGCATGCCGTGGATGACCTGTCCTTCATGTCGAGGATTATTTCCGGTGAAGAAACTTGTGTGTACAGGTTACAGCAGAATTTCACGTTTGCTCTTTGTCCTAACTTGCTGTCCATAATGAAATATCAAACGTGGTAATGCCAGTGGCCAGAATAGCACAGCCCCCGATGTACACAGGACAATGTCTTTTGGAACACTGACTTATGACGGTTGGTGCTCCCTGTGATGGTGCGTGCAGCCATCTGTTGATGTGTTACAAAACTAGTCTTAAAACATTTTGATACCAACTCAGGTATGGAGGGATCCTTATTAAAAAAAAAAGTAATTTTTGGCATTGAAAAAACTATTTCCTATTAAGTAAATCTTGCATCAGATAATGCATAAAAATGTATTGACTGTGAGAGCTTAGATATCATGTCTATGCATCTAATAGTCTGCAACAGTGTTTTACTCATACAAGATAAAACAAATCTATTTTTTTATGGTTTCTTACCTCAGTAGCAGCATAAAATGAAAAAAATGCAGTTTACTTTGTAATATTAAATGAGACAAACTCAAATAATAATAATTTTTGTTTTGGGGTTTAAAGCTTAAAAAAGGAGAAGTACACCCAAAGTTCTTTTGGTTGTATTTCTGTTCATCAAAGGAGTGCAGTTTGTTCTGCACTCCTGTGACCAGTTTTCAGCTGACGACGGCCGACCTCACTCAGGCGGTCCAGGCTGGAGGAAGATCCCCATTTTAAAGTCGGGAACAACCCCAGTGTCTGGAGCGGGACCTGGGACCTGGCTCAGCCTCTCAGGGATCTGCTGAGAGCCTGAGCCAGCGGCTCCCTCCCCCTCCACAGCCCACTGCTCCAGTGAGCACGGGGGGGGGGGGTTAGTTAGAGCAGAGAACAGTATCTCAGTCACTGCTTTCTGCTCACAGCGCCAGTGAGAATGCAGTGCTCAGCGGTCATGTGATCGCAGAGTTCTCACCACTAAGAGTCGGTAGAGGACAGATGCAGCATCGAACTGATGCTGCAGCCACCTAGGATTTTGAAGAGAAAAAAAAAACATCCCATACTTCTCTTTTAAATCCTTTGCTCTACTCAGTTTTTATTTTTAAGAAAAAAAAAAATCTTGCATGCCTGCATAAAAGAAATGTAGCACTTAGACAATAATTGGGCAGCACAGTGGCTAAGTGGTTAGCACTTCCGCCTGGTAGTACTAGGGTCGCTGGTTCAAATCCCAACCACGGCACCACCTTCCTGGAGTTTGCATGTTCTCCCTGTGCCTGCGTGGGTTTCCTCCGGGTACTCCGGTTTCCTCCCACACTCCAAAGACATGCTGGTAGGTGAATTGGATCCTGTCTAAATTGGCCCTAATATGTGTATGTATGAATGAGTTAGGGACCTTAGATTGTACGCTCCTTGAGGGTTAGGGACTGATGTGAATGTACAATATATATGTAAAGCGCTGTGTAAATTGACGGCACTATATAAGTACCTGAAATAAATAAATTGTTGAGTATACCATAAAATAAAATAATTTTCCAAAATTAAGTCATACGATTCTACTATCCTCTTTCCTTTGTCAAGAGTTGCTACCTAGGAGGGATCATAGCAGACGCTCAGGCTGATATAGGGGCAAGTGTAGATACTTGCCAGCACACCACGGATCTTCAAATTGAGTCCAAATGATTATTTTTATCAAAGTATGATCACATCACAAGAGAGTGCAACGTTTTGGAGTCAGGCATACGATCTGCTTCTGCGGGACTACAAAATGTTGCACTCTATTTTGTGATGTGATTATACTTCCATAAAAAAAAAACAACATTAGGGCTCAATTTGAAGATTGGTGGGGTGCTGGCAAATATCTACCCTGTGACATTCATGATCCAGTTTCCAGCTGGTGGTTGCTGCAGCACCCAGTATCCTAGATCCTTTTACAGGAACGTGTGCGAAGGAAATATGGATGATATAGGGACAAGACACTGGAAAATCAGTCAACAGGCATAAGGCAAGGAGTATCTTAAGGCTGTCTGGCAGCCTCCAAAAAGGTAGGAGAGGCAAAGAAGGGTTATGCCTCCGTTACACACCCCAACTCACTGTGCCATTGGAAGTAGCAGAACAGTAGGCAATTTACTGCGGAACCACCGCTACAGCCCCTAGCAACCATTAGGCTGACCATAGATGGATAGAACTTCAATCAATTCAATCGTTAGATTGAAATTCCATCGTTCAATCAACTTTGGTCAAACAGGCTTGTAGGAAAACTATTCTCAATCAGTCGGTTGCAGCTGCTGATCTGCGTATTCTGATAGTAAAGAGTTCAGCGGGGACCAGACGCATTTCGATCCATCGATGGCCAGCTTAAAGCTGGGAGTATAAGAACCATGGGGTAAAACACCACGAATATGAACATACAGCAGCATGTCAAAGCTAGAAGTGTATGGAAAGACACAGCAATGATGACAGATATAGACGTTTAACACCTTGTAGATGGTTCCGTATTTCTTAAGGGTTGTTTATGCACATTGGCCAACGCAGGATGATCCGAGGCTCTTGGTATGCAAAGTTCTCAGGGACCACCTACACAGCAATGATTAAAACACTGGAGCACCGCTTTAAGGCGCCTGATGATCCCTATTTACAAAGACAGCTCTGTACTTGGCCTATTCCCCATTCCAAAACCTTTTATCCTTTGGCCTCCCACACAGTAAAACGCAGATAACACGGACAGAGATGCCAAAACACAGTTTAGAAAAGTGAGGCTGTGTCAGTTTATCAAAACGATTCCACCCAAAATAAAAAAAAAAAATTTAAAAATACCTGAGAGCACAAATATTCAGTATTTAAAAACTCTGTCACTGTACTAATATCAGAAAGCCTGATATATTTGTGTTTTTGGTGTCTTCCATTTCTGTGTGTGGCTTGCAGAATAGCGGTGAATGGACACATTTTGCACATTACTACAGAATTCCATTCCATAAGAGTTCTTTATTTGGATCCTCTGCAATCATTTAGAAAGACTGATATGTATTATCCTCCACAAACCCTTCTCCATCCAATAAACCGGGGGTCTCCAAACTTCTCAATATGATGGACACTATATATATTTTCCTAATATTCACGGGCTGAAATCTGTTTTATAAGGGAATTAAAAAAATGTAATTGAATGGGTATGTTTTACCTGGATCTCTTATCAGAATGATTCAAAACAAAACAGAAAGAACTTTACTAAAACAAAGCAAAGTCCCACTAAACATCAGTATCCCTCCTTACGTCAGTGTCCTCGTCAGTGTCCCCGTCAGTGTCCCTCCTTACGTCAGTGTCCCCGTCAGTGTCCCTCCTTACGTCAGTGTCCCTCCTTACGTCAGAGCCCCCATCAGAGCCCCTATTAGTGGTGGAAGATGGGAGAAAAGCAGTGACTGTGCACATCAGCTATGGGAAAGCTAAAATCTTGTAGCAGGCTGCATGTGGTTCACAGGCCATAGTTTGGAGACCGCAACATTAAAACTATTAATCCATGCAATTATGCCACAAGTCATCATAAATCAGATTCTGAGTAAGTGTCTTCACAACATCAGATTGTGTCACAATGAAAAACACTTGTGTGAAAGGACTCTGGTGGAAGCAGTCTCATTGCTGGACACACTGATATTTGATAATAGGGCAGTGACAGTAAACGGTTTCAGCCTGAATGTCCCATGACTAAAACGCAGCATTTTTGTTGGGGAACAGTTGCTTCCATCATAATCCTCCAACACAGGTTCAGCACTACAACTCTGATTGGTCATTTTATTTTGCTGCACAAGGATCTAGGGACACTAAGGGGGGGGGGGGGGGGGGGGCCTTACTAAAACTGGAGCAGACAGAATTTGGAACAACTGTGCAAGTTCACCTTAAAAAAATAAAATAAAAATAGTAATAAACAAACAATAGCACATTTTTTGCACGTAAAAACAAACATGCATTTATTACTTTTTTTCTTAACCACTTTCCCAAGTACTGCTACAGGGCGGCAGTGCTGAGCAATCACATTATATATATATATACACACACACACACGCGATTTTCATTTCCGGGTAGGGGGCACGCGCTGCTATTGGTGGCTAGGGATGTCAGTCACTGGGTCCCAGCCGGTGATTCCCTGCTGGCACTCGGCGATCGTCAGGTAAACCTGACAGGGGAGAGAACTGTCTGTAAACAACACAGGTCTCTCTCCCGTCAGTAAGGACATGCTGCTTTGCATTTCTCTGCACAGCAGAGAAATACAAAGCAGCATGTCTCTATAGTAAAGCACAATACAGCACATAATGTAGAACACACAGCACACAGTTAACCATTGATCGCCCCAGATGGTAACCCCTTCCTGCCCAGTGCTTTTTATTAGCACTTAGCACTGTATTAGTGTCATTTGGGATGTCAGTGGCAGTTAGTCAGTTCCCATCATCAGAATACCCGCCGCAGTCCCACTATGAGTTGCTGATTGCCGCCATTACTAGTATAAAACAAAAATTAAAATTCCAGTATATATACTGCCATTTGTAGATGCTATAAAACGGGTTAAAATTTAGAGTCCAGACCTACTAGCCAGTCACAAAACTTACCCTCCACCAGTTGCCCCACCCAACCTTGCCCAGGTCCGCCCCCAACCCCACCCAAACCACACCCCCTTAAAGCTTATGAAATTACATTTTTCTTTAGAATAAAGAGTCCAAAATATAAAACTGTACACAGTAATGTATACTCCATTATAGTGATATGACATGTATACAGTAATGTATATCCCAGCTCCCCTGTACTCCATTATAGTGATATGACATGTACACAGTAATGTATATCCCAGCTCCCCTGTACTCCATTATAGTGATATGACATGTATACAGTATGTATATCCCCCCTCCCCGGTACTCCATTATAGTGATATGACATGTATACAGTAATGTATATCCCAGCTCCCCTGTACTCCATTATAGCGATATGACACGTACACAGTAATGTATATCCCAGCTCCCCTGTACTCCATTATAGCGATATGACACTTATACAGTAATGTATATCCCAGCTCCCCTGTACTCCATTATAGTGATATGACACGTATACAGTAATGTATATCCCAGCTCCCCTGTACTCCATTATAGTGATATGACATGTATACAGTAATGTTTACTGTGTACATGTCATATCACTATAATGGAGTACAGGGGAGCTGGGATATACATTACTATATACGTGTCATATCGCTATAATGGAGTACAGGGGAGCTGGGATATACATTGCCTGCTCATTGGTGTCAGTAGGAGCAAAAGTGCCCGATTGTTGGTGTCAGTGGAAGGAATTATGTCCCATTGTTGGTGTCATTGGGAGTAATGGTGCCCTATGGTTGATGTCAGTGGCAGGAGTGACATCGAGGCCTAGCCAGTCAAATGGCCGGACGCCACTGAAGAGCTTCGTTTTAAGGCAAGTTTTGCATAATGTACTAGTATGCGATGCATACTAGCACATTATGTCTTTACCTTGTCTTTTTTTTTTAATAGACGCAGTTTACTACCGCTTTAAAGTGTTAATAAACCCAGGACCCTGCATTCACTATATATGGTCTCACACAGTAAATACAGCATGGAAATGCAATTATTTAAGTAAGTATAAACTGCTAAACACCTTTTCTCATCAGCAGTATATAGCAGTCTTGTGACTTCTACCAGTGCCCAGTTGAACACTGGCTAAAGCTTTTAGGAGGAGTTTTCATTGTCCTCTGACTGTCCTATGAGGCTGCACAGCTGACCTTGTCTGAACAGCACTGATTGGCCCTGTGCTGATCACATGCACCCTTCCAAAAGAAAAAAACAAACAAAAACACAACCTCTCTAGCAATACACACCAAACTGAGCATGTGCAGCTTACCCCCAAGGCTCTGTTCTATCAGCGGATGGATTGGGGACTGAGGAAGAAGGAGAGGATTAGAGAAGACAGGATCAAACATCCTTTTTACACAATGCAGAGGATTAACCCCTTAGATTCCACAGCGAGTATAACAAGCATGCTTTACTGCATATATAGACTGGTTTTACTGTTGTGGGTTTAGTAACACTTTAAGCACAGTATAACAGATTGAAGGACTTTGCAACTCACTTTGGACATTATCCACTGAAAGTGTGGTGGAAATTGTTTTATAGAAGCACTACAAATGTTCTATATCATGGTGTGTGCATCTTCTATTTTTTAAATATTTTTTTTGTGCACTTTTTTCATTTTGATACTGTAACACTGAGCACAGATTTTATTCACTATAAATTATAAAATATTGTTTCACTCAAGTGAGGCATAAATAAGAACACCTTAATAAATCTGGGTTTTTAAACGGTCATTTACATAGAAAAAGTGGAGGAAGGAGTGTGTTGGACCTCAAAACTGGTTTAATTAAAAGGGTATAAAATTTTGGCTATTTAAAATAAAAGGGAAAAAAGTACAGTGCCTTAGCTTGTCTTCTTCGAACGCATGCATTCATTACCACACTAAGGATATTGATGGGTTAATTATCTTATTAACATAATATCTGCAGCTTTCCTCATGTCCCCATATAACCTTGCATATAGAAGGAGAAACCAAGGGGAATACTAAAGTGTCACTGTGGTAAAAGTTCAGGGTCTGCTGGGACTGCTTCCATGACATCCAAGATGGCAGCACCCTTTCGCAATCTTAGGGCTTTTAAATGTTTATAGCAAGGGAGCCTTTTACAGGTAAATAACATGCATAAAATATGTTAAATGACACTGGTAAGATTATTGTTGAAAATAATAGTGTGGTGACAGGTTTTCTGTAGAGTGGTTGTAAACCTTAGACATTAAATATGAACAAAGCATATCCCTCTATGGTAGGTACGGATGTCAATTAAAAGAACAAAGTGTCATTTCTGTCTGCTGCCTCATTTCTCTATCATGAATCATTTCTGACAAGGTCCCCTGGCAAGAGAAAAATGGTGCCAGAAAAGGGACCTCTGGCACACAGCCTGTGATTTTCAGCCTCAGCTTTGTTCCTGTGAGCTGTGTGGAGGGGTTGTCTCTTCCCTCCAATCAGCTCTCAGAGCTCTGCAGAGTGCAACTTCAGCTCTCTGCCTCCTGTTTTTAGAAATCTCAAACAAGCTGTAAAACAATCTGAAGACTTTGAATGGATTTAGAGAAGAGAAGACTTCAGATAGATGGGTACAACTTATGTAGGAGGATTGGTTTCATATCTGTGTATCACCTGAGGCCAGTTACTTCACTGGGTATATGAAAGGGTTTACAACCACTATAAGCAAAACTACTACTTCATTATATTGTGGACATGAACAATCTTGATAGATACAGTGCAGCCCCATCCAATGGCTACCCCTCCAACAGTCAGTAAACTGCTGTGAGGCAAGAAGACATCAGCACAGATTCTGCTACTAAAGAATCAAACAAGGAAATACCAAATGTGCATAGTTTAATATTCTAAATTGGGAAGACTACATGAGCTAAATAAAATTGGTACATAATATTTATTGGATCTTGTTGCTCCATTCTCCTGAATATCTAGTTGAGCATTTATTCCTCTGTAAGAGGAAGAGCTTTGTTACTACTCAATAGGAAGTTACAAACACTTATAAACATGTCACATTAAATCAGTTATTAGCAAGTTTATTGACCTCTAAGCTTCCTCTGGGCCCTCATGCATTATGGGTAAAAACATTTATGCAACCAGCTCAGGCGAAACAATAGGTTTTCCTCTGGAAATTACTGCAGAAGAATTCAACGAACAGCTGTGAACATTATCACACAATCGCCTCATGTAATATTTGTTTCCATGGAGAATTACAGCCTTGGTTACAACACATAAGGTTAAAGTTGTTAGCATATCAAGAGAAAAATTATTTTTATATTTAATAGTCAGGGGCATGATTTTAAAAGATTGGGTCTTCTTGAGAAAACTATCAATGCCCAGCCTGAGGAGATGTGTGATCTGGTAGAATGGGTGTGCCTGATTTGCTTTCTAGATATTTTAAGATAACTCTGTAAATGGATTGGTAGCCCCAATTTTTGCAATATTGGATTTGTGTTACCAGATATGAAAAATATTTTATTAGGGTTCAAATGTCAATGAGAAAGAAAACAATGAGAGCAGCTTTTCACAGATTAAAAAGGATACACCAGCAGCAGGGGTGACCAGTATCAAATAGTTCATCACAATGAACCTAGATCACTGCTACCATCACCCAGTATGCCTTTTCAACACTGAGGAACCCTCAGTGTTGAAAAGGCATACTTCTTTTCTTCTCTGCTAAAAATGACTACATCTACAACTCAGGATACATTAATGCGATGGTCACTGGGAAGAATGCTTCTTACACTTGTTGTCTCTGGGAAGAATTACCCCCTTTCAGATAAAAAGATCACTGTTGGAACTTAGAGGCAGAAATTTCTCATTGCTCAAGGAACCCCTAGCAAACCTCTGAAGGAACCCTAGGGTTCCATGAAACCCTGCTTGAGAAACCAGGATTAGAGTCACAGACGGGAACATATAATCATAAGGAAGAAGAGGAGGGGGGGGCACCAACATGAGTTGGCCTCCAACCTAGCCAATTCTTGCATCAAACACATGCCAATTGACTAGGTAATTGGTGCAAGAATTGGCTAGGATCTAGGTAAGCAATGTGCCAAAATGGTGGTTAAATTCTTTAGCATTTAATATTGCTGATGGACGTCCTGTTTGTGCCCTTGCACCAACCTTTTTTCAACCTTTTTACTCCAGCGGGATCTCTAAAATACTTTCTAAATTTACAAAGGGTTAGTGACAAAAAATACCTCTTACATTGGTAGTCAGTAGGAAGAATACAACCCTTACAGTCAAGGTTGGAATGCCACCCTTACGGATAGCTACAAAGTTAATTGGTGTCGACCCCAGAACATTGCAAGTATCATCAAATAGGAGGACAATAAACCATAGCTCACGGAACCCCTAGCAACCTCTGGAACAACCATAGAGATCCATGGAAACCTGGTTGAGTATGGCTGCCTTAGACAATCCAACTCCAGAATTGGACTGGCCTTTTAATTTTACAAGAATCTGCCAACCAGTACACGCCATTACCTCAACTAGAAATACCTACTTTACTTGACTTCTGCCCAAACCACTGTCCTGGCTTTTTTCAAAAACACGGTCAGGAGTGAATAACCAAGCACAGAAGAGTCACTGACATTATATAATTAAGCAGGGATGAGTTTTAAATAACCCAGTCACTTTACTAAGAAACAGATCATAAAAAAAAGTGAAGGTGTCTGACCCAAGGCTCAGTTCACCCAAAAAATATTTTGGAACTTTTGGTAGATACTAGTGTTAAACCATCTAATGGTTTCCTTGAGTTCTCATGGATGCACACCTACCCTATACTGAATGCAGAATAGGAAATCAAATCACCCCAAGGTAAGCATACATAAAACATGTTCTTTTATCTTCCCTTGCTGGCTTCTATGCACTGGTATCAAAAAGTGGCACTTGCTCTTCGTTTCAGAAGTTCTTCATGTGCAGTCTTTAAAGTGGCCACGGGTTTAATCCGGAACATCAAACATTAGGGACCTTCCAACAGTGTATGCCCATATCACTGAAAAATTACATTTAGCAGTATGATGCCCCAACCAAACATCTGGAGTCATGGATCTAGAGTCATTATACCTATTTGCGGATTTAAAATAGAAATAAACCCTCCTGTCCTTTACAGCCAGAGAAGCTGCCTTCTTAACCTCTGTTTGCTCCATGGTGCTGTACATGTGATCAGCTATAACACCACTGTATGGCTTGATGGTTTGGTTGATAGCACAAGCAACTGTGAGTTACCATTTGTGGCATTCCTTAAACATAACTGTTTTAGGAAACCGTTAAATCAGTGGATTTAGTTCCACGTTAAAATAAATAATTGGAAGGCATCAATAAATAGGCATCAATATAAAGATTGTTGGATTTTACCAAGTTCATTGTTTATAGCGTAAGTGAGGCATATGGATCAAGATATTTTCCATGGCAGATAAAAAAAAACAAAAAACAAAGGGAAATGCTTTTATTATTGCATTTTCAGGTAACAATAAACAAATGAAAATCTCAAGACAAAAAGGTCCAAGGTTCAGCTCAAGTACAGATAGCAAGAAGATGCTTCATTGTTGTTAAAAGTCCACTATAGGGAAAAATATTGCCTGGGATTAATATCTGTAATATAAATATTTTTATATTGTTTTTCCTTCACATTTACAAGCAGACTAAGCAAAATGACAAAATATTCATGCAACATCGATGGGTGCCTCCAACAGTCAGCTTTTATTCATATAGCTAATAATTTATCTTAGTAAAAGTGTTTGGATACTGTTAACTGCTGTATTTGCTGGAGGAAGGATTTGATTTGTAATTTAAGTCCATTTAACCACTCTATAACCGCGCTATAGCTCAATGATGGCTACAGTACGGTTCTCCAGTTCAGACCTCTTCCCAGAACACGTCCCCACACACCCCCAGCGCTGTCTGTGATTGCTGTGTCCTTTGGACACAGCTGATCACATGACATGGTAGAAGGGCATTCACAGCTGCCTTTTACCATGTGATCAGCTGTGTCCAATGACAGCAGCAGATCACAAAGCAAATACAGTTGTCAGTTATTGGCATTACTTTCCTCATGCTGTCACAGCATGAGGAAAGTACTGTTGATAACTGGCAATTGTCACAGAAGACATCTGCACTGATAATCAGGTCACTGATCAGTGCAGCTCCAAGAGAGCCCAACAGTGCCACCCATCAGTGCTGCTTATTAGTGCCACCCATCAGTGCCTCATCAATGCCCACCAGTGCATCCTCGTCAACGCACATCAGTGAAGGAGATAAATTACCTGTTTGCAACATTTTATAATAGAAACAAAGGAAAACTTTTTTTTCCCCAAAAAATGTTTGGTCTTTTTTTTGTTTCATTCCCATCAGGGCCATGTTGTTAAAAACATAAGCAAAAACATCCTCCACAGTGCAATTTGTTTATTCAAAAAACAAGTGATAGAAGATAAAATTGCCCACTCACATTACATTCTTGATAAACTCGCTTTTTCACCACATAATATGAGTGTACTGCATGGGACTGTGAGAATGTCCAATAAGCCGTCCAACCGGAAGTGTGTCACCGGAATTGGCGTTGCGTCACGATATCACGTGACTTCCTCAGGGTATACACAGTCCCCATAATCATATTATATATTACTTTTTCTGCGATTTCACATATACATAGAATATAATGGAAATTGCACTGCAAATTGCAAAAAAAAAAAAAAAACAGCTGAAAATCTTTACAAGTAGCAATAAAGTCTTCAGAAATTGCACCTCAAATCACGCAATTTTAAATCACAGCGGTGTGACTGGTGACTAAGTTATAGTTTGACAAATGTCTGTAGTTTTAGAACAGTATCTCCATAAAAGAAATCAGGCACACCATACAGTGCAACATCATAGGAAGAGGTGCACATACAGCTTTCAGGACTCATGCACACATGTGAAAACACACACAGACCACATTCCGATCCATACAATGTATACTTATTTATGAATCTGAACACAGTGGCAATGTACATTATGGGCCCATACACAGTGGCGTTGGGCTCTGTAATCTTTGGTGGATTCCACTGCACAAAATCAATGTAGAAATTTCTGCATAGTAAATGCTGGGAACGAAGACGGAGTGAGAAGAAGGAATGTTTATGATCTGACTATCTTCTGGAAGTTTAATGTGTCTAAACACTTGTAAACAGAAATATTTTATAAACCATTAGGCCCATTTCACACAGATGATCCAATCAGATCTGGTCCATCTGTCAGGTTTTCATATGGTCCATGTATCTCTACAGACCAGCAGAAGTAAATGGACTTGTGTCCAAATATAACCGCCTACCTCCAATCCGATCTGCTGAAAAGAAACAGAAGGGCATCCATCCCCCTATGTCTATTATTATATAGCGCCAACAGTTTGCTCAGCGCTTTACAATATAATGGGAGACATTACAGCAACAATATAGTTCAATACTAGAGGGATAGGAGGGCCCTGTTCCTTGGAGCTTACAATCTAGGAGTATGTCTAGGTCGATCAAGTCGGAGGGGAGACAGGTGTAAATGCACAGCGGAGTCCATTTACACCCAACCAACCACAGAGCAGAGCGGGCTCTGTCCATGTCTACTCTACGTAAACGGAGTGGACACAGACCTGTCATCCGCCTGCTCTACTCTGATCAGCGGACAGATCCCCTGCCGAACAAAGAGGATTTCGCCCATGTGAAAGGAGCGTTTTGTTTTCTGACAGCAAGATCCTGCATAGAGATCAGTATTTTATTACGTCTGTTTGCATGGGCCCTTAAGGCAACATGGACACAGATAAAGACATACATGGGTTTACACAATATAAATATAAATCACTTTAGCTGCATTTAGAGAAAAATACAATTCTGTATGTTTTGGAGCATGTCCAATCCCAGGTACATTTAACCACTTGCCCTCAAGAGGATTTACCCCCCTTCCTGACCAGGCCATTTTTTGCAGTTCGGCACTGCGCTATTTCAACTGGTAATTGCGCAGTCATGCAATGCTGTACCCCAACAAAATGTATGTCCTTTTTTTCACACAAATAGAGCTTTATTTCGGTGGTATTTGATCACCTCTGCATTTTTTATGTTTTGCGCTATAAACAAAAAAAAGACTGATTTTTTTTTTTTTAAATATATTTTTAACTTTTTCCAATAAATGCAAAGTTAGCCATAAATTTAGGCTAAAATGTATTCTGTTACATGTCTTTGGTAAAAAAAAACTCAATACATGTATAATTAATTGGTTTGTGTGAAAGATATAGAGTCTACAAACTATGGTATAGTTATTGGAATTTATGTAGCTTTTACTTTCTATCACATTTCGTGAGGTGCTAAAATGCCAGGGCAGTACAACAACCCCCCCCAAAGACCCCTTTGTGAAAAGTAGACACCCCAAGGATGTTGCAGAGAGGCATGTTGAGTCCATGGAACATTTTATTTTTTGCCATAAATTTTTTAAACATGACAATTTTTTTTTCTTACACAAAGTTGTCACTTTAATGATATATTGCTCATGCATGCCATGGGTATACAGTCATGGCCGAAATTGTTGGCACCCTTGATATTTCTCCAGGAAATCATGTATTTCTCACGAAACGTATTGCATTAACACATGTTTTGCTATACACATGTTTATTCCCTTTGTGTGTATTGGGACAAAACAAAAAAAGGGAGGAAAGAAAGCAAATTCGACATAATGTCACACAAACCTCCAAAAATGGGCTGGACAAAAGTATTGGCACCCTTTCACAACTGCGGATAAATAAGAATGTTACAAGCATGTGATGCTCCTGTAAACTCACCTGGGGCAAGTAACAGGTGTGGGCAATATAGAAATCACACCTGAAAGCAGATAAAAAGGAGAGACGTTCACTTAACCTTTGCATTGTGTGTCTGTCTGTGCCACACTAAGCATGGACAACAGAAAGAGGAGACGAGAACTGTCTGAGGACCTGAGAACCAAAATTGTGGCAAAATATCAACAATCTCAAGGTTACAAGTCCATCTCCAGAGAACTAGATTTGCCTTTGTCCACAGTGCGCAACATTATCAAGAAGTTTGCAACCCATGGCACTGTAGCTAATCTCCCTGGTCGTGGACGGATGAGGAAAATTGATGAAAGATTGCAACGCAGAATAGTCCGGATGGTGGATAAGCAGCCCCAAACATGTTCCAAAGACATTCAAGCTGTCCTGCAGGCTCAGGGAGCATCAGTGTCAGCGCGAACTATCCGTCGACATTTAAATGAAATGAAACGCTATGGCAGGAGACCCAGGAGGACCCCACTGCTGACACAGAGACATAAAAAAGCAAGACTACAGTTTGCCAAAATGTACTTGAGTAAGCCAAAAGCCTTCTGGGAAAACGTCTTGTGGACAGATGAGACCAAGATAGAGCTTTTCGGTAAAGCACATCATTCTACTGTTTACCGAAAACGGAATGAGGCCTACAAAGAACAAAACACAGTACCTACGGTAAAATATGGTGGAGGTTCAATGATGTTTTGGGGTTGTTTTGCTGCCTCTGGCACTGGGTGCCTTGACTGTGTGCAAGGCATCATGAAATCTGAGGATTACCAAAGGATTTTGGGTCGCACTGTAGGGCCCAGTGTCAGAAAGCTGGGTTTGCGTCCAAGATCCTGGGTCTTCCAGCAGGACAATGACCCCAAACATACGTCAAAAAGCACTCAGAAATGGATGGCAAAGAAGCGCTGGAGAGTTCTGAAGTGGCCAGCAATGAGCCCAGATCTAAATCCCATTGAACACCTGTGGAGAGATCTTAAAATTGCTGTTGGGAAAAGGTGTCCTTCCAATAAGAGAGACCTGGAGCTGTTTGCAAAGGAAGAGTGGTCCAAAATTCCGGGTGAGAGGTGTCAGAAGCTTATTGATGGTTATAGGAAGCGACTGATTTCAGTTATGTTTTCCAAAGGGTGTGCAACCAAATATTAAGTTAAGGGTGCCAATACTTTTGTCCAGCCCATTTTTGGGGTTTTGTGTGACATTATGTCATATTTGCTTTTCTGCCTCTGTTTTATATTTGTTCCAATACATACAAAGGGAATAAACATGTGTATAGCAAAACATGTGTTAATGCAATACCTTTTTTGTGTGAAATACTTGATTTTCAGGAAAAATATCAAGGGTGCCAACAATTTCGGCCATGACTGTATGTGGAATAACAACCAAAAACACATTCTCCTACTTCTTCCTAGTTTGTGGATACCAAATGTGAGAGACATTTTGGCAGCCTAGCTACTTACAAGCCCAAATCCAATGGCCACCTGCAGGCTTTCAAAAGGGCATATTTCCTCATATCACTTCCCCGCTACCTATCACAGTTTTGGAGGTCCTAAAATGCCAGGATAGTACAAACACCGCCCCCCAAATGACCTCTTTTAAGAAAGTAGACACCCCAAGGAAATTGATAAGAAGCATGGTCAGTATTTCACAGATATAATTTTTGTCACAGGGTTTAAAAAAAAAGAAAAAGAAAAAAAGAAAAAGAAAAAGAAAAAAAGAAAAAAGAAAAAGAAAAAAGAAAAAAAGAAAGTGTTTTCTTCATTTTCCAAAACACATGGCAACAAATGAGATCTGTAAAATACTCACCATGCCTCTTAGCAAATACCTTGATGTCTATTTTCCAAAAAGGGGTCATTTGGAGGGATTGCTTCTGCTATCCTGGCTTTTCAGTGCCAAAGTTAGAAGCTTATGCCACACATCACCCATTCTTGAACACCAAGCCTTTTCTGACACTTTTTGTTCACATTAAAAAAAACTTTTTTTGCTAGAAAATTACTTTGAACCCCCAAACATCTTTTTTTAGAGCAAAGGCCCTAGAGAATAAAACGGTGGGTGTTGAATTTTTTTACAAGGAAAAAATGTCACCAGCACTCCGGGGATCACCAATGTGGGTCCAAAGGTTTTAATAAACCATCACATAGTTTCAGCAAGGCAATGTTTTGGAGTCTCGCAGGACCCCTTCGTCAGGCATGTGATGATGCCTTAACCACTTCACGCCTAGCAAATTTTGTTCAGTTCCAGCCGACGGTCACTGCAGCACCCACTCATACACACAGCCATTTTTAACGCAGGAACGTGTGCGTTTAGATTATACACTTGAGGTTTTTTACGTCACACAGTATCCGAGCAGCAATTTTTCACATGCAAATCTTTTGGGAAAAATACACTTTTTAGAATTTGAATACACAAAAACAATATATTGCCCAATTATTTGATAAGGTATAAAATATGATGGTACGCTGAGTAAATAGATACCAAACATGACCTGCTTTAAAATTGCACATGCCCATGCAATGGCAACAAAGTACATACATTTTTATTATCAATAGGCGATGCTTTATAGGTCACCAATTTATATTTACACAGGAGGTCAAGTGCTAGAATTACTGCCCTTGGATCTAACGTTCACGGCGATACTTTACATGCATGGTGCAACCACTGTTTACAGATCGGCACGGGGTCAATGCGTGCGCACAAGGGACAAGGGTACTTTTTTTTTTTTACGTTATTTTGGATTTTTCTAATTTTTACACTGTCCCTTTCATTTTTTTTTTTTTTTAATCACCTTTAATGCTATCACAGGGAATGCAAATATCCCATATAACTTCAATGGGCATTGTCAGATTCTTTTTTGAGAAATCTGGGCTCCATTAGACTCTGGATATCTCCTCTTCCCTTACATTATCTAATCTCACCAAGATCAATGTGATCAGATGATTTCCAAATGGCATTGTTTATATCCTGCGAAACTAAAGTAATAAAATGCTTGTAGCTTCCGATTTCTTTGACCATAGAGCTGATCAGAGACCAGAATGGCTCCAACCATGTCTATAGTCTGCCAGCGGAACTGCCAAATGTTTTTTGGATTTCCCTGTGGGGCAGGGAAGCCCAAATAAAACTGTGGAAGGCGGGGGGGGGGGGGGTTGTTAGGTATGTCCCTTCCCACTGCTCGGAAAAAAATCAGCAGCTAATTGGCCACTAGCATTGCTTTTACATGAAGGCCGACAACCAGCTGAGAAGAAAAAAAAAAAAAAAAAAAAAAAAAAAAAAAAAAAAAGGGAGTCAGCAGGGGCCGCAGGTGCGTTCACACTCCAAAATATTAAGTGACGCAAGATTACGTTGCCTTGCCAAGAGCTGCTTCTCGCTCAGTGCGGGTAAGCAGTTGGCAAGTAGTTAATCAACTCAATTTTTTTTTTTTTCAATTCTCAATATGGTATTTTATTTTAACATTATTATTTTTAATACTTTTATCAGAATATAACATTGTTATCATGGTAACATTGTACTACTGCGGGGGGATTTTTTTTCCTTTTACACTTTGCTTTATAGGAGAAATAAAGATAATTTCTCCTGCAATGCAAAGCTTGCTGTCAGAACATAACTCATTCATGAACTGTCATGAATGAGTTAAGTTTTGACAGCTCAGGATAGTGATCTGTGATTGGCTGGAGCTGGTCACATGGCACAGGGTTCTGTGATTGGCCCCATGTATCATGTGACAGGTGTGGGCCAATCACAGCTCACTAGGAAGAGGAGCAGAGGGGGGCGAATCAGAGGGCTCGGCTTGTTAGAGTTTACAATCCAAGTTAGTATACATGTGCAGAGGTTCCATTTAAAAAGGTACTCATTATACAAGAACAAAAGTAACAAAATAACTGAAACGAAGATTCTAAACTTAAAGGGAAACTATAATGGTTTGGGGTCAATACTTTTTGTAAGTTTATATGTTCTTATACATCAATATGGTCTGTGTTTTACAAATATTTTGCGGTCGAGAACTGGTTAAACAAAGTAACACCACAAAACAATATCTTTATTCTCCAAAGATAATCCATACATATCCTCTACTTTACAGCCCTGTAATTTTTTTTCCCCATGAAATTGTTTTCTGCCTCCTTGTATTGTCCTCTGTGAGCTCCTGAACCCCTCCTTTTCCCCCTAACTTTTGTCTGCAACAAGCGGTACACATTAGTTGTGGTCATTTGCACTGCTTTATTCATACTACAAATCCCATAGGGGTTGATTTACTAAAGGCAAACAGACTGTGCACTTGGCAACGTGCAGTTGCACCCTGCAAATGCAGTTGCTTCAGAGCTTAGTAAATGAGTAGAAGCTCTGCTGACTGCCATCATCCAATCATGTGCAAGCAAAAGTCCAGGTTTTTTTTTCTTGCATGTGATTGGGTATTCTTTGCAAAGTGAAGATTTATTTACTAAGCGATAGATGCACAGGTGTCAAACTGACAGCCCTCCAGCTGTTGCCAAACTACAAGTCCCATGAGGCATTGCAAGATGGACAGTTACAAGCATGGCTCCCAAAGGCAGAGGCATAATGGGACTTATGATCCAACCTGGCTGGCTCTGAGTAAGAGGTTGTGTCCTCGAAACGCATTAGCCAGTTGGTCATCCAGGGCTCCATCGTATGGACTCAGATGTTGTTTGGATCATACATCTTGTTCAGTTTGACATGCCTGTGTTTTTATGTCTATTGTAAGTATGATACTTACTTTGTTCCTTCAATAAATCTTTAAACGATAATGCACTAGGTTGGTGCGCCCTTTTTCTGTTTCTCCTTTTGCATCTAGTGTATTTGGACCACCCCGGTCTGTTGAGGGCAGCAAGCAGTGCATATTCCAGAAAATTCCAGAACATTCCTATTGGGTCTACTGAGTCCTTTCCTAGCGCCGGAGAAAGGTGTTTGTTGTGTTGCATGATGGGACTTGTAGTTTCGCAACAGCTGGAGGGCCACCAGTTTGACACCCCTGCTCAGCTAGAGCAACTGCACTTGCAGAGTGCACAGCCTATTGCCTTTAGTAAATCAACCCTACAGTCTGTATCCCACCTTGGGAGTGCAAAAGTGAGGGTGGCTACATTCCTACATGCAGTGGGACCATGGAGAACAAACGTACACACCCACTGACAAGAAAACAGGTCAAATTTTTGACTGATCTGAACACAGGAACACTGTTGTCTATGGAATAATGCACACAACTATGGAAAGATCAGTAAAACAGCAATGAGTACATTTTACATCGGAGTGCAGTAATACACACACATGTATGCTCTTGTATATTGCAACACTGACAACTAGAAGAGGATGAAGAAGAATGTTATACATGTATCCACATACACGGCATACACAACTTTACACAAGATCTTTACAGAACATTTAATTCAGCATCCTTCTGTCAACAAGATCCTGAGCATAAACATCAGTATATGACTACGTCCCTGGACAAGAGGCCTATAATCTGGGCATATTTTGGCACCTGGGAGTCAGAGGTGGTGCATACAGCCCCCTGGCAGCAGCCTGTCAAGAATGAACAACAGGTTGAACTATGCAGCAGCTGCATACATATCAGAGTGGTTCCTGTGTACCCAATACAGTCCACATTCAGACAAAGGTCCCTGTAGGCATGCGTCCTTTTATTCAAGGACTGCTCAGATATGCGTACAACCGCTGCGTTTTTTAACCTGTCATTGACCTTGATCAGACTGTTGACTGTATTCACATCTGAGCAGTACCAACAGAAAAAGACCCATGCATACAGTGACCTATGCCACGAATATGAACTGTCTGTTGTGGGGATAAGCCCCTGTACACATACACAGATCAACCAAAACATTATGACCACCCACCATAACCTGTCAAGGCATGGACTCCACTAGTCACCACTAGGTCTGCATTGGTATCTGGCAACAAGCTGGTTAGTGACAGATCCTTCAAGTTCTGTCATTTGTGAGGTGAGGCCTCCATGGATCAGACTTGTTTTTCCAGCAGATACCAGAGATACGTGATTGGACCAAGATCTGGAGAATTTAGAGGCCACGTAAACACCTTGAACTCATTGTGTTCCTCAAACCATTCTTGAATTCATCAGACCAGGCCAACTACTTCAATTGCTCTGTGGTCCAGTTCTGTTACACGTGTCCATTGTAAGATCTTTTGGTTGTGGACATGGGTGAGCATGGGCACCCTGACCAGTCTGTGGCTACACAGCCCCATACACAACAAATGGATGCACTGCATGGACACCTATCAGAACCAGCATTAAATTCTTCAGCAATTTCAGCTATAGTAGCTCTTCTATTGGTTTGGACTACATGGGCCAGCCTTCATTCCCCAGGTGCATTATTGATCCTTTGCCATCTATGACCCCGTCGATGATTTTCCTTCCTTGGAGCACACTTCATAGGTTCTGAGCATTGCAGACCAGAACATACCACAAGAGCTGCAGTTCTGGAGATGCTCTAACCCAGTCATCTAGACATTACAATTTGGACCTTGTCACTCAAATCCTTACATTTGTCCATTTTTTTCTTGCTTTCAACACATCAACTTCAGGGACAGCATGTTCACTTGCTGCCTAATATATCCCACTGACTTTCAGAAGTCATTGTAAATGAGAAAATCAATGTTATCCATTTTACCTGTCAGCATTCCTAATGTTATGGCTGATGGGTGTACACACATATGGGTGGGATGAATGTACAGCCTCTGCCAATCTCAGCCTGTCACTGATTCTGGTCCACCTGCTGGCAGTGGGCTGGACCCCCAGGTGATGAAGTACCCCCAGTGTTTGCACTGTACAGGTAGATGTGTGTACATGGTCCTCACACTGGTCTACACTGAGATCATTCTTCACCAAAACACAGGACGATGGAGAGACTTGGTGTGCACAATGTCCTGTCATGTACTGTCACAGAGCAATGACAGGTAGGAGGGGAGGAGCTGTGTGCTGCCTAGATCAGCGTTTTTCAACCACTGTGCCGCGACACACTAGTGTGCCGTGAGATATTGTCTGGTGTGCCGTGGGAAAAATTGCAATTTCATCCGTAACATGTGGCCTCGGCTCACAAATAGACCAATCATTAGAACAGCAATGGGCAAACTACGGCCCGGCGGACCTTTTAATCCGGCCCGCGGTGCGTGATACTGTCAGGATGATCTGTCCCCCTCGACGTATCTGCGCATGTGCCGGAGATCGCCGATCAGCTGCTAATGCCTGAAACTGGCACATGCGCAGATACGTCGAGGGGGACAGATCCTCATAGGAGACAGATTTTCATGCTACACCGGAACAGCGAGAGGAACGCGCGGAGCAAAGGTAAGTGAATTGACACAGGGGGGGCTTGGGGACTTAATATGGGGGATGAATTACTATAGGGGGGATGAATTACTATAGGGGGGATGAATTACTATGCTTACTATGGGGGAATATTACTATACTTACTATGGATGACACATACACATCATTCATCTACTCTTGGTCCGGCCCCAATATATGAACCCATTGCGGCCCTCAAGTCAAAAAGTTTTTCAATAAATTTTTTTAACATTTTCTAATGGTGGTGTGCCTCGTGATTTTTTTCATGAAAAAAGTGTGCCTTTGCACAAAAAAGGTTGAAAAACACTGGCCTAGATCATGCAGGTGACACCATGCCATCTCCAACACCACCCACACTGAGCCCCACACTCCCCATACCTCCACCCACACGGAGCCCCACACTCCCCATACCTCCACCCACACGGAGCCCCACACTCCCCATACCTCCACCCACATGGAGCCCCACACCTCCACCCACACTCCCCATACCCTTACACACACTATCCATACCTCCACTCACACTGAGCCCCGCGCTCCCCATACCTCCACCCACACTGAGCCCCGCGCTCCCCATACCTCCACCCACACTGAACCCACGCTCCCCATACCTCCACCCACACTGAGCCCCGTGCTCCCCATACCTCCACCCACACTGAACCCACGCTCCCCATACCTCCACCCACGCTCCCCATACCTCCACCCACACTATCCATACCTCCACCCACACTGAGCCCCACACTCCCAATACCTCCACCCACACTGAGCCCCACACCTCCACCCACACTGAGCCCCATACCTCCACCTATGCTCAGTGAGCTCTCCACCCCAGGATCAATCACGTGACATCAGCCCAGTACCACGCACCCTGGAACGACCCCCGTACCTGGCCAGCGTTCACCTCCCCGTGTCCCCGCACGTCCTCCCTCCTTTCCTCTCCGCTCCGCTCCCCAATCCTCTGCTCCACTCGCCTCCCCGGCTTCCCTGCCAGCCCTCGTCACGTGGTGACAAGTTCTCCGCCACGCCCCCTTCCCATGTGCAGGGTGTGTGTATGTGTGTGTGTTGTTCAGTGAAGGCGTAGAGGCATCCACATTCTCGGCCAATGAGGTCCCCGAGGGAGGGGCGAACATTTGGGCAACGAGCCAATAGCCGGACGGAGCCGAAGTATGAGAGGTCGTGCGCTTTTTTAGCGAGTGCCGCCCCCTATTCTTCAGATTGGGAGTTAACTCTTCACACGCTGTGATAGAGCGCTGCTGGGCGTGCAGTGTGTGACGAGGACCGTACAGGTGACTCCATTTCCATCCCGTGTTCTGCTGCTTTATTATATCTTCTCTGGTTCACTGCAACCGGACCGTCCATATTTAACCACTTCAGTACCAGCCTGTACCAGGCCTTCCTCACCAGGCTATGCCCAGTGCTATGATAGTCTGACAACTACTCAGTGATACAACACTGTACCCAAATACATTTTATATCAAGCTTCAGAGAAGGCATAGCCTGTTTAACCCCCTAAATGCCAGACTACTGCCACAAAATTGCTTGCGGTTTGCACAGTTGCAATACAGCCTCATTCCCTTAAAAGAGTCGCATTCAGCGGGTGATAGCGCCTCGTTCCCTTAAAAGGGTCGCATTCAGCGGGTGCTAGCGCCTCGTTCCCTTAAAAGGGTCGCATTCAGCGGGTGCTAGCGCCTCGTTCCCTTAAAAGGGTCGCATTCAGCGGGTGATAGCGCCTCATTCCTCTGCTATCTGCATGACTTACTTCTGACAAGTTCTCCTCACAGCTAGGTGATAAGGGAGGGACCTCCAATATACAGCCTGTGATTGACAGCCACAGCTGTATGAGGGGGTCCCTTCCCTCCAATCAGCTCTCAGAGCTTTCTTCACTGAGCTCTGCAGAGTGTAATTTCACCTCTCAACCCTGTTTTCTGAAAGATCAGACGAGCCTTATAAATTCTGGACTTTGAACAGATGTAGAGAACACTGTAGATAAACAGGTACAACCTATGTAGGAGGATTTGTTTCCTCTCTGTGTATCATCTGAGGCCAGTCACTGGTATATGGAAGGGTTTACAAACAGTTTAAATATCTTCAAGGCTCGAATGTAGAGTTCTTCCTCCACCCCCTCCATGGCCGTGAAATACCTGATTTGCCTTTTTACCCAATGTTCCTAGGTCCATGAAGGATTTTGCAGACGTTCCTTTGAAGAATATCATGCTTACGCAGGGTGCTGACAAATTTGCTTGGAATCTAGGAGACAGCAAAAAAGGTAGGAGCCAGGTTTTTGTTTTTCTATTAAAGCTTTATTTTCAATGACAAAGCCCCTTCTCTTATGTATCCTTGATGTGTATCTTTACAGATGCATGACACACGGAGAATACATGGAGCCAGGGGCGGACTGACCATTTGGAAACTCAGGCACTGCCCGAGGGCCCGGGGTTAATAGGGGGCCTCATGAGATGCCCCTGGTACCTTTTTCATAGGCTTTTTTGAGTTTGGGCAAGGACACAGGGGCCCCATGATCCCCTATTGCCCGGGGGCCCCATGAGTTGTCAGTCCGCCCCTGCATGGAGCTGCCGGAAAGTGAAGAAGACAAACATTCCTTTAGCTCTGTTGCGGATAAGCAGTATCAGAGCTAAAGTTTTTTTTTAGTTTTTAGATGTTAAAACTTGCCTGCTGGGCGCTTTTACCCCCTTCCAGCCCAAGCCAATTTTCAGCTTTCAGCGCTTTCATACATTGAACGACAATTACTCAGTCATGCAACATTGCACCAAATTATATTTTTATCATTTTATTGAGACTGATAGGTCCCTTTCACACAATCTGACCGATGGGGTCCGCCTGTCTGTATTTCAAGCTGACCCGATCGGTCCATCCATAGACTTCTATAGACCAGCGGGTGTTAGCGAACAATAGTCTGCAGGGCATCCGATCCGATGCTGTACGCCATAAAACAGCCAGATGGGGATCTGTTCCCCATCCGTCCTGTGGATTGGACCAGATGAAAATCGGGTGGAAACAGACAGGTGGTCCATTTCCATCCGACCGTCCCATTGAAAGCAGCGGGCAGTGTCTGTGTCTGCTCTGCAGCAGCAGATACCTGTCAGCTGTCTGCTCAGCGGGGAGCAGCGGAGAGATCTCCCACTGAGCAGATGGATCACGCTGACAGATCCGCCATGTCTGAAAGGGGCCATAGAGCTTTCTTATGGTGGTATTTAATCACCACTGGGGTTTTTATTTTTTGCTAAACCAACAAAAAAAAAACAAAAATTAAAAAAGAAAATGTTTTCCTTAGTTTCTGCCAGAAAAATTTTGCAAATAAGTCATTTTTCTTCTTCACTGATGTGCACTGATGAGGCTGCTCAGATGGGCATTTAATATGCAGCACTAATGGGTACTGATAGGCTGCAATGATGGGTACTAATGAGGCGGCACTAATAGGCACTGATGAGGAGGCACTGATGAAGATGCAGTGATAGGTGGCACTGATGGACACTGATAGGTAGCACTGATAGGCGACTTTGATGGGTACTGATGAGGGGGCATTGATAGCCAGCACTGATAGGCTTAAGTGATGGGCACTGATAAGCTGCACTGATGGGCGGCACTGATAAGCTGCACTGATGGGCGGCACTGATGGGCACTGATGAGGAGGCACTGATAGGCAGCACTGATGGGCACTGATAGGCTGCACTGATAGGAT
Source organism: Staurois parvus (assembly GCF_062004578.1). Taxonomy (NCBI): domain Eukaryota; kingdom Metazoa; phylum Chordata; class Amphibia; order Anura; family Ranidae; genus Staurois; species Staurois parvus. Next base: position 2,132,676 of record NW_028317912.1, read on the forward strand.
GATCAGTGCCCTGATTATGAGTGTAAATGTGCCTATCAGAATTACTGATTACCGGCTCTCCTCACACTGTAACAGCACGTGAGGAAAGGACTGCCAATAACTGGCAAGTCTGTTTACATGTGATCAGCTGTGACTGGACACAGTTGATTCCATTGTGATTGGCCTTTTACCTCGATCTGTGATCAGCTGTGTCCAAAGCAAACAGTGATCAGAGAGCGCGCCCAGTGGGTGCCCCAAGAGCATGCAGGGGGCGGGGTTCTGGGACCACGTGAATAGACACCCTCTCAGAACTAGCCGACCACACTGTAGCCATCATTCATCTATAGCACGGTCGGTACTAGGTAACTGGCAATGGGCTGATAAAAGCCGGGCACCAGGAGACAATTTCTAGTCGCCATGGCAGTCTGGCACCTGGGATTTGTTGAGCCCTGTGCTAATGTGTTCATACTGATTTGAGAAAGATTTTAAGGGTTGAGTTGGACGTGCCATGGTCCAACATCTTGGGGTTTTGGTGCCTTGTTTTTGGATGTCTGGAGGTATCCAGTGGAGAAGTTTTCCGAATCCAAATTTTATTTTTAAAAACAGACTCTAAAATGCTGAAAACTGTTATGTACGTGTTGCCATGGCCACCATTTAAATGCCTTCAAAGATTATGTTGTCTGACATACAACAGTAACCCTGTATTAACAGCATGTTAGTAATGAAATGCATTAACACTGGAACAAGGGAATGCTTATGCATTTTGCATGCACAGAACTGGGTCAGATACAGAGAAATGTTCCGCTGTATAGAAGCCTGATTTTACGGATAGCCTCAAAGTGATTGTCACTGGAAAGCTGTAAACAAAGACATATCTGTAAAGGAAGAGCATATACATACCTCTCCTGACTGTTGCCTGCACCATTCATTGCCTCTTGGATCAAAAAGGATCTCCCCTGAAATGTTCTTCAGAATGCGATATTTCAGGGAGTGCCAATCACCAAGTATCCAGCAATGCTCAGTGGTTGCTCCAGCCAACCCCTATGTCACTACAGGATATAGAAGTGACATGAGAGAAAACACTATGAGCCAAGATGGACAGGAGATTGACTCTCACAGGATTGTACGGTTCTGAAACGGACTTTGTGGGGTGATTGTTCTTGATCAAAGTAGAGTTTGGTGACACGGGTAGAGGAAGAGATAAGCATAAGCTTTCTTCTTTGCAGGCATGTCTTTGTTTACAACTTTTATATAAAATATGTTACATTTCTTTCACACTGGTAGTGAAGGGATGGTAAAAACAGGTGATTGATCTGTGCTGCTCACTGTTCTCCTTGCTGGACTGAAAGCTGCAGTGCAAGGTTCTCCTTGCTTTTGCTTCAGTCTATGCCTAATCCACCTCTCCTTCTTTTTGATCATTAAACTATTACTAAACCCAGGACCCTGCATCAATGTATCTGGTCTCCCACAGTACACAGAACATGGAAATGCAGTTATTCTAGTAAATATAAAATGCTAAATACCTTTTCTAATTAGCAGTTAGAGCAGTCTTGTGACTTCTGCAGGGGCCCCCGGGCAATAGGGGATCATGGGGCCCCCTGTGTCCTTGCCCAAACTTAAAAAAGCCTATGAAAAAGATACCAGGGGCATCTCATGGGGCCTACAAAAAAGAAGGGTTTGTGAAAAGGAATTCACAGAAAGCGGCTACATTATGAACAGAATGTGATACTCAGAAAAATTTCCAAAAATTATGCTTTATTACATATAAATATTTGACATATGGGCAATCGCCCTGGTTTACCATCACCTCAGTATGAGACAATACACACAGACCTAAAACCATCTCATGGGGCCCCCTACTGACCCTGGGCCCTCGGGAAGTGCCTGAGTTTCCAAATGGTCAGTCCGCCCCTGGACTTCTGTCAGTGTCCAGCAGAGCACTGGTTCAGCTTCCAGGAGGAGTTTTCTTTCTGCTCTAGGAGGATGCAGAACCCCTGACCTCTGCCTGGTCAGTACTGATTTGCCTTGTGCTGATCACATGCACTTTCCTAAGAAGACAGGATAAAACAGCATTTTTACACAATGCAGAGGATTAACCCTTTAGGTTCCTCAGTGAGTACAACAAGCATGCTTTACTGCAAATACAGACTGATTTTACTACTGTGGATTTAGTAGCACTTTAACTTACCAGTTTGGGGGTGGGGGCTGCTCTGAAGAAGCAAAGTACTATTCCTTTACCAAGATGACCTCCTCGCAGAGACAGTAGAGAACAAGGCATGTACAGTAAATCAGTAATGGGGAAAAGATCAGCGGCAGGGAGTATATAGGCAATACTAGGGACCAGTCTTTTCCCACTGCATGTCTCTTTTTGGTAAAGTTTTCCCAGTAAAGCACCTCATAAGATAAACTCAATAGAAGACATTGTAATTCTGAATATAGCTAATAAAACATTTTCCAGCTTTACTCACTATACTATTTCATTCAAAATCGTTTAATTCATTGGTTCCTATGTGAGCCTACACACATTTACATTTCTGTACAGTTTTATTTAAAGTCAGACTGCACAATAAGATTGTAATACATGTGACCAGTGTTAAGCCAACCATAGATGAATTGAATCTCTGTGATTCAGCAAGGACCAATCGAAATTTGATTCATCTGCAGGCAGACTGGTTGCACTGAAGTTCATCCATTGATAGGCTTCAGTACAATCAGCCTGTCAGATTTGTAAGCAATTACTGCCAGAGACTATTGCCGCCAGCAGTAATCATTGTGTTTTGTCAGCAGGGAAAGCTCCCTGCTGGCAGAACACAAGAGCACTGAAGGGGGGATTCCCCCATCAACATTGACTGTGTTGATGAGGGAATCAAGCAATTTTCTTTCCTGCATCTCCTGGTTGTAGGAAAGAAAATTGCATCATCTTTAGAGAAGGAGTTTTCACAACGGTGTTCTGCTGGCAGGGAAGGCTCCCCGCTGGCAGAGTACATTAGAGCAGCGGGAGGGATTCCCCCATCAACACTGACTGTGTTGATGGGGGAATTGAGCAATTTTCTTTCCTGCAACTCCTGGTTGCAGGAAAGAAAATTGCCTAATTTTTAGAAAAAGAGTTTTCACAACAAAGAGTGACATATGACAAGAGCTTGTAGCCCTAGTAAGAAGGATGCACTATGAAAATTATGTGGAATCTAGCTACAGATTAAAAAGAATCCGTCACTTTAACCTAATGTACAGCGCTGAGCAAACTGTTGGCGCTATATAAATACTGTATAATAATAATAATAATAACCTCTGCCACTTAACTGCAACTAAGAAGCCTCCATCCACCAATACTCACCTTTGATGCACTCCCTCTGTTGCTTCATTAGAGGCCTCTCTTATCACCCAGTGCTTCCAGGTATGGGGGAACATGTGACCTCCTCATAGAATGCAGTCATCTGGTCTCAGCAGCCAATTACCAGGCCAGAATACTGTCACATGAGGAGGAAGAAGTTCAGTTGACAAAGAGATTACACATGGTTTGGCCTCCTGGCTGCTACAGAAGATGCATCTCCTAGAAAAAAAAGGAAGGATTTTTTTTTTTTGCAAAGGAGACATGTTAAAATCAGTCTGTATATGCAGTAAAGCATGCTTGTTATACTAACTGTGGAACCTAAGGGGTTAATCCTTTGCATTGTGTAAAAAGTCTGTTTGATCTTTTCTTCTCTGCCTCTCCTCTTCTTCAAATGACCTCCTGATACAGACTGAATCTGTAGTCACAGGCATATGCTCAGTTTGGTGTGTATTACTAGCAAGGGTTTTTTTTTTTTTTTTGGGAGACTGTATGTGATCAGAACAGGGCTAATCAGCACTGTCCAGGCAGAGGGCCAAAGGTTTCCCATCCTACTAGAGCAGAAAGAAAACTCCTCCTCAAAACTTTAACCATTGCTCTGCTGAAGTCACAAGACTGTTCTAACGGCTGATGAGAAAAGGTATTTAGCAGTTTATATTTACTAAAATAATTGCACTTCCGTGTACTGTGGAAGACCGGACATAGTGAATGCAGGGTCCGGGATTTAGTAACACTTTAAGTCTCTTTTACTCCTAGCAGTTCTTTCCCACGTTAGTTCTGCTTTAATGCCTGAGGTATATTGTAGGGTGTCTGCCTCCTGATAAATCAAAATCCTACTGTTATGTTGAGTTAGATCTTCTGAGGCTGTTCTGAAGCATTTCCATCTTTCAGCACCTACGCCCTCTGTATTACACAGTGCATAAAAGATGCTATCTACATAGGGATACACAGGCAAAGACAGTAATGTGTGCTCTGTCTTATATCAGCTCAGAAGAACTAAAAACATCACAAAGTCACGAAACGTACATTAGCATCAATCTCATTTACAACTGCGTTGGATTAAGTTGATTATGTTGATTAATCCCCACATTACATTACTAAGGGGGCCGCCATTGCTGAGCTCCTTCTGAAAAAGCTAGTTGTGTGGCTGTAATGCTGACCCACCGTCTTCAGTATTTTCTGAGTCATTGACCCAGGACAAGTATAGTTATCAGGAATGTAAGAGGAAAGTCTAAGATCCTTATCTGAATACTTGTGCTGAGTTACTGACCCAAAGCATTAAAGCAAGAGTGTCAACATAACACTCAGACAAATAGTATGTGCGTGATGAGAGGTCAGCAATGGCAGGCTTGACAGGGTCTAGTGTTTCCTTTATTTTAAAGCCTAAGGGCCTGCATTGATGGGCTTTGGGTTTTTGTTGATGTGAAAAGTTTGACATCAGATTGAGAAACCTCTGATAATATTCAGAATTAATTCAGGTGCATATGACCTGCATTTGAAGTTCTTCTAAATCCCCCTTTGACCTGCTTCAAGCATTTTTTGAATGTCCTGTCTATACTGTGGGAACTCGCTTCAAGTGGTAGAGCTCTTCCCGTTAAAGCACACAGCAACTCGCTTATTTTTCAGGGCCTTTTTAGCCCACTTTTATTTAAATGAAAGTCCCGTAACATAAAGGTTTCCCACGCAGGGGTTTCCACCATCACACAAATTAAACAACGATTTAGCCTCCTGGCTTACACACAGTTCAATGTCTGTCTCCTGCAGACTCTTCCCAAATTATAGCCACTAGCACACAGCTAGTCTGGCTTCCACCTGACTCCAAGGCAGAGACCTCCTGTCTGCCGGGGTGGAGCCCTCCTGACTCCGTCTGCCGGGGTGGAGCCCTGTTGACTCCTAGCTGCTGGGGTGGAGCCCTGCTGACTCCTAGCTGCCGGGGTGGAGCCCTGCTGACTCCTAGCTGCCGGGGTGGAGCCCTGCTGACTCCTAGCTGCCGGTGTGGAGCCCAGAACCCTGGTCCCAGGATTGGAGATTTCATCCCTCCCAGATCTCTTTGAAATCTCCTGGCTCCAGATCCCAAAACAGACCTTACATACAAAGGAGGAAAGTGAAAAGCCACTTTCCTCCGTATCAAACACTTACCCTGGAGCCCCTCAACCTGCCTAGTTGAGAATCCTAGGTGACAGATCGTCACACTGTCACAATACATAACCATACCAGTTACACATGCCCTAACAGAAACTGCTGCTTTATAAATTAGAGGTATGGCCATACATTTGCAGTATAAAGCACAGCAGCGTGCATTACAAATATGTTTAGAGCTTTGATTTTTTTTGGATTCCAAAACAAGCAAAGCCACATTAATTTTAATTGAATGGAGAAATAAGTGCTGGAGAGTGGAGAGCCTAGTCATTTGACCTTTCACAGTCACGTGACCTGCCTCCCCTCCAATCATGGAGTGTATTGTTGCAGCATTCTGCAGAAAACACTCAGTGGAACACCACAAGATGAAAAATCAAGGAAGGAGCCAGGTCCGACCGAAAAAGAACATTGTTTGCAGATTCCAGGAAAGAAACTTTAAAAAAACTTTAAAAAATATTCAGTAAACCAGTAGAGACATTAACTCAAAATCCATCTTTCCACATACTTAGTATCATGTAAATCTAAGTGCCATTTGCTACATATTTATGAGGGGTTAGGAAGGAATGGGAATTTAGTCAGAAGAATAAGACTGGAATAAGATTGGGAGAGTACAGGATAGAAGAACAAAAAAAAATGTGAGTTGAGAAAGTGGGGAATTACCTGAAGTCTCTGTTCTGCGATGGGTTTGGATATATCGGTGAAGTTACTTTGAGGGGTGGTTGCTGTTTAGAAAGGATGTCTTCCCAGGGAACAGTTTGAATTATTATATATCAATAAAATAAGGTCACAGGCTTTAAGTTAGCCATGGGCAGGCCACCAGGTGAAGGCCGTAGGACAATCTAGGGGGAACAGAGTGTAACCTATGAAGGTGGTGAGTGGAAGGTGGGGGAATATCAGGCAGCTGGAGAATTTAATTGAATCCTAGATTCCCAAGTAGTGTTGTAAAGGTGGGCACAAGCAAATAGGTCTGAGGTTTCCAGGAATCCAGCAAATGGTATAAGGGAAAATTAGTTGCACATTAGATATTTCAATCATATTGTTCAATCTCCATTATCCCACTGTATGGAGGAATATGACCATCCTCTCTTTCTCACCCTCCAAAATGTACTATGCACTATGTGTTTTATAACATGTATAGCGAAGTGTACATGACCTCATCTAATGTGCACTTCTTGTTTCAAATGGAAGTGAGGTGGAATCTTCTAATGTGCACTTCTTGTTTCAAATGGAATTGAGGTGGAAAAGGAGAAGTTCGGGATCTCACAAAGGATGTTACAAGAAACACAAAAAACACAGTAGAAAACAATTTCATCTAAAAAAGACTAAAAAGCCATTAAGTAGTAAATGTGTATGGATTATTTATGGAGAATAATGATATTGTGTCACTTCAAGGCATCTTTAATAGAAGTTTATATTGTATATATTGTATATTTCCCCTTTCTCTAACTAACAAGTTTGTAAAATTAGTCACACAGCAGAGATATGTAGAACGTCTGCATGGATGGCAAGTGTAACTGATTGTCAGAAGTGAAGTAGAGCAAGAGCAGTATGTCTGCGCTGTGAAGACTGCAGTATAAACCGGACGTTTTACTCATTTTTGGCATTAAATTTAATTCACAAAGTGACTGGGGGGGAAGGGAGAGGGGGATAGGCTGCAGGGACTTCGGGGAGGTGCACTTATCCTTTAACATTCAGGGTTAAGAAAATAAAACTTTAATTTAAAGCTTAGCAAGAGCCATCGGTTTTCTGCGATTGATAAGGTGCATTACGTGTCCTCACACAAACCTTGCTTTACCCAATATTTTCTTATATGACTGTTCGCCAGAAAAACCTGGAATGTATAAAATGTGTCTGGAGAACATGTTCTATAAGCTGGGATATAGGCCCAGATGGGGTACTGCTTTCATGACATAAAAGCCATTTGCCTGGAAAGTTTTGGCTGTGATACCTTGTAAAGCTCCATCATATTGATTCACTTATGCTTTTAAAACCATTTAAACTTGATGGGGGCAACTGAGGATCTTAAATGTGAAGGAGGTGATGTAAAGTAAATAAAGTCTTGGCTGTTAAACACTGGCTCTTATGGTCTATTAGACAAATATGTTGAAGATAATCATTGGATTGAAAATTCAATAAGCTGGGTCTGGTGGTTATTCCCAGTTCAGATCAATAAGGCTGTCTATACATGGTCTTACAATAAAAGCATTATAGTGGCTTATTTTAGTATTCACCTGTCTACCTGATTATGTAGCACCATTTAAAGTGGAACTCTGGACATTCTCTAAATTATTACAATCATTCCACCTCCAAAGCTGATAAATGATTTAAGGTTTGTATTGTCTAAAACACAGGTGTCAAACTGGTGGCCCTCCAACTGTTGTCAAACTACAAGTCCCATGAGGCATTGCAAGACTGACAGTTACAAGCATGACTTCCAAAAGCAGAGGCATGATGGGACTTGTAGTTTTGCAACAGCTGCAGAGCCACCAGTTTGACACCCCTGGTCTAAAGGTTCAGGGTTCCATGACAGGCCCTCGTCCTTTTCTTTCCAGCACTGAAATTTGGACAGCCAATGGTGAAGTTGTAGGTGAGAGAAGTTGGACTAGTCAGTGAAACGCAGGAAAAACAGTTCTGGAGGACTGGTCATCACAACCTGAACCAGCATGGAGGAAGAATGCAGGACCCTGGATTAAGGTAAGTTATACTCTGTTCTATATCATACCCTAGAAGAGCATTGAATTCTTTGTCAACTAAGAGGAAAAACTCATCCTAATAATGTATTAAACGTGAGGCCTTTAGCTTTAAAAACTCCTGTCTAATAAAACAAAATACCATCAATGGTGTTTGTTCAAACTGGAGTAACAAATTTGGGAACAAAAATGTCCAAAAAAATGACATGTGGAGGTATGTAGCAAAGCGTTGGGAGCGCCTACACACAGGATCATCTTTAATATTGATTGGACCTCGGGCAAACATTGTCTTGGGACCCTCGCATGCAATTTCGCTCTCCACCTGCTCTAAGACATACAATAAATAGCAGCTAGACTCAAAATCAGTTTACTTTAGCAGATCAAGCAGCGATTGTGATTGGTTGCTGGAGGTTACAGCATATCATTACCATTCACTGATTAGTTGCTGGAGGTTACAGCACATGATTTCTGCTTGCTGATTGGTTGTTAAAGGTTACTTGACATCATTACCGCTCACTGATTGGTTACTACACATCATTACTGCTAACTTAGTGATTGAAGCAGGTTACTGCATATCATTATTGCTCACAGATTGGTTGCTAGAGATTACAGCAGATCACTACTGTTCACTGATTGGTTGCTAGAAGTTACTTCACATTATTACTGCTCACTGATTTATTGGTAGAGGTTACAGCACTTAATTTCGTCTCACTGATTGATTGCTGAAGGTTACAGCACATCATCTCCTCACTGCCTACACACCATGGACTGGGAAGTGAGGGGACCAACCAATAGGCAGAAAACTCCTAGGTATCCTAGAACTCCTGGGATCAGTGGCAGTGCTGAGAGGAGGGTGTGATCAGTGGTAGTGCTGGGAGGTTGACATGATCAATGGCAGTGCTGGAAGGTTTATGGGATCAGTGGCAGTGGTGGAGGGATGGGGTCAGTGGCAGTGTTGGTGAGGGGATGGGATTAGTGGCAGTGTTTGGGGTGGATGAGATCAGTGGCAGTGCTGGGTGGGGGTGGTAAGTGAGATTTCTACACTGACCACCAATGTAATAAGGAATTTACACTGATGACCAATTTAAGGGAAGATTTACACTGACCACCAGTCTAAGGGCAATTCTGCACTTACCACCAATGTAAAGGGAAGTTTACATTGATAACCAATGTAATGAGGAATTTGCACTAATCACCAGTGTAGTGAAGAATTTACACTGATAAGCAACGTAATGGGGGATTTTACACCAACAACCAATACATTTCTACACTGGCCACCAATGTAAGGGGGAATTTACACTGACCACCAATTTAGGGGGGCTTCTACATGGACCACCATTTTAAAGGAGCATTTGACACTGACCACAAATGCAAGTTAGGATTTTTTACTGACTACCAATATAAAGAGTTTCTACACTGGCTAGCAATGTAAAGGGGATTTACACTGACCACTAATGTAATAGGAGCATTCACAGTGACCACCAATGTAAGGAGGGATTTACACTGACCAGCAGTATAATGGGGACATTCACACTGACCACTAGTGCGAATGAAAGGATTCTACACCGAGACCCGATGTAGTATACACTGACCACCAATATAATTGAGACATTTAGCATTTGTTCACATTTGTGCGTGTCAAGAATGCATGCAAAATCACTCTCCTGACACCACAGAAACGTGCTGCCCTTTAGCAGATACACAGCAGTGCCATTAATTGTTAATGACACCCTCACGCATCTGCTGAGGTACGTGTTTTCACATGCACCATAATTCACAGTTCTGTGGCTCAGTGTGATTTTGAAAAAGGGTCAGGGACTTTTTTACGCATTTCCAGTGCATAGAGCAGCAAATTTAAATGAATGGGATGCCCTACATGTGGCATACATCTTTATCCACGCTGTCAGTACACCTTTGCATCCTAAATTTCCCTGCTAGCCTCTGCACCCCAAACCTCCCATATCCTTTCTACTTCTACCTCCTCCCCCACCTTAATGCTACATGCCTCCTCTGCCCATCTTTGCATCCACCTTCCTTACCTCTGTACATCCCCTCCTTGCTCAACTGTGCACCCCAAACTGTAATTCCTTTTCTGCCTACCTCTGATTGGATGATGGAAGTCAGTAGAGCTTCCCCTTGTTTACTAAGATCTGAAGCAAATTCCCTTGCAAAGTGCACAGTCTATTTGCATTTAGTATATCAACCCCCATTGTGTCTGTGTGCACTAAAGTTAACTTTATTGTGTGTTTTACTAAAAAATGTGGGTTTAATAAATATTTGTGCTAATAATGTATGGCATAAAAAGAGCAACTACCAACGTTTTAACGTGTGTAAAAAAATTTAAAAACTGCTCTGGTAGTAAAATGCCTAAAGTAGTATTAAACCCAAAAGCAAACATTTATTATATTACAGCTTTCCCATTCTTAGGTGCGATGGCTGCATTCTTTCTTCTGTTTTCATTTGGTGATCCAGCCAGTAAGTCTGTTATTTTTCAAAAGAACAAGCTATCTTCCAGAGGTATTCGTTTACAGGGGTGGCACAAACCATTTAACACTAACAGGGGTGCTTACAACGATCAGCTTTTATTTATTCATGTAAAGCCTTTATCCTAAAAGGAAAAACGCAGCTTCTACAGGAGTTTTGCATTTGCCTGTAGAAGCAGCTCAATATAATCATATGTGTCCATGTACATTAGGACATTTAGAGGCATATTTCAAGCATTTAGAGGCAGGGAAAAAAACCTTCTAGATTAGTGTTTCTTTCTGCCAGAAAACCCCTCTCAAAAACGCAAACACTCCTAAGCGCTCCTAAACGCGTGTACAAAAACACTCTATATGAGCATTTTCTTTTTTGGCAGGGGGACTGGGGTTTTTTAAGCCCAGTGTGCATGGATCCATAGGGGTTGATTTACTAAAACTGGAGAGTGCAAAATGTGGTGCAGCTCTGCATAGAAACCAATCAGCTTCCAGGTTTATTTGTCAAAGTTTAATTGAACAAACTGAAGTTAGAAACTGATTGGCTACAATGCACAGCTGCACCAGATTTTGCACTCTCCAGTTTTAGTAAATCATTCTCATTATGTCAGCATTCTTCATTGTTAGCTGCAAAATTGTATTTTATAAAAATATATAATTTTATGTATATCCCTTAATATATGTGGGGCGGCACAGTGGCTTAATGGTTAGCACTTCCACCTGGCAGCACTAGGGTCGTTGGTTCGAATCCCAACCATGGCACCACCTGCCTGGAGTTTGCATGTTCTCCCTGTGCCTGTGCCACACTCCAAAGACATGCTGGTAGGTTAATTGGATCCTGTCTAAATTGTCCATAGTATGTGTATGTATAAATGTGAGTTAGGGACCTTAGATTGTACACCCCTTGAGGGTTAGGGACTGATGTGAATGTACAATTTATATATACAGTCATGGCCGAAATTGTTGGCACCCTTGATATTTCTCCAGGAAATCATGTATTTCTCACGAAACGTATTGCATTAACACATGTTTTGCTATACACATGTTTATTCCCTTTGTGTGTATTGGGACAAAACAAAAAAAGGGAGGAAAGAAAGCAAATTCGACATAATGTCACACAAACCTCCAAAAATGGGCTGGACAAAAGTATTGGCACCCTTTCACAACTGCGGATAAATAAGAATGTTACAAGCATGTGATGCTCCTGTAAACTCACCTGGGGCAAGTAACAGGTGTGGGCAATATAGAAATCACACCTGAAAGCAGATAAAAAGGAGAGACGTTCACTTAACCTTTGCATTGTGTGTCTGTCTGTGCCACACTAAGCATGGACAACAGAAAGAGGAGACGAGAACTGTCTGAGGACCTGAGAACCAAAATTGTGGCAAAATATCAACAATCTCAAGGTTACAAGTCCATCTCCAGAGAACTAGATTTGCCTTTGTCCACAGTGCGCAACATTATCAAGAAGTTTGCAACCCATGGCACTGTAGCTAATCTCCCTGGTCGTGGACGGATGAGGAAAATTGATGAAAGATTGCAACGCAGAATAGTCCGGATGGTGGATAAGCAGCCCCAAACATGTTCCAAAGACATTCAAGCTGTCCTGCAGGCTCAGGGAGCATCAGTGTCAGCGCGAACTATCCGTCGACATTTAAATGAAATGAAACGCTATGGCAGGAGACCCAGGAGGACCCCACTGCTGACACAGAGACATAAAAAAGCAAGACTACAGTTTGCCAAAATGTACTTGAGTAAGCCAAAAGCCTTCTGGGAAAACGTCTTGTGGACAGATGAGACCAAGATAGAGCTTTTCGGTAAAGCACATCATTCTACTGTTTACCGAAAACGGAATGAGGCCTACAAAGAACAAAACACAGTACCTACGGTAAAATATGGTGGAGGTTCAATGATGTTTTGGGGTTGTTTTGCTGCCTCTGGCACTGGGTGCCTTGACTGTGTGCAAGGCATCATGAAATCTGAGGATTACCAAAGGATTTTGGGTCGCACTGTAGGGCCCAGTGTCAGAAAGCTGGGTTTGCGTCCAAGATCCTGGGTCTTCCAGCAGGACAATGACCCCAAACATACGTCAAAAAGCACTCAGAAATGGATGGCAAAGAAGCGCTGGAGAGTTCTGAAGTGGCCAGCAATGAGCCCAGATCTAAATCCCATTGAACACCTGTGGAGAGATCTTAAAATTGCTGTTGGGAAAAGGTGTCCTTCCAATAAGAGAGACCTGGAGCTGTTTGCAAAGGAAGAGTGGTCCAAAATTCCGGGTGAGAGGTGTCAGAAGCTTATTGATGGTTATAGGAAGCGACTGATTTCAGTTATGTTTTCCAAAGGGTGTGCAACCAAATATTAAGTTAAGGGTGCCAATACTTTTGTCCAGCCCATTTTTGGGGTTTTGTGTGACATTATGTCATATTTGCTTTTCTGCCTCTGTTTTATATTTGTTCCAATACATACAAAGGGAATAAACATGTGTATAGCAAAACATGTGTTAATGCAATACCTTTTTTGTGTGAAATACTTGATTTTCAGGAAAAATATCAAGGGTGCCAACAATTTCGGCCATGACTGTATATATATATGTAAAGCGCTGCGTAAATTGACAGCGCTATATAAGTACCTGAAATAAAATAAATATGTAGACTTTTTGTATACGTATGTATAACTGTATATAAACATAAGAAACTGAAATATGAAATTTGTCTTTGAACTCTGATTTGTACAAACCAGGATGGACTTCTCAGCACAGATTTCTATTGAGTTTGCCCTGTAATTCCAACGCTGTCAAGGCATATAGACATCATTTGGAAAAACAGAAATTTGATGCCTTCAGCCTGTGTCTACTGCTAATTTCCCACGCTTTGGAAGGAAGAAGCGTTATTTGTGTAAAGTGAGCACAGCAAGGAGACCCCACACCCCTCTGAATTAGAACACTGAGAGTATGTGAGCAATCACAGCATTATATGTCTTTCATAGATTAGGAGAGATAGATAAATAGAACATAATATAGATAGATAGATAGATAGATAGATAGATAGATAGATAGATAAATATATAGACTGAATTCATAAATAGATAAACTGAATTCATTTATTGCAAGTCTTTTTTCGGATTGCACTGTTAACATCAAAAAGCATATACCTTAACCCCTTTATTCCGGTGCCTCCCGGCCCTTTAAGGGGTTTTCTGACTCCGGGAGACGGGGTGGGGTTTAGGGTTATGTGACCGCCATGATTGGCTGTCACTGCAGTCACATAATCAGAAAGGTCCCGATTGCAAGAAGAGATCGGGAGCTTTCTGTGGGACGCCAACACATGTGCTGGGAGCGCGCTCTCAGCACGTTTGTTTACAAATGGTACGCAAATATGTGGCCACTCTGCGTCAAGGCCCAGCCGCCGAGAGGCTGCGTGCAGAGGTTAAGCAGGATTTAGTCCAGTACCCTAACAGATAAGGAGGAAAGCATAGGCAGTCAATACATTTTTAAGCCGCTGGATTGTTTTTACAGGTGGTGGGGTGGGCACCGGAGAACCCTGAACTGAAGATGGCGGTTCCACCAGCTTACTATAGAGCTTTTCGAGGACCGGAAAAGACCCCCCTGATCAGCTCTATGGTATAGGAAACCAGAAGCATCCTGTACTTTGCCACTTCTAGTTTTCCCAGATGTAAACAGCGCCATTTTTAAATTAGGAAAGCATTTGATCACACAGATCTTGGTGTGATCAGATGCTTTTAAGGGCAGAGGAGACATCTGGGGTCTAATAGACCCCAGATCTCTCCATAAGAAGTACCTGTCACTGCCTATTGCTGTCAAATGGGATGTTTACATTTCTTGTGACAGCAATAAAAGTGATAAAAAATAAACAAAGAAACAGCTTAAAAAAATAAATAAAGTATTTTTTAAAAATGTGAAGTGCCCCCTGTCCCCTCATGCTTACCCACAAAGGCTAACACACACGTTAGCAGATGTGACACAAATGGGCATAAAGTGGGGTAGAGCTACTAGGTTTAGGTCTAGCTACTGACCTGCTATGCAACAGCATTTCTAGTGTTAATATGTAGTTACACCCCTTTAACACCTGATGGATAAATGCATGTACAAGTTATTGTGATTTGAGCACAGGTATATCTTGTTTCTGTTGCATAGCAGATCAGTAGCCAGATCTAAACCTAATAGTTCTCCCCCACTTTGTGTCTGTTTGCCCCAGGTTGGCATTGTGTTCACAGTAGCATTTGTGTTGGCAGAGCAGAGTAGGATTGGCCATAGAGGGATTACTTTGACGCAGTTGGCCAGCTTCATCATGTATTGCAATATGTGTGAACTAAAAATCCTTATTTTTTATTGCAACGTTTGCTGGAAAGGGTCATTAGCAGTGTGCAGAGGGTTCCTGCGGGATTTCCAGTTTCTTTGCGATTCCCCTAGGTCACTACAGGAAACTGTAGTGACATAGGTGCCAGTGGGAGGAACCATTCAGCACATCTTCTTTTTACACAACAAATCAACTACAACTCAATAGTATGTAAGTAACTGGAAAATCAATTGATCACATCTACAAAATACAAATATAGGAAAAACTGGTGAATAAATGGCTAAAAACTGGTGCCTCTATAAATTGGCCACCATTTCTTTCTCAGTAAGGGTTATTGCTTTACTAATATTTTACCAAGGATTTGTTATGTGGTCTGTTCAGATGCAGTGTCCAACAGAATTGTTATTATTATCATTATATTATTATCAATTTGTTGGAACTTGTTGCAACAGAATTGAACGCGTTTCTCTTAATCTTCTGTTTGAGTCCCTATCTGGACACAAAAAACTTACCAGTATTACAGCAGTTATGCATTTCATTTGCAGAAAAGAAACCTGCCTATCATGCTGGTCTTATTCTACAGCTGTGAAATCTGTTCTTTTACACACATGAGGAAAGTACAGCTCCTGCTTACATATACTGTAAGGCCGCTTTCTCACGAGAGAATAGGATCAGATGTAGGCGGGTGTAAACAGACGCTCGTCTGTTTACCTCTGTAACTCCATAGAGTAGACTGGAGGGTCCGATCAGGTCCGCCTGAAAAATGGACAGGCGGACCCGATCGGACTCTCCTGTCTCCTCTATGGAGCTGCGGATGTAAACACACATTTACACCTGCCTACGTCCGATCCGATCCTAACTTTCTATGTCCTCTGTCCGCTACATTTATAGCTATGAGTGTAGTGTCCTCCGCGCATCAAAAACTGTTTAATGTTTTTTCCACCAATCTTTAAACCTCTATCATCTTCTTCCAGTCTCTATTTTTTTTATTATATGTTTGACATACAGGTTAAAAAACGTATGGTGGGAGTATGCAGCCTTGCCAAACTCCTTTGCCATAGCTGAACAAGAGTGTGTTTCCATTTTTTGTTATGACTTTGTTGATCAGTGTAGAAGTTCTTCATTAGACCAGTGAGATGCTCAGGTACACTTATTCCCTTTTGGACATTCCATAATTAACACAGTCAACACAGTTGAATGCTTTGCTTTAGCCACTTGGCGCTGGCCCCTTCTGGCCCCTTAAGGGGTTTCTGATGCCGGGAGGTTTAGGGTCATGTGATAGCCGTGATTTACTGTCACAGCGATTGGGAGCTTTCCGTGAGGCACCGGTAACTGTGCCGGAAGCGCACAGGGCGCGTGCTTTCAACACATGTTTGTTTACATCGAGTACTCAAATATGCGGCCCCTCGGAGTCAAGGCCGCATTTTTGCGTACCTTTGACACCAAGAAATTAATCAATGAAGCACGTGTTGACTTCCTTCTTGAGTTCCTTGGCCTTGTTTACTATCTACAATGCATCTGCAATAATGCGTGTGCTTCTGATACTTCTTCTTTAATATAATTTTCTAGTCTTCATTCAATAATTAGCATAATTTTGCTGGTAATACTTTGTTTTTCAGGTCTTCTTTTTTTGGATTTGAAATATTAACCGATCTCTTAGGATCTGTTGGCCATTGAGTGTTTTTCCAGCCTAAGACATAGTCTGACAGTCTGATGCAATATAATTAATTCCTGTGGCCATCCTTTTTGGCAGTGATCTCAGTGGAAGTCTGTTTTCATCTTCCATCACTGAAGACTCTTCTGTATAGCTGGTTTCAAGTGTATTGGTTAGTGATGTATTTTTTTATAATGGTCTTTTGAATAGTCCTTCCATCTTTGCTTAAACCCTTACATATACCCAGTAAAGTGACTGGCCTCAGGTGATAAACAGAGATGAATAAAAATCTCCTACATGCAGTGCCTTGAAAAAGTATTCATACAATTTTCCACATTTTGTCATGTTATAACCAAAAACGTGAATGTATTTTATTGGGATTTTATGTGATAGACCAACACAAAGAGACACATAACTGTGAAGTGGAAGGAAAATGATAAATGGTTTTCAGAACTTTTTACAAATAAATATCTGAAAAGTGTGGTGTGCATTTGTATTCAGCCCCCCAGAGTCAATACTTTGTAGAACCACCTTTCGCTGCAATTACAGCTGCAATCTTTTTGAATATGTCTCTACCAGCTTTGCACATCTAGAGAGTGAAATTTTTGCCCATTCTTGGTAAAATAGCTCAAGCTCTGTCAGATTGAATGTAGAGCATTTGTCAACAGCAATTTTCACGTCTTGCCACAGATTCTCAATTTAAGTCTGGACTTTGACTGGGCCATTCTAACACATGAATATGCTTTGATCTAAGCCATTCCATTGTAGCTCTGGCTGTATGTTTAGGGTCATTGTCCTGCTGGAAGGTGAACCTCGGCCCCAATCTCAAATCTTTTGCAGACTCTAACAGGTTTTCTTCTAAGATTGCCTTGTATTTGGCTCCATCCATGTTCCCATCAATTCTGACCCACTTCCCTGTCCCTGCTGAAGAAAAGCATCCCCACAACATGATGCTGCCACCATCATGTTTCACGGTGGGGATGGTGTGTTCAGAGTGATGTGCAGTGTTAGTTTTCCGCCACACATAGCATTTTACTTTTAGACCAAAAAGTTCATCTTTGGTCTCATCTGACCAGAGCACCTTCTTCCACATGTTTGCTGTGTCCCGCACATAGCTTCTCGCAAACTGCAAACGGGACTTCTTATGGCTTTCTTTTAAGAATATCTTTCTTCTTGCCACTCTTCCATAATGGTTAGATTTGTGGAGTGCACAACTAATAGATGTCCTGTGGACAGATTCTCCCACCTGAGCTGTGAATCTCTGCAGCTCCTCTAGAGTTACCATGGGCCTCTTGGCTGCTTCTCTGATTAATACTTTCCTTGCCCGGCCTGTCAGTTTAGGTGGATGGCCATGTCTTTGTCAAGGTCCTACCTTTTCCCTGAGGTTATGTTACTCCATGTGCTGGCGTCCATCTTGGATTCTGCTGTGCATGATGGGAATCCTTTTTATGTCTTCAGGTCTCTGAGGTCCACCCCCCAGAGGGGCGTGGCTGATGACATATAAGCCTGTGGCCCGCACATGCTCTTTGCACTTGTGTCTTGTGTCTTTGTGTTACTATTACTCTGTTCTGACTCTCGTGACTCTCCTGGTATTCTGATTTGGCTTGTGACTTGACTATTCTTTGTATTCTCCTTTGATCTGACCCTCTGTTGCTGAACCCGGCTTGTGACCTGTGATTCTCGTCTGCTGTCCTGTACTGTTTTGTCCTGTTGTTGTTGACCCCGGCTTGTCTGACTACTCTTTTGTTTCTTCCACCAGCTACACGCCATTGGCGGCGGCCATTACCGCAGCTGAGGTGTCTCGGGGGCCGCGACCTGGTTCCTGGCTGCGTCAAGTCCATCCCCACCATCAGGGGCCCTGGTGAAGGGCAGCCTGGGACTTAGACTCCGCGCCCTGAGGGACTTTGGTCTGTGGGTGGTGGTTGTCGTCAGCCAGTGCGTTACATTGTTAGGCCTGCCTGTCCGTTCCTCAGCTCCTGCCCTGACAGTCTTGGTAGGTTTGCAGTTGTGCCATACTCTTTCCATTTTCAGATGATGGGTTGAACAGTGCTCCGTGAGATGTTCAAAGTTTGGGATTTTTTTATGACCTAACCCTGCTTTAACCACTTGCCATCCAGAGGATTTACTCCCCTCCCTGACCAGGTTATTTTTTGTGATACTGCGCTGCATTATTTTAACTGACAGTTGCGCAGTCATGCAATGTTGTACATAAATTAAATTTACGTCCTTTTTTTCCAACAAATAGAGCTTTCTTTTGGCGGTATTTAATCACCTGTGTGGTTTTTATTTTTTGTGCTATAAACAAAAAAGACCCACAATTTTGAAAAAACCCCAATATTTTTGACTTTTTACTATAAAACTTATCCAGTAAAAAATTTAAAAAAATAAAATTTCTTCAGAAATTTAGGCCAAAATGTATTCTGCTACATGTCTTTGCTAAAAAAAAATTCCAATACGTGTAAATTAAATGAGTTACATGAAATTATAGCGTCTACAAATGGTGGCATATATACTGAAATTTTTATTAAAATTTTTTTTTACTAGTAGTGGCGGCGATCATTGACTTATAGGGGGACTGTGGGACTGCGGCTGGCATTCTGACACTGAGGGGGGAATTGACTGACTGCCACTGACATCCCCAGTGACACTAAAACAGTGATCATTGCTAATAAAAAGCACTGTCACTGTACTAATGACACTTGGCAGGAAGGGGTTAACATCTGGGGCGATCAAAGGGTGACCAGTGTGCTGTGTTGTGTTTTACTATGTAGACAAGCTGTTTTGTATTGCTGTGCTGTGCAGAGCAATACAAAATAGCCAGTTCATGCTGACGGGAGAGATCTGTGTTGCTTACATACAGACTTCTCCCCTATCAGCTCCGCTGGTGATCACCGAGTCCTGGCCGAGAATCAGCAGCCAGGACCCGGTGATTGAAGTGCCGAGGAGCCAATAGCGGCACGGGTAGGGAAATGCGCATAATTTTGCACATCCCTGATGCCCTATAGCAGTACTTTTGCTATAGCACGGTTGGGAAGAGGTTAAACTTTCTCAACAACTTTATCCCTGACCTGTCTGGTGTGTTCCTTGATGCCTATTCCTTGATACCTCTGAGGGCTTCACAGAATAGCTGTATTTATACTGAGATTAAATTACTCACAGATGGACTATTTACTAATTAGGTGACTTCTGAAAGCAATTGGTTCTACTAGATTTCAGTTAGGGGTTTCAGAGTAAAGGGGGCTGATTGCAAATGCACTCCACACTTTTCAGATATTTATTTGTAAAAAATTTTGAAAACCATTTATTATTTTTCTTCCACTTCACAATTATGTGCCACTTTGTGTTGGTTTATCACATAAAATCCCAATAAAAATAGGTTTACATTTTTGGTTGCAACATGACAACATGACATTACATGTGGAAAATGTCAAGTTGCACGAATACTTTTTCAAGGCACTGTAAGTTGTACCTGTTTATCTGCAGCGATTTCTTCTCTACAACCGTTCAAAGTGCAGAATTTATAGAGCTTGTCCGAGCTTTCAGAAAGCAGGGGGCAGGGAACTGAATTTATACTAAGTGTGGAGAGCTCTGACAGCTGATTGGAGGAAAGGAACACACCCCTCTTCACACAGCACACAGGAACAGAGCTGAGGCTGTAAATCACAGGCTGTGTGCTGTAGCACCCTCCCCTGTCACCTTTTTTCTCTTGGCGTTAGGAAAATGTGTCAGAAGCGACTCATGCAGATAGCAAAGGAAAGAGGCAGCAGAAAGAAATGACACTTAGTGCTCTGGAATGAGACAAGTACACACTACAGAGGGATATGCTTTGTTCATATTTCATGGCTGAGGTTTACAACAACTGTAAATGCTTAGTTAACCTTTAAGGGGAAAATAATACATTAAAATGTTTGCAGGGAAGAAAGGACTTCTAGTTTATTTATTCACAGATCACTGCATCCAATCTCAAAGCATACATTTCTTTGTAGTGTTGTTGTAATATTGGTCCTTATCCTATTCTTCATTGATAACTCTGAATACCTTCCGCAGTTCATCTGGTTCTCTATTTAAATATCTGAAATCAGTTTACTTTAGGCTCCATGCACACTAGCGTTTTTTCAAAGTTCCTAGAAGCTGTTATCAGCATGTTTTTTTCTACTTCTAGACTATTCTTGGCTAGTAGCGTTTTTCAAGCTTCAGTGTTTAGGAGCAGAAAAAAAATTGTTTTTGTAGAGGTCTTGGGAGAGTCTTTCTGGCAGAAAAAAAATGCTGAACACTCCTAAACGCTACTAAAACTGCTAACAGCTTTTTTCTAGCTTTTTTTTTCTACATGTACTGTAAAAATGATAACGCTCCTAAATGCTACTAAAACAAGAAGCTAGCACAAAAATGCTATTATCAGCGTTTTTCATCCAGCGTTTTTTTTTGTGTTTCTGTGTGCTTTTAAAAAATGCTAGTGTGCATGGAGCCTAAAGATAGTGGATATATTTTTGAGGTTTTATCTTGGAATACTGATAGTTTTGTTGTACTTTTCCAATTTAATTTAAAGCTTATACATTAACAGTTTATGATCTGTTCCCCATACCGCTCCAAGCTATGTCTTTATTGTTAAAATTGAGCTCTTCCAACATTCGGCACAGAGAATATAGTCTATTTGATTTCCATAAAGTTCATGTGGAGAGGTGTAGACAATGTTTGCGTTCTTAAAGAAACTATTAGTAATGAGGAGTTCATTGTAATCGTAGAATCTGATTAGTCTAACTTCTGCTTACTTTCTGTTTCCATTACTGTATTCTCAACTGTATTTCCTTCCTTCTTTTTTCTACCTTGACATTTAAATCTCAAGCAATATACGTTGCTTACATGTCTTGTCAATCTTAGCTTGGGTTTGGGCACTTTTGGGAACTACTAACCTTTTTAACATGGTCGAGAGGTTTTCTCTGAGTAATTGTGTGTTCAGTTGTCTAGTCAACTCCTTGTACTTTATTTTGTACTGAAAATGTTCAATAAATGTTTATTACTTAAAAAAATAAATAAATAAAACTGTTGGACTTCTTGTTCAACTACATCAGCTGTTGGGACATATGTGATGTTGAATGGCTGTGCCAACAATGGAATTATGATATTGATCATTCAAGGGATTATATCCTACAACAGTCTGTTATTGGTTTTGCTGATTTTTTGTTTCTTTTACGACCAGAATGGTATATCCTCCTCTGCAAGTGCTCCAATTTGTGATCACACTCTTGTTTCCACTGTGTACAATGCACGGGTAATAGACCTGCACTGTACGTGATGATGCCAAGACTCCACCTACAGACTGGAAGATGAAACACCAAAGTCTTCTATAGTGGGGAGTCAGGTAAGTAGTGAATTAGTGTGCACTCTTTCATTCTCCATTAAGGTTAATGAGCCCTTAATCCTTGCAGTGCCCCCCCCCCCTTTTTTTTTCTCCCCGTTGTGCCTGGAGTTGGGTTTTAGGTTCGCAGATCCCTAAGACTCTGATGGTTAAACAATTAATTTCTATGTTCTCTATGTCCAGTTCACTTTGATTCATACTCACTTTCCAAGTATCTATGATTTCTGTTTTAACAGCTAAAGATTTTCTATTCCTGCATGGAAACAGCAGTGGCTAGAAGACCAAAGAATGTATTCTAGTCACATCATTCACATCAGCTGTACTCTGAAAAGTCCTTAGCTCTTCCTTAGTTTCTTTATTTCTTCTTTAAAAAGGTATATATAGTGCATTTCATACAGAAAGTTTATTGGTCCTATATCCTGTTCTGTTATTATAAAAAAAAACATGTTCAGCCTAATTCATGAAGACGTAAATATAATACTAGTGTTTCAAAGAAAATAAAGAGAATCTCAAATGTTTATAAATGTATGAAAGGATTAGCCTTACTAGAATATCCTAGAGGAATTTTCCACTAAAACTTCAGTTTCCTGTATATAGTCTGGAAAAAGAAATACATAGGTATGCTAACTATTTTTAAAGGTATTCTGGTTACATTGTAGATTTTAAATTGATTTCCCCATATTAAGGATTTTACTGTAGTCCATATATACATTACTTATTAAATACATAAACTGCAGTCTTGAACACTTTAACAGCCATATTGCTTAAAGTGCAATTCAATTTTTTTTACATTTTATTTGGAGGAAAGCAGTAGAATCCCTATTGGGTTTCTTTTGCAGTCTGTGTCTCCAGTGGGTGGTTCTGGTCCTGTTGGCAGAGACACTGTGGGAAGTAAGCAGCAATTTCACCAAAACAAAAAGAAATCCCACCTCTGATGGTTAGTATTTACTAAACAGCGCTCAACCTTAAAGTGACAATAAAGCTTTGTTTTTGTTTTTTTTAAATGGCAAATATGACATACCTGTGCAGTAATTTTGCACAGAGCAGCCCCGATTCTCTTCTTTTCAGGTCCCCCCCCGCGACACTCCTGGCCCCACCCCTCAAACAGTGTCCTCAGGGAAAACTGCTTGCCCTGTGGGCACACCTGTGTGCTCATCCCTGAGCCACTGCTCTATATGTCCATAAGACACATAGAGCTGTGGCTTGGCCCCATCCCTCTTTCCTCATTGGCTCACTGGCTGTAATTTACAGCAGCAGGAGCCAATGGGCTCCAGCTGCTGTCTCAGCCAATGAGGAGGAAGAGTCCCCAGTCAAGAAAGTTGCTGGACCGGAGGGGGCTCAGGTAAGAATTGAGGGGGACACAGAAGGTTTTTTGCCTTCATCTGTAAAATACATAAAGGTAAAAGAGGCTTTACAACCACTTTAAGTGTTAATTATACTCCTAATTACCTCTGTGACGGACAGCAGAAATATTCTTTTTTTTTTTTTGTGTTGTCTGAAGTTCCTGTGCCTCGCAAGGGGGGGGGGGGAAGGGCCCATCGAACACTCATACCTTTGATGCCTGGATTGCCCCTGGAACCCCCCTCCCTATTACCTTTGCCAGTACTGCCTGCTTGGATTAATACTTGCTTGGGCCATCACTACCCCACATTGCCCTATCGTGAGCCGGATTACAATTATTTTGGGCTCTTCCCCTCTCTTGGACTGCCCATTGAACACTCATACCTTTTCTGCCTGGATTGCCCCCATTGAACCTCCCTATTACCCTTGCCGGACTTGCCCACTTGGGTTAATACTTGCTCGGGCCATCGCTACCCAAATTGCCCTATTGTGGGCCGGATTACAATTATTTCGGGCTCCGCCCTGCTTTTCTCTTGTTTGGCTACCCGGACGCTACCTTCAGATCCCAATTGAGTGACTGTCATTTTTCAATAAAGCTTTGTGTGTTTATCATCTGCTCTGTGTGTTCTGTCCCTGCCTACACTCCGTCGCAACCTCTAAAAAAACAGAAATAAGGTGCTCCAATATGTACAAACCACAAATGTCAAATACAAAGTGCTCCACATAATATAAATGTGCAAATAAATGCAATTTCCAATATAAATGTGCAAACAAATGCAAGTTCATTATTTTGCTGTTCTCAAAAGAAAGTGCATGAACAGTGTCCAAAAGTCCACACTCTAAATGTGGAACACAATTTTCCATTTCTTGGGAATAAATGCACATGCCAACCCTTCAATCCTGCACACATGCTCCTCCAACTCCTTTTAAAGTGCTCACTCACCAGAGTTATTTCACCTCCTATTACTAAATAAGCAGGTCAAACAATGCTTTATAGATAAGCAGATATCTCTGGAGTCTTCCTCCAACAGCCACAGGAATCACAAGTGAATGGCCCCTGGTAACCCTGGAGTACACTTTGATGTGCTCAGAAATTGTAGGAAACACAGATAGGAGAGGCTATCATCAAATACCCCTTTATTAATATAAACCAAATAAAACACAATAATGCACTTACAATGTTGTGTGCCTGTACTGGTACTTCTTAAAACCAGCCAGCTGAATATTAACACAAGTGCCACTGCTCCATTCTCTTCCCAAGAAGTGGAAAATTGTATTATAAATTTATAGCTTAGGCTTTTGGATGCTGTTCACGCACTTTCTTAGGGCACAGTATAATATTGAACTTGCATTTTTTTGCACATTTATATTGAAATTTGCAATTTTTCGCAGATTTATATCGAGTGGAGCACTTTGTTTTTCAGTTTCATTGTTTGCACATATTGGAGCACTTTATTTCTGTCATTTTTTTAGATATGTAGGAGTATAATTAGCACTAACCCCATGACCCTAAACCCATTACTAAATGCATTGCTAAACCCATGACCCAGCATTGACTATATCTGGTCTCTCACAGTAGGCAGAACATGGAAATTTATTTATTTTAGTACATATAAACTGCTAAATACCTTTTCTCATCAGCAGTTGAAGCAGTCTTGTGACTTCTATCAGTTTTTAGCTGAACATTCTGTCTGAACAGTGCGGTTTGGCCCTATGCTGATCACGTGCACTCTCCCAAGAAAAAAAAACATTTTTTAGTAATATACAACAAATTGAGCATGTGCAGCTTGCCCCCAAGGCTCTGTTCTATCAGGAGATGAGTCGGGGACAGTAGAAGAAGGGGAGGATCAGAGAAGACAGGATAAAACATCCTTTCCTGACAGATTCCATGGCAGCATACATATGGGTTTGCGATAAATAAGGAAACAACAGCAGTGAGCTCTAATCCTGATAGCGGCTGAGCACTCTAAGCAACCAATAAAACTTAAAAGCAATAACATAAAAATAGTGCAGCGCTGAAATAGTGACAATATGACAGAAAAATAGTCCACTAAAAGTCTTGTTCATATGAACGTATCCAGTGTCAGATGTGAATTCAGAATTGGTGATCCGTGTGGAAATGGCTGGAAAACGCACTCACCAGAAGTAAGACACATAAACGCAGTGTGCATTTAAAGCTCATGGGTCATCAATCCAGAGGGAAGTAAAGCTGGTCCGGTTGCAGGAATGGTGGGTCCCTCCTCCGTAAATGCAGCAACAGATCTTCCTTCTCACGATTAGAAGTAGAATTCCAAGATCCAGGTTCTGCAAGCAAAAGCTCCTCAAGGGAGTTTTAGGGAAGGACACCCATAGTGAAGTAGGTCATAAAAGGCAGCTTTATTCAAAATAGTGATATCCAATTCAAAGCAGGCAGGTATCATACAGATGTGTCAGCAAGACAACTAACCCTGGCACTTCGAATAGTGGCCGCCGGTTCCATACCTCTGAAGATGTGCGTGCGCACGTAACGCGTAAGGAGGAGCCTGGACGTGGAGACGCTACGCCGCCGGAGCCACGTGGAGGCCCGGCGGCCACTATTCGAAGTGCCAGGGTTAGTTGTCTTGCTGACACATCTGTATGATACCTGCCTGCTTTGAATTGGATATCACTATTTTGAATAAAGCTGCCTTTTATGACCTACTTCACTATGGGTGTCCTTCCCTAAAACTCCCTTGAGGAGCTTTTGCTTGCAGAACCTGGATCTTGGAATTCTACTTCTAATCGTGAGAAGGAAGATCTGTTGCTGCATTTACGGAGGAGGGACCCACCATTCCTGCAACCGGACCAGCTTTACTTCCCTCTGGATTGATGACCCATGAGCTTTAAATGCACACTGCGTTTATGTGTCTTACTTCTGGTGAGTGCGTTTTCCAGCCATTTCCACACGGATCACCAATTCTGAATTCACATCTGACACTGGATACGTTCATATGAACAAGACTTTTAGTGGACTATTTTTCTGTCATATTGTCACTATTTCAGCGCTGCACTATTTTTATGTTAATACATATGGGTTTGCCTCACCCTCTCCACTCCTATAGGACCCCACTCCCATACATGTTTGCTCCCTGCCAGAGGCCGCATTCCTTTTTGTCCTCTTCTTATGGACCCGGTGTGTCTGAAGTCTTACCTTGTTCGTGCGAGCAAGATGTCAGCGTTTGCGACCAAGGCCTGGTGAGCCCCTCACTTGAGGTGATGCGCCCCTTGTTAGTCCCAGTGGTCCCCAGCTAATAGCAGGGTAGTGGATGGGGCAGATGGTTGTGGTGCCTAAAAGAACAGAGCAGATGTGTCCTTCATCAGTTCCCAGCAATAGTGTGGCACTAGATACAGTGCCATGAAGAGCTAAGGCCCAGCCAATTGCAGGCAAGTTTTTGGCTGGATAACCTACTAACAGCGGGTGGCCATGTAGAGCTCTGAACAGATGAAGCTGTCTCCTGAGCAGCATGGCATCACACAAGTGCCACGGACTGGTGATGTACAGTATAAGAATTCTTCCTTCCCTTTCTTATGGCAGCAGTTTTTGTTTTGTATGTTGTTATTTTCCATGATTTTAGTGTTCCGGCCTCTCATGGCGGATGGAGCGCAGATGTGCACTCACGGCCACTGCTTCCTGCACACAGCACATGCACATTCTGGTCCGAGAGCAAAACTTGGTCTCGTGCATACGCAGTATGGATAAGATGGCGGTGCGTGAGCGTTGCGGGGAGGGCGCCGGAACATGCGTGGTACAGTGGCAGTAACATCATTGCTGGGGGAAAATTTAAACAGCTGTCAAGTGTCATGGACAACCACTGTCTCGTCCGCCAGTTCTTCAGAGGGGCAGTAAGATTAAGGCCCCACAGAAAAGCGAGATTCTCTAAATTCTCTTGTCCACGACTTCTTCTCGGAGACCGTCCCAGATCCACAATTAGGTAGCTTTCCATTAAATCGGCATTTCTTGTGGCGGTCTCAGTGACAAAGAGAATCTCTGAAATTGGAGCATTGGCAGCAAAGAACCTTTCTTAATGTTCTTCCCGGATCAAGTGGTCCTCATACCTATGCTAGATTAAAATCCTAAAGTGACTTGGCTTTCTACGAGAACCAAGAGAATGTTCTGCCAACTTTTAGAACCTCTGGAGGTACCAACATTCACCCACTGGGTGTAGGGGAGACCTTAAAGCTGTAAGTGCAAGCTTCAGCATCCTTCCAACGTTTGGACCATCTGTTCGTCCTCTTTCTTGGGATGAATAGGGGAGATCATGCTTCTTTCAGGTTGATTGCAGCTTGGATCGTCCAGGCCATCCAAATGGCCTACAGAGCTAAGGGCTTGGCGCCTCCGGAGGCAGAGACCGTACACTCAAGCAGAAGTGTGTCTGCATCATGGGTTGCCTCGCGGCATGCTGCCCTTGTGATGATTTGAAGAGCCGCCTTGTGGTCCTCAAGCAACACTTTTATGGCTCATTACTGTGTAGAGCCTGCTTCCTTACTCTCTGTTAATTTTGGTTTGAAAGTCTTATCAGTTGACGGTGCAAATTAAAGCCTTTGTTCAAGCAACTGCCCACCCGTGTGTGTATGACTAGTTATTTCCCATATGTATGTTTCCATGGAGTTTGTCGGGAAAATGGAAATTTTCCTATCAAATATTTACTGTAATTTTCCTTTCCTGATGGACTCCGTGGCAGCAGGAGTACCCTCCCAATGTCATGAGTAGACTAGTTATGGAACACAGCCTGTGGCAGGGAACAAAGATTTTTGGGAGTGGGGTCCTATAGCAGTGGAAAGGACGGGGCAAACCCATATGTATGCTGCCATGGAGTTGTCATGGAAATTTTGTATTATTGGTCGAACTTTAAATGTGTCATATATTCGTGTTATTCATATGTCTCTCGTGTGGCTTAATTAAAGCTCTGAAGGCTGCAATTGGGCCATGCGCATGTACAATGTATGTATTACAGTACTCAGCTTGGTAATGGATGAGATGGCAGATCTGCGCTTATAGACCGGCATGTATACCACCACAGCATTCCATGCGAATGCTGCTGTCAGTAGACCGTGGGCCTGTATCCACATATCAGCAGCATGGTACCACGTGGGCTTCATAACGCAATGCGCAAGCGGTGTGAACTCCACGTGTAGGCTTATGCATATCTTACAACCCATTACTAATCTGAACTGTATCTTGGATGGATGTGTTTTAATAAAGATCGTATCGGGCCCATCCAGGTACAGACTGGTATTTTTAGGAGATGCTTGTGCAGAGAATTTTACATACCAATAGAAGCTAGTAGGACAGGAAATATGACCTCAGATGGCTCATAGGGGGGAAGGGGAGGAAGTCTGCTGACCTCAGAAGACTCATGGGGGAGGACCAGTGATAGATAATAGCAAAGGCTATGCTCCAATTGGAATGTACATCCTCTGTATAGGCAATCCCCATTGCATTGTTCGGTGGGAGGGGATTGACTTTATTCATGTGGGGGGGCATGTGTGTATTTTTAATAAAAACAGAGAGCTGAGCCTGAAGCCGGCCCTTATGTGGATTGCAACCAGCCTTAGAGTGTCGTGTGATCATTCTAGGGTAACGGAGCTCCAATCACCTACATTTCAACAGAACCAAAGTATTTGGATGGGCAGGAATCGTGTAGTTTAGCTGCAGTCGTGGTAAGCGAGTTTCGCACAGCTTTATGGGGGATTTCTGCGCATCCAACTGCGAGTACTCACGGTAAGGAGAAATTCGTTAAAGCGAATTTCCAAGACAGTTTGGCGAGCCTGGTGGATACTAACGCGTATTCTTGCGTAGCTAACCAAGAACGAGGGGGGAATGAGCTATCATGAACTAGCAAAAAGTATGCCGGCACATTTCAGGTCTCTCTGCCATTAAGAGGATCGCTTTTTGCGTGTTCGTGTGGCTGATTTCGCTCTCTGTTAGCTAACAAGAAATACCGCTTAACAAGGACCTCGGTTTTTGTCCTAAACTCTTGATTTGTGGGTGAAAGACAAGGGTTTGTCTCTGCGGAGAGCAGCAGAGGGGTGGGTTTGGTTGGCTGGATTTGGTCAAGTTTAAAAATCTTCCAACCAAAAATTAAACGGGTATATGTTTTAGCGGGTAAAAGTTGTTGCATAGTGTTAGGTAAGTATTTGTGGGCTGTAGGTACTGTGGTGATTGCTTTACCCCCTCCACGTGAGGTAATTATTACAGTGCTGAAAGGCTTAGGTTAATTGTTAACTGCTGTAAGATCTCTGTATGTAGTCTGTACAATGTTTTGTGGTACTACTGCTCCCAGCAAGCATGCAGCAGTGGGTTCTTTCTGTTACATGTGCATGTTAGTGTGATATGTTGGTGTTTTATGTCTGTTCTGTGATTGTGCCCAAATTGTGTTGTATGTGTGCTGTATATTGTTGTGTAATTGTCCAGTGTATGTTCTGTCTAAAAGTCTGTTTTATATAACAGGTTAGAGGCAATTTTGAGGCTAGAGTCTGCCGTGTGCTTCCCTGGGGGGGGCCATTCTAGTGTTACCATGTGCTTCCCTGTGGGGGGTAATTCTAGTATCTGCCATGTGCTCCTCTGTGGGGGGTCATCTTCTTGACTAACCACATGGACTCCTTTTGTTTGGTGGCCATTTTGTTGGCTACCATATGTGCAGTAATCTCTATGCAATGTGTATGCAGCTTCCTATATGCATTTGACCCATTTTGTGTTTTTAATCCAAATTTTTTTACAGTTTCATTTGTTTGCTTTTAGCTTTAAATTTGCGTATTGCCAGCCAATTTAAAGTGTGTTAAGCGAGTTTTCCCTTCACGTGTTCCACATTTAGTGAGCTCAGTGAAGTCTGGGTTTTTGCACATAGATTTCTTGTATAGTGATTATGTTTTTCTTGTGTTTTTCCTGTTAAAAGTAGTTCCTTATTGTAAAGCGGGTTTGTTTTAAGCTGCTGTGTCGCTTGTTTCACGTCCAGCAGACTTTTTGTGTAAACGGTTCTAGGTAGTTGCAGTGAAGATTGCGTGTATAACGTGGATCGTTTAGCGGTGCTGATAGGAGTGATTTTTGCGTCAGCAACAAGGTTACTTTTGGCGCAGTTTTTCGGTTTACCTCTGTGTAATTGTTTTACTGTGAAATGTCCCGTGTTTTTCATAAGGATCCACTTTGTCCTTTTTAACAGTTTTTCAGGTTGAAAAAGGGTTTTTCTGTGTGTATTAGGAAAGTTTTTTTCTTTACACAAATTTCCTAAAGGTCAGTTAGCAGGTTTCCGGCCAACCAGTGACCCCTAAGTAACATCCAAGAACCCCTCTTTTTGTTTTGACTTGTGTTAGCTACTGTGTGCAGGGAGAGAAAAGCCACTTTCATCATTGTGCGGTGTGGCCTGCCAAACACAGTGGGTGATGAGAACCACATAAATTACGCTGTGGGAGTGGGCGGTCCAGGGAAGTAACACTTAGCCTGGTCACCACAAACACTTCGGGTGGTCAGGATCGCATAAATTGCGCTGTGGGAGTGGGAGGTGTGCTCTCAGTCTGACCGCCACTTGATGCGCTTCGGGTGATCGATAAGAATCACATAAATTACGCTGTGCTGGGAAAGTGGTGGAATCAGGCCTCTCGGTAGGATCCCACCGAGTGCTCCAGGGGGTAAACAGGTACCCGGACGCGGGATATATACCAGTGACTAGTCACGATGGGCAGTAGTCAGTCCATGAAGAGAGAGGGGGAAGCAGCCCTCTTCAGAGTAAGGACAGCTGCACAACTGATGAAGGTGAGTTTGGGGGGGAAGTCTACAGAACCCCTCAAAAGGTGGAATAAATGGTCGAAGGGTACCAGATGGGAAATTCCCCGGGAAGGTACATTTGACGCATGGAGGTGGGAAAAATTCATCTCTGAATTTGAACCACGGATGCAGGCGTCAGAACTAGAGATCGCACAGCTATGGCTTCACAGGTCAATCCGATTAGGGAAGCAGGGCATACATAAACTGGTGTCTGTCCGGAAGAACCAGGTGATGTATACCTGGCCTCCAGAGGGAATAAAACCTTCTGTGTCTTCTGTCTCTATGCCTCAGCCTCTGCCTCTACCTCTCCCTTCTTCCTGCTTCACCCCAGCTCCTTCTGTTTCCAACTATGAAGCCTTCTCAACAACCGATTTGCAGACTATCTGTGAATCAAGGGGAATAGACACCCGGTTAAGAAACAGGGCAGATTGCATCAAAGCGCTACGAACCACTGATCAGACCCCTGCCCCCCAGCTATACCCTGATCTGAGGGACCTCAAACCTGAAGGTGCAGTAAGCGAGGTGGTTAATCTAAGCCCACCGATGATGCTGGGTCAGCCCTTGCACTCTTCCCGGACCGAGGCCTATCCAGTCAGGGTGCAGCAATTTGAAGGTCCTCCCAATGCACAGGGGGAACGGACTTTAGGGGAACGGGTAGTTTGGCATGTCCCCTTCACCCCGGCAGAGATCCGCACTATTCTGGCTGAGCTCCCGGACTATCGAGTCAATCCGAGAGGATTTGCTCGAATGTTTGGACAAAACCAGTTCAGCTATGGTATGAGTGGGTCAGATTGTGCACAGATCCTACGGGCAAAGGTGGGCATGGAAGTGGCCAGTACAGTGATTGCAGGGTGCTCTATAACCACGCATGAGGAGATGACTTCAGGGGGCAAAGAGTTCTGTACACAGCTAAAGGCAAAGCTTCCAGAAATGTATGGTGCTACCTCTACTACGGACATGATGAAGCTCACCCAGGGTCCTAATGAGGAAAGCGCCTGCTTCTGGCGCCGTCTCAAGCAGACGGCACTGGATGCGGATCTGGAAGTTGGACCTGATGCTCCAACTGAAGGGGTAAAGGTGACCGCGACGCACATTCTGTTGCGGGCCAAATTTTTGGAAGGCATCGATACTAAAATTCGGGAAAGGCTGGTTCTGGCCCGACCCGAATATAATGAGATGTCTATCCCTGCTATCCTTTCCACTCTTGCGGCAATAGAGAGGGAAATGGATAGAAGAAAACAAGACAAGGCCAAAGTTCTTATGTCCCAGACCCCACACGAAAAACCAAGGGATCTGGGTCACAGGAAGGATAGGCCCCCACCCAGGTGCTTCCAGTGCCACCAAACGGGGCACATGAGGAGGAGCTGTCCCCAATTACCTAAAGGTCGGTGGCAGTTCATTCCTGATGAGCCCTCCGCCCCTATGACCACCATGGTAAGTAACTCCTATGAATTCTCATAGGAAGTTGACAAATCGGTGTCGGCCCAGATCCATCTTTTTCTAGAGGAATTAAAATATCCCCTCCCTTGCCTCACCGACACCAGTGCAGCAAGAACGGTCCTGCGAAAACAGGACATCCAAGGCAAGGTACCCCTTTCAGGGGAAAGCCCTCCTAACCCCTACTAACCTCACTATCAAACGATGCACTATTCTTAACCCAGCTTCTCTTCTTCCTGTGTCGGAAGATGAGAAGGGGGGGGAGGGCAGCAATGACAGTGCTGAATTTTGCAACACGACTAACAATACTAACACCTCTTCTGCTAACATGTCTTCTTTGTCCACTATTAACCTCTCTTCCAAAGGACACGACTGCATTTCTTTGGTGGAACTGGAGTCAGCGGCGACACACCCCATATCACCCCGAGAGTAGCGGTAAGGTTGAACGTCTTCCGATACCCAAAAACCTTGGCCTGAGTGTCTCCCCATTGCCCCCTATTCCATCCGGAATGCCCCTCGGCAACCACATGGGCTGTCACCCTACGAGGTGTTGTTTGGGGGACCTCCCAAAACAGGGTTGTACTTTCCTCAACAGTTGTCGTCTTTGCATTCACAGCTTACAGGTTATGTGCAATCTCTGCAACGGGAGCTGCAGAAGATACACCATCGGGTTCGCGAATCGCTCCCCGATCCAAATACAATAACAGGTGTTCTTTCTATTGAGCCAGGTGATTGGGTCGTCCTAAAGAAACATCAAAGAACTGGACTCGAGCCACGGTTCACCGGACCATACCAAGTCCAGCTGACGACACCTACCTCACTCAAACTCGAGGGACGAGACAACTGGGTGCACGCAAGCCACTGCAAGAAGCTTTTCAGCTACACCAGAGAATGAGGGGTGTCATTTTCCTTTTTCTTTTTGTTTGTATGTCATACATGTGTGTGAACGGTGAAAAAGATGGCAGATACCCCAACCTTTTATTTAAAATGCACCTGCGTTTAGCCAGAACCGCCAACAAAACCAACTGTTGGGTATGCTCTAAGCCCCCACCCAGTCATCACATGTCCGCAATGGCCGCGGTTCATGCCCTATATGACATCCGCGTCGGCATGAAAAAGCAAGGGACCCCTGGTCAGCCCCCACGTAGACATTTATCGGTAGAACTTAATGACACATTTTTAGCAGGTAACATCAGTTTCAGCACCAATATTAGCTCTAGCTCCTGTAGGACCCTCGTCAGTCCATTATGGGTAACTGGACAGCTAGGCAGCCCTCAGGTGTGCTTTAACATCAGCTTTGGCACAGGTAACAAGTTTGTTGGGACTACCACCTGTGAGGGAGGTATAACCGTCAATCTGACTAACCAGACTTCCCTTCTGAGTAACCACACTGACCGACCAGACCACGTTTGTTGGAAGGACGGATGTGATGTGCAGACTGAGGGAGCAATCCCTCAGTCTGTGCAACTGTTGCTCAGTGCCAGAGGCAGAACGAGGAACTCCTCCTGTTCTGCTCTGACAGGTCCATACTATTTTCTGTGTGGTTCGGCAGCCTATAGAACATTTCCCCAGAACGCGAAAGGTTCGTGTGCCCTCATAAAGCTAGTCCCCGCATCCTATGTAGTGATGGACCATGAAGAGTTGATGGTCCACAAGAAGGTAAGGATGGCAGGGAGAGTTCGCAGGGAACTGTTCTCTGAGGGCGACCAGGCATGGGCTTGGTTCCCCTCATGGACAGGATGGGGAATAGAACTTATGAAGCGCCTGAACAATTTTTCTGTCATCGTGGATAGTATGTTTAACGAGACCGTAGAGGCTGTCAGAGAAATTGCCCAAGAACAACGGCAGATGGGAATTTTAGTGCTTCAGGAGAAGATGGCCCTTGATTATCTTTTAGCCGCCAAAGGGGGGTTCTGTGAGTTCATCGGAGAGGATTGTTGTACTTGGATAGAAGACACCGATGACAAGGTCCAGGCCCATATGGACAAAGTTAGTGAACTACAGGGAAAAGCTAGAGCTATAGCTAGTGAGGGTTGGAATCCGTTCAAGGGTTTGGGAGGATTGGGAGATTTCCTGTTCTCCATCGGATCTTGGTTGAAGGAAGTGGGAGTGTATATCCTGATGCTTCTCTTTTTCATCTGCCTTTTATACGCCGCGGTGAGATGTTCCTGTTGCCTCATCGACCGTGTAAACCAAGCTCGGGCAGACGACCACATCTCCATGCCCGCTCCTGGGATCCCACTCCAACCACTGATCGGAGGAAGACCTCACCAACCATCCACCTTCTCTACAGATTACGTCCTGGCTTCCCTCTAATTTATCTCTCTGAAGACCACATTCTCCAAGACCTTCAAGCAAGCTTCAAGCCTCATCATGGTTTGTGTCTGCGATTTGGAAAACTCACGGCCACTGCTTCCTGCACACAGCACATGCACATTCTGGTCTGAGAGCAAAACTTGGTCTCGTGCATACGCAGTATGGATAAGATGGCGGTGCGTGAGCGTTGCGGGGAGGGCGCCGGAACATGCGTGGTACAGTGGCAGTAACATCATTGCTGGGGGAAAATTTAAACAGCTGTCAAGTGTCATGGACAACCACTGTCTCGTCCGCCAGTTCTTCAGAGGGGCAGTAAGATTAAGGCCCCACAGAAAAGCGAGATTCTCTAAATTCTCTTGTCCACGACTTCTTCTCGGAGACCGTCCCAGATCCACAATTAGGTAGCTTTCCATTAAATCGGCATTTCTTGTGGCGGTCTCAGTGACAAAGAGAATCTCTGAAATTGGAGCATTGGCAGCAAAGAACCTTTCTTAATGTTCTTCCCGGATCAAGTGGTCCTCATACCTATGCTAGATTAAAATCCTAAAGTGACTTGGCTTTCTACGAGAACCAAGAGAATGTTCTGCCAACTTTTAGAACCTCTGGAGGTACCAACATTCACCCACTGGGTGTAGGGGAGACCTTAAAGCTGTAAGTGCAAGCTTCAGCATCCTTCCAACGTTTGGACCATCTGTTCGTCCTCTTTCTTGGGATGAATAGGGGAGATCATGCTTCTTTCAGGTTGATTGCAGCTTGGATCGTCCAGGCCATCCAAATGGCCTACAGAGCTAAGGGCTTGGCGCCTCCGGAGGCAGAGACCGTACACTCAAGCAGAAGTGTGTCTGCATCATGGGTTGCCTCGCGGCATGCTGCCCTTGTGATGATTTGAAGAGCCGCCTTGTGGTCCTCAAGCAACACTTTTATGGCTCATTACTGTGTAGAGCCTGCTTCCTTACTCTCTGTTAATTTTGGTTTGAAAGTCTTATCAGTTGACGGTGCAAATTAAAGCCTTTGTTCAAGCAACTGCCCACCCGTGTGTGTATGACTAGTTATTTCCCATATGTATGTTTCCATGGAGTTTGTCGGGAAAATGGAAATTTTCCTATCAAATATTTACTGTAATTTTCCTTTCCTGATGGACTCCGTGGCAGCAGGAGTACCCTCCCAATGTCATGAGTAGACTAGTTATGGAACACAGCCTGTGGCAGGGAACAAAGATTTTTGGGAGTGGGGTCCTATAGCAGTGGAAAGGACGGGGCAAACCCATATGTATGCTGCCATGGAGTTGTCATGGAAATTTTGTATTATTGGTCGAACTTTAAATGTGTCATATATTCGTGTTATTCATATGTCTCTCGTGTGGCTTAATTAAAGCTCTGAAGGCTGCAATTGGGCCATGCGCATGTACAATGTATGTATTACAGTACTCAGCTTGGTAATGGATGAGATGGCAGATCTGCGCTTATAGACCGGCGTGTATACCACCACAGCATTCCATGCGAATGCTGCTGTCAGTAGACCGTGGGCCTGTATCCACATATCAGCAGCATGGTACCACGTGGGCTTCATAACGCAATGCGCAAGCGGTGTGAACTCCACGTGTAGGCTTATGCATATCTTACAACCCATTACTAATCTGAACTGTATCTTGGATGGATGTGTTTTAATAAAGATCGTATCGGGCCCATCCAGGTACAGACTGGTATTTTTAGGAGATGCTTGTGCAGAGAATTTTACATACCAATAGAAGCTAGTAGGACAGGAAATATGACCTCAGATGGCTCA
The DNA here is from genome assembly GCF_062004578.1 of Staurois parvus. Lineage (NCBI taxonomy): Eukaryota > Metazoa > Chordata > Amphibia > Anura > Ranidae > Staurois > Staurois parvus. Next base: position 2,169,271 of record NW_028317912.1, read on the forward strand.
TAGGGGGGAAGGGGAGGAAGTCTGCTGACCTCAGAAGACTCATGGGGGAGGACCAGTGATAGATAATAGCAAAGGCTATGCTCCAATTGGAATGTACATCCTCTGTATAGGCAATCCCCATTGCATTGTTCGGTGGGAGGGGATTGACTTTATTCATGTGGGGGGCATGTGTGTATTTTTAATAAAAACAGAGAGCTGAGCCTGAAGCCGGCCCTTATGTGGATTGCAACCAGCCTTAGAGTGTCGTGTGATCATTCTAGGGTAACGGAGCTCCAATCACCTACATTTCAACAGAACCAAAGTATTTGGATGGGCAGGAATCGTGTAGTTTAGCTGCAGTCGTGGTAAGCGAGTTTCGCACAGCTTTATGGGGGATTTCTGCGCATCCAACTGCGAGTACTCACGGTAAGGAGAAATTCGTTAAAGCGAATTTCCAAGACAGAGTCCATCAAGAAAGGAAAATTATGGTAAGTATTTCATAGGAAATTTTCAGATTTTTTACACAATGCAGAGGATTAACCCCTTAAGTTCCACAGTGAGTATAACAAGCATTCTTTGTTGCATATACAGATTGATTTTACTGTTGTGGGTTTAGTAACACTTTAAGGTTGAGTGCTGTTTACCCTTTTTAGTAAATATTGGTCTAGAACTCAAAGGGGCGCATGTTAGAAACAGCACTGGGTTGACACAGTATTGATTTGTTAATTTTATTTGTGCAGTTTTTTGTGTGATAGATATCAGCGCAGGTTTATTTAACCACAAAATTCACCTCTGATGGTTGTCACTAGAATAAGTGTAGTCTGAATGTGACTTTTTAGACTATTAAAACAATAAAAAGCATTTTTTTAACAATAAATTGAAGTAAGCAAATAAAACAACTGGAAATAGGATTTGAGCTGACATTAACGCATTGTGAAGTTAGATTAGTGTCCCTGGGTGGGTTAGCCAGGCCTCCTAGTGACACTGGAACTGGACTATGTTGCCATTATTTTATGAAGTACCCACTGAGCCAGTGACCCACATAATCCACCTGGTCAAATGTTGCTTCCCACTGTGGACTGTTCTCCCTATGCTCTACGATGGACAACTACTGGGAGAGAGGGAGACAGAAAGAACACTGTTTGGCTGCAACTGCAGCCAGAGGACTGAACCCACTCCTAGAAAAAGGACAAGGAGGAACCTGATTAACCACCACAAGACTGGGAAATCATCTCCACCCACTGGATACACTGGACGGTGAAAGATCTGCCAGGACCAGCAAGGAGACCAGGATTGCCCAGAAAATGCTGTGTATGCCTGGGGAATTATGCTTAGTGAGCCTGGGGACAAGGCCGTAAGCCTGCTTCAGAAAGGTGTACTCAGCAGCTGGAGCCCGTGGAAATGTGGATGGAATGTACTACATTTCTGCTGCTGCTGCTGGGAGGAGAGACTGTGTGCCCACTGCTGTTGCTGCTGAGAGCCTAGGCTGCTGTTACTGTCTACTGCTGTTCTGGTTTCCTGCTGTTTCAGATTTGCTGTTCCAGTATTCTGCTGTCCCAGTATCTTGTTGTTGGAGTGTTTTGCAGTTTCAATATCCTGTTGTTTTTGTATGCCGCTTCTCCAGTATCAGGCTGACAGGTGTTAGATGAAGAGTTCTGTGGATCTCTACTGAGGTGGAGGGTGGAGAGGTAGACCCAAGGCCTGATGGGTTACCTTTCAGCTGACTCCAGGTAGAAGCAGTTTTATTCAGGACTACAACCATTAGAGTGTGGGAATGGTCTTCCAGGAGTAAACAAGGTATGGGAGGACTCTGCCAGATTTAATGGAGTGTTGTGAGGCCTGCGGACCACTAATATGTGTTTATTGGCAATTGTTTGCTAAAGAGTTGCCACTGTCACCTGAGTTTGCAAAGTGAACTACTACTTGCGATTTCTCATAGTGAATTATATGTACTCTGAGTAGTGAGTGAGCGCTCCACCAATACCGTCAGGACTAAGCTATTATTACACTGGCCGGTGGCTAGGTAGGAACTTAAATCCGCCCGGATTTATCCGCTCTGATCACCAGGTACCACCGACCTGCCTGCCTGCCCAGGGCCCTCCCCATCAGCCCTGGGTCCTCATTGACTACCCTGGACCACCAGGAACAGCAAGCAAGGACCACCAAGCTGACAGCAGCCCAGGACCACCCCAGGATACCTGCACGGCAGCACCACCAGAACGGGTAAGCTGCCACCACCGATCCCCACAGACCTGCCAGCCTTCGCAGGGCCCTCCCCACTAGCCCTGTGTCCATCCCTGACCACCAGGAATCAGCTCAGGCCCACTGATCGCTGCTCCGCTGCCCAACCCATATATCGGTTCTGGGCCCACCCCTGTACACCCTGCACCCAGCTACCGGGCACCCAGCTACCGCCCCTGGACACCCACCACCCAGCTACCGGGCACCCAGCTACCACCCAGCTACCGGGCACCCAGCTACCACCCCTGGACACCCAGCTACCGGGCACCCAGCTACCACCCCTGGACACCCAGCACCCAGCTACCGGGCACCCAGCTACCACCCCTGGACACCCAGCACCCAGCTACCACCTCTGGACACCCAACACCCGGACCACCCAGCGAATCAAGACGTCGCCCAGCAAATCTCCCGGACCACCCAGCGAATCTCCAGCCACCAACATCACCAGACGCTGTGCCTACCAACACCCCCAGACATCGCACCCTACGACCCCTCCACTCGCCGATCCACCGGACCCACTGAAGACCCCTCGGACGCCAGCATACTGCACTCACAGATTGCAGCTACTGAAGGACTCTAGTGGACTCCTCCACGGTGATACAGACTCTCCACATCACCTCGCCCTGACCCATATCCCTTCACCTCCCCCGACCCGAACAGCACTGCACTCACCCCAGCATGCCACCTGCACTTCTCCTCCTCGTCTTCCTCTCCTCCATCCCAAAAATCGCCTCCCTCTACCCGCCCACCCCCCCAAAACAGCTCTACATTGCCCCTTCACTTCTGCCCTCTCCCCACTACGGCACTCACCACCTCCTCCTGGTACTCCACTCCCCGGTCGACCCACGTGCCACCACTACCAGACCCACACGCTCCTACACCTCCCATTCCCATGCCACCCTCCTCACCCTTCTCCTATCCGCCGGGGACATCTCCCCGAACCCTGGCCCCTCACCACCTCTCCCCCCCTCCAGGGACCCCCCTGCCCCCGCCAGCCGCCGCAACCCCCTCAACCTCATACCTGTGCTCCTCCTCCCCAACATCCCCATCAATGACAACACCCCAGCTACTTCCCAACTCCTCCACCTAACCTCCTCCTTCACACTCACACAATACACTCAATCCTCCACCCACATCAATGGGAACACCCTGGACCTCGTCTTCTCCCACCTCTGTACCCTTAACCACTTCACTAACACCCCCTTCCCTCTCTCCGACCACCACCTCCTCACGTTCTCCACCTCCCCTTCCCCTAACTTCCCCCCCCCCAGTGCGCCAAACCATCACCAGCCGCAACCTGCACCCGGCCCCCCTCCACTCGGCTGCCGACCGCTTACACGACAGCATCCTTCCACTGTCATGTCCTGACCTAGCCACTAACACGTACAACGACTCACTATCAGCTACCCTAGACGCTCTGGCACCCCTAACCACACGCAACATCAAACCCAGACCGCTCCAACCATGGCAGAACGACCACACTAAATGCCTCAAACGTCGCAGCCGTGCGCTGGAGAGACTATGGCGCAAAACCAGGTCCCCTCATGCATTCTCCCTCTACAAATCTGCCTTCCTCACCTACACCTCCTCCCTCCACGCCGCCAAGCAGGCCTACTTTGTTAACCTGATTAACACCCTCTCCACCTGCCCTCGCCGACTCTTCTCCACCTTCAACTCCCTGCTCTCTCCCCCCCCTCCTCCACTTAGTACCTCACTCACCACCCACGAAATTGCCACTCATCTCCACAAAAAGATTGATGCAATCCGCAAGGACATAGTCAACTTGCAATCTACCTCCCCATCTAGCCTCCCCCCTTCCATCACCCCCTCATCTCTCCCCTCCTCTGACCTCGCAACGGCACTGCCCCCCACCACACCCAAGGCCCTGCCTACCGTAACCCCCCCATCACTGCACTCCTTCAGCCCTACTACCACTGAGGAAGTCAGCAGAGTCTTCTCAGAAGCCCGCCTCACTACCTGCCCCCTGGACCCTATCCCCTCTCAACTCCTCCGGTCACCCCCCTCTTCCCTCATCCGCTCCCTTATCCACATCTTTAATCTCTCCCTCTCTACTGGCATCTTCCCCTCCCCCCTAAAACATGCGCACATCACCCCCATACTCAAAAAGCCCTCCCTGGACCCCACTGACCTCAACAAACTCAGACCAATTTCCCTGCTGCCACTCACTTCCAAGCTCCTTGAGCGCTTGGTCTTCGATCGCCTAAGCGCCCACCTGACTGACAGCAACCTCCTTGACCCACTACAGTCCGGCTTCCGTCCCCTACACTCCACCGAAACTGCCCTCCTCAAAATCACCAACGATCTACTAACCGCCAAAGCCAAAGGCGACTACTCTGTCCTCCTCCTCCTAGACCTCTCCGCGGCCTTTGACACAGTCGACCACCCCCTCCTCCTTAATAAACTACTCTCCCTTGGCATCAGAGACACCGCTCTCTCCTGGTTCTCGTCCTATCTATCCCAACGCTCCTTCAGCGTTTCCTACAATGGTGCCACCTCCTCCTCACTCCCCCTCTCTGTTGGGGTCCCCCAGGGCTCTGTCCTTGAACCCCTTCTCTTCTCCATCTACACCTCCTCCCTTGGCAAACTCATACACTCCCACGGCTTCAATTACCACCTCTATGCCGATGATACTCAAATCTACCTATCCACCCCTCACCTCACCCCCACATTCTCCGCCCGCATCACTCACCTCCTAAACGACATCTCTGACTGGATGTCGCTCCATTTCCTCAAACTCAACCTCTCCAAAACCGAGCTTCTCATCTTCCCCCCAGCCCGCGCCCCCCCCCCATCCTTTCCATCACTACCAACAACACCACCATCAATCCCGCCCAGCAAGCCAAAGTCCTTGGCGTCATTCTGGACTCAAACCTTTCCTTTCAACCTCATATCAAATCTCTCACAAACACATGCAGACTCCACCTCCGCAATATCGCCAAGATACGCTCCTTCCTTACCCCAGACACCACTAAACTACTAGTACACTCCCTGATTATCTCACGCCTGGACTACTGCAACTCCCTCCTCACCGGCCTACCCCAGTGCAGGCTCTCCCCGCTTCAGACCATCCTGAACTCAGCGGCCAGACTCATCCACCTCACCAGCCGCTCCACCTCTGCCACCCCCCTCTGCCTCTCCCTCCACTGGCTCCCCATTGCCCAACGCATTAAATTTAAATTGCTCACCCTGACCTATAAGGCCATTCACAACACTGCCCCTAACTACCTCACCGACCTGATTCCCAGGTACCACCCTACCCGTACCCTTCGCTCTTCACAGGACCTCCTTCTATCTTGCTCCCTGGTCTCCTCCTCCCATGCACGACTGCAAGACTTCTCCAGGTCCTCCCCCATCCTCTGGAACTCACTACCCCAATCCATCAGACTGTCACCTTCCCTCCTCACCTTCAGGCGCTCCCTGAAAACCCACCTCTTCAGGGAAGCCTACCCCACCCTCACCTAACAGCCGCTGCCCTTCCCTCCTCCTACCACTCCATCCCCCACAGCCGTTTCCTCCTGTGCCTCTACCCCCTCCCTCCTAGATTGTACGCTCGAAAGAGTAGGGCCCTCTAACCCCTCGTGTGCTGTTTGATGTTACTGTTCTGTTTCATGTATTGTCCCCCCTCTATTGTACAGCGCTGAGCAAACCCTTTGGCGCTATATAAACTCGATAAATAAATAAATAAATAAAGTATTAGATACTACTATTACTACAGATATCTTTATTATCATCAGTGACTTTACGTGCATGCAGTTCTATAACATCTGCCTAACCCATTCTTCCTTTTAAGGGCTTTTGTTGTTAATAAAGCCAATTTAAAGTGTTTCCAGGTGTGTTGGTGTCACTCCACTTACAGAGTGGGGCATCATTGGTGCAAGGAAGGCTGAGAACCCAAACAACCCCACTTCTCAAGGATAGTGCTCTATTTATTTACCTACTGGGATTATAGTTTTCCTTTGAGCAATATTTCCTTGTAAACACTTTTGTTGTAGGAAATAATATTTTGGTCACAAACATTTTTAGGTTTTCTCTTGTTCTTTATAGATACTACAGGATAAAAGTGGATGTAATTTCCTGAATCGATACATTGACCTGTGTATTAAGCCATGTAGCATTGTCACTGGTCTTGTTAGGTACATTGTAGTTGGTTGTCTATTTACATGCTTGTAGCTTTTTTGCAATCAGAATGGTGGCGCCTTTCTGTACTTTAAGATGAATAGTTCCAGCTTATTTCAAGCACGAGAATATACATCTGCAGAAAATTAAATTACCCATGTAAATGTTATATACATTCAGAAGAACATTAGTTTAAGTGTAATCACATTTTGTTTCTCCTTGTAACAAGCAAATAGGACTGTTTATAAAATCAATGTTAGAGGAATAAATTATTTAGTAGCCAGGTTGTATTGTACATGCTATGTGTAGCAGGATCTTATACCTTAGACTGTTGCTAAATCCAGTACCCTGCATTCACTTTATCCAATCTCCCACAGTACACAGATTATAGAAATGCAATTATTTTAGTAAATATAAACTGCTAAATACCTTTTCTCATCAGCAGTATATAGCAGTCTTGTGACTTCTATCAATGTCCACCGAGCACTGGTTAAAGATTGTAGGAGGAGTTTTCATTCTCCTCTGACTGTCCTATGGGGCTGCATGACCCCTGACCCTCTGTCTGAACAGGCTGATTAGCCCTGTGCTGATCACATGCACCCTCCCAAAAAAAACCTCTCTAGTAATACTTAACAAACTGAGCATGTGCAGAGTGCATGCTAGGTCTCTGTACTATCAGCAGGTGGATTGGGGATTGGGAAAGAAAGGGAGGATCAGAGAATACAGAATCAAACAGCCTTTTTGCACAGTGTGGAGCATCAATCTCTTAGGTTCCACAGTGAGTATAACAAGTGTAGTGCTACCCACTTAAGAGCTGCTGATCTGAGCCTGTTTTGGGAGTACCACCCCTACTGACACCACCATGAAACCTTGACCAAAAGGGACTCCCTGGCTTTGAACCATAAAATAAACACACAGTTTAAGGTGAACAAATATTCTGATTGTATTGAGATCAGAGTAGAAGGAGTGCGAGCACAAAAAGAATGAAAATAGATGTGCATAGAAATAGACACTCTAGAAACGCTTAACAAAATAATAGAGAACAGTATCACTGTAAGTAAACCCAAATGTAATGCAGGATCAGAATTTAGACATCAATTCCAGCTTTTGAGATATCTCTCCCCAAGTGAGCTGAAGTGGACTATCAAGATGCTAGGCTAACTCACTTTTGGGTTCTCAATAGCTGGGAATTGGGCTTAACTCTGGAGATGAATCTTTTTTTTTATAAGCAATAAGTTTCCCCTTTTGCATCTCATCAAGGAATGGTGACATATTGTGTGCACGCTTGATGGGGCCCTAGTTGGGGTACATTAAGATTAAGATGCTTTTTTGTGTAAGAGCAAGATTTCCTCAAGATGGTACAGCAACAGAAAGATTCACCTCTGAGTGATGTTGAAACTGGGTAATGTTTATTTAACTCAAAAGACAAAGGCAAGAATAAGCTAAAATCAAAGAAAGGGCGGAAGTAGACATCAACAGAGGTTGAACCCCTAAGGATGGTGAACTAGTCTGGTGAAGCAAGTTCTTTTGGATCTGGAAGAGACTTGAAATGAGATACTAGTGTAATCCTGTCTGCAGAGGGCATGTGCTACAGTTTCAGAATAATAGGGAGACACTAAAGCACTAGGCTACAGTACTGAATGGGCTAGGCAGTCTGTGTCCCAATGTGATAATCTGTGGTGTAAAGTTTACTGAACTGAACGACTGGAAATAACACTTTCAACTTGTGATGATCTGGATTATGGAACCCTCTCACCCAGTTTGTAGTATTTGCAGCATGAGTGGTAGTCTCTCTGTTGGAGGGGCCCCCATGTTATCTTGATCTCTCAATTAAGACACAATGCAGATGGCAGCACTACCATCCGCCTGCCTGTAGCATTGACTGTCCTGCTCATCATCGGTACCAGCGGTCTGCAGTTCCTCTTTCCTTCTTCATGAGGTGGCCTGATCCAGCCTGGATCCTCTGAATCCCTCACGGCCTTCTCCACACAAATGTCCTGCGCCTCCCACCATCTTCTTTCTTTCTGTACAGTTCATGGGCTTCTCAATAAATATTCTCCAGCTTCTTTGCCAGCTCTTATGGGAAATATAGTCTGTTTACTCCCCGTCTGAGTGCAGAAGTCCTACTACCAGAATACAAGTTCAACAAGGCTTTGCTTCAATAAAGTTTGAATAACTGAACCGTAGAACACTGCCATCTTGTGGTCAATTAACATCCTGCAATCTGTATTAGTGCAGTGTTTACATAGGCGTGCTTTACTGCATATACAGACTGATTTTACTGTTGTGGATTTAGTAACAATTTAATGCTCTTTATGCAAGCTATAGGCTCACAATCTCCTTTCTTGTTTCTTTTCCTCATATTGCTGCCTTTCTTTTTCTCTTTTCTTCCCTTTCGCTTGTCCTTCTTTTACCTGTCATCCATGTTACCTTTGTTTCTTTTTTCCCCTTTGTCTTTCTCCTATATTCTATCATTTACCTTTTGTATCTTTTTTTCTTTCTCTTCTAGCTCTTGTACCTTGTCTCTGTCCTCCAATGTTGCTCTGTTTTCCTTGTATTTTGCTTCCTATGTACAAAGAAACAAAATACAAAAATTAGAGAAGACTAAAGAGGAATTAGAAAGAAGGAAAAAAGAACAGAATGAGAGGAAGGAGCCAGATGATAATATACTGTATCTAAAGAGCCAAAGCCAGAAATGATATTTCTAAAATCCCGTGTGTTATCCGATTGCCATATTTGTAGCCTGGAAGGATATTTTTTCCCCCTTTTGAAATTGTCTAAATGGGTATTCTTTGCCTTACTCTGGATATTCAGACTAGTTACAGGCAAGCCAGATCACATGGAGCCCCAGACATCCTCATGGATGATGTGGAAGTCTCTGTGATTTATGTAAACAAAATCTTAGTATATTAGTGGATTTCTTGCCTTTACCTGGTCATTTGGTGTCTTTAATCCATGCAGAAGAATAGCTCAAGGGGACTAGCAAGGCAAGGAGCACAATGAATGGGAAGGATGAGGAAGAGAAGAAGCAGACAGAAAGAGAAAGGTAGGAGGCTATTTGGATTAAAGGAACATTACTGAAAAAAGAAAGATACCCTCCTTACCTCCTTCTTTATTACTATGCCTACGAAAAATGGCTGATTTGTAGACCTTTGTGTGACAGTACAGCAGGTAATACGGTGACAACCATGTTTCAATGAGCCCTAGGAAAGTAAAGGCGTAAAGGAAACAAAGACTATAACAATATCTGCTGGCTGGCAATTCAAAGTTTGCAGGTTTTAAAAGCAGGGTGAATAGGAAACAAGGGTATTTTGATAAAGTCATTTAGGTTAGGGGTGTTGGCAAACATAGTGAAGTGACATCCTTTTGATATAAATGTAAGGATACATAACTATAACTATAGGTCTCATAGATCAAGGTCTAGGCTGGCAGGAACATAAGAGGCAACACCAAGTTACCTGCACATAGATGTGTTGACTGTCATTGACACATACTGCTGCCAGTATGATCCTGCCTTATAAGTACCTGTACATGTATAAGTGGTATAGTGTACTGTGTACTTACGGTGATCAAGCACATAGCAATTTTCAGAGGAATAAAGGTAAAAACAAGAGGTGAGGGCAAATGTAAAAAAACACATCTTGTGGATATCTTCCATAGAACAAGGTGTTTTTTCAAGGTTTTTGCTTCCATAGCTACATAAAGTAATCAATGTGTGTGAACTCCTGCACTTCCCTTAAAGTAGTGAATATGAATTGCTAGTTGCTGCCGCTAGCACCAATCTTGTGTTCGCACATGCATAAACCAATATATATATAAAACAGTTGCTGTGCTGCTTTTTAAATTAAGTAAATCAAATTATGCAAAAATATAAATTACTACAAAAAATAATGAAATAATAATGTGCTTATGGTATTACCTCTAATTTCATGAGTACTTTAAAACAAATACATAATTTTCATAGAGTGAATCATAAGTTCTCTGAAATGGTTATGTTAACACCATGTACACAGTATACAAAAATAAAATATAGAAAATAATGTGCACAAAGTTTATGTTCACTCCAGTTCTTCAACAGTGAACTTAAATGCTCCCAACACAAAATTATACAACCCTAAACGAGTGCATTTTAATCCCTGGTTCACACTAATGCGATGCGGCACATCTCATTTGATTCGCATAGGAACCGCAAACTGATTTCAGGGTGTTGTTAAAGTGGTTGTAAAGGCTGAAGGTTTTTTACCTTCATGCATTCTATGCATGAAGATAAAAAACCTTCTGTGTGCAGCAGTGCCCCCAGCCCCCTCAATACTTACCTGTCAAGAACCGCCTGGCAGTGTCTCTAGCAGCCCACAGCACGGATTTCCTCAGGGTGCGGGGTCTAAGTCCCAGCCTGCTATTCACCAGGGCCCCTGATGGTGGGGATGGACTTGGTGCAGACTGGAACCAGGTCGCGACCCCCGAGTGCATCCGGCTGTGGTAGAGAGCACCGGCAGGGGGCTGCGGTAATGGAGTCTGATGGGAAGAGGCAGGCAGACTACTAATAGTGATCCGTGCGGGATGGAAGGATAGGTCGTCTGGGTGGGTGAAAGCGTAGTCAGGCGGGCCAGGTCAGCAACGTGCGGGCAGCGAGGTACCAGAGGAGCAGGCAGAGAATGGTCGAGGTCACAAGCCGGGTTCAGTAACTAGCGGACAGCGCGGTACAAGGGTCAGGCAGAAGGATGGTCAGGCAAGCCAAGGGTTAAGCAGGATACAATCAGAGTCACGTACAATGCAGAGGTCGGCAACGGAGTAACACAGGATCAGGTACAGGAACAAAAGACCAAACGGCAATCTGACATACCTCAATCCTTGTTTAAATAGCTCACCCTGCGCTGTCATTGGTGCCAGGCGCGCGTCCATGACCGCGAGTGCGCATGTGCGGCCATCGTGATCGCCCGGGGCCCGCTGACTGGAATGCATCGGTGTCCTGCGCATGCGCCGCCCGGCGTATCGCGGCAGGGACACCGATCCCTGACATTACCTGAGCCTCATCGCGATCCAGCGATGTGAATGACAGCCTTGGCTGTCCCAGTTCTCTGCCACCTCATTGGCTGAGACAGCAAGCAGGAGCCATTGGCTCCCCCTGCTGTCAATCACAGCCAGTCAGCCAAGAGGGGGCGGGGCCAAGCCCGTGTGTGAATAGACAGCTGCTTGCTGTGGGGGCACCTGACAGGAGGGAGGGGCCAGGAGAGCCTGCGGGGTACCCGAGAAAAGGAGGATTCAGGCTGCCCTGTGCAAAACCACTGCACACAGTAGGTAAGTATAGACATGTTTGTTATTTTCCCCAAAAAAAAAAAAATGAACCTTTAGAATCACTTTAACTTAAAATGCACACTCGAAGCGGTGTTCACACGATCGGGGTGTGATTATGATGCGGTGCAGAAGTCGCACAGAAACCGGTGCAAATTCCACACCGCATCAGTGTGAACCAGGGCTTAGGCTTCAGAGTTACTTCAAACACAATAAAGTGCCCGAGGTTCCAGTCCTGAAATAACTCAACCAATTGCAATTGTGCGTGTGCTCCACCATTGTGCTCACAATGCTCTCACCTTTCCTATATGACCCAAAACTCAATTTAGGTCATATAGTGCTTTTTTTCATGCATTCAAAACAACAGCATCTGGTCTTTGGTCTCCTTCATGCCTTCACTACCAATACCAGAATATTGAAATGTATGTTCCTTTAGGACCAAGGTCCTTTCAAGTTATCTGCTCTATATAACTCAAAGACCAGAAACAATAGGATAATAATTTAGTATTTAAAACCAACTTTCACTTTATTAAATACCGCACTTGCAATCTCTCAACAAAGCCTCACATATCAATATACTAGGTTACAACATCGAGATACCAGCTCCAGACATCACTTCTGGTTCCGCATATGACATTACACGGATCCTCCCAAGAAGGTATCTACTTACTAGAACACCTAAGCCATCCTAACTTGATGCTGACACACAATACTTTGATCTCTTCCTTTGTTCCTAAGGTTGGAAAATCTTCCAGGGCAATAAAGAACACCACTGAAGAGGATGGAGGCTCTCATTATTGCTGCCTAGGTGATCACAAACTGTCTGATTCCTCTGTGTGAATCTTAATATTGGGAGCATGGCTTGTATTTATTGGACTGTTTATGGCCACGTTTACATTTTGCCCCTCATCTTCAGTGCAACTCATATAGCTATATAATTTCCTTCAGCCCCACTCCAGATATCCCCAGGTCATGGCTCTACCTGATGGTGCACAGGCTTTGCATGGAAAAGTCCTATTTGGGCCCTACACCATGGTCTTATTTATTCCTATGGCTAATCCATTTTCATAGCGTCCCCAGCGATCCAGATGAATATGGAGCAGGCATATGAATAAACACAAAAGGCCATGGTGCAGTAGGTGCAGGGCCCAGAAAGGATTGTTTTGTCATAGGCTGTCATTGGGTAGGACTTCACAGTGATGTTCTCCAGAGCATGGTTGAAGTTTTTAGCCTATACCAGAAGGTGGGGGTACTTTAAAGGACAGCTCCCCTAGTTGTGACAGTGTGCAATTCACTAGCTGGTGTAGATAGTATCAAACAGTGGTGAATCACTGACTAAAAAGAGTATCTGTATACCAGGCAGTATTATATACTTTTTTAAAGATGGGTTTTTAGGGTGTATTTGAAGGGTTGATTGGTGCCACAGAGCACACAATGGAGAATTCCAGAGATAGAAAGAAGTAAATGAAAAATTCTAAAGGTGAGATTGTGAAAAAGTGTACTATAAATCAGGGGCGGACTGACAACTCATGGGGCCCCCAGGCAATAGTGGATCATGGGGCCCCTGTGTCCTCACCCACACTCAAAAAGCCTATGAAAAGGTACCAGGGGCATCTCATGGGGCCCCCTACTGACCCAAGTGCCCGAATGGTCAGTCCGCCCCTGCTATAAATCTAATGTCTGGTAATACAGGTCGTCATTCTTATCCACTGTGCAATGGGCTGTTTGCCAGTTCTGCTACTTAAATTAACAGACAGCCTTTAAAAAAAAATACCTTTTCTCATTTCACTTCTGCAATTAATATGTTAATCATTACTAGGGTAAATTTCCAAGCTTAGCTTTGTAAAGCTTACAGAAAAGTCTTCTCAATTATATAAATATCTTGTTGTGTTTCATTGGTGTTAACTGTCTGAATTTTGCTTATTTTGCCTGGTAAATTTAAAACTTTGAAAATACCTATTTGTCTGCTCCACAGCTGAGCTATTTCTCCTCAGTTTTCTTCTCTTCTGTCAATAAATCAAGGCTTGTTTTTCTTACAAAGACTTTTCAACACAGTACATTGCCTTCAGCAAAAGCCTAATTATAGCTACACCTTCCATTTGCTCTTGCACAGCATGAGAGCAGCCAAACTAACACCATGCAGACAAAGGTTTTTCATAGCTTTTCAAATAAAAGATGCATGTGCTCAAAAACTCTTCTACAAATCGAAGGTGTAGCTATAATGGTTACCTTTGTAACAATAGCAGGATTATCTAATTAAAATGCATATTGATTAAAAAATGTAAAAATGATAGACCAAACATGGAAACTGTATATGGGAAAAACATGATAAATTCATATTCACAGTACTGACCGTGTAACGCATATATATCTCGAATCAAGAAAGGTGGGCTTTAATGCCTAGCCACTGCACATAGATATCCAAGAGGTTATGTGCTGAGAGTGCCCTCACTGTGCACTCCTAGCAGGTTTGACTGATATATTACCAACAGCTCTCAGTCAAGGCTTTTGATTGAGATCCAGCGCAACAAACTTCTGATCATATGTGAGAATAAATCACAACAGTCACATGATACAAAAGGCCACTTAAAGGTCTGCTGGGAGGAGTCAATTCACATTATTCAATGTGTTTGCACCAAGACATCGAGGTATGAACGGGCTCCTAAAGTGAACCTGTGCCCAGACTATGTTCACTACATTATTTATATATTCTGAACAAGCAGTAAAAGCACTTTAAAACAAGTCCTTATTCATTTCTGTAGCTATAAGATTTGTGAGGCACACTGCACATGCACACACCATTTTGATGATTCATGTATATGTACCACATCCATCAACAACACCATTAGAATAAAAAATACAATGTTTTATGGAACAAAGGGGTCAAAATCTTTACCAAGTAATTATAGACTTGTTAGTTTAACTTCTATAGTTGGGAAGATGCTGGAGAGTTTAATAAAAGACCACATAGATGAGTTCTTGCTGGAAAAAATATTTTAAGCAACAGACAGCATGGATTCATGAAAAACAGAAGTTGTCAAATCTGATTTCTTTTTATGAGGAGGTGAGCAAAACCTTGGACAGGGGGATGGTGGTGAACGTGGTATACTTGGATTTTGCAAAAGGGATTGACACAGTTCCCCACACACAGCTAATGTGTAAGGTAACGTCTACAGGCTTGGAAAAATCTGTATGTAAATGGATAGAAAACTGGCTAAAAGATCGTATTCAGAGAGTAGTGGTTAATGATTCATACTCTTAATGGTCTAGGGTTGTTAGTGGTGTACCCCAAGGTTCAGTGTTGGGACCCTTACTTTTGAATATATTTATAAATGATATAGGGTCTGAGATTAAAAATACCATTTCAGTCTTTGCAGATGACACCAAGCTGTGCAGTGGAATAACGTCCTTACAGGATGTCTCCAACTTACGAGCCGACCTCAATGCACTGTTTAATTGGGCAACTATATGGCAAATGAGGTTTAATTTTGATAATCGTAAGGTTATGCACTTGGAGGCTAAGAATATGCATGCATCATACATACTAGGGGGAGTACAACTGGGGGTATCAATGGTGGAGAAGGATCTGGGAGTTCTGGTAGATCACAAGCTTAATAATTGCATGCAACGCCAAGCTGCTGTTTCTAAAGCGAGCAAAATCCTCTCGTATTAAAAGAGATATAGACTCCAGAGAGAGAGATATCACTTTACCCCAGTACAAATCATTAGTAAGACCTCACCTGGAATATGCAGTTCTGTTTTGGACACCAATTCACAAAAAGAACATTGGGGAACTGGAGAAAGTACAGAGAAGGTCCAACCAAACTGATAAGAGGCATGGAGGAGCTCAGCTATGAGGAAAGATTAGAGGTACTGAATGTATTTTCTCTTGAGAAGAGGAGATTAAGGAGGGATATGTTCAACATGTATAAATCCACCAATGGTTCATGTAGTGAAATCGGTATAGTTATTCACCTTGAGGTGATCACAAGGAGGCACTCTTTACCTCTGGAGGAAAAGAAATTTAATCACCAAATACAGAAAAGTTTCTTCACAGTACGAGCTATGAGAATGTGGAATAGACTTCCTCAAGAGTTAGTTCTGGCCAACTCAGTGAATTGCTTTAAAAAAGGCTTGGATTCTTTCTTGGATACACAGAATATAACTGGATACTAACATTTATAGGTAAAGTTGATCCAGAGAATATCCGATTGCCTCTCGGGGGATCAGGAAGGATTTTTTTCCCCTGCAAGAGCAAATTGGATCATGTTTTGCTGGGTTTTATTGCCTTCCTCTGGATCAACTGTGGGTGTAGGATTATAACTTTTTTTTTTCTTTTTTTTTTTTTTTATTGTTGAACTGGATGGACTTTTGTCTGTTTTCAGCAAGACTAACTATGTAACTATGTAAAGTTGAAAAAGTAAAATATACATATAACACAAAAGAGGATGAACCCATTCAAATGGCATAAACAACAACAGGCCTGAACAAGAAAATACAATAATTATTATTATTGTATTTTCTTGTTCAAGCCAGTTTGTTTTTTATGCCATTTGAATGGGTTCATTCTCTTTGCACTTCACCTTATTCTATTGGCGGTTTACCATACAGGACATGTGGTATTTATCCATATGTGCTTCTGTTTCAGACCATATCTTTCCTTCCTGATTAAGGCTTGTTAAGAGCTGAAACATGTTGAGGTTTCAAGGTCTCAAACTCCATCCGAAGATATTTTCCCAGATGGAACTCAACCAACGTATTTAGTAAATGATGTAAAAATACAGATTGGTCCACTTTTGTGTTATATGTATATTTTACTTTTTTAGCTTTGTTCAATAAAACATTGTAATTGTTATTCTAATGGTGTTCTTGATAGGTACCTAGAGAATCCCACCCTTCTTTTCTTTTTTCTTTTTACTAACTCACAGCTTGGTATCAGCACAGTGGTCCTTGGACATACTGTCCCTCTGCCTACAGTGGCTGGTCACAGAAGGCTTATCCCTTTCTGCTCTTCCATACAGATTGCAAGTACACTTTTTGGGATATACCTCACTACACATAGCTGATCAAAGGTGCAAGAGGAATTTCACAGCCGGTTTTGCTATCTCAAACTCAGCTAATATCTTAGGGGATGAAGGGGGTCAGTAACTTCCTCCCAGAAGTTAAAATTTCTAGG
Source organism: Staurois parvus (assembly GCF_062004578.1). NCBI lineage: Eukaryota > Metazoa > Chordata > Amphibia > Anura > Ranidae > Staurois > Staurois parvus. Next base: position 2,186,096 of record NW_028317912.1, read on the forward strand.
ACTCCCTAGCAACGTATGGTGCACCCCTCTCCTCATGTTTATCTAGAAAGGAGATCCTCAGCCACAAGAGAGTGATACCCCATCTGATTCCTAAGGTTCATTACTGGTGAAGACCCAATCTGCTGACATCTCTCCCAAGCTTCAAGATACAAATTCTACGCTTATTGATGGAGCATGCACGTGCCTTGCCTTCTCAGCCTGGCCAAAGTTCACCAGCCTAGGTTCAATAAAGATGCCTGGGGTGCCAAAACCTTCCCTGTACCCTTGCTCTCAAAGCCTGTTTTACATGGTGACTGGCCTCATCCTCAAAACAAATTGAGTGCCTCCAAAGCATTTTGCACTGCAGTATCCCTCTTGAGCAGGAGTTCCTAAAGAAATGGATAGTCCCAGTTGTGGACCCTCCCATTTCCTGTCTTAACAAAACCCTTCCTGTTGCGGAAGTCCCCGTTTTAAAGGAACCTGTAGACAAAAGGTTAGAAGCCCTCTCTTGCAACCGTGTTAGTTTTCCAGATTTTAGCTGTCTGTTTCAAAACATGGCTTGGGACCCTGGTTCTATTTTGATGGATTCATCTATACTCCATCATCTGGAGATTTTGCCTGTAGCCATGTGCTACTGTGTTCATGGATATGTTTTGCTAAATTTCCAGGATGAGCTTGTTTCTGGTACATATGCGAAGGATCCTTTGTCTGAAGTATAGATCTGCAGAATTTCAGTGCAAGAAGTTCCTAGTGTAGATGATCGTTGACAGGTAATGTCTCTTTGGTGACTTCTGGGACACCTACCCCAGAAAAAAAGCCAAAGCTTCTACAGGTAAGCCTTCATTTACTAAGGTGAAGAAGAGATCCTTTTATTTCTCTGGGTCCAAGTTCAAGCCTGGAATGCAGTTCCGCCATAAGACCTGGACCTCCAAACCCACAAATCCTGGAACAAGCTCTCCTCCCAAGGAGGGGGCTTCCAACTTCTCAGATAAGGGGACACCTTTCAGCCTTCATGGCCATCCCAGGACATCTCAGACACTTGGTTTCAGAACATTATGTCCAGGGACAACAAACTAGAGTTTCAGTATCTGCCTCCACCTCGCATCATACTGTAACATTTGCTAGCCTCCCCGCAAGGGTGGGCAGATTCCCACTCTGCTTTTTAGCAACTCTTTTCTCAGGGTGTCATAGTCCCTGAGGAGGAAAGGTTCCAGGGTTTTTATTCAAACCTATTCATGTCTTCAGGGCAAATGGAGGCATTCACCCCATTCTGGATCTAAAGATCCTCAACAGATTTTTTTGTCTTTTTATTCCAGGTCTGTCATCTTTTCCCTTCAACCAGGGGAATTTCAGCCTCTGTAGACATCAAGGATGCTAATATGCACATCCCCATTTTCCCAACACAATAATACCAGAATTTTACTTTTCCCACCCAACTTGCCAATTTGTTGACCTTTCCTTTGGCTTTTCCACAGCGCCTTGGGTTTTCAGCAAGATGCTAATGCGTGTTTGAGCTCTACTTTGCAGTCAGGGCATCCCCAATGTGGGATACTTGGATGACATTCTGCTAAAGGAAAAATTGGTCCACACTCTGTCAGACAATCTCCAACAGACAATGCAGAATCTGCAGACTTTTGGATGGATACTATATCTCCAGAAATAGGCACTGAAGACAACTCATCAATGGCAAGGTACTCCCCATGTTGAGGTCATGTGGCCTGATATTGTTCAGGAGGAGGGGGGGACATGCTTGTCCCCTTTCCCTTTCTAAACTGCCAGGCTACATGCTTGGAGAGTCTGGGGTGGATTTTTCGGGGGACTTCACAATTTTCTTGGTTTTTGAGTGAGGTTCCCACTCACAAGCCTATTATTAGGAACACCTGTTTATTAATGCAATTAGCTATTCAGCCAATCATGTGGCAGCAGTGCAATGCATGAATTCATGTAGATATAGGTAAAAAAAACTTCAGTTAAAGTGGGTTTAAACCTCTGAAGTGAAAAATGAACAAAGCACATCTTTCTATATTGTGTACTTGCCTCAATCTGTAGTACTTAATGTGGTTTATCTTTGTACTGTCCTCCCTCTGCTATCTGCATGAGTCACTTTTCACAGGTTTTGCCAACACCACCGTATCCCAAAAGATGGCCTCAACCTTCCTTGAGCACACAGAAGGCGATTGACAGTCTCAGTTGTGCATGTTTCCCTATGAGACCATGTAGAGTGGGGTGTATCCATTTCCTCCACTCGGGTCTCACATTACACTCTGATGCATGCTGTATGCTCTGCAGTGTGTTACATCAGATCACATTCATCTCATAACGGGTGGGTGGCGAGAGGACTGTGCACAACATATCAAACTTTGAGACAGATGGGCTACAACAGCAAAAGACCTCACTAAGTTCCATTCCTGTCTGCCTAGAACAGAAAGCTGAGCCTGCAGTGGGCACCTTTAGGATGTGGTAGAATGGGAGAAATTGTTTGAAGCTGCTTGCTGTAACCATATCTCTCATATATATATATATATATATACAGTATATAATGTTTGCAGTAGCATATGGAATTGTTGGTAAATGTGTGCCCTATAGTAATTGGTTGTTCCCTGACTTGTGCAACATTGGCTAGGATTCCCCAAATTAAGACCTTATGCTTGGCTATCATTATTTAGCTAGATTATCCTGTTGTAAATCATAAGTGTAAGCACCTTGCACATAGTCATTGTACTTTGCAGTATCCAACAGTGTAGTATTAAATCACTTCATCTAAAGTGACACCTAATTTCACTACATTAGCAAGGCGTTGACGCCAAATGAAATGAAATAAATAAATCTTCAAATAAACCGGGCTTAAATGGAAAGTTTGCAAACTGATCTTGCTTGCAAACTCCATTGATATCTGAAGGTGATATATTAATATTGGAAGTAACAGAAAAACAATGTGCCCTTGATAGCACAGATAAACAGCTTTTTAATAATTAATAAAAAAGAATAAATGTTCTTACAAAGATGTGACTTGATCATCGCATATCTGCAAGCCAAAAAACGTGGCAGGAGGTGCTTGATAGAGGGGCTTTCTGTCCCCTGAAACATTGTACACTTTTCTCCTCTTGTTTGTCAGCTTGGTATCTGGCTTTCTCTACATCTCTTTTATAAGCATGGGTAAATGTTATCATTTGAAGTAATTGACTTGGTTCTAGTCTTGGTGTCAGGAATGGACTTGCCAATGGTGGTGGGACTCACCTGCCTTGTGGGCTGCAGTACCAGGGCTGGCCAGCGGGTGCTCTCAGCAACCAGAAGCTCACTCCTGCAGTCGGCCATCACCTGAGGCTGATTGCAGGAGGTGTATTTAAGGAATGGCCAGACCTGCAGTCAGTGCCTTGGTGTATGTTTCCCATGAGCCCTTGTACCTGCATCCTGTCTGCTTCCTGCCTGATTTCTGATTCTGCTTGATCCTGACCCTGAATGAACTTCGCCTGTCCTGACTTCGGCTATTCCTGACCACTCTCCAGCCTGCTCCTTTGGTACCTTGTCTGCCTGATTGTTCCTGACCCGGCCCGTCTGACTACTCTCTACCTACTCCCTTGTGTCTTGTCTGCCTGATGATTCCTGACCCGGCCCGCCTGACCACTCCACCTCACCAGCCCTGACTGCTCGTATCCGTGTACATTCCGTTATCAGTTGGAGGTTTGGTTTTGTTATATTGTGCATTATATTTGCGTATAACCCTTAATAAATTATATTGTTACACCATACTTGAGCCTGCGTTTCCCTGTGTCAGTTCACGCATCTCTGGTCTTACCGGGAGCCCTGACACTTGGTTGGGATTGGCAATGTGGCAAGTGTTTACTGTTATTATAATTATTGTAATTTCAATATGTAACCATTCTTTGGCACAGCAAAACTATATCCTGGATATTGGGATAATATTTATTATGCCCCTATTTTGTGCAAAATCCTGGTATACTCCTGTCAGTCTAGCCTGACCCTATACCTGCTCACTTGTATGTCTGCACTCTACTCAGTTTCCTGTTGCTGCTTTGTTCTGGATTTCTGTTATAAAGGCCCTTTACCCTGGGAGTTCCCAAATCCCTATGATAAGGCCAGCAGTCTTTTGCTGCCTGTGGTACTAAGCACAAGCCTCTTTAATTCCTCATCTTATCCATAGCATTGGCTGTTTCTTTTTGGATTAACATTTCCTACAACATGTGGCATAGAAACCTTAAAGAGGCACTGACATTAACTTAAAATATGTCAGGTAAAAGCATGAATAAAGTACTTTAAATGCTTACTTGTGACCAATTTCCTTTCCATAAATGTGTTTTATTCACATGCAATGTGCCATTGAACTTGCTGGTAACTTTGACTTCTCCAGAAAAAGTCAATTGCCTAGAACAGTCCTCTACCTCCTTGCAAATCATAGTTCTCTCCTTCTTCTGGCAGAGTCTAATTACCATCTTTGCTGGCCTGACTTTTCTTCTTTTACCGTTACATCTTTATATAGCCTTTCATGTAGCAGCCTGAAGAGGAGCAAAGGAGAATACTATAGAACAGCCTTTCTCAACCAGGGTGCCTTCAGGCTTTTTCAGGGGTGCCTTTGCAAAATGCTTAAAAACTGGCCAAAAATTGTATACAAGCCAGCAGGTGGGTCAAGTCTGCCTTTTAGTTACACAAAGCCATAAGTTTTCATTGTGCACTTTTACAATCTGTCAGCTGCCAGCATCCTAACAAAAAATTACATAATTAGTTGAAAAGGAGGACGTCGGACATCTGCACAGCATCCTTGTTTGCCTCTCTCCTTCAGCAGTGGGGTCACATTAGTAGAGTGGGGGAGAGAAACTTAGAGAGAAACATTGGAATACTAGTCACTACCAGTTTGGAAAGAAATATTTGCTTTGGAAGAATAAATCACCTCTAACGTTGGGTGTTCTACCTGTGTGGATGTTGCTGCATTATGTAAAACTATTAGAATAGTTTTTTTACATTTTAGAATGGGGCGCCTTGAGTTTATTGAGAATGTTAAAGGGTGCCTTGAGATTGTCCATAATTTATAAAATACATTAAAAGGAGACGTATAGCCACAGCTCGTTTGGCTGTACTTCTCCTGTGGATCACAGGAGTGCAGTTCGTTCTGCACTCCTGTGACCCATTTTCAGCAGGCTAAAGTCCCCTGACGGCTGACGTCACTCGGCTGTCCATGTTGGGGAAAGATTGCAACCATATGGTTGGGATCCATCCAGGAGTCTGGCCCGTCACCTGGCTCGGTCTCTCGGCGATCTGCTGAGAGTCTGAGCCAGCCGCTCCTGCCCCCACAGTCCAGTCCAGCACAGTCCAGTGCTCCAGTGAGTGCTGGGGGGGGGGACAGAGGAGACAGCGATGACCAGGGGTGGACTGAAAACTCATGGGGCCCCCGGGCAATAGGGGATCATGGGGCCCCTGTGTCCTTGCCCACACTCAAAAAAAGCCTATAAAAAAGGTACCAAGGGCATCTCATGGGGCCCCCTACTGACCCCGGGCCCTCGGGCAGTGCCCGAGTTTCCAAATGGTCAGTCCGCCCCTGGCGATGACTGACAGTCATCAACCCTCTGCTCAGAGCGGCTGGGAGAACTGAGCAATCAGTGGTGTTTGATTGCTCGTTTCTCAGCCTTAGAACCAGTGGGGGGCAGATGCAACATTTGACCAATGCTGCATCCACCTAGGTAAGTATGATTTTAAAATAAAAAATGTTCCCATACTGCTCTTTTAAATGTACATATAATCATATAGGAAGGTTGTTATTAATGATAATGGAGTGACAACAGGGTTCTTTTAATTTGAGCTAAACCTTCTCCAATATCTTGTTATTTTTTCTGAAGCTTTCTTAATAGAAAACTCAACAAATGAATCAAAGTATGCTATATCAGATTTATTACACCTGGCTGTAAGCATATCTGTATTAATGATGACAGTGAGAGTCCTAGCACATGACTAAACATGCTGCCCACCAATGAAACATTTTTGGTTCATATCAACACAGCAAAGAAGCATAAGCCAAAGTCTATGAAGTCAACTTGCTCAAACTTGTTCAGTGCTTGCATGAGTCTTAATGTTACACTGAATCCCACTATGGCTGTTCTACTCATTAGAAAAAAAATCAGCCAACAAGGATGTGATTATACAGTTGTGGCCAAAATTATTCAACCCCCACTGAAATTGAGTGTTTTGGCCAGTTTGACATTGCTTTTGATCATTCAGTCATCTTGCTTACATTTACATTAAAGAGGCACTTGTAGGTCAGACAAATATAACATAACAGTTATAATGAAATAACCACAAATGTCTTTTCTGTGCTCACAGCATTATCAGTTTTATTCAACCCCCAAGTGACATTCAATCTTAGTACTTAGTACAGCATCCTTTTACAGTTATAACAGCTTTTAAACGTGAAGCATAGCTTGACACAAGTGTCTTGCAGCGATCTACGGGTATCTTCGCCCATTCTTCATGGGCAAAGGCCTCCAGTTCAGTCACATTCTTAGGCTTGCGCACTGCAACTGCTTTCTTTAAGTCCCACCAGAGGTTCTCAATCGGATTTAAGTCTGGTGACTGCGATGGCCACTCCAAAATGTTCCAGCCTTTCCTCTGCAACCATGCTCTAGTGGACTTGGAGGTATGCTTGGGATCATTGTCCTGTTGAAAGGTCCAACGTCTCCCAAGCCTCAGGTGTGTGACGGACTGCATCACGTTTCCATCCAATATCTCCTGGTACTGAAGAGAATTCATGGTACCTTGCACACGCTGAAGCTTCCCTGTACCTGCAGAAGCAAAACAGCCCCAAAGCATGATTGACCCTCCACCATGCTTCACAGTAGGCAAGGTGTTCTTTTCATCATAGGCCTTGTTCTTCCTCCTCCAAACATAGCGTTGATCCATGGGCCCAAACAGTTCTAATTTTGTTTCATCAGTCCACAGAACACTATCCCACAACTTTTGTGGTTTGTCCACATGGCTTTTGGCATACTGCAGTCGACTCTTCTTATTCTTTGGAGACAGCAAGGGGGTACGCCTGGGAGTTCTGGCACGGAGGCCTTCATTACGCAGTGTGCGTCTTATTGTCTGGGCTGAAACTTCTGTACCCACATCTGACAAATCTTTTCTCAGTTCCTCAGCAGTCACACGGGGACTTCTCTCCACTCTACGCTTCAGGTAGCGCACAGCAGTCGAAGTCAGCATCTTCTTTCTGCCACGACCAGGTAGCGTTTCAACAGTGCCCTTTGCCTTGAATTTGCGAATGATGCTTCCTAAGGTGTCTCTTGGTATGTTTAACATCTTTGCAATCTTCTTATAGCCATTGCCCTTCCTGTGAAGAGAAATCACCTCTTCTCTTGTCTTCCTGGACCATTCTCTTGCCTTCACCATGTTTGTAACCACACCAGTAAATGTCTAGAAGGAGCTGAGTATCACAGTCATTTTAAAGCTGCCTAATTGGTGCTTATTATGCTTGATTGCTGCTCGGTGACATCCACAGGTGTTTTCAATACCTGATGGAAAGCACCTGTATGAACCTCTGTTCTTCAGAGTGGTAGTCTTTAAGGGGTTGAATAATTGTGGCAATGAAGAAACCACATAAGAACCATTTACTACTGTATTACATAAACAATTGATGTCATTTTAGTTGCATTTGGGTAGTTACAACGTCCTTGTAGGATTTGATTCTGAATACAATTCCAAATGTACACTATAGTCCCTAAACCCCTTTACAGCATTGGGGGTTGAATAATTTTGGCCACAACTGTATATACAGCTAGATCTACTGTAGCACGACACTGTAATTGCATTTATATAACAAATGTGTATAGCGCTGACAAACTTTGTAAGATGTATGTCAATTCCTGACTCCAAAGAAGCTTCCTTACTACAGTTCAGGGGCGGACTGACAACTCATGGGGCCCCTGGGCAATAGGGGATCATGGGGCCCCTGTGTCCTTGCCCAAACTCCAAAAAACCTATGAAAAAGGTACCAGGAGCATCTCATGGGGCCTCCTACTGACCCCGGGCCCTCGGGCAGTGCCCGAGTTTCCAAATGGTCAGTCCTCCCCTTCTACAGTTATGCAGATATAGACAAAGACAAGGTCCAGACTGGAAAGCTCCATGCAGAAAGTGAATCAATGACCCCAGTAAGCAATAACCATCATTCTGACTAATGACATTGTTTTGACTATGCAAATAACTTTGACTAAATGATTGCACTCATTTTCAAATATTATTTATTGCAAGCCTTTCGTGTATTTTCAGCTGACAAGGTGGTCTACTCTGACAAAGGATTTGTCCTTAAACAGAGTTTGCCAGATTTGATTGAAGGTAAAGATATGCCTGCTATTAGTGCAAATTGCAATTTATAAATACGTATTTGATTTACTGAAGGTCTGGTGAGAGTCATCTGACCCAGGCAGATTGGGTGATGTTCGTATGACTATGGAAAACCCAATCTATCAACCATCCTCTATCTAGGGGAACCTGGATAGATTAACTACTTGCCTACTGGGCACTTATACCCCCTTCCTTACCAGGCAATTTTCAGCTTTCAGCGCTGTTGCACTTTGAATGACAATAGCGCGGTTATGCAAAATTATATCCATATGAAATGTTTATCATTTTTTTCTCACAAATAGAGCTTTCTTTTGGTGGTATTTAATCATCACTGAGTGTTTTACTTTTTGCGCTATAAACAAAAAAAGAGCAAACATTTTGAAAAAAAAAAAGTTTCTTTGTTTCTATTATAAGATTTTGAAAATAGGTAATTTTTCTCCTTCACTGATGTGCGTTGATGATGCTGCACTGATAGGCAGCACTGATGGGCACTGATAGGTGGCACTAATGAGGTGGCACTAATAGGTAGCACTGATGAGCTAGCACTGATGATGGGTACTGATAGTCGGCACTGATAGGCAGCACTGACTGGTGCAACTGCTGGGCACTGACAGGTGGCACTGTTGGGCACTGACTGGCGGCACTGCTGGGCAGCATTGCTGGGTGGCACTGACTGGCAGCACTGCTGGGCACAGGTGAGTGGCACTGCTGGACACAGGAGGGTGGCACTGCTGTGCACTTGTGGGCGGCACTGCTGGACACTTGTGGGCAGAACTGGTGGGTATTTGTGGGTGGAACTGGTGGGTGGCACTGCTGGGTACCGATCATCAGGGCACTGATCATCAGTGCCCTGATGATCGGTGCCTATCCCTGCTTTGACAACTGCCTCTTCTCGGCAGTACTTTCCTCACGCTCTGACAGCATGAGAAAAGTGCAGCCGAGAACCGGAAATTGCATTTCCCGGTGATCAGTGTGTCATTGGACACGGCTGATCACGTGGTAAAAGGCTGCTGTGGTTGGCCTTTTACCACATCACATGATCAGCTATGGACACAGCAATCACACAGATCACCGGGAGCAATCCCCCTGGGGGCGCGCTGCAGAGCGCGTTCTGGGAGAACATCATATCCCAGAACTGGCCGGCCACGGTGCAGCCGTCATTCGCTATCTGCGGTCGGCAACTAGTTAAAAGAAATCTTAGGGCCCATTCAGACTTATCCAGTTCGATGGGACCTGCTATGTTTTACATTAAAGTGGTTGTAAACCTCATGCAAGAAATGTGAACAAAGTACATAATTCTTTACTGTGTACTTGTCTCTATCCAAAGCTCTGAATGTGATTCCTCTCTGCTGCCTTATTCCTATGTTATATGCATGAGTCAATTCTGAGAGATTTTTCTCACTCTGAGAAATAATTGGAGATGGGGAGGAGAGCTCCAGTACACAACCTGTGATTGACAGCCACAGCTGAGCATGTGCCCCAAGTACTGTGAGGAGGGTAGCATGTCCTTTCCCTCCAATCAGGGCTCATAGCTCCTCAATGGGTTCTGCAGTGTGAGACATCAGATCACCCCCCTCCCCTTTTTTTTTAGAGCTGAGGAATGCTGTATATATTGTGTGTTTTGGAAGACTAGAAAATAGATTGCTGTATATAAAGAGGTACAATTTTTGTAGGAAGATTTGTTTCAGCTTTTTGTATCACCTGATATTAGTCACTTCACTGGGTTTGTGTAAGGGTTTACTACCAATTTAACGTATATTGAGTTAAGGCAGCCCATTCATTTGAATAGGCTGCCAAAACATCTTAACAGACCTACCACAAAACTAGCACCATTGTTTTTACACAGTGCACCCCAAAATAAAGTAGTATATTACCATGAATTGCAGTGCACTGCAACAGAGGTGTGTTGGTGTAGCCTTTTGGGGTGCTATTTAAATGTGTGTTACCATGCCTTATTACACACAAGACATAGGTCTGAATGGGCCCCCTGTCATTCCCTTGTAAAATAAGAGGCTCTGGCATTGTCTTCAGATGCCACTCATCTTTCTTGCTCTCCACACTTCAGTCACTTTAACACAAACATTCCACTTAGGTAAATGCTTGTGTCGATGATGACATTGCATGGTGTGAGTGCCATGAGGATGAGCGTGGTTTCACTGTTAACACACATTTGACTACCTTTTAGGAATCTATGGAAACTATGAAGCTTTTTTCATGGTTAATTTACTAAGCATATACAAACTCAAAAGTCTCCACTGGACTTACTCCACCATATACTGTATACACACATTTCCCCAAGTTCTGACACAGGATTAAGACCCAAGACTAATGACAAAATCTTCATCATGTCAGTACAGAAAGTAACTAAAGACAGCAGAGCTAGGACATTTATCTTCCTATAAGCCTCTGACAGCCAAGATAAACCCTTCAGTCATGTGTTAGGAAGAAAGTGGACCATTTCATGACCAGCACATAGAGAAAGTACAAACTTTATCTCCATCTTCCACTCTTGTATCTGACCAGTGGGCCATAATAAACTACATCAACAGGATGATGGACTGATTAGCACATTCTCCGGAGTGTATGCGTGCTGCCAAATAGTTGATCTTTATCCAGCTAGGCCTCCTTCAAAACAAGGTTATCTCAAAGAGATTCAGTGCAGCAAAAACAATTTACCAGGAGCAAAAATCTTATGCTTTCAAATTGTTATTTTAATGCTTCAATGGAAGTCAGGAAAAATGTTGTGTTTGCATTGCTGCAGAAGCCTATGAAAAAGGTACCAGGGGCATCTCATGGGGCCCCCTACTGACCCCGGCCCTCGGGCAGTGCCCCAGTTTCCAAATGGTCAGTCCGCCCCTGTACAGACAGAAAGACAGATAGATAGATAGATAGATAGATAGATAGATAGATAGATAGATAGATAGATATGGCAAAAAATGATAAGGCATAGGATCTAGCTATATTTATCCATCTAATATCTGTCCAATTACAAGTTGTCAAGAAGAAACCGACATATTACAAGACCCTGTCACCAGACCATTCATTTGAACAACAATCTTTCCATAAAATTATATTGCAGTTAACAAATATATGCACATTTTTTGATGCATTTGTTTTCTGTGTTTTTTTTTTTTTTTTTTTTAGTTATTTGTTTTACTTTCTCCTGATGATCCTGCGGGTTACACTTTTCTTGTCCTAATATAAATTGCTCACTCACAGTACTGTATCTATGGAGGAATAGCATTGTTACCTTCTGCCTGAAATTTCAAAACGTTCTGCTAAAATGACAATTCCCACAATGCTAATTTCAGGTGCCATTCATTTTAATCGCACCTAAAAACTCGGTGTGGTTTGTAGTCGTGGCAAACCTCATCGCTCATACCTTGTCACTCAAAAAAAGCTCCTGCCCCTTTTTGGGTGACAAGCTTCATGCCATGCTGTGATTGCAGTGCCATTTATTGTGCGACAATCGCGGCAGAACCGCAACATGTTTTTAGGTGCCATTAAAATAAATGGCACATGAAATTCGTGTTGTGCAATTTGTCATTTTAGCAGAGCGTATTGAAATCGTGGGCACCATTGCAGCGATTCTGCTTGCTATTCAAAATGTCCATATGTGAAGAGTCTAAAGGTTTTTTACCTTAATGCATTTTCTGCACTAAGTTAAAAAACCCTTTAGGTGTAATCCTCTCCTGCCCCCTTAAATACCTGAGCTCAATCTCGATCCAGCGCTGCTCTCTTTCTCCCTCCTCATTGGTTCCTGCTGCTGTCAGTCAAATCTAATGATGGGAGAGCAGGGAATGGGGTGATCATCACTGTGTGTCTCAAGAGATGCACACAGTGCGGCTCAGGGTCGAGCACACAGAAGTATCCCCCCTAACAAGCAGCTTGCTGAGGGGCACTAGGAAGGCAGGAGGAACGCTAGTGTGGGACCCCAGAAAAGGAGGATTGGGGCAAAACCATTGCACAGAGCAGGTAGGTATGAGATGGTTTTTATTTAAGAAACAAAGATCCGTTACAATCACTTTAAAGTCCACCAAAAAAGACATATCCATTTAGACTATCATGTGTAAAGGGTAATGCAGTAATTTCCTTCCAGAATGAATGGCATTGTCACCCTGTTGCAGGAGTTGATCAATTCACCAATCTGTTGGCATGATCAACTGGCAATAAAACTATCATAAGGGGAGTCAGAAAAACAAAGTTTCTGTATTAATGCTATTGACAGCCTGCATCATATATGTCATATTTACTTTTGCCCATTCCTCCACTTTAATGATGAACTCCGGGATGGAGATTAAGCCCCGGTTCACACTAATGTGGCTTTACAGTCATGCGACTTTAACGTCCAACTATGCTGTTTCTACGTTCTTGCGACTTGCTGCCACTTCAGTCAACTTCAATCAAACAGCTTAACAGCTCAATGCAAGTAGCAAGTAAGTGGCACAAAAGTAGTGCAAGAACTTTTTTTAAATGCACTGCAACTTGAGTCGCAGCTATTAGAACAGGGCCATAGACATACATTGGATGCGACTTGTCATATGACTTTGAAGCCACATCCAATTGGTGTGAACTAGGACTAAATCTGTAGCCCTGTGTAGTTCGATAAGCAACACTGATGATGTGATTTTGAATAAAATTGCACATTTTGTATAAACCCCACTGTTTTATTAATCTGTGACATCATCTATTTACATGGCCCCTTCCTTAATCCCCAGGCAGTGGGAGGAGGTAAATCAGAAGCAGCAACATCACTTCCTGCCAGTGTTTGTCACCACTGCAGCAAGCAGCAACATAATGACGTCACACCTTGCTTTACAAAGTGGGGAATGTAGAAGACCGTTGGCTGGGGACATAAAAGGTATAGCGGTGACTGGTCCTCAGTTAATGCCCAGTGTACTTTATCTGTAGCAAATGTAAACTGAAATAGTCTTTTGCCCTCAACAAAGTTCAGTTGTCATATTAAATTTATTTCTGCTGCACGCAGGGAGAAAATTTGTTTGTAGCACTTTTCCTAGCAGTGTTCTTCTTTAATAAACATCTGGGCACTGATGTCATAGGCAGGGAATACTCTAAAGACTTGTCCACATGCATTTATCAAATAAAGTGCACCCTGAGGAATAACCCAGATTAATCATTGTCTGTTATCTTGTGCCGCTTGACATGTGAAAGCTTGTGCCATGTTATTAAACAAGAGATTCCTATCTCAGAGAAGGGGATATTCTACTATAATTGCTCCTGAAGGTACCCACTAAATAACTGTGTGACAACACAATATAGTCATTCCACAAGGGAAGTAAGAAAATTGATTCCACATGGCATGGGTACCCAGTCACTATTATTCCAGATAATGAATGATAGCATTGATATCTCCTGTGGCAGCAGTGCTAGAATTCAGCAGTTGCTGTAAAATGTAGGTACCACAGGAAGCTTTTCTACTGTCAAGTGGTGCAAGTTACATACCTATATACAGTATACTGTATATGTAAAGCACTGCTTAAATTGTCAGCGCTATGTAAACACATGTAATTAAAAATAAATATATATACTGTACAAAAAAGAGCATTGTCTTTATTAAACAGTGCACCAAATAAATATGTTATATATCCTTAAAAAATTAAAATGATTAATAATCATTAGAAGTAGAATTACATTGGAAGAAGGCAGAAACCATTGAGTACTGTCCGTGATACTTTTTTTATTTGCACTAACATACAATTTTGAGGACAAGCTTTCGGGGAGTGTCCCCTTCTTCAAGGTCCAAGCAGTACTGAACACAAAGTTTTAGCAGAATGTTAGAAGAGATGTAGGGGATGGAAAAAAAGAAAAGAAAAAAGAGAACAGAGATAAGACACAGCAAAAGCAAAGTCTGGGGGGGGGAGGGGGAGACAACACTCACAGAGGCAGTGATGCTTGTGGTGATAGTCATAAAAGTGTTGGATAATGAGTGAGGAATCCCATGTCCAAATTCAGGCCGTTATCTCTTGTGTCAAATAGAATTATCATTCTTAGTTCAAAAGTTTTTCTTTCCTGAATGGATTTGAAATTTCCTTTAAGAACTAAAATATTGAGGTCTTCCATTGTGTGGCCTGGTTGTGTGAAGTGATGTCCCACAGGTGTGCAGAGGTCATCTTCTTTATGTTCCTTGATGGTATGTCTGTGCAAATTCATCCTTGTTTGCAACTTCTGTCCTGTTTCGCCAACCTAAGATCCTTTGCTACATTTTCTGCACTGGATAAGGTACGCAACATTACTGGAGGTGCAGCTGTATGAAGCGGAGATATTAAAGATCCCTTTTGAGTGTCTGACACTTTTTGATGGATTGATTTGGTTGCACAGTTTGCAGTGTATTTTATTGCAGGGTTTGCTTCCATTATTTGTGACATCATAATCAGAAGGAAGTTTCCTACTGATTAGTTTATTTCTGAGGTTGGGGGGGGGGTTGCCTGAAGGCCAGTATTGGTGGTTGCTGTAATATTTCTTTCAGAGTTCCATCCTCTGTTATGATGGGTTGTAAATCTTTGATTATTTTTCTTATTCCTTCTAGTGCTGGGTTGTATGTGGTTACTAGAGGTGCACGGTTGTTTGTTTTTTTCTCTTTGTATTGAAGTAGATTTTCTCTTCGGGTTCTCAAGGCTGTGTTTATGCTGGTGTTCATAGTTTTGTCCTTGTAACCTTTCTTATGGAAGGAGTGTGCTAGTGTCCCGAGATGTGTATCTCTGTCTCTTGGGTCAGAACATATTCGGTGGTATCTAATGGCCTGACTGTGTATGATGGCACGTTTCATGTGTTGGGGGTGGAAGCTGGAACTGTGGAGGTAGTTGCATCTGTCAGTGGGTTTCCTGTATATTGAGGTGGGAAGCGTATCATCCCTGATGTATACTGTGGTGTCTAGGAAGTTGACGTGTGTGTTTGAGTATTCCATTTTTAGTTTGATTGATGGATGAAAAGTGTTTATCAATGAGTAAAATTGTTTTAGGTATTCTTCACCTTCTGTCCATATGATGAAAATATCATCAATATAGCGATAGTATCTGTATGGTTTTTGGAAGTAGGCAAATTAGTCATAGAGTTATAGTCAAGTTAAAGTGCTACTAAACCCAGGACCCTGCATTCACTATATCTGGTCTCCCACAGTGCACAGAACATGAAAGTGCAACTATTTTATTAAATATAAACTGCTAAATACCTTTTCTAATCAGCAGTTAGAATAGTCTTGTGACTTCTATTAGTATTCAGCAGAGCACTGGTTAAAGCTTGTAGGAGGAGTTTTCTGCTCTCGGAGGATGCAAAACCCCTGACCTCTGTCTGGGCCCTGTGCTGCTCACATGCACTCTCACAAGAAAAACAAAAAAACCTCTCTAGCTATACACACTAAACTGAGCATGTGCAGAATGGCTACAGGTTCATTCTGTCTTATCAGGAGATAAGGTGTGGACATTCGAACAAGAGGAGGGGCAGAAAAGACAGGATCAAACAGCCTTTTTACACAATGTAGAGGATTAACCCCTTAGGTTCCATAATGAGTATAACAAGCATGTTTTACTATATATTATTATTATTTCAGGTACTTGTATAGCGCTGTCAATTTACGCAGCACTTTACATATATATTGTACATTCACATCAGTCCCTAACCCTCAAGGGGTGTACAATCTAAGGTCCCTAACTCACATTTATACATACACATACTTGGGCCAATTTAGACAGGATCCAGTTCACCTACCAGCATGTCTTTGGAATGTGGGAGGAAACCGGACTACCTGGAGGAAACCCACGCAGACACAAGGAGAGCATGCAAACTTCAGGCAGGTGATGCCATGTTTGGGATTCGAACCAACGACCCTAGTACTGCCAGGCGGAAGTGCTAACCACTTAGCCACTGTGCTGCCCGTATACATATACAGACTGATTTTACTGTTGTGGGTTTAGTAACACTTTAAAGCAGTGTACATTTATAAAAGCAAACATTTATTATTTTGCCAACTCTTAGATGCAGTGGCTGAATTTGTTTTTAATTTTTTAGGCTTTGTTTCTTCTATTTTTTGTTTTTCCAAAGAACAAAATCACTTTTAGATGTATCAGTTTACAGGGATGAGACAAACCATTTAACACTGGCAAGGGTGCTTAAAATGATTAGCTTTTATTTATTCATATAAAACCTTTATCCCAAAAGGATAAAACTGTTTGCTTTAACTGATTATAAAGTGTGAGCTGAAGTTTAGCTTCCGTTTGTTAGTGTATTTAAATATGCTAGTTCATCTAACACTCACCTCCCCCCCAGACTGACAATGCTGATGTACAAATATGCCCCCCTGGGCTCATTCATCCATAGTGGGGGCACTCTAATACAGGAGGTGCATTACTGGCTAGATCAGCAGATGAAAACAAAGAGAAAAAGACTAAAAAACGAAAAAACGAATGCAGCCACCACATCTAATGATTGGTAAACTGTAATATATTACACTTTTGGTTTTAGGTAAATACCATTTTAACCTCATACTGATGCTGTTTTGTCTAGGCATTTTGGTTTCAATTACCTTTAGTCACAAAAGGGTTTAATAGAAACGAACATATTATTAGATCTACTTCCCAGTTAAAAATGCAGGCATGTTGTAGTTACAGTATATGGGGGTCACAGACAAAACCTGAAAGATATGTTCATTTTGGTTAGAGCATTATAGGATGACTATTGTAAGATACCCTTGCAATGGCTGTCAGTTTTGCTAGACAGTTTGGGCAACATGTAAATATAGATATATAAATTCAAATTACATAACATATAAAAAAAGCTTAATATACTGATTATTTTCATTAACCACTTCAGAAGATTTACCCCCCTTCATGACCAGGCCATTTTTTGCTATAAGGCACTGTGTGATTTTAACTGACAAGTGCGTGGTCACGCAACGCTGTACATAAATGAAATGTATGTCATTTTTTTCCACAAATAGAGCTTTTTTTTGGTGGTATTTGATCACAACTAGGTTGTCTATTTTTTGCGTTATAAACAAAAGAAGACCGCCAATTTTGAAATGTTTTTTTTAACTTTCTGATATAAAACATATCCAAGTAAAAATCTAATTTGTTCATAAATTTAGGCCAATATGTATTCTGCTACATATTTTGGTAAATAAAATCCCAATAAGCATATATTGATTGGTTTGCGCAGAGGTTTTAGCATAGTCTACAAACATAATGGACGTTTTTTAATTAATTAATTACTTAATACTAGGAATGGCGACGATCAGCAACTTATAGCGGGACTGCAATATTGCTGTGGACAGTGTGACACTAACTGACACTTTGTGGGAGCCAGTGACACTAATACAGTGATCAGTGCTAAAAATATACACTGTCACTGTAATAATGACACCGGCTTGAAAGGGGTTAAACATCTAGGGCGATCAAAAGGATAACTGTGTGCTTAACCAGTGTTTTTGTGTGTAGTATGTGATGTTTTTACTAGGCAATGTGCTGGGTTTTATTCCCTGTTTTGCAGGGAAAGAAAATCCAGCAGATTGCCGCTGACAGGACCTTGTTTACATAGGCAGAGCTGTGTCCTGTGCCGCTGCTCATCCATTGACCAGCTGATCAGCTTCTGCTATGACGAATCACAGCAGAAGCGGCGTGCACGCACCCCTGAAACCAGGAAGTGCAAAATCAAACACACACACATATATATATATATATATATATATATATATACATATATATATATATATATATGTGATTTTGCACAGAACGGCCGCCCCGTAGCAGTACATTTGCTATAGGGCAGTCTTAATAAATCAGCCACATGCAGTTGCATACAATAATATATGATTCACCACTGAAATACATGAATGTGAACTATTTTACCTGGTAAAAGCTTTAACTCTTTGCCCATATTCCTGTGGCCCATTCATGTATCACTTCTGTGTTTTATTTGTAGCGCTAACCCCCAAAGGAGCTGCTGGAAACTGCCTGGGGTCCTTTTCCCAGTTGGTTGCCCTACAGCCAGGCACACGATCAAAGTCACTTTTTGGCTCAATAAACAGTCTAGGGGATGTTCTTTTTGTTGTTTTTATTTGTGTAGTAACTGGGACAGGGTTGTGGGAATTGAGTGGAATACTAAAAAAAAAGAGAAGTATGTTTGAGGATAGTAAACTCCTTTTTGAGAAGCTGAAGCAGAAGTCCTTGCAATAGCAAACTGTGGACTTGGCTTTGTGGTAAAAACAGTTAAATGCAGGCTTCTTTCTTTAGATCACCAAGAGCAGAGTCCTTTCACATAGAACTAGATAGCCTGAGCTCTTCAGGACACCAGCCGGTGTCCCCTTTACACAAACACACAGCTGACTGTCTAGCACAAGAGGGGTGGGAGAAGCCCAAAAGTCTCTTAAGATCTCCCACAGCAGACTGGACTAACAAAATGTCCAGAGACAGTGGATTGCATCCTTTCAACTGCCAAGCGACACCCTTTCTCCAATGATACCAGACTAGATCTTCAGCAGACTGCCCCTCAGTCAGCTCTCTAGCTTCAGCATCCAGGCAAGCACATGGCAGTGTTGCCCTAGAGGGAAGCAGCCCTCAAGGCTGGACTGTTCCTCTACAGAAAAAGACCCAGAAGCCCAGTTAATTTACAGTATGTCTATGGGACTTGAACTTGTAAATTCAAAAGTGCCCATTTTAAGGCTTATATGCAAGTTATTGGCCATAAAAGGGGTATGGGGACTCGGGTGCTGCCCTGAGGGACATGAATCAATGAAGAATTTTCCCCCCAAAAGTACCGTTTTAAAGGGGCAGTCATTTTTCATTGCTTATAGTAAAAAAAATTGAAAGATTCCTTTAAATATGTCTAGAGGGTTCCCTTAAACTACCAGCAAAGCTGCACATCTGTACAATGTATAGAACCAACTGAGGTAGGACTGACATTTTTTTTCTTAAATGACAAGCCACCCCCAAGCCACACCAGACCCTTTAGGTCTGGTAGGAAGGTTAGGAGGGACCCCACAGTAAAGAATAAAAAAAAAGTGTGGGGGGAAACCAGCCAGGTTTTGCCTGGTGGGACTTTTAGGGGAACCCCACCCCCCAAAAAAGCGTGGGGTCCTACCTGATCCTTGATTATTATTATTATTATACAGTATTTATATAGCGCCAACAGTTTGCTCAGCGCTGTACATTATAATGGGAGACAATACACAAGACAGTACAGTAACAATACAATACAATACACGAGGGGTTTGAGGGCCGTGCTCCTTGGAGCTTACAATCTAGGAGGGAGGGGAGAGTGGTACAGGAGGAAATAGCTGTGGGGGATGGAGTGGTGGGAAGAGCGGAGGAGATCAGCAATTAGATGAGGGCGGGGTAGGCTTCTCTAAAGAGATGAGTTTTAAGGGTGCGCCTAAAGGTGAGGAGGGTAGGTGAGAGTCTGATGGATTGGGGTAGTGAGTTCCAGAGGATGGGGGAAGCCCTGGAGAAGTCCTGGAGATGGGCGTGGGAGGAGGAGACCAGGGAACTAGAGAGTAGGAGGTCTTGTGAGGAGCGGAGAGTACGTTTTGGGTGGTATTTGGATACCAGACCGGTGATGTAGTTTGGGGCAGTGAACAGCTTTGTACATCAATGTTAATATTTTCAATTTTATGCGTTGGGCAATCAGAAGCCAGTGGAGGGATTGGCAGAGGGGGGTGGCGGATACGGAGCGGTTGGTAAGGTGGATGAGTCTGGCCGCAGAATTCAGGATAGACTGAAGAGGGGATAGCCTGTGTTGGGGTAGGCTGGTGAGGAGGGAGTTACAGTAGTCAAGTCGTGATATGGTAAGGGAGTGAATGAGTTGCTTTGTAGTTTCTGGGGTTAGGAACGTGCGTATTTTGGAGATGTTGCGGAGGTGGAGTCTACATGAATTTGTTAGCGATTGGATCTGGGGCTGGAAAGACAGAATAGAGTCTAGAATGACACCTAGTACTCTGGCTTGCGGGGTGGGGTGAATGTGGCGTTGTTGGTCGTGATTGAGAAGTCGGGGGGGTGGGGGCGCGGGCTGGGGGAAAAACTAGGAGCTCGGTTTTAACTATCCTAGCACAGGGCTGGCAGGGCAGGAACGGGGGGGTGATCGAGTTCCCCCTTCCCTGCGGCCTACCAGGCCACGTGCCCTTGGCATAGGGACAGTGTCTCCATGCTGATGGGGACAAAGACTTCTTCCTCACAACGCTGGCAGGGGAGGCTCATTAGCATCAGGATACCCCTTTAAATAAGGGGGCACCCTGATGCTGCCCCCCCCCTTGTGAATGAGTAAAGGGTACTTTTACCCCTACCCATTCACTAAAGGGTTACATTTAGAAAAAAATAAAGGCGCCAGACAAAAAAAATGGTTCCATCGTTATAATGTGTCGTCAATCATGGCGTCCAGCGTTGTCACGATGACGCTGTCTCGCCGAAATGAAAAAAATCTGAAACCCGTTGACCCATCCGCACCCGATAAGCACTCGCTGCAATCTGACATTTGCCAGTCAGATGTAAACAATTGGGCAGAGCTATCAGTGCCTTCACCATTAGCTCTGCCCAATTGTGCTGTGATTGGCCAAAGCATTGCACCTGACCTGCCTGTGGTTAGGTACATTGCTTTGGCCAATCATGGCTCTCACAATGCACATTGCACAATCAGCAAACACATGAACAGCTGATGTTCGAGTCGAACTTACGTTTGACTTGAACATCAAGCCCATCCCTACCTGTGACATTGCTGCTAAACATACTACATTCCATAAGTCAATCCAACTACCTTTCCCACCCACCTCCTTAAAGACTAGGTACTCTTACTGCAAGCCTAATTTAGCCCCTGTTCACACCGATGCCACTTGTCATGCGATTTGAACGTTCAGATTGCATGACAAGATGCACACAATGATCGGCAATGGGACCGTTCTTCGTTGGAATCGCACTGATTTGAAAAGTAGTTTCTGCACTACTTCTGGCAATTTTGGGTGCGAATTGCATAGACATCTGTGCATGAAGTTGCACAGATGTCTTACAAGTTGCACCGACATCCAACTTTGAAATTGTATAACTTCATGTCGTTTTCAGAGAGAACTCAGGTTTATACATTCAAATTTTATGTGTCAGCATGGTATATGGAAAATAATTGCACCAGAGGAGCTGAAAAATTATTTCATGACATCTTAAGCAACAGGAAAAGCAACCAGAAGCATTTTTCAAAAGTTTCCTGGAGGTCTTTCCTTTAGAAGGTTTATTGCCTGTCTGGCATTAAAATCCCAAAGTCTTATCATTTTATACCTATTAGATGAGTTGGAATTACATTGACAAAGCAGTCCTACGGTTCTAATGTTCTTGGCTCTTTTGGATTTGCTGCCTGCACCAGTGATGAACATACTGTATGTCTGACCACAAGCAGCATATGATATCACTTAAAATCTTATGCAATCCATAATTACAGAGCATCTATTTAATGATGTCACATTTGGATGAGGAGTTAGCTGTGTCAATGTCATTCCTTTCATTAAATGGGATTTAGATAGGATAGCCGATTTACTGGGAAGAAAATAAAGAACTTAACCAGACAATTTCCTATCCTACTATTACCTCTTAAAAGATGTTATTAAATTCCACCAGTGTTTTTGGAGTTAACCCAAAATATACAGTACGTGTGTCTGAACTACCTTTCCGCCTGTTTCCAATAAGTGATAATTAGATTTAGAGCACATATGTTACAATGAGATCATTTCATTGAGTATTTTAGCAGTTCTCATATAATAAGCAATGGCATTAAAAACTCTAAATACATCAGGATCTTTTATTCAGAAAATTGTTATGCTATACAGTTCTATATGGGCCACAATATGTCAACAGTGATATTTCAGTCATAGGTGAAGTCTACTGAGTGATTACTACATTCCCTTTAAAGCAGGCATGTCAAACTCAAATGAAACAGTAGACTGTATTGAGATGGCTGAATTGTTAAATGTCTATTAAGGGCTGCACTAATAAAATTCATGAAAACGATTGTAACGATATTCTAATGATCGTAATTATTGTAGTGGATTTGTAGATATGGGAGCTTAAGAGTACAAAATTCACCCCTGGGGTCTCTGAAAGTCAAACAAAACCACTGCATGAGTTAGAGCCCAACTCCAAGAAAATGATCAAATCTAGCCAGATGATAATCTACTCTCCACAGTGTCCTTTTTATCTTGGCACAGACTATAAGTATATGGATACACTGAGTTTACAGAGGGGCAGTGCTTTGCAGACATCCCCCACACTGGCCTTCCTCAATGGCTAATAGCAGCAACTGCCCAGAAGGAGTCCAGTCTAACATAATAACTCTCTAGGAAGGCTTGGGAAAGGATTTTTTGCAGAGCATGCATTGAACCTTAGGGCCCCATTTACACTTGAAGTTCAAAAACTCTTGAGGAGAAAAAAATCAAATATTCTCATCTCCATTCCAAATCACCTTAAGCCAAATGCCTGAAGCTCAAACAATTTCTGGAGCTTTTTTTTGTAGCTCAAATCAGGCAGATTTGCGCATTTTTGGTGCAAATTTATTCCCATAGAAATGAATGGAAAGGCACATATTTTCTGCTCAAATGAAAGTTAACACCCAAAAAGGAAACGATAAAATATTCCACAGGAAATGCCCTGATCTCCATTTTGTTTAGCAGACATGGGGAGCAACATGGATGAAACAGTGTCTCTGCCGGATCCTGAAAACTTTATTAGGATGGTGAAGCAGCACCCCTGCCTGTATGACTCCATAGATTTATCTTATAAATCCTGAGCAAGGAATAGTAAACCTAAACCTGTGCAAATCCATCCACCCCCCACACCCACCTAAATGAAATGATATGCCTTTTTATTTATTTTCTCTATACATGCTATCACCCTAGACCCACCCACCATCCCTCTCCTCCATCTTGCAGGAGGAATAACAAGAATACATGGGGACTCACAAGTAGATAGGTGTCAGCATGTCCCAAATACATGAGAGAACTCTCTGACCCCTAGTACTCAATACTGTGTGGATGATGTAAATAAAAATATACATATATTTTAAAAAATACAAGGCTTGTTATCAACAAAGCATTTTTTAATTATTCAATGCAGCTTAGAATAGATACAGGGTAACTTTACATGTTTGTCAAACTGTACAATTATTCAATTGCCTCAATCTGCCGTGGGACCTGTCCTGTTGGAGACATAAAGTAGGATGCAAATTGATCCCTAATATGTGTACCTTGTCTGTTTCCCTGAACCCCAGTCCAATGAGCTTTTTCAATATTGTGTGTTAATGAGTCCTCAAACAGGAATACATCATGCTGCCTAACAAAATTGTGCACAGATTGCATTTTGCATGTTCAAGACGATGGGAGTGGGCAGAAGCCGCCATTTGTTAGACAAAATTCCACACGTACATTCAACAGCTCTATGTGCCCTTGTTAGCTGATAATGGAACACTCTGTAATTACTCTTCTGTAATGTTAGATTGTGACCCGAATAGGGCCTTCGCAGATGCTTACCCAGGGCAAAGGCCATATCCCCCCCAAACACACTGGGTAGGGGAGGGACATTTGTGCTCAGGAGTGGACTATATTCAGGAAGGTCTAGGCTATTTGTACACAACATCTGCCAAATGAAGAATGGCCAAAAATGCATGTCAGAGCTGCTGCCATATGATCTAATATCAATATAATGAAAGCAATAATTAGCATCAGCCACTGCCATTAAAAAAATTTAAAACTATTTCTTGTAATTAATGTATTGGCTTCCGCTGGCAATTGGCTTTATGATCCTGATGTGTTTCCCATCAATCACCCCAACACAATTTGGGAAATTGCAGCATTGACAGAAAACTTCAAAGATCTGTGATGATTCTTCTGTTGTAGGTTTTTTCATAACAAAATCCTTCAACACATCCCAAACAACAGAATAGGTGTCATAGACTATGTAACTTGTCATATATTTTCCAAACAGAAATGCATAGTGTAGACTAACCAATGATTGTCTGATTTCTAGGTACCTACAAAGAAATAAATTGATTTTATTTTATGTTTTTTCAACAGTGAAGCTTCTGAAACCAAGTGGAAGAGTGCAAGATGCCTATACTTAACACCAACATGAACTAAAGGAGTTTAGGAGTGGATCTGATTTGGATTTTCTTTGGCCAGTTGTGGCTTTGGGAAGGTAAGCTATCATCTGTATGTATGTCATTAAAAAAATGAAAACAGCATCTTCTAACAAAGATTTTCTATTTTCAGTATGGAAAGCTGCTGGGAGGATCCTACAGAAAATGAGGATTTGGATCCAGATGCAAACAGTCATCAAGCAGGCCAAGAATCTCGGGAGAGCCAAATGCAAACTCCAGCAAGCTCTACCTCTGGGACACCTGTGGTAGAAGAAGATTTTACACCACCCAAGCACATGTGCAACGAGAATGAGAACTTCTGACCCAGAATTTAAGAGGATGCTGGACATAGTGGCCAGTATGTCAGAACACTTTATGGAGAAGGTACCACCAGAACTGCAGGCAGACTTGTTAGCAGGTACCATACAGCATATTGCAACTTTTGTCCCACCAACCACTACATATAGGTCCTCTGAACCTCCACCATCTTATGGCCCTTATAAAAATCTCCCCACCCCTCTCTGCCAGCACAACATTCTTTAGACCTTGCTCATCTGTAAACACCACATTCTTCCCCCCCCCATCATCTGCCAACACAACATCCTGCCCAACCCCCCCTCCTCTGCCAACACAGCATCCTGTCTCCCCCCCACTCGTCATCTGCCAACACAACATCATGCCCACCCCCCACCCCCTCCCCCCTTCTCTGCCAGCACCATTTTCTTCTTGGCAGAATGTTCCTCTAAATCCCCCTTCCTCAACCTGGTCACATTATTCCCATTCCATAAATGTGGTGATATCATACAATGTGCCAGCCAACTCCCCATGCACCTACCATCACCTCTATTTTTTTTTTGAGCTACATTAACTTTTTTTCTTTTGTTATTGTCCCTTTTTTGAGCAATTTACATTTTTGGAGGTGTTCTGACCTTGCTGACTTTGATGGCCATTATGTCCCACATGTTTTCAAATTCTGGGGAAGAAGTAATGCTTGTTGTTGGACGTGTGCTTGCCCATGTGTGACCAGGGCTGGAAATCATACTCCTGTATCAGTATTGGCAATAGTAAACAAGTTTGGCAATGGAGAGCCTGTTGCTTTGCCATATACTGTATGTTACTATTTAAAAATATATATATTTTTATATATATATATATTTACCAAAAAAATTCTATTTCAAGAATGTTTTCTATTCTTTTTTTACAAAAGTAAAGTTTTGTATTACTTTTAGCGAGTGTGTTTGGTTTTTATTTTATGAATATTAACAAAATAAGTATATTTGTTTCTTCATGTACCAAGTATAACAAAAGTTTTTATTAAAAATAAAACAAATTAACGCAGTGTGATGATTAGTCATTCAACAGGAGGTATACTATTACGGAAATATGTGTCCATTAGCTCCAAACGACTACTGAGTAGACCCAGTAACTCGTCGAAACTGTCAGCAAAAAAGGGAGGGTTAATAGATATGTTAAAAAAACAACAACAATATTGGATCAAAAGAAGTTGGACTAACCTTTTTATGGACATCTTGGTGTAATCAAAAAATGTATCTTCATGAGCACGTAGGTCACTGTACATGACCCAAAACTGGCCTCTCTTTTCTCGATCGGCAGTTACGGAGTGGATCCAGTATCTGCGTGCTCTACTCTTCCTCTCTTTTTCATGAAGCAAAAATCATGTAAGAGTGGCTGGTGCCACAAAACACACCATCTCATCGTCATTCATCTTTGCAGAGCACAATCCACAACACAGCAAAGAACAATGAAAAACAGGAAGAAGAAGTGATTTCACCCAGGAAGCAAATTAAAAACACGAAAAAACTAGCAACAAATGATGAAACAGATGATATTATTTTCTATTGGCTAATAAAAAAAACACCAAAGCTCTAAAACGTCTGAAAAACACTGTATAAAAACGGCAAAAAAAAAATGCTATGCTCAAGTGTGAATCCAGCCTAAGAAAAGGCTGTATTTACGAAATGATACTTGTAGGCCAATTAATGGGAGCAGCACCAATTCTCAAAGTGTACAGAAGTAGCCTTTTTCTTTGTTTAATTTTTCTGGTCACATCTGGACATTTGTGGCTATAATTAATAGTACGGATGTTGAGAACAGTCAGAGGGAAACCTGAAACTACAGTAACTCTGTTTTCCCTTGGTTGTTTAGCCGGCGATATGTAAAGCACATTTTTACTGGTTCCTCATGAACCAGCCTAAATTCAAGCCATGGGCAGGCCACTCTGCAGGGTGTAAAATTGTCAGTGCAATCAGATGAAGCCAATATTAGGGTTTTATGCATTGGCAGGTATAGTTCTCACTCCATTCAGTAGGTGGCCTCTGTTGATAAAGTAGAAACTCAGAAGAATGATGTTCCTCTGCAGCCTTCATAGGCATCACAGGGAGAGAAGCTGATCTATTGGATGCTGCAATCCCCAGGGACCTTATGTTGCCAATCCTGCTGGGATTTGGCGTGCACTTGCAAATGGATTATGTAGGGACAGGAACCCACTTGATTAGGGGCAGTGATTTAACATCTGTGAAAGGTTCCAGTACAAGGAGGGTAAGTGTAGGAAAGCCATTGGACACCACTCAAGCACCAGTTGCCGATGCCATTCCTACCACCTTCTTTATAGCCTCCCTGAATTTCCAGCTGAGTCTGCCTCCCTGCCAGTCAGCCACTCCACCTGAAAATGCTGTCCCGGTAAAGTAGGTCTGATGATAGTGAGCCTTACACTATCTGGAACACCTCTGAATATACTGTATGTGCTTATGCTTTGTGACCTATTGAGATTACTATTAAGACCACTATTGCTTATGCTACCTTAGAACCATTAGTGCCTGCACTGGAATACTTTTGTGGACTTTTCTGTAGCAGAAAGAAGTCTTAATCATACCTTTTACTACCAGTGTCACTGCCTCTGTTACTACAAGTGATACTGCCCCTTTTACTGCAAGTGTTGCTGCACCTGTTACTGCAAGTACTACTGTGCCTGTTACTACTAGTGCCAATACCACTAGTGTTGCTGCAAGTACTTTTGTAACTTCTTTACTCTACTACGTGTTCAAATGCAAGAACTGTTAACTTTTCTTGGTCTCTGTGTGTGCCTTTTTGTCTGCATTGGGCACCTTGGCCTCACCCAATTGCAGATTCCAGCTGTCAGAGTATAAACAGTCAGCAGGACAGATTCATCCATCAATGGGCTGAAAGAAATCTTGCAGTTTACGGTCAGCTTTAGTTTGTACGTACAGTGGCAAAGTGTTGTAAAGATGAAGCATGCTATTTCCAATAGTGCATTTTTGTATTAGGTTTTACTAAAACACTTTCATGGTGCAAGGAGCTGAGCTTATACAAAAGGGCATAATCATAAAACCTTTTCTTCATCAAACTGTAATTGGCTGGAGTGGGTGAATGTTCTTTGATGTCTACAGATTCCTTATGGGACAGTTGCTGTAAATGCAATTTCAGAGAATAGTACCAGGAATGGAACTGCAGGAAAACCTGTGTAAAGCCAACCTCCAGGGACAAGAAAAAACTACCCTTTCAAGTTGCAAGGTTAAAGCATATGTTGCCAGCATTGTGGATCCGCAAAATAGCATCTAACATTTTAGTAGAGTGATCACATCACAACAAAGAATTGCAATGTTTTTGGGGGTCACATGGGACCCTTTCATCAGGCATATTTGGCCACCCACACTGCAGGTTTAATACTTGCCTTATTCATCAATCCAACAGGGTCCCTTCAGCAGTGTGACCAGTCCTATGAAGTCTTCTCTGTAAGATACTCCTGACTCTCATTGCACTCTTGCCTCGTCCATGTACAATGTAGGGTTAATAGCCCTGTATTGCATGTGATGACACTCATTGACTGCTCACAGCCCAGAGTGCTGGAGGGAGAGGACGACAGCTTGGCTGGATTGACTGTAAGGTAAACAAAGCAGCCTCTCCATCTTCTCTTCACCACTTGCCTTCCAGAGGATTTACCCCCCTTCCTGACCAGGCCATTTTTTGCATTATGCGCTGTGTTACTTTAACTGACATTTGCATGGTCATGCAACGCTGCATACAAATAAATTTACGTCCTTTTTTCCCCACAAATATAGCTTTCTTTCAGTGGTATTTGATCGCCTGTGTGTTTTTTTTTTTCGCTCTATAAACAAAAAAAAAATCAGTATTTTTGACTTTTTGCTATTAAAACATGTCCAGTAAAAAAATCAAATCAAATTTCGTCATACATTTAGGCCAAAATGTATTCTGCTACATGGCTTTGCTAAAAAAATCCCAATACGTGTAAATTAATTGGTTTACATGAAAGTTATAGATAGCGTTTAGAAATGACGGTATGGATACTGGAATTTTTTAAAATATTTACTAATAATGGCAGCAATCAGTGAATTATAGCGGGACTGCGGTGGGCATTCTGACACTGGGGGGACTGACTTGGTGTCACTGACATCCCCAGTGACACCAATACTGTGATCAGTACTAATAAAAAGCACTGACACTGTACTAATGGCACCAGGCAGGAAGAGGTTAACATATGGGGCAATCAAAGGGTTAACTGTGTGCCGTTTCACTATGTTGGCTGTGTGTGTTCTTCACTGTAAACACACTGCTTTGTATGGCTCTGCTATGCTGTTGTTTATACACACTTGGCAATCACCGGGTGCGGCGAGTAATCACTAGCCGGGACCAGGTGATTGACAGCCGAGGCTTCGAATGGTGTCGTGGATAGGGTGTGCACAAGGTGCACGCACACTCCCTATACGGAAATGCAAAATCACATACATACAGTTGCAAGAAAAAGTATGTGAACCCTTTGTGATTACGTGGAGTTTTGCATGAATTGGGCATAAAATGTGCTCTGAACGTCATCTAAGTCACAACAATAGAAGAACACAGTCTGCTGAACATAATACTACACAAACATTAGATGTTGCCATGGTTTAATTGCACATAACATGTAAACATTCACAGTGCAGGGAGGAAAAAGTATGTGAGGCCCTAGCTTAATGACTTCTCCCAGAGCTAATTGGAGCCAGGAGCGAGCCAACCTTGACTCCAATCAGTGTGATGATATTGGATGTGTTGCTGACAGCTGTCCTGCCCTTAAAAAACACACACCTCTTTTGAGTTTACTGGTTTCAAGAAGCACTGTCTGATGTGAACCATGCCTCACAGAAAAGAGCTCTCAGAAGACCTACGATCAAGAATTGTTGACTTGCATGAAGCTGGAAAGGGTTACAAAAGTATCTCCAAAAGCCTTGATGTTCATGTGTCCACGGTAAGACAGACTGTCTACAAATGGAGAAAGTTTAGCACTGTTGCTACTCTCCCTTGGCGTGGTCGTCCTGTAAAAATGACTGCAAGAGCACAGCACAGACTGCTGCATGAGGTAAAGAAGAATACCAGAGTGTCAGCTAAAGACCTACAGAAATCTCTGGCACATGCTAACATTTTTGTTGACACATCTACAATAAGGAAAACATTAAACAAGAATGGAGTACATGGGAGGACACCACGGAGGAAGCCATTGCTGTCCAAAAAGAATATTGTAGCACGTTTGAAGTTTGCAAAAGAGCGCCTGGATGTTCTACAGCACTACTGGCAAAATATACTGTGGACAGATGAAACCAAGATTGAGTTGTTTGGGAAGAACACACAACACTATGTGTGGAGAAAAAAAGGCACAGCACACCAACATCAAAACCTCATCCCCACTGTAAAACATGGTGGAGGGAGCATCATGGTTTGGGGCTGCTTTGCTGCCTCAGGACCTGGACGGATTGTTGTCATTGATGGGAAAATTAATTCCAGAGTTTATCAAGACATTTTGCAGGAAAACGTACGACCATCTGTCCGCCAACTGAAGCTCCGCAGAGGATGGGTGATGCAACAGGAAAATGACCCAAAGCATACAAGTAATTCAACAAAACAATGGCTGCAACAGCACAGAATACTCCTTCTGGAGTGGCCCAGTCAGAGTCCTGACCTCAACCCGATTGAAATGCTGTGGCATTACCTTAAGAAAGCGATTCACACCAGACATCCCAAGAATATTGCTACACTGAAACAGTTTTGTGAAGAGGAGTGGTCCAAAATTACTCCAGATCATTGTGCAGGTCTGATCTGCAACTACAGGAAACGTTTGGTTGAGGTTATTGCTGCCAAAGGAGGGTCAACCAGTTATTAAGTCCAAAGGTTCACATACTTTTTCCTCCCTGCACTGTGAATGTTTACATGTTATGTGCAATTAAACCATGGCAACATCTAATGTTTGTGTAGTATTATGTTCAGCAGACTGTGTTCTTCTATTGTTGTGACTTAGATGAAGTTCAGAGCCCATTTTATGCCCAATTCATGCAAAACTCCACGTAATCCCAAGGGGTTCACATACCTTTTCTTGCAACTGTATATACAGTATATATATATATATATGTGATTTTGCTCAACCGTGCTGCCCTGTAGCAGTATTTCTGCATTAGGGTGGCGCAGAACCGGTTACTGTAAGGAATATTTATCTCATGCAGTGTAGAGGGTGTTGTGGGGTGGGAGAAGGGGGCCCCCACTGCAAAAGTTTTTTCAGCTTTAAAGTTTATTTTTATACTAAAGACAGGATCAATCATTTTTCTTTAGGATGGAAGAGGTAAAAGTTGGGAAAAATAGACAGAAGAAAGAAGGCCCCTAAAAAATTAAACAACAATGTTGGAAAGCTTTCAAGAGCAACTGTACTATATTTTTTCACAAAAGCATGATCAAATGTGGAATTACACTTTTAAATCAACCTTTCCATTCTCCAAACATACAAACATAGCTGTACCTTCAAAATGCAATTCACCAACCATTTCAGTCCCCAAAACATGCAGCCTAAGCAGGCTACACAGTGCTATTACTGATATGCAAAAGATGTCTTTTTTGCCAAAAGGCAACAGCTAAGCCTTCATTTCCATCTGTAACTACTTCCCTTTGGCTCTGAACAATGAAGAGAGCATTGATTGTCACAGGAAGGGCAGAGATGCCTCTGAAGCCTGGACTTTGATTGACAGCCTGACTTCACCTTCTCTATGCTGTGGCAGAGACAAGAAAACTGGGTCTCTGGAGTCAGTCTGGAGCAGAGATTTGTTCACAAATTATGCATCTGTGGGTTGTTTATAAGCCGAATAGTTCATATTTGGCAGCGGTTATTGTAAACACTGGCACAGGAAAGAATTGATTCAAAGGGAATAACAAAGCCAAACACCTGTATGATTAGCCACTTGCCTCCAAATCACATACATGTACGTGATTGGCTTCAAGTGGTTATATCGGGGTTATGGCTGCAGCTGTCAGCCATAACCCCAGTATCGTTCTCTTCAACCACCGATGCTCTACAAAACAAAAGCAATCCTGGCTTACAACCGAGGTGTCTCATTCTTTCAAGGGTAGAGGAGAGATTTGGAGTCTTATTTAGGTAATAAACCTTGAGGCTTTAGAACTACTTTAACCACTTGCGGACCAGTGACATACCAGTACGTTGCTGGAATTCAAGCTGTTATAGCTGCAGGTATCATTCGGTACCATTTTTTAGAGCCAATGGTTTTCTTTCTTGTAAAAGCCATCCTAGCAGCTAACTAGATTTTCTTTTGATAACGAAACACGTCAGGCGGAGCCTCCCTCTGCCGTCATTGCGCTGTCTGCCATTTTGGAAACTGTCTATGAATGCTGGTATTCCTCTTTACATCTGTAAGTAGGATTTTATATTTGTGCAATAAAGGCACATTGGCTTTACTGCACTATGAGAGGCATGTTTTATTTTCCATGATACAGTCCCGACAATGCCAAGGAAATGGTGTACTAACCTAAGGGGAACCTGGATTCAGATTTGAAATAGAAGTCTGGATGGCATTATATTGACACAAAGCATTTAATGACCCCCTGTAGTTAAGGGGTCTCTTCCTCTGGTAAGCTTCCATTTTGTCCACAGGGTGGTGGTTTGTTCACATTGGTGACTAATCAGATGGAAAGAAGATTTGTACATATATACCATTGCACTTTAGGAACGCATGTTCTTTTCCCCAATTGTTTTCTTGAGATATTATACTATATTGGACTTTAAAACTGATTATATTGTCCTTTATATAGACCTTATATGATATCACTTTTTATACGATTTGTATATATTATGTTTACAGTTGTTTTCACGATTTATATGCATGTTTTTTGCACATAGCGCAACATTTATTTGCCATAACTAGCTGCTTTTACAAGCAGTGGAAAGGGACCATAACTCTCAGTAAAAGGGTCTTACTGGAAAACATTTGGGGCTGCAGCCAATGATCAGTGTATGACAATGGAGCTTGCTCCTGTCAGAATACAATGTCCTGCCAGTGGGGTTTCTTTCCTCCATTGTGTCCCCCTTGGCTGAACAAACAAAAAATTAACTATGGCCAGCTTAAGACCTATGATACACTAGTAATCTTGCTGCTAGTGGTAGAATTCAAGTCATAGAATTGCTAGAGAGGGGAAAGAAAACACCCATTTGTTACTCCCTTCTTGAGGGACCAGCAAGGCGTCGCTCTCTCGCTGATGAGGGAAATTCGTAGCAAAACAGAGAGGAAATGATACGCTAGAAACAAGTGTTTTCTTCGCTCTCTTGCAATCCTGTCACTAGTGTTTCAAAGGCCTTATAGAAGAGCAGCTATGACACATCATAAAATTGTGTTATGTCTAAGGCAGTATGCGTAAGGCACCATGCAGAGATCATCATCCTCATCTTCAAAACTGACTTCTTTCAAATTCATTTGTGATCTGTTTTCTATGGCTACTTGTTTTGTCAGATTTGCAATGTGCCTCAAGCCTTGTTGGCTCTATAAAAGCAGAAACACAAATATAAATATGAGCTGTGGCCTAGCATAGAGATTAGAAACACAATCCAATTTCACAGCAGCTGTTTCTGATGAGTACAGTACATTTCCTGCCAGGAAAATCGGCCGCATCACACCAGATTGCCAAGCCGGCTAACAAACCGTTAAATCAGAAAAGCCACTGAATTTCATCTTATTTTCTCCTGCAGTAATCACAGAGGTTACAACTATGAGTAGGTGCCATGGCACTTTAGCACACAGCAGCAGATTACCCATCTACCTACATTTGTGAGTACATACAGTGACAGCATTTAGTGAGAAGGGGGCTCTTGGTTCATTTGAGACATCAGAATGTACAGTAACATTTGCAAGCAATGCAACTTTTGGGAGTATTGCTTTCAGAAATATGGCCATACAGGAGTTAATTCAGTTCTAGTGTTACTTGTTAGCTCGTTAACAAGTGTTATACTGACAGAGATTTGGATTAAAAATACGATTTAATCATTGTTTGATTTTCTTCTAGGAAGAGGGGTAAAAAATATCACTGTGCACATGGCACAATGGAATTCAGAATAAGACAGAACAAAAGTCCAACAGGTCCTGACAGTGAAGAAAACAGGATGACAGCACAAGAGCACAGTTGGGAAACAGTTACTGAGTGCTGTCATCCCATAACAGAAAGTGCCAGAACAAGGAGCCTTATGGTGGGATCATTTTTTTTGTAAGTTCTTTATTTATTAAATATTCAGAGGTTATGTTAAAACATGACATTCTGGTTACAAATAGGACAACATACAAGAAACGTCATCAAAAGTTACCATCTCAACTCAAATTAAGAACTGTGTAACGCCCTCCTCTGGTTAGGCTGCTTGGCAAAAATGTCGTTCTTGGCTTCACTGCAGTCACTGGAGCAGTGATCTATTATTTTTGTCCATTCAAGGTTTTCTAGCTGGGTGTTTGATTTGTCCCACCTGCTTCTGGAATAGGCTTCCAAAATATAGGGTAGGGAGTGTCAAATGTCCAGTATGAATATTTATAATGCCTCAGTCAGTCCTTGGAAGGAGGCATCCAGAAGTTGCCTTGGGAGGTGAAAATGTTTACACAGTTTTGTTTTATTTTCTAGGGTCTCTTCTTTAAAAAAAAAACATAATGTTAGGGGGTGCTAAGCAATTTTCTAGCAAAAAATACAGATTTTTACATGTAAACAAAAAGGCTTGTCTCCCTCACTGAGGAATTACCTGTGGATGGTGGGTGGCAGACAGGTCTGGTACATTATGTGTAAAGTCACCTTGTTGTGGACCACATTATTTTAGTTTTTTATGTTTACTTCCCCCCCCCCTAAAAGATTTCAGTTTGTTTTTCAATCGAGTTGTACAGTGTACAGGGGCGGACTGACCATTCGAGAACGCGGGCACTGCCCGAGGGTCGGGGTCAGTAGGGGGCCCCATGAAATGCCCCTGGTACCTTTTTATAGGCTTTTTTTGAGTGTGGACAAGGACACAGGGGCCCCATGATCCCCTATTGCCCGGGGGCCCCATTAGTTGTCAGTCCAATGTCAGTCCACCCCTGACAGTGTATATGTTACATTAAAGGTGGAAAAAGGTCTGAAATTATTTCTTTGTCTCATTTTTTACATCACAGAAACCTGACATTTTAAAAGGGGTGTGTAGACTTTTTATATCCACTGTATCTGTTCAGTTCCCCCAGCAATTTAGGGAGGGTAAGCCCACAGGTTTACTTAAGAAAACAATAATCAGCATACAGCGACTTTGTGCTGAGTCGTACGTGTTGGAAGACCGAGTATATATGAGTTTTGATGAGCTTATTGTAGAAGTGTTCCATGGTTAAAATAAAAATAATCAGGAACAGGGGCACCCTTGTTTTGTCCAGTTGCTACCAGTTATCATTTTAATGAATGATTTAAAAAAAATAAAAATAACATTTGAAATTCCATGTTGAAGATTGTATGAGATTTTAACTTAAGAGAAATAATAGAAAAATAGTGCAGCGCTCAAACCGAGGTAAAATATATTATATCAGATGACATATATATAATTGAAAGTGACCCACACAGCCGTACCTCTTATATAAATAAATGGGCTGGTGGTGACATATTCTCAAGCAACTTATTCATGCACTATAGTGACTATATGCATATTGCAGTAAATAGTGTCCATGTGCATAAAATTCCATGCAGGTGAAAGCTGTAAGTGCCAATCCTCAAATAGGTGAAGTGCCCCCTCACCTTCCTGCCCAGGCCCCTAGGGACCAATGAGCCTTTAGATATATGGTGGGTCTTGGGTGAATCCTTCAGATGATGGGTCCCTCGAGAAGTAATGGTGGGACTCTCCTCCTCTAATCTCCTATACCAGAGCGTTGGTGGTATCGAAGGTACCCCTCCCACAGGGTCGTCAGAAACGCATGGAATATGCGCATATAGGAGTAATCATCCCGGGTGTCCGATCCTGGGATCGGACACCCGGGATGATTACTCCTATATGCGCATATTCCATGCGTTTCTGACGACCCTGTGGGAGGGGTACCTTCGATACCACCAACGCTCTGGTATAGGAGATTAGAGGAGGAGAGTCCCACCATTACTTCTCGAGGGACCCATCATCTGAAGGATTCACCCAAGACCCACCATATATCTAAAGGCTCATTGGTCCCTAGGGGCCTGGGCAGGAAGGTGAGGGGGCACTTCACCTATTTGAGGATTGGCACTTACAGCTTTCACCTGCATGGAATTTTATGCACATGGACACTATTTACTGCAATATGCATATAGTCACTATAGTGCATGAATAAGTTGCTTGAGAATATGTCACCACCAGCCCATTTATTTATATAAGAGGTACGGCTGTGTGGGTCACTTTCAATTATATATATGTCATCTGATATAATATATTTTACCTCGGTTTGAGCGCTGCACTATTTTTCTATTATTTCTCTTGACTAATGTTGGTGTTGTGATTGTGACATCGTCAGTGCTGGCTGCTGAATAGTACCATTATACGTAGTGGCGCAGGAGATAATTTTATATTCCTATGAGATTTTAACTTGTTGAAGATAATATAAGATTTTAGTGACCAGAATTACCTATGCTTTTTAATCTGTGTTTTCTATATTTTATACTGTAAGTGGTGCCATAATATTCTGCACTGAGGTTTGTGTGTCTGAACAAGGTTCAAACTCAAGTTGGCTTTACCTTTAAGTTTCTGTTTGTTTTTTTCCTTATCATTATCACTCTTTCCTTATCTTTACTGTTCATGATAAGTACTCCCAGTGAAGCTTGTATAGTTCAGTCAACTTTGCGCTCATTTCACCTGGAGAGTATGTTTGCTTTTAGTCCATTTAGCTTTACAGAAAGTTATGAAATATAATGGAAACATTTTATGTGTGATTGCATGGAGAAAGGAGCTGAAGTTAGCTTCTAAACATAGATATGCAAGAAAAACATAGATGATGCAGGTACACACATCAGTGTCTAAATATTTTACAATTATTGATTTCATAAAGTACCTAAAGCAGAGCTCCACCCAAAAGGGGACGTTCCGCTTTAAGGACTTGTCCCCCACTCCCTGTGAAGAATTGGCACCTTTGAAGAGCAGGTACCCGATTTTGACAGGTACCCGCTCCCACTTCCACTATGACTGCCTAGGAAATTGGAAGTGGGTGGTTTCCCCTCCCTGCACAGTCTTCTGGGACATGTGACAGGTCCCAGAAGACTGTGGGACCATTCGCAATAAACAGCGCTGCTCGCGCATGCACAGTGGGCACCTGGCTGTGAAGCTGTAAGCTGTCACAGCCAGGTGCCCACACTTCAGATGCCGGCACAGGGGACAGAAGATGGCAGGTTAACCTGGCTGGGGTGAACACACCGCTGGATCGTGGGACAGGTGAGTGGCTCTTTTTTAAAAACAGCTGCTGACTTTTATTTTTTTCACAGGAGAACCACTTTAAAGACATATTAAGAAAAATGACAATAATGCAAATATATAATGCAGAACCAATATAATTAAACTGTAAACAATTATATATTGATATACTGTATATTTTTTCAAATAAAGGTACAGAAAAACCCAAACACATCAATGTATTACATTCTCATGTTGCTCTGCTTATCAAGGTTTTAACAGTCAGGCTAAAAAAGGGCAGTGGGTGTGCAATGTGCCAGGGTCACAAGAGGAGCTGTAAATCACAACATATACAGTTGTGTTCAAAATAATAGCAGTCAGACATCACTAACCTGATCAATCACTGTTTTTGGTAGAAATGATATTTCTACATGGCAAATAATTTACTATCAGGTGTAGTAGAGTAATAGAAATCCAACAGACCCAACAGTCATGACATGCATGCTGCTGATTCTGTGTAATTGAATCACTAATTGAAAGGGGCATGTTCAAAATAATAGCAGTGTGGAGTTCTATTAGTGAGGTCATTCATTCTTTGAAAAACAGGTGGCAATTATTGCCCTTATTTAAGAAAGGAAGGCAGCAAATGTTGTACATGCTGGTTACAGTGCATTTCTCTCTGAAATTCTGAGGAAAATGGGTCGTTCCAGACATTGTTCAGAAGAACATCGTACCTTGATTAAAAAGTTGATTGGAGAGGGGAAAACATATAAAGAAGTACAGAAAATTATAGGCTGCTCAGCTAAAATGATCACAAATGCTTTAAAATGGCAACCAAAACCAGAAAGACGTGGAAGAAAGCAAAAAACTACCATTCGAATGGATAGAAGAATAGCCAAAATGGCAAGGACTCAGCCAACAATCAGCTCCAGGAAGATCAAAGAAGGTCTAAAGTTACCTGTGAGTACTGTTACAATTAGAAGACACCTATGTGAAGCCAAGCTATCTGCAAGAAGCCCCCGCAAAGTCCCACTGTTGAAAAAAAGACGTGCTGAAGAGGTTACAATTTGCCAAATAGCACATTAACTGGCCTAAAGAGAAATGGCGCAACATTTTGTGGACTGATGAAAGTAAGATTGTTCTTTTTGGGTCTAGTGGCCGGAGACAGTTTGTCAGACGACCCCCAAACACTGAATTCAAGCCACAGTACACTGTGAAGACACTGAAGCAGGGTTGCGCAAGCATCATGATATGGGGATGTTTCTCATACTACGGTGTTGGGCCTATTTATCGCATACCAGGGATCATGGATCAGTTTGAATACATCAAAATACTTGAAGAGGTCATGCCCTTGAAATGGATGTTCCTACAAGACAATGACCCCAAACACACCAGTAAACGTGCAACATTTCGGTTCCAGACCAACAAGATTGACGTTATGGAGTGGCAAGCCCAATCCTGGGATCTTAATCCAATAGAAAACTTGTGGGGTGACATCAAAAATGCAGTTTCTGAGGCAAAAATAAGAAATAGAGAAGAACTGTGGAATGTAGTCCAATCATCCTGGGCTGGAATACCTGTTCACAGGTGTCAGAAGTTGGTTGACTCCATGCAACACAGATGTACAGCAGTTCTCAGAAACAGTGCTTATACAACTAAATATTCATTAAATGATTCAAAGGAAAGCAAAATCTTCAAACATTTTTCAGTTTATATAGTGAATGTTTGAGTTTGTAAAGAAGAATCCAAACACTGCTATTTTTTTGAACAGTCTAATATTCACTTTTCTTCAATTTTTTAAGAGGAACAACAGAAATTTGATATATTTTTCTTCATGTTTTGATTTGGAATAGAATGTGTAGTGTTCCCAATGCATTTGTGTGTATGGAAATAAAAGCTATTAGAAGGATTTTGAGGTTTATTCACTTTTTTCAACACATTGCTATTATTTTGAACACAACTGTAGATAAAATGGTAAACGAGTGCTAGTAATGCATAAAAACATAAGATCATAAAAGCAGCTGGCATAAAAGGTTAAACCTCCAACCCCCTGTATGGCAATAGTATCTAAAAAATGCAGCGCTAAAATGCAAACACCTCATATAACCGTATGGGATATAAATATGTATCACATATGATTCACACAAATTGCATGTAGGTAAACGCACATAAAACCAACTAATAGTACTCAGTCCAAATGGAGATCAAGCATAAATGTCAATATCAATGCGCTAGAGAGCGCAGCAGTAAAGTGCAGTTTGCGTTTAGATATGGCGCAAGTGGTGTATTGGTGACAGCTTAATTTTCCAGACAGGTGAAAAATCCGTGCTTCTAGTGCATGTGGGAATGAGAATAAATTGCACTAACCAGATAGCTCAAAACACAGCGCTTTTGAGTAATAAAGACCACTCCTGGTCATCATCATCCTGGAGTAACCACGGGGATCGTCTGGTATATGTCTGCACCTCAGCCACACATCCACTGCCACTCTCCGGATTGTAAGGGAAACTCCACTCCATATATATGCACCCAATAAAAAGCACTTAAGGAATCCACCTTAATAGCTCCAAAATAAGTGAGCCAGAGAGAAAAGTGCTATATATTGCTATATATTGCAGTAAGTTTATTTATTGAATGGTAAAAACATGTATTTGAACATAAAGCACTCACATCTGATTTTAAGGGACTGTCCCTGATTTGGAACAAAGTCCTTCTGTCCCTCTTTCCTCCTTATTTGTCCCTCATTTTGGTCTGATCTATATAGTTGTATATAAAATGCATTTTTTATCTATCCAAAGGTATTTCCAAGAGCTAAACCTTTCATCCAATTTCTAAATTGCTGTAATTTGTCAATTTCAAAAGCCAATATAAAGGAAAAGCAATGGCAAAAAAAGTACTTGTGGGTTTAACTAATCTTTTTTTGGTAAATCTTTAAGGGGGTGCGGTGGGGCGTGTCCTATATCTATATACTTTTGCTAATAAGTGTCCCTCGTTCCCATCTCAAAAAGTTGGGTGGTATGATAACATGGTTGATTTCCTCAACCCATTCCCTAAGTGGTAATTGCTGTTTTCCAGTTTTTGGCAATAAAGGTACCTAGGCCTTGCAGACAAGAGAAATTGCAGAATTCCTTTTTAATTTCTACAATTGACCCAGGTATCATTGATAGAAGTGCAACCTCAAGGGTCTTAATCAGGTTTTTCCTGTGATAAAGACATTTTGTGCCAAAACAGGCACTCCAGATATGTAATCGGGACTGCTGCACTTTATTCAATAAAAGCAATGCCTTTGCAGAAGTCTGACATGCCCAATGTGAGACAGATCTAAAGATCTGAAATCAGCAAAAATTAGGCCATTTACCGATCGGAGAGCTTTAGCTAAGACTCAGAAGGCAGAATGTTTAATTAGAGCTTATAGTAAAAGTATATGAAAGCCAGTGAAGAGCTTTCAGAATCCAAAGGTATTGGACATGGTTCTTACCTTTGCCTTTAGTAGGCACCAATCCAAAATATAACTGAGCTTTGTGACAGTACGCTGCCAAGTGCTAGTTTGGGAGGAGGATACAGTTAAGTCATTGTTCAGAAATTGTGATTATATTGTCAAGGAGTGCTTGAAGTTGGGGTACTAAAACAAAAGGTGTTAAAGAGGCAGACCTGCATTTTATATTTGCTTTGTATCTGTTGCATAGTGTGGGTGATAATAGTAATAAGGTAATTACTGGACACAGTAATGATTTATTACCAGATATTTATTTACATTAAATGTCTATTTTTAGAAGAAACTAGAAACCCTTAAGAATAGTTAATGGGAGAAAATGGATCAAACATATTGTACACAAGCTTTTATTAAAAAAGGTCTGCTCCTGACCAAGAAACACAGGCTGCTCACTAAATTTGCATCTCAATATTTAAAAACAAGGGGGTTGATTTACTAAAACTGGAGAGTGCAAAATTTGGCGTAGCTGTGCATAATAGCCAATCTTCTTCTAACATCAGCTTGTTCAATCAAGCTTTGACAAATAAACCTGGAAGCTTATTGGTTTCTATGCAGAGCTGCACCAGATTTTGCACTTTCCAGTTTTACCCTAGGTTCACATCTGTGCGGGTGGTGCCGCTGCGGATCCGCGTGAAAATCCGTGCAGTTGCACCACCCGCACAGAGGAATGCGTACCCGCGGGCAGGTGCCATTAGTTCTAATGGCATGCCGCGCGCACTGGAAAACGCAACCGTACTGGGAACTGTGGTTTCCGTGCGGGCTGCGTTTTCCAAAGAAGTGCAGGGTCTTCTTCCCTGCGTGTCATGGGCATAGGAGTGCATTCAAATGAATGGGCTTTCATGCCCGTGCAAAATGCGCCCTGCACGGCCGCATATATGTGAACCGTGGGTTAGTAAACACATTCCATGGTCCCTTCTGAACTGCATTAATCAGCTGAATGTTGTCTGTATAATACACAACATTAACATATGCTGATATTCATTTAGTGCTGCTGTTAATCAGTGCTTTTCCAGCACACACAAAACAAGCAATCTCCAGTGCTACTGATATTAA
Source organism: Staurois parvus (assembly GCF_062004578.1). Taxonomy (NCBI): domain Eukaryota; kingdom Metazoa; phylum Chordata; class Amphibia; order Anura; family Ranidae; genus Staurois; species Staurois parvus. The sequence continues at coordinate 2,227,774 of NW_028317912.1, forward strand.
TAGAACTCCGTGATAACACTGATAGCAGCGAGATAGATAAAGAAACACAGGTAATGTTCCTGGGAACATAGGACTGCATTGCCACTACACTCTGGGGACAAAGGGCTCCACATATCACATGTGCAAAAATTCTTCAGCACCAACTTTCAGCATTCTTGTTGCATAAAATGCAGCCCTAGCCATAATTAGAAATCATGGGATCCATACAACCTACCTGTGTGCTTTACCACACTGCACTATAAGTGCAGTGGTGCAATATGGCACCATGTTTAAATGAACATGAATTGTGGCGCATTGACAAATAAAATTGCTTTGGCTCCTTTTGCTCTGTAATGCACATCCATTGGTAGGTACACAAGTGTACCAATTAAAATGAATTGCGCCTCTACCAAACTCTAGACATTTATTATCCCAAATGTATAAACTACACCGTGTTCCAAATTATTATGCAAATTATATTTTTCTCATTTACCTAAATAATTGATGTAAATAACAGTCAGCATAATTCTCATGTTATTGACTATTAAGAGTACAATTCAAATTTTATTGAACAAACCTCCTAATGATAACAGTATTTTTGTTAAACATAAAAAACTTACAATGCACTGTTCCAAATTATTATGCACAGTAAGTTTCAAAACACTTTTATAGGTTGTAAAGAACTGAAAATTGTCATTTGTTTGCAGCATATTTACTGAAATCAAAAGCTATTTCAATCAAACTTTTTAAACATTTTAACAGGTCACGTTACATTGTAACATAGGACCCCTTATTTGATAGCAGCTTCACAAGTCTTGCATCCATTGAACTTGTGAGTTTTTGGACAGTTTCTGCTTGAATTTGTTTGCAAGATGTCAGAATAGCCTCCCAGAGCTGCTGTTTGGATGTAAACTGCCTCCCACCCTCATAGATCTTTTGCTTGAGGATGCTCCAAAGGTTCTCAATAGGATTGAGGTCAGGGGAGGATTGAGGCCACACCATGACTTTCCTTTTATCCCCATAGCAGCCATTGATGCAGAGGTATTCTTTGCAACATGAGGTGGTGCATTGTCATGCATGAAGATGATTTTATTACGGAAAGCATAGTTCTTCCTTCTGTACCAGGGAAGAAAGTGGTCAGTCATAAACTCCACATACTTTGCAGAGGTCATCTTTACACCTTTGGGGGCCCTAAAGGGGCTGACCAGCTCTGTTCCCATGATTCTGGCTCAAAATATGACTCCACCGCTGCCTTGCTGACGTCGCAGCCTTGTTGGAACAGGATGGCCGTCCACCAACCATCCACTACTCTATCCATCTGAACCATCCAGGGTTGCACGGCACTCATAAGTGAACAGGACTGTTTGAAAATTAGTCTTCATGTATTTTTCTGCCCAATGCAGCCGTTTCTGCTTGTGAGCATTGGTTAGTGGTGGCCGAATAGAAGGTTTATGCACAGCTGCAAGACTCTGGAGGACTCTACACCTTGATGTCCGTGGGACTCCAGAGGCACCAGCAGCTTCAAATATCTGTTTGCTGCTATGTAATGGTATTTTAGCAGCTGCTCTCTTGATCCGATGCATGGATCTGGCAGAAATCTTCCTCAATGTACCTTTATCTGCACGAACCATCTGTTCTCTGAATCATCCACAAATCTCTTAATAGTGCGATGATCACGCTTACGTTTTCGTGACATATCTAATGTTTTCATACCTCGTCCAAGGCATTGAACTATTTCACTCTTTTCGGAGCAGAGAGATCCTTTTTCTTCTCCATATTGCTTGAAAATGGTGCACTGCTTAATAATGTGGAACACCCTCCTTTAGTAGTTTTTCCCTAAATTGGGCTCACAGTCCAATCGAATTATCACAGGTGTCCGAGATTGTTTTCAGTGATCAAAAGAGACACACAATGACATCCATGTGTTAAACTGAAAAACAAAATATTTAATCTTTGTGACACTTGAATAGAATTTGCATAATAATGTGGAACGCGGTGTAGTATTGAGTATGCATTCCATGTTGGTTCTGTTTTACATAAGGGAATGGGAGAAAGAACTGGGTTTGGAACTTACCCTCCCTCAGGTTCATCTGATTATTAAATTGACGCATAGCTCCTCCCTCAGTTCCCGTATCCAGGAGTCTTCTTATAAATTTCTCGCTGGGTAGTATAAAACCCCATACCGTTCGGCTCAGATATTTCCTACTGCTGATGCTCGTTGTTGGAGAGGCTGCGACCAACGTGGTATTCTTCACCTTTAGTGGATGTCAGGTACCTGATTGGAGACTGAAATGATGAGGTCAGCCTCACTTGTGTCACTAGCCCTGACCCCACTGGAAGTGGAACAGAGGGTGTCTAGGGACCAGGGGGACAAGAGCGCCAGCAGATGTTGTTTGCAGCTCTTGCAGCTGGAGACTTTGGAAGACTGATGAACCTCTGATTCAGGAACAGTAGTGATATGCAGAGCTGGTATGATAGGTTGCCAGGTGTGCACCAGAGCAAGGCAGGAAGCTGGGATGGGAGACAGGAGCAATGGCATAGGAATAGCCGGGGTCATCAATGGGCGGACAGTGAGGTGCCAAATCATAAGCAAGCCAAAGTCAGGAGCAGAGCCGAAGTCAGGAACCAGTATCAAGCAGGAGAGTAATCACAGTCAGGTCTGGAACAAGCCGGGTCAGCAAAAAGGAAATAACACAGGAACGAGCAGGAAACGGGGAACAGCTGAAGACCAGCCAGCACTCAGCACAGGCAGAGGCACCTTTTAAATAGTCCGTCTGGCGCCAATCTTCACCGTGCGTGTGCACATGCGCGTGCATGTGCGTGATCGTGCATTTCTTTGTGCATGCGCACTTCTATTTGCCAAACGTCTCACCGGGATTCCCTTACAGTGGACTTGCCCCAAAATTGCAGCCTTTTGGGATGCAATCACTCCTTGGATCCAGAAACTGACTTTAAGCCACATCTCCTAGATTGTAAGCTCCAAGGAGCAGGGCCCTCCTTTCCCTCTTGTATTGAACTGTATTGTTGCTGTATTGTCTCCCGTTATATTGTAAAGCGCTGAGCAAACTGTTGGCGCTATATAAATCCTGTATTATAATAATAATAATAGAGAAATCTCCCCTCTGCCTCCTGTTTCATGTGACCTCATCTTCTCTGAAATTGTATAAAAAAAAGTGTCATTCCCCATCTTCTGAACGCAGCTAAATCCTTGATTCCTAGATTCTGGAAACTATCTGCATGTCCAACACTTGCTGTCTGGAAGAGGGAGATGGATACAATTATGGCGGCTGAGCGATGGGTGGTTGGGAATCGTGGGGAGACATTTAAAGCCATTTGGCAGGGATGGATGTATTATTCCTCCTGAGATATCAGATGATTGATTATTTTCCTGTAGAATGGATACATTGTATACCCCTATGCTGTTGTTCATACCCACGCGGGTGTTGGTCATTATTTCTTGGGCAGGGTGTTTGTTTTACTCTGTCTTATTTCCTCTTTCCCCTACCCCTCCCTCCCCTTTTTTTTCTTCTCTTTTTTTCTCTCCCCCTCTCTTTCTTGAGTAATGGCGTTCCTGGGTAACATTGGCACCCAGCTTATGTGTGGCCTGCAGCTCTTCTAGTTTATATCTGATGCCTTATTGTTTGTTTGTTTATTTGTCTGGCCAATATGAATGTATTTGGTGATACTTTTGTATAATCTGAAAATTTCAATAAGGTTTAATTATATAAAAAAAATTAATGGCACCTCATCACTTCAGCACACCTAATATGAATTGCTATGTGGTGTGGTAATGAGTGCATTAATGCAAAAGCACAGTGTGAACAGACCATGACTGTGATATGCTAAATGATTTTGTGTGGTCTCTGTAAGGATGGGTATCTGTGTCATGGTGACTGGACAGTCAGCATTGCCTAAATGTTAGTACATCAGTATGGGGAAGACACACTCACATCCTTGTCCAGGGCTGCTAGTCCTAGAGGCTATCCACTGCTCACTGAGAAATGAGCCGCTGGACAAGAGGCTAGGGGCAGGGCCAGCATAACTCTGAAAGACAGCACCCCCTTCCAATTAGAATGCACACCTCCCTCCAAATGTCCTCTGACCTCTGTATAACAAAGGGAAGACAAGTAAAGGAGACTGTTACTAGAGGGAAAAGGACAGCCGGCTAATTCTAGAGGGAAAAGGACAGCCGGCTAATTAGGCTAATTAGGCAGATATTGAGCATTTCCTTGTGACAACTGGGGAGGAGGAGACTGTGTGGGCCCTGCCCACAGTTTGCTGTGTACACCATGCCTCTTTTACAGTGTATTGGACTCATCCTGCTTCAAACTGAACCTGCCCCCTTGCTGACCCAATGGAGCCTGGGCCCAGTATGGGAGGGTTGACTGTACCCCCTCTATCAGCAGCCCTGCCTGTAGTATGTTAAAATTTATATTTAGCTTAAAAAGGTTATGAGGCTCAAAATATTATTGTTGCAATAATTTATACATAATAAATGACTTCAATTGAACATGTATGGCCATGAAAGTGTTCAGGTTAACAATTCTTCCAAACTGTATGTACTTACTTTCTGATACTTAAGGCACAGGCTGTCAGGGAGCGAGGAGCCAGACACACAAGGAGGTGCAATTAAAGGTAGGTTTATTTACACAGAAACAAGGCAAGAGTCTATGCAATCTGACAGCAACAGCGGATGACTTGGTGGGACAGAAGTTCTCCTGCCAAGGTCGTCTTCCAGGATGATCAAGTCGAGAACCAGTGGGAATTGTAGCCAAAGCCGGGGTCAGAAGCCAGGAAGAATGGTCGCCAGAGCTGGGGTCAGAAGCCAGAAAGAATGGTCGCCAGAGCCGGGGTCAGAAGCCAGGAGGAGTCTTAGCCAAAGCCGATTCGGTATCCAGGAGAGCAAAGAGTTAACTGAACAGGAGCTTGCTGCTGTGCAACAGACAGGACATGAATGGAATGCACAGCTGCAAACAGCAGACTTAAATGTGATAAGCCGCCACCTCCTGGGATGAGCCGCAGAGGGCTGAAAGCATAAAGGATCCCACAATGCTTTGCTGACCTAAGATGGATGCCAGCACATTGAGCAGCACAAGCCCTGAGGAAAGGTAGGACCTTGATAGTACTTCCTCCTCAAGGGCCCCTCCGTGGCTCAACATAAGGCTTCTGGGGAAAGCGAGCATGAAAAGCGCGGAGGAGGGCAGGAGCATGAACATCCTGCCCTCCGTCCTGTGGCGAGAACAACTAAGGCAATACAGCGGGTTGGAACCCATAGTTAGCCATGAAGGGAGACATCCCGGAGGTGGAGTTGACAGCCGAGTTCCTCGCAAACTCTGCCCATGGCAGGAGATCGACCCAATTGTCTTGATGGTCTGAGATATAGCAGCGAAGGAATTGTTCCAGGGCCTGATTGGAACGCTCCGCAGCCCCATTGGACTGCAGGTGGTAGGCCAAAGAGGAGAGCTTGATACCCAACTGGGAGCAGAAGGCGCGCCAGAACCTGGACACAAACTGGCTCCCACGGTCCGAGACAATCACCTTAGGCAACCCATGCAAGCGAAAGATCTCCCTGGAGAAAACCGTAGCCAGTTCTTGCGCAATCGGCAATTTCTTGAACGGAACACAATGGCACATCTTGGAGAAACGATCAATGACCATAAGAATGACCGTATGGCCTTAAGACGCAGGGAGGTCCACAATGAAATCCATGCCCAGGTGTGACCAGGGACGCTCCCTATTGGGAATGGGTTGCAGAAGACCAAATGGAAGATGCCGAGGAGATTTATTCTGGGCACAGACAGAACATGCTGCTAGATATGAGGAACGGAGAGATGGTGTCAGGGCTCTGGGAATGACCAGAGGTGTGTGGACCGACACAGGGAAACACAGACTTCAGGTATAGCGTGTAAACAAGATAATTTATTAAGGACAACACAAACATAAACGCAGTGCAACAAACCAAACCCAAAACTAACATAAATACATACAACAAGGTGAAACAAACCCAAACCTAAACTGATATATATATATATATGGAGCACAACGTAGTCAGGCGGGCCGGGTCGGTAGCTAACGGCAAACAGGGTACCAGGAGCGAGAGGAAGAGTGGTCAGGAATAGCCGAGGTCAGGACAGGCGGAGTTCATTCAGAGTCAGGTTCAGAGTCAGGATCAAAGCAGGATCAGGCAGGAAGCAGACAGGATGCAGGTACAGGGGCTCATGGGAAACATACACCAAGACACTGATCACAGGCCTGGTCCTGCTTAAATACACCTCCTGCAATCAGCCTCAGGTGATGGCCTGATTGCAGGAGTGAGATTCTGGCTGCTGAGAGCACCCGCTGGCCAGCCTTGGTACTGCAGCCCACAAGGCAGGTGAGTCCCACCACCATTGGCGAGTCCATTCCTGACAGATGGCCACCAGAATAGATGAGAAATGACCCAAGACAACTGGTTCCTCCCCGGATGACCGGCAGTCTTGGAATTATGGTAGGTACGCAGCAGGCAGGTGCACAATCCCTCAGGTACTAAACATCTACCAGCCGGTCTCTCAGAGGGAACATCAGTTTGAGCCGCCAAAATCTGCTCCCCAAGGGGAGAAGTCAGGCTGGTACGAATGGCAGCCAGGATCTGATCCAAAGGTATGACCGAGGTTGGCTCAGAGTCCTCCCTGGACAGCTCAGAGTATTGCCGCGGCAAGGCATCAGCCCTGACATTCTTGGAGCCAGGCAAATGGGAGACCACATAGTTAAAACGCGACAAGAACAGAGACCATCTGGCCTGACGGGGCGTCAACCTCTTAGCCTGCGAGAGATACATCAGGTTCTTGTGGTCAGTGAGAATGAGAACCGGAACCGCAGAACCCTCGAGCAGGTGCCTCCATTCCTTGAGAGCCTGAATAATGGACAACAACTCCCTGTCTCCAATCTGGTAGTTGCATTCTGCGGAGGAAAGCTTCCTGGAGTAGAACCCACAGGGAAGTAGGGGTCCATCGGGCGACCGACGCTGAGACAGGAGGGCGCCTACTCCTGTCTCAGATGCATCAACCTTGAGGACAAAGGGCAACCCAGGATTGGGATGAGACAGTATCGGAGCTGAAGCGAAGGCGGATTTCAGAGCTTCGAAAGCTAAGATGGCTTCGGATGACCACTCGTGGGGATTACTGCCCTTTTTGGTCAGATCTGAGAGAGGCTTGGCCAGCGTGGAGAGGTTCCTGATAAACTTCCGATAATAGTTGGCGAATCCCAAAAAGCGCTGAATGGACCGAAGACCACTGGGACGAGGCCACTGCAGAACCGCTGAAACCTTCTGAGGGTCCATGGAGAATCCCACAGCGGAAATGATGTAGCCCAAAAAGGCAACCTGGGATCTGTGAAATTCACACTTCTCGAGCTTACAGAAAAGCTCGTTCTCACGTAACCGTTGCAGCTCCTGCTTGACATCCTGGATATGAGACTCCATAGACACAGAGTAAACCAGGATGTCGTCCAAGTAAACCACCACGCACTGCTGCAACAAGTCACGAAAGACATCATTAATGAACTCCTGAAAGACTGCGGGCGCGTTACACAACCCGAAGGGCATAACCAGGGATTCATAGTGGCTGGTTGGTGGCTGGTGTTGAACGCGGTCTTCCACTCGTCGCCCTCCTTGATCCGTACGAGGTTGTACGCAGCCCTAAGGTCGAGTTTAGCAAAGACCGTTGCTCCCTTGAGGCGGTCGAACAACTCGGTAATCAACGGAATTGGGTAAGCATTCTTAATCGTGATTCGTTTGAGACCCCTATAATCAATGCAAGGCCTCAATTCACCGCCCTTCTTTTTCAAGAGGAAAAAGCCAGCTCCTGCTGGGGAAGTAGACTTGCGAATGTGCCCCCAGGAAAGCGCATTCGCAACGTACTCCTCCATGGCCTGATTCTCTGCAACTGAAAGAGGATACACCCTGCCACGAGGAGGAGTGGCAATGGGTTGCAAAGCTATGGCACAATCGTATGGACGATGAGGAGGCAGAGCACCGGCACGCACCTTGTCAAACACGTCCAGGTACTCCCCATTGTCAGTGGGCAACACAGAGTCCGAGGAGGCACACAACACCTTAACAGGTCTACGGATGCAACCAGCCCCACACTGTGGAGACCACGAGAGAATCTCAGCCAACCGCCAATTAAAGGTCGGATTGTGCTTCTGAAGCCAGGGATATCCCAAAACCACGGAGTAGTGCGGAGAAGAAATTACCTGGAAACAGGCCAACTCCCTGTGAACAGCCCCAATAGCTACTTCAACCGGCAGGGTCTCATGGGTAACCTGCGGCGGTTGCAGGGGCCTGCCATCTATTGCCTCGAGAACCAATGGAATAACTCAAGCCTGCAGAGGAATGGAGGACAACGGTAATTAGCGGTTGGGGGCAAAAAACGTAGGCGCCAATCGGTTAGGAGGCCTCCGCAGAAGCTCCTTAAGTGAAGGCCTCTCCCTGAGCCTGGTGTCAATCAGGATTAGGAAGGAAATGAGTGCTTCGAGCTCCACAGGCAGTTCTTTGGCTGCAATCTTGTCCTTCAACACATCTGAGAGACCATGAGAGAAGCAGCCACCAGAGCCTCATTGTTCCAACCCACCTAACGGTTCGTGAACCCTGATGCATGGACATGAGCAGCTTGGCAGCAGAGGCGGAGTGAACAGGCATTTCGAATACCCTACGGAAGGAGGCAACAAAACCGGCAAACTCGTGAATCACAGGGTTATCGTTCTCCCAGAAGGGATTTGCCCAGGCCACGGCCTTGTCCGAGAGCAGCGAGATTAGGAAGCCCACCTTTGACCTCTCAGTAGGAAAAGCGTGGGGTATCAACTCAAAATATATGCCCACTTGGTTAAGGAAACCCCGACACTGACTTGGCTCACCCCCAAAGCACTGTGGAAGGGGGACTGAACCAGTCATACCTCTGGGCACCGCAGGTGCAGCAGCAGATGCAGAGGTAGGCGCAACAACCGGAGCAGCAGTGGGAGCGACCACAGGAGTGACAGCCGGCCTAATTGCACCAGGAGCAAGGTGCGCTGTGCGTGCTAGCAGCGTCAGCAATGCCTGAGCGAACTGATCCAACAAGAGATCGTGCTGATCAAATCTGGCAACCAACATAGGGAGCGAGGGTGTACCTGCACCGTCAGGATTCATGGCATTCGTATAGTGTCAGGGAGCGAGGAGCCAGACACACAAGGAGGTGCAATTAAAGGTAGGTTTATTTACACAGAAACAAGGCAAGAGTCTATGCAAGTCTGACAGCAACAGCGGATGACTTGGTAGGACAGAAGTTTTCCTGCCGAGGTCATCTTCCAGGATGATCAAGTCAAGAACCAGCGGGAATCATAGCCAAAGCCGGGGTCAGAAGCCAGGAAGAATGGTCGCCAGAGCCAGGGTCAGAAGCCAGGAAGAATGGTCGCCAGAGCTGGGGTCAGAAGCCAGGAAGAATGGTTCGGCAGAGCCGGGGTCAGAAGCCAGGAGGAGTCTTAGCCAAAGCGGAGTCGGTATCCAGGAGAGCAAAGAGTTAACTGAACAGGAGCTTGCTGCTGTGCAACAGACAGGACACGAATACAATGGACAGCTGCAAACAGCAGACTTAAATGTGATAAGCCGCCACCTCCTGGGAGGAGCCGCAGAGGGCTGAAAGCATAAAGGATCCCACAATGCTTTGCAGACCTAAGATGGATGCCAGCACATGGAGCAGCACAAGCCCTGAGGAAAGGTAGGACCTTGATACAGGCTATATGTAGGCCCTTACTAATGCTCTCAGTATAGCCTCCTCTGTAGATAAAATTCATTCTTCCATTCAAAAGGTCAATGTGAGACCTTAGTAGCCAGAGAAGGTTATCGCATTGGGCTGTTAAATAGCGGTGGACTTAGCTTCAAGTTAGAGCAGATGTCACAGCTTATGTGTATACACTGCATATTCTCTAGATCATTTTCTGACAGGTATACTTTGAAAACAACTCCTGAATCAAGGCTTATGTCATTGGGAGGCTCCTGTGCCTGACATGCACTCGCTTGTATGTACACATTTTTGGCTGCATACAGCACTGAAACTTGCATCAGGCGTACAACATTAATTACATACTGTACATTAAAGTGGAGCTTCACTCTTTCAATCAACATTGACTATTTTTACCAAAGATTTTATTAAGCATGTTGAAAGAAATATACAAACCATGACAAATGGTATGATACAAAGCAATACCAAACAATAGAGGATAGGGAAACATCATACAACAAACACAGAAATACACATATAAGACCCACGTTGGGGTCTAGATAACACTGTGTAAGGCAGAGAGCCGCAAGGCCCACAACCACATTCAGAAATATATAAGCTACATGCAAGAAGGCAGCAAAAAAAACACAGAGAGCCATGCCCTCATGAGCAATGTTTTCCCTGAGAATCATAGATTTGTTAGATAACAATAACAAATGATAGACAATTGGTCTAATATAAAAAAAACATATGAAAGAAGAGAGATTGAAGAAAAAAGTCAAGTAGATCCAGGGAAGGCCAAGGGGCAAAACAGACCCCCATCCCCCCCTGCAATCCATAGAAACCAGGAAAACAAGAGGAAGAAAAAGAGCGGAGAGAAGAAAGAGACAGGCCAGCAAAGAAAAAGAGTTTGCATGGGGTGGGAGAGCCGGGAGACACAATCCCCACAGAAGGGGAATGGAGAGGGGAAACCCAACATATCATAGATTAGTAGGTTTCATGGTAAAACTTGAAACCAGATGGTAAACATTAACTTAATCCTTATGCTGCTAGCATTTGTAACTAGATAGGAACGTATATCATATTTACTTGTTTTAAACCTTTTTTTTTTTACATTTCTTCAGTTATTTCCTGGTTTTTATACCTAGGTAAAATATGTCACACATCCCAAGAGCCTTCAGGAGGGGAGGGAGGGCTATCAGCTAAGCCAATGCCTGAGCAAAGGTCAGATGGATTCCAAGAAGTAAATCATCTGTCCTTACTCAAGATGGCCACTGCCAGAAATACTAGGGTGGTGTTTTTCAGAATGAATACTCAGCAAAATAAAGCAGTGAAGCATGGATGGATGGGTGAGTTTGCTTTGAATATTAATAATGAATTAAATTGCATTTTTGGTTTGTGGTGCTCAGATGCAGTGCAATTCCACTTTAAAGGGTAAGTTTACTTGCATTTATTACTAATTCACATGAGTTCATGTATATAGAAATGGGGAACTACAGTGTTATAGCTGCATTTTTGTTGCATGTCATTTTCAGTCTGTTTCCCAATTCTGAATCATTAAATAATGGCACAATAAAACGTCAGAGAGCAGTAGAGTTCTGCAATAAGCAAACAGGACATGCAAAATTGGTATACTATAGTAATTAATCAAATATCTCCACCTAACTGTAATGATTACACTAAAGTGAGACTTGATTGGCTGCTATAAACTACTGCATTTTGCGCATTACCTCTGTGCTTTTCTCTATAGTTTGCTAAATAAACAAGAGAGGTACTGTGAGAATGATGTGCAGTTACAAAAATGGGGCTCAGGGTAGAGAGAAAGGCTGCAGAACTTCGGAGCTGGCTTACACATAGGGGGTTATTTAAAAAAGCTGGAGAGTGCAAAATCTGGTACAACTCTGCATATAAACCAATGAGCTTCCAGGTTTTATTGCGAAAGCTTCATTAAACAAGCTGATGTTGGAAACTGATTGGCTACCATGCACAGTTGCACCAGATTCTGAGTGCTCTAGTTTTAGTAAATCTCCCTCATAAATCAAAACTTACCAGCATCTCTGTATGGCGCTCTGGTTAATAATTTACTTCTCCTACCCTTGTATTGAAACAATTCTTGTTAAAGGTATACTGCAATAAAACTGAAAATTAAACATTAGAAACATATAGGGAACACTATCTACCTTCTCAATACCTAATTGTCTTGTTATATGATTCAATAATTTTTTTTTTAGTATATTTCCATATTAGAAATGTCTGTGAACATTTTTGGCAATGATAGTGACAAATAAAGGAGGACACACTCAATTTCCATAGTATGCCACCAGTGGTTACTGTCCAAACAGCAGCTTTAACCACTTGCCGCCCAGCCACTGTAGATATATGGCGGCAGGGCGGCACTGGCAGGCAAAACCACGTTTTAAAACGTGTGTTTTGTAAACAAATAGGGGGCGCGCGCAAGGTGCGCCGCCACCCTATCTGTCCCGCCGATCACCGTCGCAGATGTGAGTCGCCGGGTCACAGCCGGTCCTTAGCGGCTATCTCCCGGCGATCTTCGGCAAACAGTGAAAGACAGCACAGCTGCAGTAGCTGTGCTGTCTGTCACTTCCCTGTCAGCTCGAGGATGAGCTGATCGAGAAAGAACAGTTTCTCTTTCTCGATCAGCCGTGTCCCGTTCAGTACACACCCCCGCCCCCTAGTAAAACACTCCCCTCACTTCTATAACCCTGCCCTGCAAAATAAAGTTAACCCCTTCCTCCCCATTGCCATTAGTACAGTGTCAGTGTTTTTTTTTTTGCACTGATCACTGTATTAGGGTTTTTGGGGATGTCAGTGACCCCAAGTCAGTACCCCCCAATGTCAGAATGTCCGCCGCAGTCCCGCCATAAGTTGCTGGTCGCTGTAATAAGTCCCTGATCGCCGCCATAATTCGCTGATCGCCACCATTATTAGTATAAAAAAAACCCTAAAAATCCCAGTATCTTTCCTGCCATTTGTAAACGCTATAACTTTCACGTAAACCAATTAATTTACATGTATTGGGTTTTTTTTTTAGAAAAGACATGTCACAGAATGCATTTTGGCAGAAATTTATGACTAAATTTGATTTTTGCATTTTTTTTACTGGACATGTTTTATAGCAAAAAGTCCAAAATATTGTTTTTTTTCCTCAAAATTGTCAGCCTTTTTTTTATAGCGCAAAAAATAAAAACCGCACAGGCAATCAAATACCACCAAAAGAAAGCTCAATTTGTGGGGAAAAAAAAGATGTAAATTTCATTTATGTATCGTATTGCATGACCGCGCAATTGTCCATTAAACTAGCGCAGTGCTGTATAGCAGAAAAATGGCGTAAATTGCAGTATCTATACCATAGTTTGTAGACACTATAACTTCCACACAAAGCAATCAATATACACTTATTGGGATTTTTTTTACCAAAAACATGTAGCAGAATACATTTTGGCATAAATTTATAACCAACTTTGAGTTTACTATATACTTTTTATAGCTGAAAGTAAAAAATATTGTTATTCTTCAAAATTTTTGGCCTTTTTTTGTTTATAGCGTGAAAAATAAAAAGCGCACAGGTGATCAAATTACACCGAAAGAAAGCTCTATTTGTGTGAAAAAAGGACATAAATTTCGTTTGGTAGCAGCATTGCATGACCGCGCAATTATCAGTTGAATTAGTGCAGCGCCGAGTAGCAAAAAGAGGCCTGGTCATTAAGGGAGGTAAATCCTCAGGAGGTCAAGTGGTTAACAGGAGCATATTTACAATAAGATTGGGGGGGGGGGGGATGGTGTCTCTCTTATGTTAAACAAGTCATAAATAGCTACACAACCTAAAACAAGAGTGAACCATCCCCATTTAGCTCAATGCCCATGCTTATTTGATCCAATCTATTGCAAGTTAAGGTCAAAGTCCAGCTGAAACAATTTCTTGTAAGACAATATAGCCATAAAAAGGACGCTGCAAACATAAAATGTGCATTATATCAATAAGAACCACTTTAACAACCAAAGTGACCAAGTGTGTAACAAATGAAGATTAGTCCATCCTGGCACAATTCTGAATAAACTAAAAAGTTAAGTTTTTCTATCATGAATAAAAAATGCTCCCCTTCTCAAATAAAGATTAGTCCATCCTGCAACAGTTTAAATAAACTTCTCAAGAAAGTTCAGTCTCTCCACCGTGAATAGTAAGTGATCCAGTGTTCAAACTCCTCTCCCCAGCAGACTAGGACTCACCAGACAACAATGCCTCTCTTTTTACAGATGGCATATAACGCGTACACAGATGACTTCCATCTAATATGGCTTCTGGTCCCGACTCTCCTCTCTTGGGGGACTCCACATATGGTGAACAAGAATGAAAAAAGGGTCTCCAATAGTGTTCAACTGTTTAACTAAAAAGCACTTTATTTATATTATAAACACACTCACAAGAAAGTAAAACAATCCATTACTCAAGTAACTTGGCCTGCAAGATGTATAGTGCCAGAAGGAACATTAAGCCATGGTCTTGGTTTCACCCGATATCTACTGTGTCACTTCCAATACGTCACTTGAGACACCACCGCTGACTTTTTATCTGGTTGCAGCATGACCAGCGCCCCAACGTTTTGTCTATTTCAACAATGTCAGACATTATAGAGAGATAGTACTTTCTTGAGAAGTTTATTTAAACTGTGGCAGGATGGACTAATCTTTGTTATACATCTAGTCACTTTGGTTTTTACTGTGGTGCTTTCTTGATTTAATGCACATTTTATGTTCACATCGTCTTTTTTATTGCTATGTTGCATTACATATGTTGGGCAAAATAAATTAAAGACTGCAGCAAGATTACACATTGTATTAATATGTTTGGGGTATTGTATGTCTGTAGTAGAGTTGGGTGATTCAATTTTTAAAGTGGTTGTAAAACCTTCTTTGTGCAGCAGAGCCCCCAGCCCCCTCAATACTTTCCTGAACCTCATCACGATCCAGTGATGTGAATGACAGCCTCGGCTGTCCCGGGTCTCTGCCTCCTTATTGGTTGAGACAAGAGTGGGAGCCAATGGCAATCACAGCCAGTCAGCCAATGAGGGGAGAGAGGGGATGGGGCCAAGATTCCACTCCGTGTGTGAATGGACGCATGGAGCATTCTTAGCAAATAGTGATATACACTGCTCAAAAAAAATAAAGGAACAATTTGAAAACACATCAGATCTCAATGGGGAAAAATACCCTGCTGGATATCTATACTGATAGGGACTGGGTAATGTGTTAGGAACCTAAGGATGCCCCATCATTTTATCGAAATGAAAATTATTAACTGAATTCAAAGACACCTGAAAATCAAAGTGAAAAAAAATTATACAGCAGGCTAGGGCTTTTTCCTTTAGGCATGCTTTGGATTGCTGCATGTAACTCAGCTTTGAATGTGTCATTTTCCATTACTTCCATCACCTCCAAAGGAAGTTTAAGTTTAAGAACTCTGGAGTCTAGTAAGTATTTAAAGATGTCTGATTGCCCAGTGTAAGATTTGTGAAAGGACTCCCAGGTCTTATCTTGTAGAAGGATCGGTAATAGTGAGTGAATTATGTTGCTGTTTTTGCAGAAGCATAGTGGATTTTACCTTGACCACTTTTAATTTGGGGAATGTAGGGTTGTGCCTACCTTCTACACAAGGCTGGTGCTAATACATTTTCCAGCCTGTTTCCTCCATGTAATATTTTTGGTCCATCCGGTGAAATGCTCTCTTGGATTCCGAATCCAACAATTTCTAGATACAGTATATTTCTGGATATAAGCTTTGTGAGCCCCTAATAGTAATGAACAAGACACTGATCATATTTTTTAAAGGAAACTAGTAGATCTGATTACAGGGATTCTAAAATGAAGGGGTCAGTTAGGAGGGCCTCATTCATTTTCCAGTTGTAATATCTTGGGCCAAAGTAACTTATTTCAACATCTTCACTAACATGTGCATGGTCTAATAGCGTGATATCATGCATATAAGCTGAGTGTTCTCAGGGTAGGTGGTAGAGGTTAAAGAAATTAAGGTCTAATCTGGAGCAAGAAGTGTGGGCTGCCAAGTAATATGAATAATCTTTTGTTTTTGTAACTTGTATAAAGAATATTTGACTCATTTATGTTTTAAGTAAGCTAATGAGGATTTACTTGAGGAGGTGTCAGAAGGGGATTTAGACAGAGACTAACGCCTCCTGCCAAAAAATGAGTCCATCTCTAAAGCCTTCCTATTCAATGGTTTGTTTTGAGACAGTACAGGTTTGCTATAGTTACTTTAGTTTCCCATGAGGAAAATTCATCTTATCTCTGTGTCTTGTAGATGACCCTCAAGGTTAAAGGGTACAAACTTGTGAGACTCCCACAACGACACCACAAAACCTAAGTCTTGCATGCTGGAATTTTACAAAAGACCAAGCTAGGGGATGCTTACATCTAAAAATGTGTTTTTTGCAAGCAAATAACTTTTCCTTTAAGCCTTTAACATTTTAAGATATAACACTTCATAAGTCCAAGCTTAAGGTTACAATGCATGGAGAGACAATCAGGCTCATGAAAAATAGCACTATCAAAGTTAGACACACCACCTTAATTATTTAGATGTCAGTGCACACCCCTAGTACTTGCTGCACTGCCTGTATGTGTATATTACCAAAGTTAGAACTGAGACCTTGACATAACAGTAGAAAAAACATGAGGAGGAACAAAATAATCTGACCCTGCTAACAGGCAGAGGGAAAATGTAATTGAAAAAAACAGCATGAAGATAGAGAAACAGTTATATTATCTGGAGGACTAGCAGATAAAAGACACTGCGAGATCTGCGTGAGTTGCGCCTTTGATTTTTTACTTCAGATTTGAGTCTCTTGTGGTCACCATCTTCCAAGTTGGCTTTGCAGGGAGTTCCAGTAGGTCAAGATGGTCAGACCACCCAGGGAGTGATGAAACTAGGAAATCCATTTTGGGGACAAAGGTACTCTAATTCCGAGGGGTGGCATTATATCATTCTATTGTGTAATAAGGGAGAAAGGATATCATCAGGGGCGGACTGACAACTCATGGGGCCCCCGGGGAATAGGGGATCATGAGGCCCCTGTGTCCTTGGCCAAACTCAAAAAAGCCTATGAAAAAGGTACCAGGGGCATCTCATGGGGCCCCCTACTGACCCCGGGCCCTCGGGCAGTGCCCGAGTTTCCAAATGGTCAGTCCGCCCCTGGATATCATAATCTGTGGAAGAACCTTGGGTATGGAGTAGAACCAGTAGAGGTTATAAGTAGAGATGAGCGAATCGAACTCGGCGAAGTGGAATTCGTTTCGAATATTAGGAAAATTTTGATTCGCGAATCAAAATTTTTCCTAAAATGGCGGCGACATGTGCGGCGACGGAGCGGGGATGTCTGGGAAGGCGCGCAGACAAGGCGCGCTGACCCATAATGCATTCATTCATGACATGTGATCGCATTAGCCAATCAGCAGCCAGCCAGCCAGCACTGTGTAATGGTCGAGCTATAAATGGCGGCCATTTTAGAATTCTCCATTTGCCTCCAGTCATTCAAGAGAGGCAGACCTGGCTGTATTCAGGGAGAGAGTTAGGGACACAGAAACGTTAGTTAGGGACACAGAAACGTTAGTTAGGGACACAGAAACGTTACTTAGGGCCACAGAAACGTTACTTAGGGCCACAGAAATGTTACTTAGGGCCACAGAAACTTTACTTAGGGACACAGAATCGTTACTTAGGGCCACAGAAACGTTACTTAGGGCCACAGAAACGTTACTTAGGGCCACAGAATCGTTACTTAGGGCCACAGAAACGTTACTTAGGGCCACAGAATTGTTACTTAGGGACAGACACAGACTTGTTACTGAGAGACACAGAATTGTTACTGAGGGCCACAGAACCGTTACTTAGGGCCACAGAAACGTTACTTAGGGACACAGAATTGTTACTCAGGGACAGACACAGAATTGTTACTCAGGGACAGACACAGAATTGTTACTGAGGGACACAGAATTGTTACTGAGGGACACAGAATTGTTACTGAGGGACACAGAATTGTTACTCAGGGACACAGAATTGTTACTGAGGGACACAGAATTGTTACTGAGGGACACAGAATTGTTACTCAGGGACAGACACAGAATTGTTACTCAGGGACAGACACAGAATTGTTACTGAGGGACACAGAATTGTTACTGAGGGACACAGAATTGTTACTGAGGGACACAGAATTGTTACTCAGCGACAGACACAGAATTGTTACTCAGGGACAGACACAGAATTGTTACTGAGGGACACAGAATTGTTACTGAGGGACACAGAATTGTTACTGAGGGACACAGAATTGTTACTCAGGGACACAGAATTGTTACTGAGGGACACAGAATTGTTACTGAGGGACACAGAATTGTTACTCAGGGACAGACACAGAATTGTTACTCAGGGACAGACACAGAATTGTTACTCAGGGACAGACACAGAATTGTTACTCAAGGACAGACACATAATTGTTACTGAGGGACACAGAATTGTTACTGAGGGACACAGAATTGTTACTGAGGGACACAGAATTGTTACTCAGCGACAGACACAGAATTGTTACTCAGGGACAGACACAGAATTGTTACTGAGGGACACAGAATTGTTACTGAGGGACACAGAATTGTTACTCAGGGACACAGAATTGTTACTCAGGGACACAGAATTGTTACTGAGGGACACAGAATTGTTACTGAGGGACACAGAATTGTTACTCAGGGACACAGAATTGTTACTCAGGGACAGACACAGAATTGTTACTCAGGGACACAGAATCGTTTAATTAAAGAGTATGTCAGACAACATGCAGAGGAGTGGCAGAGGAGGCAATGTTTTAGGAGCGAGCAGACGTGGCAGCAGAGGAAGGGGTCGAGGCAGCACTAGTCGCAGCCAGAGGCCAGTGCTCCCGGTGTCATCCAGTGGTCGTGTCTCCACCGACAACCCTGCCATCATCGATTGGTTGGCTCGGTCGTCTTCCTCTTCCCAGGTCACCTCTGACACCTACAGCCAACGGTCGGTGGGTACGTCAGACACAACCGTTAGTTGGCATGGCCCGGGAGCAAGCCCACTGAAATCACGTGTCCTCTACCTGCCCCTGTCCTTTGGTGTTCCCTCACCAAGCGAAGTATCGCATGCTGTGGGCTCAGCCCCACTGTACAGTGAGGAAGAGCTAACAGAGGGCGGTCAGGAACGGGGGAAGACATCCGCCTCTTCAGCAGCCAGGCGAAGAAGTACTGGCGAGGAGAGTGGCTCGGTAGCCGGTCTAGAGACAGGTCTGTCTCCTGACCCACACGCAGCCGAGGGGGCTAGTAGTGAGGCGGAGACCCTAATTGATGATGATGAGGCTGATCGCACTTGGCAGCCTCGTCGTCATCAGGCTATTGCTTCCGCATCATCAGGAGAAGAGGGTGGCAGCTTGGCAGCGAGCAAAACAGTCGGTGGGTTGCCCAGGAGGCAGCAGGGTCGCAGCAGTGTCAGTGGAGGCAAACGGCCACGGAGTACAGCACCAGCTCCACTGCAGCCTACCACCACGGCCAGTAGTGGTGCCGGTGTGCACGGAGGAAGCAGCAGTCAGCCAGTGAGGAGTATCGGGGGCAAAGTTTCCTACTCGGCGGTGTGACAATTTTTTGTCAAGCCGCCCGAGGAAGTAAACGTAGCCGTATGTCGACTATGTGGCCAGAAAGTCAAGCGTGGCCAGGGGGCCCATGTTGGGACTACAGCGTTGCGTCAGCATATGCAGCGTCGCCATTTGGTGGCCTGGGAAAACCGTGATAAAGATACGGCGGTTCTGCCTGCCCCAGCCCCCGCTCCATCACCCGCTCCATTATTTGCTCCGTCACCCGACGTCAATCGCCCTCTATCAGCCAGTCAAGGCTCCAACACCTCTGCTGAGGGGAGTTGTCGCTCGTTGGCATCTTCCGCTCGTTCTGATGCTCCTTCTCCTGCTACTCCTCTTCACGGATTCCGTCAGCAGTCTTTCTTGGAATCCGTTTCCAAGAGACAACAGTTTGCGAGCACGCACCCGACGGTGCAAAAGCTGAACGTCCTCCTGTCCAAGTTGCTGGTGCTGCAGTCCCTCCCTTTCCAAGTGGTGGACTCAGCACCTTTCCGAGAAATGATGGCTTGTGCCGCGCCGCGGTGGAGAGTGCCAAGCCATCATTTCTTCGTCAAAAAGGCAGTGCCAGCCCTGCATTCACATGTAGAAGAGATGGTGGGCCAGTCTTTGAGCATGTCGGTCTCTGCCAAAGTGCACGGCAGCACCGACGTGTGGAGCTGTAACTACGGTCAGGGACAGTACATGTCATTTACGGCCCACTGGGTGAACGTGGTGCCGTCACAGCCGCACCAGCAACTTGGACAGGTCACGCCGCTTTTGCTTGGTCCGGCAAAGATGTCCGCCTCTACCACCTCTTCTTCCGCCGTGTCCTCAGCCGCCACCCCCGTGCCAAGTCCCATTACCTGACCGGCATATCACATGTGCAGGGCGCAACGGTGTCACGCTGTGCTGCACCTGGTATGCCTTGGCGAACGTAGTCACACAGGGGAGGAACTTCTCAGTGTAATGAACAGAGAAATCGACAGATGGCTGTCTCCGCGCAAACTGAAAATCAGAACCATGTTGACCAACAACGGAAAGAACATGGTGTCTGCTCTGCGTCAAGGAAGGTTGTGCCATGCGCCATGCATGGCTCACGTGTTCAATCTGGTTGTCAAGCGGTTCCTAAAATCCACCATCCCACTACAAGACATCCTTAAAATGTCACGTAAACTTTGCATGCATTTCAGCCATTCCTACACCGCAAAGCACACCCTCCTTGAGCTGCAGCGGCAGAACGGAATTCCACAGCATCGCCTGATCTGCGACGTTGCAACAAGGTGGAATTCAACCCTACACATGTTAGACCGCCTTTACGAACAGCGAAAGGCCATCACCGATTTCCTGATGTTACAAGCGGATAAAGGTACTCCCCTGTGTAACTTCGATGTCAGCCATTGGCAGCTCATGCGTGACACCTGCCGCTTGCTCAGGCCCTTTGAGGAGGCCACGCTATTCGTGAGTCGGCAGGACTATGGGATGAACGACGTCATTCCTCTGTTGCACGTCCTGGAACAAATGCTGTTAACAATGGCTGGTCAGGGTGCGGTAGACGTGGCGCACAGATCTCAACGCCACATGACCCCTGTGGGGGCAGGACAGGAAGAAGAGGAGGAGGTAGAGGAGGACATTGGTGCTCAGGAATTATTGAGTGAAATGGGTGGTTTTTCCACTCAGCGGACAGGAGTGGAGGAGCAGGAGCATCTGGTAGAGGAGGAGGAGGAGGAGACAGAGGACCCAGACGCACCGTGGCAGTATGCTGTGGAGATGGAGGCAGGGAGTCCCTCGCATTCCTTGGCACAAATGGCCCATAGCATGCTCGGTTGCTTGCGTAGCGACAGCCGAATAATAACCATCAGACAGAGGGATGACTTTTGGCTGCCCACCTTGTTGGACCCTCGCTACCGTTCAAAAATGGTGGCCTTTTTCACACCTGCTGAGAGGGAGGCCAAAATAACGTACTATAAAAACCACCTATGTAGTCAGCTGGTCTCTGCCTTTGTGCGCCAACGTCCATCCTCAGACACTGTGGGCCCTGTGCGCTCGCGTTCCACTGCCATGGCAGCAGGGGAGGGGTGGGGTGGTAGGAGCAGTGGCAGCTCCACCAGCAGCGGCTGCCTCAGTCTGCAGTCGATGATGAGTAGCTTTCTTCACCAGCGCAGTGAGGAAACTACTAACCAGCCGCAGCAGCAGCAGCATCAGGTGGACCTGGAGCAGGACCTCAAACAACAGGCTTGGGCCTACTTGGACAGCACCCTGCCAACCGAGGTAGACAATCCCCTTGACTACTGGGCAACGAAACTTGACCTTTGGCCCCAACTAGCTGAATTTGCCCTTGAAAGGCTGTCATGCCCGGCCAGTAGCGTGGCATCGGAGCGCGTGTTTAGTGCGGCAGGAGGTATTGTAACTCTGCGGAGGACACGACTGTCCACCCAAAGTGTGGAGAGACTCACGTTTGTGAAAATTAATCAGGCGTGGATTAGTCTGGATTTCAAACCACCAGTTCCTGACACAACTGACTAAATCCGCCATGAATCATGCCCCAAACATGTGCCACTTTCAGGTCTCCTCACACTGCTGGTGTGTTCCATTTTTTGTCATAGGGTGCTGGAAGATTACGGGCCTCCCATAGCTGCTGCCAGGCCCCTAATCTGCCATGGGCCCCTATACCGCCTCCTCATGCTGCTGCCAGGTCCAGAGTCTCTCATGGGTCCCTGTACGGCCTCCCATTGCTGCTGTCTCCATCGCCACACTCTGCCATGTGCCACTTTCAGGTCTCCTCACACACTGCTGGTGTGTTCCATTTTTTGTCATAGGGTGCTGGCAGATTACGGGCCTCCCATAGCTGCTGCCAGGCCCCTAATCTGCCATGGGCCCCTGTACCGCCTCCTCATGCTGCTGCCAGGTCCACAGTGTCTCATGCCATGTGCCACTTTCAGGTCTCCTCACACACTGCTGGTGTGTTCCATTTTTTGTCATAGGGTGCTGGCAGATTACGGGCCTCCCATTGCTGCTGCCAGGCCCCTAATCTGCCATGGGCCCCTGTACCGCCTCCTCATGCTGCTGCCAGGTCCACAGTGTCTCATGGGTCCCTGTACGGCCTCCCATTGCTGCTGTCTCCATCGCCACACTCTGCCATGTGCCACTTTCAGGTCTCCTCACACTGCTGGTGTGTTCCATTTTTTGTCATAGGGTGCTGGCAGATTACGGGCCTCCCATAGCTGCTGCCAGGCCCCTAATCTGCCATGGGCCCCTGTACCGCCTCCTCATGCTGCTGCCAGGTCCACAGTGTGTCATGCCATGTGCCACTTTCAGGTCTCCTCACACTGCTGGTGTGTTCCATTTTTTGTCATAGGGTGCTGGCAGATTACGGGCCTCCCATAGCTGCTGCCAGGCCCCTAATCTGCCATGGGCCCCTATACCGCCTCCTCATGCTGCTGCCAGGTCCAGAGTCTCTCATGGGTCCCTGTACGGCCTCCCATTGCTGCTGTCTCCATCGCCACACTCTGCCATGTGCCACTTTCAGGTCTCCTCACACTGCTGGTGTGTTACATTTTTTGTCATAGGGTGCTGGCAGATTACGGGCCTCCCATAGCTGCTGCCAGGCCCCTAATCTGCCATGGGCCCCTATACCGCCTCCTCATGCTGCTGCCAGGTCCAGAGTCTCTCATGGGTCCCTGTACGGCCTCCCATTGCTGCTGTCTCCATCGCCACACTTTGCCATGTGCCACTTTCAGGTCTCCTCACACACTGCTGGTGTGTTCCATTTTTTGTCATAGGGTGCTGGCAGATTACGGGCCTCCCATAGCTGCTGCCAGGCCCCTAATCTGCCATGGGCCGCTGTACCGCCTCCTCATGCTGCTGCCAGGTCCACAGTGTCTCATGCCATGTGCCACTTTCAGGTCTCCTCACACTGCTGGTGTGTTCCATTTTTTGTCATAGGGTGCTGGCAGATTACGGGCCTCCCATAGTTGCTGCCAGGCCCCTAATCTGCCATGGGCCCCTATACCGCCTCCTCATGCTGCTGCCAGGTCCACAGTCTCTCATGGGTCCCTGTATGGCCTCCCATTGCTGCTGTCTCCATCGCCACACTCTGCCATGTGCCACTTTCAGATCTCCTCACACTGCTGGTGTGTTCCATTTTTTGTCATAGGGTGCTGGCAGATTACGGGCCTCCCATTGCTGCTGCCAGGCCCGTAATCTGCCATGGGCCCCTATACCGCCTCCTCATGCTGCTGCCAGGTCCAGAGTCTCTCATGGGTCCCTGTACGGCCTCCCATTGCTGCTGTCTCCATCGCCACACTCTGCCATGTGCCACTTTCAGGTCTCCTCACACTGCTGGTGTGTTACATTTTTTGTCATAGGGTGCTGGCAGGTTACGGGCCTCCCATAGCTGCTGCCAGGCCCCTAATCTGCCATTACCCCTGTACCGCCTCCTCATGCTGCTCCCAGGTCCACAGTGTGTCATGCCATGTGCCACTTTCAGGTCTCCTCACACTGCTGGTGTGTTCCATTTTTTGTCATAGGGTGCTGGCAGATTACGGGCCTCCCATAGCTGCTGCCAGGCCCCTAATC
This sequence comes from Staurois parvus, assembly GCF_062004578.1. Lineage (NCBI taxonomy): Eukaryota > Metazoa > Chordata > Amphibia > Anura > Ranidae > Staurois > Staurois parvus. Next base: position 2,251,709 of record NW_028317912.1, read on the forward strand.
TGCCATGGGCCCCTGTACCGCCTCCTCATGCTGCTGCCAGGTCCACAGTGTGTCATGCCATGTGCCACTTTCAGGTCTCCTCACACTGCTGGTGTGTTCCATTTTTTGTCATAGGGTGCTGGCAGATTACGGGCCTCCCATTGCTGCTGCCAGGCCTGTAATCTGCCATGGGCCCCAGTACCGCCTCCTCATGCTGCTGCCAGGTCCACAGTCTCTCATGGGTCCCTGTATGGCCTCCCATTGCTGCTGTCTCCATCGCCACACTCTGCCATGTGCCACTTTCAGATCTCCTCACACTGCTGGTGTGTTACATTTTTTGTCATAGGGTGCTGGCAGATTACGGGCCTCCCATTGCTGCTGCCAGGCCCGTAATCTGCCATGGGCCCCCGTACCGACTCCTCATGCTGTGACGTTGCAACAAGGTGGAATTCAACCCTACATATGTTAGACCGCCTTTACGAACAGCGAAAGGCCATCACAGATTTCCTGATGTTACAAGCGGATAAAGGTACTCTCTGTGTAACTTAGATGTCAGCCATTGGCAGCTCATGCGTGACACCTGCGCTTGCTCAGGCCCTTTGAGGAGGCCACGCTATTCGTGAGTCGGCAGGACTATGGGATGAACGACGTCATTCCTCTGTTGCACGTCCTGGAACAAATGCTGTTAACAATGGCTGGTCAGGGTGCGGTAGACGTGGCGCACAGATCTCAATGCCACATGACCCCTGTGGGGGCAGGACAGGAAGAAGAGGAGGAGGTAGAGGAGGACATTGGTGCTCAGGAATTATTGAGTGAAATGGGTGGTTTTTCCACTCAGCGGACAGGAGTGGAGGAGCAGGAGCATCTGGTAGAGGAGGAGGAGGAGGAGACAGAGGACCCAGACGCACCGTGGCAGTATGCTGTGGAGATGGAGGCAGGGAGTCCCTCGCATTCCTTGGCACAAATGGCCCATAGCATGCTCGGTTGCTTGCGTAGCGACAGCCGAATAATAACCATCAGACAGAGGGATGACTTTTGGCTGTCCACCTTGTTGGACCCTCGCTACCGTTCAAAAATGGTGGCCTTTTTCACACCTGCTGAGAGGGAGGCCAAAATAACGTACTATAAAAACCACCTATGTAGTCAGCTGGTCTCTGCCTTTCTGCGCCAACGTCCATCCTCAGACACTGGGCCCTGTGCGCTCGCGTTCCGCTGCCATGGCAGCAGGGGAGGGGTGGGGTGGTAGGAGCAGTGGCAGCTCCACCAGCAGCGGCTGCCTCAGTCTGCAGTCGATGATGAGTAGCTTTCTTCACCAGCGCAGTGAGGAAACTACTAACCAGCCGCAGCAGCAGCAGCATCAGGTGGACCTGGAGCAGGACCTCAAACAACAGGCTTGGGCCTACTTGGACAGCACCCTGCCAACCGAGGTAGACAATCCCCTTGACTACTGGGCAACGAAACTTGACCTTTGGCCCCAACTAGCTGAATTTGCCCTTGAAAGGCTGTCATGCCCGGCCAGTAGCGTGGCATCGGAGCGCGTGTTTAGTGCGGCAGGAGGTATTGTAACTCCGCGGAGGACACGACTGTCCACCCAAAGTGTGGAGAGACTCACGTTTGTGAAAATTAATCAGGCGTGGATTAGTCTGGATTTCAAACCACCAGTTCCTGACACAACTGACTAAATCAGCCATGAATCATGCCCCAAACATGTGCCACTTTCAGGTCTCCTCACACTGCTGGTGTGTTCCATTTTTTGTCATAGGGTGCTGGAAGATTACGGGCCTCCCATAGCTGCTGCCAGGCCCCTAATCTGCCATGGGCCCCTATACCGCCTCCTCATGCTGCTGCCAGGTCCAGAGTCTCTCATGGGTCCCTGTACGGCCTCCCATTGCTGCTGTCTCCATCGCCACACTCTGCCATGTGCCACTTTCAGGTCTCCTCACACACTGCTGGTGTGTTCCATTTTTTGTCATAGGGTGCTGGCAGATTACGGGCCTCCCATAGCTGCTGCCAGGCCCCTAATCTGCCATGGGCCCCTGTACCGCCTCCTCATGCTGCTGCCAGGTCCACAGTGTCTCATGCCATGTGCCACTTTCAGGTCTCCTCACACACTGCTGGTGTGTTCCATTTTTTGTCATAGGGTGCTGGCAGATTACGGGCCTCCCATTGCTGCTGCCAGGCCCCTAATCTGCCATGGGCCCCTGTACCGCCTCCTCATGCTGCTGCCAGGTCCACAGTGTCTCATGGGTCCCTGTACGGCCTCCCATTGCTGCTGTCTCCATCGCCACACTCTGCCATGTGCCACTTTCAGGTCTCCTCACACTGCTGGTGTGTTCCATTTTTTGTCATAGGGTGCTGGCAGATTACGGGCCTCCCATAGCTGCTGCCAGGCCCCTAATCTGCCATGGGCCCCTGTACCGCCTCCTCATGCTGCTGCCAGGTCCACAGTGTGTCATGCCATGTGCCACTTTCAGGTCTCCTCACACTGCTGGTGTGTTCCATTTTTTGTCATAGGGTGCTGGCAGATTACGGGCCTCCCATAGCTGCTGCCAGGCCCCTAATCTGCCATGGGCCCCTATACCGCCTCCTCATGCTGCTGCCAGGTCCAGAGTCTCTCATGGGTCCCTGTACGGCCTCCCATTGCTGCTGTCTCCATCGCCACACTCTGCCATGTGCCACTTTCAGGTCTCCTCACACTGCTGGTGTGTTACATTTTTTGTCATAGGGTGCTGGCAGATTACGGGCCTCCCATAGCTGCTGCCAGGCCCCTAATCTGCCATGGGCCCCTATACCGCCTCCTCATGCTGCTGCCAGGTCCAGAGTCTCTCATGGGTCCCTGTACGGCCTCCCATTGCTGCTGTCTCCATCGCCACACTTTGCCATGTGCCACTTTCAGGTCTCCTCACACACTGCTGGTGTGTTCCATTTTTTGTCATAGGGTGCTGGCAGATTACGGGCCTCCCATAGCTGCTGCCAGGCCCCTAATCTGCCATGGGCCGCTGTACCGCCTCCTCATGCTGCTGCCAGGTCCACAGTGTCTCATGCCATGTGCCACTTTCAGGTCTCCTCACACTGCTGGTGTGTTCCATTTTTTGTCATAGGGTGCTGGCAGATTACGGGCCTCCCATAGTTGCTGCCAGGCCCCTAATCTGCCATGGGCCCCTATACCGCCTCCTCATGCTGCTGCCAGGTCCACAGTCTCTCATGGGTCCCTGTATGGCCTCCCATTGCTGCTGTCTCCATCGCCACACTCTGCCATGTGCCACTTTCAGATCTCCTCACACTGCTGGTGTGTTCCATTTTTTGTCATAGGGTGCTGGCAGATTACGGGCCTCCCATTGCTGCTGCCAGGCCCGTAATCTGCCATGGGCCCCTATACCGCCTCTTCATGCTGCTGCCAGGTCCAGAGTCTCTCATGGGTCCCTGTACGGCCTCCCATTGCTGCTGTCTCCATCGCCACACTCTGCCATGTGCCACTTTCAGGTCTCCTCACACTGCTGGTGTGTTACATTTTTTGTCATAGGGTGCTGGCAGGTTACGGGCCTCCCATAGCTGCTGCCAGGCCCCTAATCTGCCATTACCCCTGTACCGCCTCCTCATGCTGCTCCCAGGTCCACAGTGTGTCATGCCATGTGCCACTTTCAGGTCTCCTCACACTGCTGGTGTGTTCCATTTTTTGTCATAGGGTGCTGGCAGATTACGGGCCTCCCATAGCTGCTGCCAGGCCCCTAATCTGCCATGGGCCCCTGTACCACCTCCTCATGCTGCTGCCAGGTCCACAGTGTGTCATGCCATGTGCCACTTTCAGGTCTCCTCACACTGCTGGTGTGTTCCATTTTTTGTCATAGGGTGCTGGCAGATTACGGGCCTCCCATTGCTGCTGCCAGGCCTGTAATCTGCCATGGGCCCCAGTACCGCCTCCTCATGCTGCTGCCAGGTCCACAGTCTCTCATGGGTCCCTGTACGGCCTCCCATTGCTGCTGTCTCCATCGCCACACTCTGCCATGTGCCACTTTCAGATCTCCTCACACTGCTGGTGTGTTACATTTTTTGTCATAGGGTGCTGGCAGATTACGGGCCTCCCATTGCTGCTGCCAGGCCCGTAATCTGCCATGGGCCCCCGTACCGACTCCTCATGCTGTGACGTTGCAACAAGGTGGAATTCAACCCTACATATGTTAGACCGCCTTTACGAACAGCGAAAGGCCATCACAGATTTCCTGATGTTACAAGCGGATAAAGGTACTCTCTGTGTAACTTAGATGTCAGCCATTGGCAGCTCATGCGTGACACCTGCGCTTGCTCAGGCCCTTTGAGGAGGCCACGCTATTCGTGAGTCGGCAGGACTATGGGATGAACGACGTCATTCCTCTGTTGCACGTCCTGGAACAAATGCTGTTAACAATGGCTGGTCAGGGTGCGGTAGACGTGGCGCACAGATCTCAATGCCACATGACCCCTGTGGGGGCAGGACAGGAAGAAGAGGAGGAGGTAGAGGAGGACATTGGTGCTCAGGAATTATTGAGTGAAATGGGTGGTTTTTCCACTCAGCGGACAGGAGTGGAGGAGCAGGAGCATCTGGTAGAGGAGGAGGAGGAGGAGACAGAGGACCCAGACGCACCGTGGCAGTATGCTGTGGAGATGGAGGCAGGGAGTCCCTCGCATTCCTTGGCACAAATGGCCCATAGCATGCTCGGTTGCTTGCGTAGCGACAGCCGAATAATAACCATCAGACAGAGGGATGACTTTTGGCTGTCCACCTTGTTGGACCCTCGCTACCGTTCAAAAATGGTGGCCTTTTTCACACCTGCTGAGAGGGAGGCCAAAATAACGTACTATAAAAACCACCTATGTAGTCAGCTGGTCTCTGCCTTTCTGCGCCAACGTCCATCCTCAGACACTGGGCCCTGTGCGCTCGCGTTCCGCTGCCATGGCAGCAGGGGAGGGGTGGGGTGGTAGGAGCAGTGGCAGCTCCACCAGCAGCGGCTGCCTCAGTCTGCAGTCGATGATGAGTAGCTTTCTTCACCAGCGCAGTGAGGAAACTACTAACCAGCCGCAGCAGCAGCAGCATCAGGTGGACCTGGAGCAGGACCTCAAACAACAGGCTTGGGCCTACTTGGACAGCACCCTGCCAACCGAGGTAGACAATCCCCTTGACTACTGGGCAACGAAACTTGACCTTTGGCCCCAACTAGCTGAATTTGCCCTTGAAAGGCTGTCATGCCCGGCCAGTAGCGTGGCATCGGAGCGCGTGTTTAGTGCGGCAGGAGGTATTGTAACTCCGCGGAGGACACGACTGTCCACCCAAAGTGTGGAGAGACTCACGTTTGTGAAAATTAATCAGGCGTGGATTAGTCTGGATTTCAAACCACCAGTTCCTGACACAACTGACTAAATCCGCCATGAATCATGCCCCAAACATGTGCCACTTTCAGGTCTCCTCACACTGCTGGTGTGTTCCATTTTTTGTCATAGGGTGCTGGAAGATTACGGGCCTCCCATAGCTGCTGCCAGGCCCCTAATCTGCCATGGGCCCCTATACCGCCTCCTCATGCTGCTGCCAGGTCCAGAGTCTCTCATGGGTCCCTGTACAGCCTCCCATTGCTGCTGTCTCCATCGCCACACTCTGCCATGTGCCACTTTCAGGTCTCCTCACACACTGCTGGTGTGTTCCATTTTTTGTCATAGGGTGCTGGCAGATTACGGGCCTCCCATAGCTGCTGCCAGGCCCCTAATCTGCCATGGGCCCCTGTACCGCCTCCTCATGCTGCTGCCAGGTCCACAGTGTCTCATGCCATGTGCCACTTTCAGGTCTCCTCACACACTGCTGGTGTGTTCCATTTTTTGTCATAGGGTGCTGGCAGATTACGGGCCTCCCATTGCTGCTGCCAGGCCCCTAATCTGCCATGGGCCCCTGTACCGCCTCCTCATGCTGCTGCCAGGTCCACAGTGTCTCATGGGTCCCTGTACGGCCTCCCATTGCTGCTGTCTCCATCGCCACACTCTGCCATGTGCCACTTTCAGGTCTCCTCACACTGCTGGTGTGTTCCATTTTTTGTCATAGGGTGCTGGCAGATTACGGGCCTCCCATAGCTGCTGCCAGGCCCCTAATCTGCCATGGGCCCCTGTACCGCCTCCTCATGCTGCTGCCAGGTCCACAGTGTGTCATGCCATGTGCCACTTTCAGGTCTCCTCACACTGCTGGTGTGTTCCATTTTTTGTCATAGGGTGCTGGCAGATTACGGGCCTCCCATTGCTGCTGCCAGGCCTGTAATCTGCCATGGGCCCCAGTACCGCCTCCTCATGCTGCTGCCAGGTCCACAGTCTCTCATGGGTCCCTGTATGGCCTCCCATTGCTGCTGTCTCCATCGCCACACTCTGCCATGTGCCACTTTCAGATCTCCTCACACTGCTGGTGTGTTACATTTTTTGTCATAGGGTGCTGGCAGATTACGGGCCTCCCATTGCTGCTGCCAGGCCCGTAATCTGCCATGGGCCCCCGTACCGACTCCTCATGCTGTGACGTTGCAACAAGGTGGAATTCAACCCTACATATGTTAGACCGCCTTTACGAACAGCGAAAGGCCATCACAGATTTCCTGATGTTACAAGCGGATAAAGGTACTCCCTGTGTAACTTAGATGTCAGCCATTGGCAGCTCATGCGTGACACCTGCGCTTGCTCAGGCCCTTTGAGGAGGCCACGCTATTCGTGAGTCGGCAGGACTATGGGATGAACGACGTCATTCCTCTGTTGCACGTCCTGGAACAAATGCTGTTAACAATGGCTGGTCAGGGTGCGGTAGACGTGGCGCACAGATCTCAATGCCACATGACCCCTGTGGGGGCAGGACAGGAAGAAGAGGAGGAGGTAGAGGAGGACATTGGTGCTCAGGAATTATTGAGTGAAATGGGTGGTTTTTCCACTCAGCGGACAGGAGTGGAGGAGCAGGAGCATCTGGTAGAGGAGGAGGAGGAGGAGACAGAGGACCCAGACGCACCGTGGCAGTATGCTGTGGAGATGGAGGCAGGGAGTCCCTCGCATTCCTTGGCACAAATGGCCCATAGCATGCTCGGTTGCTTGCGTAGCGACAGCCGAATAATAACCATCAGACAGAGGGATGACTTTTGGCTGTCCACCTTGTTGGACCCTCGCTACCGTTCAAAAATGGTGGCCTTTTTCACACCTGCTGAGAGGGAGGCCAAAATAACGTACTATAAAAACCACCTATGTAGTCAGCTGGTCTCTGCCTTTCTGCGCCAACGTCCATCCTCAGACACTGGGCCCTGTGCGCTCGCGTTCCGCTGCCATGGCAGCAGGGGAGGGGTGGGGTGGTAGGAGCAGTGGCAGCTCCACCAGCAGCGGCTGCCTCAGTCTGCAGTCGATGATGAGTAGCTTTCTTCACCAGCGCAGTGAGGAAACTACTAACCAGCCGCAGCAGCAGCAGCATCAGGTGGACCTGGAGCAGGACCTCAAACAACAGGCTTGGGCCTACTTGGACAGCACCCTGCCAACCGAGGTAGACAATCCCCTTGACTACTGGGCAACGAAACTTGACCTTTGGCCCCAACTAGCTGAATTTGCCCTTGAAAGGCTGTCATGCCCGGCCAGTAGTGTGGCATCGGAGCGCGTGTTTAGTGCGGCAGGAGGTATTGTAACTCCGCGGAGGACACGACTGTCCACCCAAAGTGTGGAGAGACTCACGTTTGTGAAAATTAATCAGGCGTGGATTAGTCTGGATTTCAAACCACCAGTTCCTGACACAACTGACTAAATCCGCCATGAATCATGCCCCAAACATGTGCCACTTTCAGGTCTCCTCACACTGCTGGTGTGTTCCATTTTTTGTCATAGGGTGCTGGCAGATTACGGGCCTCCCATTGCTGCTGCCAGGCCCGTAATCTGCCATGGGCCCCTGTACCGCCTCCTCATGCTGCTGCCAGGTCCAGAGTCTCTCATGGGTCCCTGTACGGCCTCCCATTGCTGCTGTCTCCATCGCCACACTCTGCCATGTGCCACTTTCAGGTCTCCTCACACTGCTGGTGTGTTACATTTTTTGTCATAGGGTGCTGGCAGATTATGGGCCTCCCATTGCTGCTGCCAGGCCCGTAATCTGCCATGGGCCCCAGTACCGCCTCCTCATGCTGCTGCCAGGTCCACAGTCTCTCATGGGTCCCTGTACGGCCTCCCATTGCTGCTGTCTCCATCGCCACACTCTGCCATGTGCCACTTTCAGGTCTCCTCACACTGCTGGTGTGTTCCATTTTTTGTCATAGGGTGCTGGCAGATTACGGGCCTCCCATAGCTGCTGCCAGGCCCCTAATCTGCCATGGGCCCCTGTACCGCCTCCTCATGCTGCTGCCAGGTCCAGAGTCTCTCATGGGTCCCTGTACGGCCTCCCATTGCTGCTGTCTCCATCGCCACACTCTGCCATGTGCCACTTTCAGGTCTCCTCACACACTGCTGGTGTGTTCCATTTTTTGTCATAGGGTGCTGGCAGATTACGGGCCTCCCATTGCTGCTGCCAGGCCCGTAATCTGCCATGGGCCCCCGTACCGACTCCTCATGCTGCTGCCAGGCCCGTAATCTGTCATGGGCCCCTGTTGTCGCTTGTTGGCATATTCCGCTCGTTCAGATGCTCCTTCTCCTGCTACTCCTCTTCACGGATTCCGTCAGCAGTCTTTCTTGGAATCCGTTTCCAAGAGACAACAGTTTGCGAGCACGCACCCGATGGTGCAGAAGCTGAACGTCCTCCTGTCCAAGTTGCTGCTGCCAGGCTCGTAATCTGTCATGCGCCCCTGTACCACCTCCTCATGCTGCTGCCAGGTCCAGAGTGTGTCATGGGCCCCCGTACCGACTCCTCATGCTGCTGCCAGGCCCGTAATCTGTCATGGGCCCCTGTACCGCCTCCTCATGCTGCTGCCAGGTCCAGAGTGTGTCATGGGTCCCTGTACGGCCTCCCATTGCTGCTGCCAGGCCCGTAATCTGCCATGGGCCCCCGTACCAACTCCTCATGCTGCTGCCAGGCCCGTAATCTGTCATGGGCCCCTGTACCGCCTCCTCATGCTGCTGCCAGGTCCAGAGTGTGTCATGGGTCCCTGTACGGCCTCCCATTGCTGCTGTCTCCATCGCCACACTCTGCCATGTGCCACTTTCAGGTCTCCTCACACTGCTGGTGGTTTCCATTTTTGTCATAGGGTGCTGTATGGCCTCCCATTGCTCCTGCCTCCACCGCCACACTGTGGCTCCACACTCTGGTTTTGGCCCCGTGACTGCCCAAATGAGTGAAGTGTGCGGTGATTCTAAGATCGACGGCACTCATCTGCATGTCATACTGACTGTCAGTATTATTTCTCTTCCCCAGCAGACTCCAAGGGCATTTAAATTAAAGGTACAGTGTTCTGCACTAATATAAAGGCTCTCTGAAGCCTAGAAACACCCTTTTATAAGTTAAATTCGCAGCGAATATATTCGACGCGAATCAAATTTTTTTCACGAATTCGCCGAATCAGTCGAATCGAATTTTTTAATAATTCGCTCATCTCTAGTTATAAGTTTCTCCTCCTAAGCAGCATCTTCCTTGCCACATCCAGATAGATAGTGATCAAGACTCCATCAAATTCTATTTGGGGTAGGTCTCTGATCTTCTGAGGAATTATCTTCCTTCTTCAGAGGAGGAGTTCAGATTGCTTATTATGTCTTGTGGTTTTTCAGAGGCTACGAGTTCTGAATGCTTTATGTACTCTGATGAGCATGAGCTCAGTTGTAGCTGGTCTGCCTAAGACTCTATTTAATATCCCCATGATAGTGTAAGGATGAGAGTATCCTGTGGCTTCTGGGAGCCTTTGTATTTGCAGGTTGTACAATGGGTTCTTTTTTCCTGAAACCTCCATTTTATACATGAGGGATCTGAAATGGTTGCTGTGGATAATATACCTCCTCTGCAATGTGGGAATTGTATTTATGTGTACATTGTTTTCTATTTTAGTAATAATATGCTTAAGATATTTTTTTAGAGAGCAGGCATCCATCTTCAGTGTCTTACTGAGACATTTTTCAAACCCCTCAAAGAAACTAGTTAGAGGGAAGGGCTGGTGCAAGGTCTTTGTCTATTGTCCAGGCAACTTCTCCATTTACCTCTTTCCCTCCTCTGCTCTCTGGGATCCAGAGCAACTCTTGGTTGAGAGGAGTGCTCCCATGTTATCTTTTGGGTGTCCACTGTTGGGAGTTGCTTTAGGAGTAGCAGTTGAGACAGTACGAGGTCAGTATGAGGTGTTCTGCCTTTAGCTCCCTTCCTTCCCATTGCTATTTCTATGGGGGTCAGTGGGGTGCTGGTGGCTCTGCAGGGTGGTTCCTTGGTTTACTGTGGCTGTTTTTGCAGTGGGAACATGCAGGACTAGCATCTTGCTTCTTTATAGCTCAGCCGTGCCTCCCAGTACATAGGTTTCTAATTCCATCATCCAGGTGTACCAGTACACCGCAGTCCCTTATAGCATTATTTGGTGTTCTGAGAACCCCTGATTGTAATATGGGACAACTTTTCCCAAACACACCTACAGATAACTTGTAAGGGACCTTTATTTGCCCATGTTCACCCACTGTAGTTGAGCAGGCAAGTGTACTGTTCACTGATTGGTGAGGGAGATTGCCTGTTCTGTTTTTCCCCTTTAGGTTTTTATTGCCAGTGTACCCCACTGGAGATCTCCCCTCATTTTGTGCCACAAAAAAAAATATCAATACAGCACAAAATACCGGACAGGGGTTCTAAATATTCTCCACTTTTTCCAAGGCAAAAGAAATGTTTTAACTAGGGTAGCCAGATGCTGCCTTGCCAACTGGAGAAGCTGTGCAACCTGTGCCCGCTGTCCTACTTCACCTCTGACCCCACCTTCTGTGTGTATAAAGAGACTGCTGTGGGCTGTGTGAAATCCCCCCTCCTGGCAGCAGCAGTGTGAGCCTGTGGGAGAGAGGACTTGTGCATGCAGATGCAAAGGACACTGGGAACTATAGTCTGGAGTCTGTGCAAAGGAGGCTAGTGGGATTGCCAACTACAGGAACTAGGAGACACTTGCTTATAGAAGGAGAGAAAATTGTTTTTCCTGGATTTGAGGCGGTGGTCTGAGCAGTGCAGTGCTGGGGAGAGAGTGTAAAGAACTGCTGCTGTGTTTTGTGCCCATACCAGAGGATCAGAGGACAAAGACTGTTCCTCTGGAATACCCTTGTTGTGTACGGAGACCAGAGAGTATGGAGCTGTAGCCTGAGTGCTGAGAGACTGAGCCACTGTGTTGATACAGTCTTTGCTGTGCTGGGAACCAGAGTTGCCCCAGGCAACCCAGAATGAGCAGACATCTGACCAGATGTGTTGCTGTGTTGCTGGAACTGGTGGGAAGGCATTTCTGCCATCAATATATTGCTGCTAGCAGAGACTGAGCACATACAGTAGGGAAAATAATTGTTTGATCCCCTGCAGATTTTGTAAGTTTGCCCACTTACAAAGAAATATATTTTTTATCATAAGTGTATTTTAAATGATAGAGACAGAATATCAACCAAAAATCCAGAAAAAACACATGATACAATTCTTACAAATTGAGTTGCAGTTCAGTGAGTAAAATAAGTATTTGATTCCCAAACAAACCATGACTTAGTACTTGGTGTAGAAACCCTTGTTGGCAAGCATAGAGGTAAGATGTTTCTTGTAGTTGGATACCAGGTTTGTACATATCTCAGGAGGGATTTTGGTCCACTCTTCCTTATAGATCTTTTCTAAATCCTTAAGGTTTCTTGGCTGTTGCTTTGCAAGTCAAAGTTTCAGCTCCCTCCATACATTTTCTATAGGATTAAGCTCTGGAGACTGGGTAAGCCACTCTATGAACTTAATGTGCTTCTTCTTGAGCCACTCCTTTGTTGCCTTAATTGGGTCACTGTCATGCTGGAAGACCCCGCCATGACCCATCTTCAGTGTTCTGGCTGAGGGAAGAAGGTTCTCATCCAAGATTTTACAATACATGGCCCCATCCATTGGCCCCTCAATGCATCAAAAGTGGCCTGTACGTTTAGCAGAGGAACAGCCCCAAAGCATAGTGTTTCCACCTTCATGCTTGACTGTAGGGATGGTGTTCTTGGGGTCAGTCAGCATTTCTCTTTCTCCAAACACAGTGATGCCAAAGAGATCAATTTTTGACTTATCTGACCACAGCACTTTATCCAAATCTTTCTCTGAATCATTTAGATGTTTATTGACAAACTTCAGATGGGCTTGTACATGTGCCTTCTTGAGGAGGGGGACTTTCTGGCTGCTGCAGGATTTCAATCCATGGAGGCATATTGTGTTACCAGTGGTTTGTTTGGTGACTGTGGTCCCACCTGCCTTAAGATCATTCACAAGCTCCTCCCGTGTAGACTCTTCATTTGTCTGTAAGTGGGCAAACAGCAGGGAATTGATTGCAATATTGATTCCAGTTGATTTTACTGTTTGTGTATGCCATTGTTTATTGCTGATTGCAGGTTATCAGGTATAGATCCATTCCACCATATAGAGCTCCATTCTAAACCATTATAATATAATGATTACATTGTCTTTATCCTGCTATTTACTTCCGTCTGAGAGAATATACTGAGTTCCTTTACCACTAACCAGTATGGTGTTTACTTCCTGATACTAAACCATACAGTAGTTGTATGCAGGGTATTTATATTTGTGTTATCAACAGTATTGCAGCATCGGCTACGTGAGAGGGGCTGAGGTTGTTCATAGAGTCATGGCAAAGAACAGAGGACCCAAACTACCAAGTGGCTCCAGCAGGATTACGCATTACACTAGAAATACACTTTAAGCTAATTTCTAGATCTGTTGACATCTGAAGCAACACATACTGTATGTCATTTTTTCAAAGTGAATTGGCAGTCTGAGCTTTGTTGAGCTTCCTGACAGGGCCATGGGGTGACTGAAACACTAATGTGACTGAATACTGAAACACTATCACCAGTGGCTTAGCTACATATGAATGGGCACCAGTGTGAATTTTGGGTAATTCCCAGCTAACTGCCCATTACCTATTACCCCAGTGATGCTTACAATTAGGTGCACCAAAGGCAGATGTATTGTCAAACTTTCCTCCACAGCCTAACTGTGCAAGAAAGCTGCTGAATGCTTCTCAACATGTCCTTTATTCACTGTCATGTTCAATATGGGAGCTCACTGACTGTAATCCATGAACTTGCATTGCTCTAATATGGAAATATTCTACTTAATTTCTGGGTTTATGAAATTGCATGTAGCAGGAAATGCAATCCTACAGTCTCTTATGCCACTTGCAATATCATGATCCCTCCTGACTTCTGCACAAGATGGGGTGAAATGACTGGTAAAAGGCACAGGTGGTCTGGTAAAGGGTCCAAAGACCAGTTTTAGCAGTCTAAATCACTGAAAATTTACGCATTCCTAAGCAGAATCTTTGGCATTTGATTGTTGAATGGTGGTGGTAGAAAATGTAATTATATGTAAACACCGTGCTTGGAATTCCCATGCAGAAAAATTGTAACTACAAACTACTTAAACTGGCCCATAGATTGTATAGTAGGCCTTACACTTGCATCAACCTCCATTACCTAGTACGACTGGCCAGTTAGTAGTCAGTAGGGAGGTGTGGAAGTGGACTAGATCACAACCCTGTAAGCTCTCATATGAATTACATTGTAGAGATCCCTAGGTTTCGGGGCTGCTGGAGTGCTGTTGAATTAAAGTCGGTGCATACAAACACCTGGAAGTGCCTGCTCTGCAGTCCAGGGGCAATATAAATATGTTTAATTGTCACAGGCGTATGTTAAAAGGGACTTGCATTCACTTTTTGGTTCCTTCTCTTCAGCCATATTGTTATTTTTCTACGCTTAATAAATGCAAAAATTCACTCTGAGCCACAAAAAGGATTGGTAAAGTTCCAATACATGATTAAGCAGCAAATTATGATAACAGTCTGAAAACAGCACAACATGCAGAACTGCTGACTGTCCCAGATAACTATTGTTCTTATAAACCCCAGCAAAGTAGATCAAACATGCACGGATAAAATCAATCAAATAAATACGGTCTGATTTGTACTGATAGCTGGGAGAGAAACAAACCTAAAAGTGTATCCTATATAAATACAAATGCAGAATTTATTTATTAGACTGTAGACTGGCCAAGTGACGCTTTCTGGGCTCATTAGTCTTTTTCTGTCATCTGCTTTCCTGTTGCTGTTAGTCTGCAAGTCCGTACATCTGTCTATGTATCCTGAGTATGACAAACATTTCACTGATGGCTTCCGAGACGCCAAATCAGAATTCAGGAGGCTGCTGCTTTGCTGTTACCACCCATAAACTTTAGACCATGAAAGTTACATGCTATGGGCGTTTCTCTGTCTTGCCCTATTTTTGGACACAGCTGGCCACCCACATCTCTTCTAAATGATCCTTTATACTGATCACTCTCCGGACTATCTTTTTTAAAAATCACCATAATACCTTAAATAATAGTTGTTTGTATATGCATCTAGTTTAGTGCTACCCATTATTTCTGACTATGTGTCTTTATCAATTGTAGTAATTCCCCTAGGAACATATAAAATTACAGTAATGAAGACAGGCGTTTCATAAAATATTTTTTATTGACCCAGGATGATCCAACATCCATTCCTCTTTCCTACTTTAAGTGCTAGGTTGAGGATGCAAGCCTAAGCAGTTGTAACAAAGTTTATTAACAGGAAACTGTTAAAAAAATGTTTGGTTAAACTGTTAGTCTTGCGATTTATCTTCTGTTTTAATGATAACGTTGATAACACAAGGCCTACCAAGTACAAGGTGTCAGCACTATAAATTGTCCATATTTTTCTATGGCCTCAGATGTAACCTGACTGGAGAATAAAGATAATATCCAAAATGTGAAATATGTGGTCTATGAGGAAATAACAGCTGTAATGAGTACTGACATTTGGATGCACAAAGCCCTATATCTAGAGACTGCAGTCTCCATAGCTTCATCCAAAAATCATAATTCATAGACAAGTCAGCTTTTAGTTTTGGTGTACAAACTTGATTCATAAATTAGTCAAATACAATTTGGTTTTAGGTGCTCTCAGAAGAACATGGCTTGTATTTGAGATGCTTCTGTATTAAGATCCAAATGAAGGTTAATTCTTTACAAATGAAAGACAGAAAGAAAAAGATAAATGCCAGTATACACAAGCCCCTAGTTTCATCATTATAAGCTACGGAAAGAAAATGTCTGGTTTGTTACCATGTTTTCTGTACATGACTGCACCACACACCATTGTTCTTTTATTTGGTACTGAACCTCAAACTTCAACATATATCTGTTGGGGGACTTAAAGAGTCAAATGAGAGCATGTGAGTTCAAGTAATAAAGCAACATAAGATGTTCATACACCGACTGATTTAATAAGATAATTCAAGGAACAAAAAAGTACAAAGCCCAAGGGAGTCAACTGTAATGAAACTTAGAGATAAAGGTCATGATTTGGACAGTTTCCATTTTCTATAGTGAACATATGGATGTGTTAGGAGATGTGTGGTCTATGGATAGTGTTGTGTTTGGCAGGGGTCTGCCAAACGTTTGTGTGATACACCTAATTCCACATTGTTAACAGACAGTTGATAAACGTATATATAAGCTGAGCTGGCATATACAAAAACTGTGTAAGGATTTAATGTGTGTGGCATAAATACTCAGAATGACATATTATTCTAAACTCATGACCTGGTCTTCTATAGCAGTTTTCTGAAATACTATTTGTTGCCTAGATGCCTGTTAAATTCTGCAGGAAAAAGAAGAAACAGTCACATACTGCTGTAAGGGTGCTTCTGATTGGCTGACTGGTGGCTCCAAATCACCCAGGCTTCCCCCCCACTTCCTTTTTTTTTTTTACAAATTTTATTCAATCAGAAACGGCAGTTTCCAAAACAGTCAAAATACATAGATATAGAGGAAGTAACCATGGGTACAAGATACAACTTATAGTATGTGACAAGCATAGGATATAGACATTACAATGACTTGAAGAGGTCATGTCCAGTTGATATAGAGAACAAATGGTCAGCAAATAATGGAAGAACTTGTGCCACAATCCCACCCCGTTTATTCATGGACAGGATAACATCCCACTGCTGGTAGTTCTTAGCCTTTGCCATCTTGTGCCCAACTCCTTGCCATCCCCATCTATTAGCCTTTATATTCATAAAAATTTTCACATATTTTCTGCATTTTATTTTTGTCCATCAAAGATGACAGTGACACATCATATCACATAGACATTTTGACAGGTGCCTTCCACATACATCTCCATGCGCATAGGTGGGCACGATTCAACAGTCATTTGTGAATGCTGCACTTTGCACATCACTGTTAAGTCATCTTCCCTCAGCAACTCCTCTCTCCTTTAATTGGGAGCACCATAGTTTTGGAACCCATCTCCCTGTATACTAAATCTGTAGCATTCTGTTCTGTTCAAACCCGAGATTCACGAGGTGAAGAATTCTGCTTTGTCAGCCGAGATTAACAAGGTGCCTTCTGTAGTATACTAGTTTATCCTTCTGTGTCCCACTCCATAGCTCTACCTAGCCGGGTATAGTCCAAGATGTTACTCTCTTAGTTCCTGTGTGTGACAGACATACAGTAAGACCCTGGCCACCTTCACCAAGCTGTGACAAATGGCTGGTCAAACTTATGCCACGCTGTCACTGATATGCGACAATGACACTCTCAGCCTCACCCTGCAGAAAGATTTTCCATCTCTTGGAATGACAATCTAAATGCCAGCCAATTTACGGTATAGTAGCAAAGAAACAGGGATTCTTTAAGTTCTGTCTTAGTGCATTAGAGACAATAAGAAGGATTTTGAAATCTTGTTTAATAAACACAGTTAAAGAGTAACTCCACTTTCGTGGGAAAAAAAATTAGCAAAGAAAAGGAATATCATAGCGTATACAATTGCGACACAAGCCATATTGTAATTGAATCTTATTAAAAATTATTCCTTATTTATTTCCTTTTCAGTCTGCAGATATATCATTTTCTGTAAAGTGCAATGCAATATGGCTACCTGGAGGCATTCTGTACACAGATGATGTACAGAACTCCCCCAGATATGTAATATCCTGCTTGTGTGGTTGGCTTACTGACTTTCCCAGAAGTCTGCACTAGAAGTCAGATTTTGAGCATCCCCTGCAATAAAAATGCTATTTTTTGTGAGATTCTCCCAAAGCGAAATTACATCTAAAGGAATGCAGACCATGCAGTTTTCCTCATTAGAGTCCTCAGGTGCAGCAGCTGATAGTTATTAATGAAGTCAGTCCCATAAGGATTTACTCTGCACATGGTCAAACAAACAGCTACTTCTTCAGAATAACAAAAGGCAGGAATCTGCAACAAAATTTGTTAAAATCCTTGCAATGTACATAGATCATCCAGAACAGAATATTTTTTTCTTAAAACTTGCAGTACCACTCAAAGTGGAGTTACTATGTTAAAAGTAATAAAAAATGTTTAAGAATGAAAATACTTAACAAAGTCCAGTTCTAAAGGATTGGCAAGTCCAATCAATGAGCAAGATGGATCAGTGTCATAGATTTTGGCTGATGATTTGTTTAATGGTAAAGAAGAGCTACTGACTGCTGATGCAGTCCCTCTTTTCTGGTCCATGAGGAGTGTGTTGAAAGAAATGATCTGACCAATCAAGAGGTCTGAGGGGTGGCTAATAAGATGTCACAGGTTTATGACCATGCAGCTGCTCTCCCACAAGTACAGTATTATATAGGTATTAATATATTTAAATACCTACAGGTTACAGTCTGGTAACTTGTATATTATTGTCCCGCATGAATTTACCTTTCGAATGAATACAAATATGATGGGTATCAGATTGGTATTTCACCTAAAAGAGGTGATGGGCCTAATCCACTTGCAATCCAATACCTGCTAGGATAGTGGTGTTTTGGCTTAAAATGCTGGTAATTAACTGATTGTCAAGGTCCTACCTTTTCCCAGAGGTTATGTTACTCCATGTGCTAGCATCCATCTTGGATTTCTGCTGAGCATGATGGGAATCTTTTATGCCTTCAGGTCTCTGAGGTCCATCCCCCAGAGGGGTGTGGCTGAGTACATATAAGCCTGGGATCTGCACATGCTCTTTGCACTTGTGTCTTGTGTCTTTGTCTTGCTACAGCTCTGTGTATACGCTCGTGACTCTTCTGGTATTCTGACTCGGCTTGTGACTAAGACCATTCTCTGCGTTTCCCTTTGATCTGACCTTCCGTTGCTGAACCCGGCCCGTGACCTGTGATTCTCTGTCTACTGTTCTGTACTGTTTTGTCCCGTTGTTATTGACCCGGCTTGTCTGACTACGCTATTGTCATTCTCACCAACTACACGCCATTGGCGGCGGCCATTACCGCAGCTGGGGTGTCTCGGGGGCCGCGACCTGGTCCCTGGTTGCGTCAAGTCCATCCCCACCATCAGGGGCCCTGGTGAAGGGCAGCCTGGGACTTAGACTCCGCGCCCTGAGGGACTTCAGTCTGTTGGTGGTGGTTGTCGTCAGCCAGTGCGTTACCCTACCACTAGGCCTACCTGTCCGTTCCACAGCCCTGCCCTGACATTACACAAGTGCCATGAATCCTGACGGTGCAGGTACGCCTTCACTTCCTATGTTGGTTGCCAGACTGGATCAACAGGATCTCCTGTTGGATCAGTTCGCTCAGGCGTTGCAAACTCTGCTGGCACGCACCGCGCACCTTACTCCTGGTGTTATTAGGCCGGTTGTCACTCCGGTGGTCGCTCCCGCTGCTGTTCCGCTTGCTGTGCCTACCGCCGCGGCTGATGCGGCACCCGCGGTGTCCAGAGGTATGACCGGTTCAGCCCCTCTTCCACAGCGCTTTGGGGGTGAGCCGAGTCAGTGTCGTGGGTTCCTTAACCAGGTGGGGATTTACTTTGAATTAATCCCCTACGCTTTTCCGACTGAGAGGTCAAAGGTGGGTTTCCTCATCTCACTACTCTCAGACAAGGCCTTGGCCTGGGCGAATCCCTTATGGGAGAGGAATGACCCCGTGATTCACGAGTTTTCCGGTTTTGTCGATGCCTTCCGTAGGGTATTCGATGTACCGGCTCGCTCCGCCTCGGCTGCCAAGCTGCTCATGTCTATGCATCAGGGTTCACGGACCGTGGCCGAGTACGCCATAGAGTTTCGTACCCTGGCAGCAGAGGTGGGTTGGAACAATGAGGCTCTGGTGGCTGCGTTTTCTCAGGGTCTTTCTGATGCATTGAAGGATGAGATCGCAGCCAAGGAATTGCCTGTGGAGCTGGAAGCACTAATTTCCTTCCTGATCCTGATTGATAACAGGCTCAGGGAGAGGCCTTCACTCAAGGAACGCCTGCGGAGGCCTTCCAATCGACTGGCACCTGCGTTTTCTATCCCACCCATTCCTCCCTCTCCTCCCACGCCTCCTGGGGATAGATTGTCTGGTGGTGAGCCCATGCAGCTGGGGTTTGCTCGCCTTTCCGAGGGAGAGCGAGCCGCTCGGCGTCGGGAGGGTCGCTGCCTGTACTGTGGTCTTGGTGGGCACTTTCGGCAGTCCTGTCCGGTCCGTCCGGGAAACGCTCGCACCTGAGATCCTGTCGGGGACAGATCTTGGGTGGAGTCTCCTCGTCCCCGGCGTTCCGCAGAGATAAGCCACTGATCACCGTTGTCCTCTCTTGGGCAGAGGGCTCGGTGACGGCCCAGGCGTTGGTAGATTCTGGGGCTGGCGGGTTGTTTATGGACAGCTCGTTTGCTGCCCAGCACTCCATTCCCCTGCAGGCTCGAGTTACCCCATTGGTTCTCGAGGCGATAGATGGCAGGCCCCTGCAACCACCGCAGGTTACCCACGAGACTATGCCAGTTGAAGTAGCTATTGGGGCTGTTCACAGGGAGTTGGCCTGTTTCCAGGTGATTTCTTCTCCGCACTATTCGGTGGTTTTGGGGTATCCCTGGCTCCAGATGCACAATCCAACCTTCAATTGGCAAACTGCCGAGATTCTCTCGTGGTCTTCACAGTGTGGGGCCGGGTGCATCCGTGGGCCGGTTAAGGTGTTGTGTGCCTCCTCAGACTCTGCGTTGCCCACTGATTATGGGGAGTACCAGGACGTGTTTGATAAGGTACGCGCTGGTGCCTTACCTGCTCATCGTCCTTACGACTGCGCCATATCCTTGCAACCCGGTGCCACTCCTCCGCGTGGCAGGGTGTATCCTCTCTCGGTTGCGGAGAATAAGGCCATGGAGGAGTACGTTGCGGATGCGCTTTCCCGGGGGCACATTCGTAAGTCTACTTCCCCAGCAGGAGCGGGCTTTTTCTTTGTAAAGAAGAAGGGTGGTGAATTGAGGCCTTGCATCGATTATAGGGGTCTCAATCGAATCACCACTAAGAATGCCTACCCGATTCCCTTGATTACTGAGTTGTTCGACCGCCTTAAGGGGGCAACAGTCTTTACCAAACTTGACCTTAGGGCGGCGTACAACCTCGTACGGATCAAACAGGGGGATGAGTGGAAGACCGCGTTTAACACCAGAACCGGTCACTACGAATACCTGGTGATGCCCTTCGGGTTGTGTAACGCGCCCGCAGTTTTTCAGGAATTCATAAATGATGTCCTTCGTGACTTGTTGCAGCAGTGCGTGGTAGTTTACTTGGATGACATCCTGGTTTACTCTGCCTCCATGGAGTCCCATATCCAGGATGTCAAGCAGGTGCTGCAACGATTACGTGAGAACGAACTTTTTTGTAAACTTGAGAAGTGCGAATTCCATCGATCCCAAGTTGCCTTTTTAGGCTACATCATTTCTGCGGAGGGATTCTCCATGGACCCTCAGAAGGTTTCGGCAGTTCTGCAGTGGCCTCGTCCCAATGGCCTTCGGCCCATTCAGCGCTTTTTGGGTTTTGCCAACTACTATCGGAAATTCATCAGAAATTTCTCCACGCTGGCAAAACCTCTCTCAGACCTAACCAAGAAGGGCAGCAATCCTCACGAGTGGCCATCCGAGGCCATCGTAGCTTTTGAGGCTCTGAAATCCGCCTTCGCTTCGGCTCCGATACTGTCTCATCCCAATCCTGGATTGCCCTTCGTTCTTGAGGTTGATGCATCCGAGACAGGAGTAGGCGCTCTCCTGTCTCAACGTCGGTCGCCCGATGGACCCCTACTTCCCTGTGGGTTCTACTCCAGGAAGCTTTCCTCTGCAGAGTGCAACTACCAGATTGGAGATAGGGAGTTGTTGGCAATCATTCTGGCTCTCAAGGAATGGAGGCACCTGCTCGAGGGCTCCGCAGTTCCGGTCCTCATTCTTACCGATCATAAGAACCTGACTTATCTTTCGGAGGCCAAAAGATTGACACCCCGTCAAGCCAGATGGGCCTTGTTCTTGTCACGGTTCAACTATGTGGTCTCCTATTTGCCTGGTTCCAAGAATGTCAGGGCTGATGCATTATCGCGGCAATACTCTGAGTTGTCCAGGGAGGACTCTGAGCCAACCTCGGTCATACCTCCGGATCATATCCTGGCTGCCATTCGTACCAGTCTGACTTCTCCCCTTGGGGAGCAGATTTTGGCGGCTCAAACTGACGCTCCTCCCGAGAGACCGGAGGGTAGATGTTTTGTACCCGAGGGGTTGCGCACCCGTCTGCTGCGTACCTACCATAACTCCAAAACTGCCGGGCATCCGGGGAGGAACCAGTTGTCTTGGGTCGTCTCTCGGTTGTTCTGGTGGCCAACTCTCCGTGCCGACATCGCCTCTTATGTAGCGGCATGTTCGATCTGTGCCCAGAATAAATCTCCACGGCATCTTCCAATGGGTCTTCTGCAACCCATTCCCAATGGGGAGCGTCCTTGGTCACACCTGGGCATGGACTTTATTGTAGACCTCCCTGTGTCTCGGGGCCATACGGTCATCCTCATGGTCGTCGATCGTTTTTCCAAAATGTGCCATTGTATTCCACTCAGGAAATTACCAACAGCGCAAGAACTGGCCACGGTCTTTTCCAGGGAGATTTTTCGCCTGCATGGGTTGCCCAAGGTGATTGTCTCGGACCGCGGGAGTCAGTTCGTGTCCAGATTCTGGCGCGCCTTCTGCTCCCAGTTGGGCATTAGTCTCTCCTTTTCTTCAGCCTACCACCCGCAGTCCAATGGGGCTGCGGAGCGTTCCAATCAGGCCTTAGAACAATTCCTTCGGTGTTATATCTCGGACCATCAGGACGATTGGGCCGATCTCCTGCCTTGGGCTGAGTTTGCCAGGAACTCAGCGGTCAACTCCTCCTCCGGGATGTCCCCCTTCATGGCCAACTATGGGTACCAACCCGCGGTATTACCTGAGAGGTTCTCACCACAGGACATTCCGGCTGTGGAGGACCATCTTGCTGCCCTGCGTTCTTCATGGGGGCAGATCCAGAGGGCTTTGAGGGACTCGGCTCAGCGTCAGAAGTTCCAGGCTGATCGCAGACGGTTGCCCGCTCCTTCATACCAGGTCGGCGATCGGGTGTGGTTGTCTACTCGTAACCTCAATCTTCGGGTGCCCACACCCAAACTAGCTCCCCGTTTTGTCGGTCCTTTTCGCATTCTCCGCAAGGTGAATCCGGTGGCCTATGCCCTTGCCCTTCCACCTGGGATGCGGATCTCCAATATCTTTCATGTATCACTGTTGAAACCTCTGATCTGCAATCGCTTCACTACCTCTCTGCCTCGGCCCCGTCCCATTCGGGTTGACGGTCATGAGGAGTATGAGGTGAGCCGGATCCTGGACTCTCGATTGGTGCGCGGCCGATTACAGTTCCTGGTTCATTGGCGCGGTTATGGTCCCGAGGAGCGTTCCTGGGTTCCTTCCGCGGATGTCCATGCTCCTGCCCTCCTCCGCGCGTTTCATACCCGCTTTCCTCGGAAACCTTTTGTTGAGCCGCGGAGGGGGAGGGGCCCTTGAGGAGGAGGTACTGTCAAGGTCCTACCTTTTCCCAGAGGTTATGTTACTCCATGTGCTAGCATCCATCTTGGATTTCTGCTGAGCATGATGGGAATCTTTTATGCCTTCAGGTCTCTGAGGTCCATCCCCCAGAGGGGTGTGGCTGAGTACATATAAGCCTGGGATCTGCACATGCTCTTTGCACTTGTGTCTTGTGTCTTTGTCTTGCTACAGCTCTGTGTATACGCTCGTGACTCTTCTGGTATTCTGACTCGGCTTGTGACTAAGACCATTCTCTGCGTTTCCCTTTGATCTGACCTTCCGTTGCTGAACCCGGCCCGTGACCTGTGATTCTCTGTCTACTGTTCTGTACTGTTTTGTCCCGTTGTTATTGACCCGGCTTGTCTGACTACGCTATTGTCATTCTCACCAACTACACGCCATTGGCGGCGGCCATTACCGCAGCTGGGGTGTCTCGGGGGCCGCGACCTGGTCCCTGGTTGCGTCAAGTCCATCCCCACCATCAGGGGCCCTGGTGAAGGGCAGCCTGGGACTTAGACTCCGCGCCCTGAGGGACTTCAGTCTGTTGGTGGTGGTTGTCGTCAGCCAGTGCGTTACCCTACCACTAGGCCTACCTGTCCGTTCCACAGCCCTGCCCTGACACTGATACAGGAAAATTTATACATGGGGACAAGGTTCTTTGGGGGGGGAGCCCCCTCCACCCCAAAGCACCCCCCCTTGTTGAGGGCATGTGGCCTGGAATGGTTCAGGAGGGGGGTGCGCTTGCGCTCGCTTGCCCCCCCCTTTCCTGACCTGCAGGGATGCATGCTCGGATAAGGGTATGGTGTGAATTTTGGGGGGGAACCCCACACCATTATTTTTGTAATTTTGGCATGGGGCTTCCTCTCAAAATCCATACCAGACCCCAAAAAAAAAATCTTTCATTTACATTCAGCTGTCAGTGGGGAATCCCGCTGACAGCTGCAACATTACCGCATGGTTTTCACTACTAAAATACTGCATGACTTGATAAAATAACTGATGTGGTATTTTAGTAGCCTTTTTTAGTGAATTTAGTATTTTTCAGTGTATTCTGGGCATTTGGGAGGGTCTCCTGAGATTATCTTTAAAAATGCTTCTGAACGCAAACATGCATAAACGCGGTTAAATATGGTAGGTAAACGGTGCTAAACTGATGTTGTTGACCTTCGTTTTCTAGCAGTCAGTTTCCAGCGGACAGAAGAGTTTTTCAAACGCTCTGTGTACATGAGCCCTAAGCTTTGGCAATAGAACCTGGAAACTGATTATTTTCTATACAGAGTTGTACCAGATTTTGCACTCTCTAGTTTTAGTAAATAACACCCATTGTGTTAATGAACAACACATCTAGTCTTGTGAAAACACTGTTTAATTGTATAAATAGCATGTTAAAGAAACATTTTCACCAGAAACAGAACTTTGTTTACTCATAAAAAAAACATGGCTATAAATCTCATGTGGTTATATACAGTATATGAACATGAAGCTAAGATCAGAAACACAGGGGCATGACCTCAAACTAGCAGGAGCAAAGTTTAGAAACGTTTAATATATACACAAGACTCAATATTTGTTGTTATGATTTTTGGGACACATTGTATGTTGTTCAGTAATGTAAAATTGACAAAGCTTTACAGAGGTTTTAAAAAAAATCAAGCCAAGGTTATTAAAGTTAAATCAAGAAACCCTAATCTTTGTTGGCATAGTGTCTGATTAGCAAGAGTAGTAAAGATTAATTGTAGTGAACCTATTATATAATCATTTGCTTATGTCATTCTGCTTTAGATAATGTATATTGTATGTGTACATTGGATAGTCAATATTTGTGTAGCTGGGCTTAAAAGTAACAGCATGTAGCACCCTCCTAGTTTAGCTAGGGGGAGCTAGATCCTAATGGTCAGACAGGAGCTGTTAGCAGATCAGGTGTAATAGCCAAAAGGTTCAAATTGTGTCATGGATGAGAGGCTCTGCAGGTCAGCCCCTCTGGAATTCCCCCCCCCGCTCTGAAACCTTTGGAGGAGGATCTTGGAGGCAGTGGGTGGACTTGAAAAGTGTCTGGCTGCACTCTTGAGGGACCTCGGCCATTTCTTACAGAAGGCTTGGCAAGGGGCTGGGACTCCCTTAACCACTTGCCTACTGGGCACTTATACCCCCTTCCTGCCCAGGTCAATTTTCTAATAGATAGCACTAAAGGGCACTGACTGGCAGCACTGATGGGCACAGATTGGCTGCACTGCTGGGCAGCACTGTTAGGAACTGAAGGGCAGCACTGTTGGGCACTGATGGGCAGCGCTGCTGGACACTGATGGGCAGCACTATTGAGCACTGATAGACAGCACTATTGGGCACTTTTGGAGCTGCACTGATATTCAGGGCACTGGTAATCAGTGCCCTGATTATCAGTGCAGACATCTGCTTTGACAGCATCAGGAAAGTACTGGCGATAACCGTCATGTGTATTTACATATTTGCCAGCTGTGATTTGACACATCTAATCACGTGGCAAACAGCCGCTGTGATTGGCCTTTTACCATGTCATGTGATCAGCTGTGTCCAAAGGAAACAGCGGTCACAGAGAGCACCATGTACATGCCACTGGGGGCATGCGGGGGGGGGGGGGGTGTTCTGTTAGGATGTCATAGGACACCCTCCTAGAACTGGACTACCACGCCGTAGCCGTAATTCAGTAGTAAAGTGGTTAAAAGTGATGGAGCCTGCTCAGTAGCAGGAGAGTGGTGAGAGAGGTGTAGAGCTGGAAGTAGATGTGAGGCTGAGAAAGGAGGCTGCCAGGAGGCCTAATGGGATGGGGCCTGCCTGCGAGCCTGGAGCTGGAAAGGAGGAAAGCTTGGAGCTCACTGGCCCTCTTAGAGAGGAACACGTGTATGGCAGGGAAGGATCAGCCCAGCTGATAAGCCTGGTAGCAGCAGCCAACCCACAAACAGTACAGGAGAGGATCTGAGTGAGTACACCTGCACCCCTTGGCAGATATGTGAAGGAGCACTCTGGTGGGAAATCAGATTAGCCCCCTACTAGTGACTGTTCACCTCATTAAAGGGACATGAGCACAATCCCCTGCTCAGGAAAATCATCAGATTTATGGGTGAAGAGGAACGATTCATCTAGGGTCAGGGGTGGTACATCAAGGAGATGCTGGCTAGCTCTCCAACAGAGACTGTGTTGCAGAAGAGTAGCTTGTGAATAGTTCCAAGAAGTTTGTCCTCAATTGTCGGTTCCCTTGGGCATCCTATACCCCCTTACCCAATCTCAGTTCTAAATCCCCTCAATAGACAACAAAACAAGAGCTCAAGGACTGGTTTCTGGCTGTGAATGCAAGCTGGTGTGGAGAATGCTGATTGTCTGGCTGTGCAGCACTATAGGGGGACCCAAATCAACAGCAACCCCCAAGGGGTAGTGCTACAAGTATAACTAGCAGTTATATAATAAAGTTTAAATTTGAAAATGAGGCATGGAAATACATGGAGGGGTTTGACGAGCTACCCCAGGGGTACAAACTAGGGAATTTGGTAACATTATGACAAGCTGGTGGGTGATTCAGAAGACCACTATACTCATTCATTCTTCTACTTCCCTTATATAAGCACTAGAAAGAAAAGGAAACAGAAAATAAATCAAAGTATGCAATATGAAAAGAACATATACCCATTTCATCAATATTATAAAGATGGCACTTGCATTTGTGTCTATTATGGGTTTCTTTGCATATGGCTACTGAAGCAATCCATTTTTTATTGTAAATTACTAGTTGAGTCTTATGATCACTGATTATAAAGCCTGCCATAGATGGTGTGATTTTGGGTTCAGGTTGCAGGAAAGAAAATCGCTCAAATCCTTCATCAACACACTCAGCTTTGATGGAGGGATCCCTCCTGCAAAGCTATTGTGTTCTCCCAATCTGTGGGGGGGACACACAGTGATTATTGCTAGCAGCTATAACGAGTTGTTGGATGTCTTTTTTTTTTTTTTTTTTTTTTGAGCCTACTGGTTGAATAAAATAAACTGTGTATGCCCAGCTTTAGAAGGCAAAGGGAACACTGATCCACAAACATTGGTCTTAGATAGCAGAAACAATCAGTTCCTCTATTGCATGTACAGTATCTTCCAGAAGTGAGTACACCCCTCACATTTTTGTAAATATTTTATTATATCTTTTCATGTGACAACACTGAAGAAATGACACTTTCCTACAATGTAAAGTAGTGAGTGTACAGCTTGTATAACAGTGTAAACTTGCTGTCCCCTCAAAATCACTCAACACACAGCCATTAATTTCTAAACTGCTGGCAAAAAAAGGGAGTACACCCCTAAGTGCAAATGTCCAAATTGGGCCCAAAGTGTCAATATTTTGTGTGGCCACCATTATTTTCCAGCACTGCCTTAACCCTCTTGGGCATGGAGTTCACTAGAGCTTCACAGGTTGCCACTGGAGTCCTCTTCCACTCCTCCATGACGACATCACAGAGCTGGTGGATGTTAGACACCTTGCACTCCTCCACCTTCCATTTGAGGATGCCCCACAGATGCTCAATAGTATTTAGGCCTGGAGACATGCTTGGCCAGGCCATTACCTTTACCCTCAACTTTTTTAGCAAGGCAGTGGTCGTCTTGGAGGTGTGTTTGGGGTCATTATCATGTTGGAATACTGCCCTGTGGCCCAGTCTCCAAAGGGAGGGGATCATGCTCTGCTTCAGTATGTCACAGTACATGTTGGCAGTCATGGTTCCCTCAATGAACTGTAGCTCCCCAGTGCTGGCAGCACTCATGCAGCCCCAGACCACGACACTCTCACCACCATTCTTGACTGTAAGCAAGACACACTTGTCTTTGTACTCCTCACCTGGTTGCCGCCACACACGCTTGACACCATCTGAACCAAATAAATTTATCTTGGTCTCATCAGACTACAGGACATGGTTCCAGTAATCTATGTCCATAGTCTGCTTGACTTCAGCAAACTGTTTGTGGGCTTTCTTGTGCATCATCTTTAGAAGAGGCTTCCTTCTGGGATGATAGCAATGCAGACCAGTTTGATGTAGTGTGCGGAGTATGGTCTGAGCACTGACAGGATGATCCCCCACCCCTTCAGCCTCTGCAGCAATGCTGGCAGCACTCATACATCTATTTCCCAAAGACAACCTCTAGATATGACGCTGAGGACGTGCACTCAACTTCTTTGGTTGATCATGGTGAGGCCTATTCTGAGTGGAACCTGTCCTGTTAAACTGCTGTATGGTCTTGGCCACCATGCTGCAGCTCAGTTTCAGGGTCTTGGCAATCTTCTTATAGCCTATTCCATCTTTATGTAGAGCAACAATTATTTTTTTTAGATCCTCAGAGTGTTCTTTGCTATGAGGTGCCATGCTGAACTTCCAGTGACCAGTATGATAGAGTGAGAGCGATAACATCAAGTTTAACACACCTGCTCCCCATTCACACCTGAGACCTTGTAACACTAACGAGTCACATGACACCGGGGAGGGAAAATGGCTAATTGGGCCCAATCTGGACATTTTCACTTAGGGGTGTACTCCCTTTTGTTGCCAGCAGTTTAGACATGAATGGCTGTGTTGAGTTATTTTGAGGGGACAGCAAATTTACACTGTTATACAAACTGTACACTCACTACTTTACATTGTAGCAAAGTGTAATTTCTTCAGTGTTGTCACATGAAAAGATAGAATAAAATATTTACAAAAATGTGAGGGGTGTACTCACTTCTGTGAGATACTGTATATGTAACATGGCCATATCCTGTACTAGGTTTAGGTTATGAGAAGTTCAACAGTAGCCAAAACCCGCCTGTATGCATGGCATGTGCTGCCTGTTGTAGACATTAGTTCCTAACAGCAGTCCTCTAATGACAAGATATGCAGATAGTCCAAAATGGGATTCTTTGTGACTGATTCCATCGTGGTTTTGTTGGCTGATAGTTCTCTGATAGCAGGGCAGGAAGGATTCCAGAAAAGACTTCATTTGTGACTGATCCTATAGTCTTTTTAAAGACTACTTGTGGTTCCGCCATAGGACAAGGCCAAGGGACTGTTGAGAGAATTGAGTACTCAAACTTTCTTTATCTGGAGACTACTGAATATGTCAATGCTGAGCAGATTAAGTCCACATACATTTACCCAGAAGGTCACTGAAATAAAAAAGCAACCCATCAGTAAAGTGTGTTTTCTCTTAGTCCATTTTGAATTCTATTAAAGAAACCAACCTAGCCTTTCATGGACGTACTATGTCGGCACAGGCCTCAATATCAAGCTCATGTAACATTTGAGCTGATGTTTGCACACTGTCATTTTTTGTTACAATAATTTTGATTGGTTTTTGGAGGGGTTTTAGGAGGGGACATCCACACAGAGGCTAAAACCTTATTTAAGGTTTACAAATAATTAGAATGCAATGAACAAACATTTACATCAGTACATTTTCTGGACCTATGGAGGGTGTTGCTTGTGGACTCTTGGAATAGCAGATAGGTGGTCTGAAATGTTGATTACGCAGGTAGGTCTGGGCAGGAAAAAAGGGAGGGGGGAGAGCACAGTTACAATAATAACTGATAGGGGGAAGAGGCCAAGAAAAGACAGGGTAGAGTGGGGGGGGGGGGGGGGGTCAAGGAAGGCTATCAAAAGGCCAAAATCAGGGTAAGGAGGCAAACACAGAGATAACGGTAGAGGGGAAGGGATACATTAGGAGCACACAAAAAAGAATGTTAGGAGATCAAAAGCAATTTACTGGTGTCTTTTATATTTTTAATGGACTGTCTATGATAGCCTCCTGCTGGTATGAGTGGTAAACACCTGGAACCTGTGACCTGGAAACAAAAAGAAAATTCTTGGCCAGGAAAATTCTTTTCTGTAGAAACATGAGGTGAAATTGAAGGCTTGGTTGGTTGAATTTTGAAATCAATGGTGGCACCATTGGATTACAAAACGCACAAAATTTCTGATTCTCTAAAGAAAATTTGTTTGGAATTCAACCTATTTATGCCCTGCATAAGTAACTGCACCATTTTGTCTCCATTTTTTGTTAAACTGTAACCAATATACTACAATCATCACCATCCCTGCCCTCAATCCATTCCACTTTTGTAATTGAACACCTTTTGGGAAATATTCAGCACAGAATTTCTGCAGTTTACAATCAAATCAGAATTCCAAGAGCATCGTACATGAAAGTATACTGACAATTTATTTTCTGACTGGAGAGTTCTAATATTTTTTCTCAATGAGAACCCCCTCCATGGAGCCAGTACATAGCAATAATTCTCTAGGTGTTAGGTTGTTGATGGAAGCTAAGAGAACAGCTGCCACAGCTTTTCAACTTAAATTCCACCTGACAAGCTCTCTATACTATGCACTGTATATATGTACAGTATGTGTGGTGTGTTTATATTTTTTTAATATTTGAATTTACTTTGTTGAGATAAAAGGTATGTGCACAGGATGTCTATTGAAAATTCCACCCTTTATCAGTCTAATTTAAAGAATTGGCAAAAACTGATTATGTATAGGTACCTTGTTGCACATAGGGGACAATAATTCTCTGTGAAAAGATGATTTTGCTACCCAAAAGATAAAGAACCAAATTCAAAACTTTTTTTCCATTTTGAATAGACTAAGGTAGAGTTATAACCCATGTTACATTTGTTTTGCCATTGGTGTCCCACTTTGGAGATTTCCCTTCACTCCCTGTCCCAAAGCTAAAACATGAAGTGAAATGAAATCCCTCCAAAGTGAGGGAATCCCTGGTTGTCACCAGGGTCACCAGAACTAGTGTGTCCATTAAACAATTTTCCCTCTATTCCAGTTCAGGTGACACTTACAACCCAACATTTTAGATTTCCACTTTCTGATAATGGTAACCAATACTAAGAGCCAGACAGCAATAAAAGAATGCCAGATTTTTGTCCAGTTACTGGTCATTACCAGAATCATTAAATCTCCAGGACTCCTATTCCAGAGAAGTGCAGGGTTCATGGTATCATTTCCCTGAGTAACGCATGCTGTGCTGTGAGTCAGTGTCACCGCAGATGGAAGAGGAGAAGGGGTTCACCGTCATGCACAGATGCCACACCTGCAGTGTTTGTAAATATATAGGCAAGTACATGACATCGTTCTCATGAGTCCTGCAAACTGTGCTTTGCACTGAGTGGAATCATGGGCAGGAGGAGTGCTGTTCAGGAGCAGAACAGTCTGGCAGAGGATGGAGGCACCTGGAGATCTCTGTTTACTTGCCCACCGGTGGCCATTCCTAATCTGGGTGAGTGGGGACACAGCCAGTAACAAGCTCAGCAGGCAGAGGAGGCCAACTGTAGCCGAAGGGATGGTAACAGTAGGCAAGCGGGGGGTCTGAGTTGGCCAGCAAGGAATCTAGGGAAATTGGTCACTTATCTAGTGGCACACATACACTAGAAGTTTCACTAAAATGATGAATGGATAGGTAGGTGTCAGCTGGGTGCACTGTCAGTGTCACACAGTGCACCTGGCTCCCAGCTGTCAACCTGTCGAGTAACACTGACAGTGCACCTGGCTGCCAGCTACAGGTAACACTGTTAGCATCACTGGAATGGTGAATAGGTGGATGCCAGGTGCACTGTCAGTGTCACTGGAATTTTGTGTTTAATTACCCTTTAAGCCCCTCCCATTTTAGCCCTGGTTCACACTGGCGCGACTTGTGCGATTTGACAGTTTCAAATTGCATGACAAGTTACAACCTTATGGTTGGCAATCAGGGACGGACTGACCATTTGGAAACTCGGGAGCCCAGCGCCCGGGGTTAGTAGGGGGCCCCATGAGATGCCACTGGTACCTTTTTCATAGGCTTTTTTGAGTTTGGGCAAGGACACAGGGGCCCCATGATCCCCTATTGCCCGGAGGCCCCATGAGTTGTCAGTCCGCCCCTGCCTGGTACCTTTTTCATAGGTTTTTTTGAGTTTGGGCAAGGACACGGGGGCCTCATGATCCCCTATTGCCCGGGGGCCCCATGAGTTGTCAGTCCGCCCCAGTCGGCAATGGAACCGCATGAAGTCGCACAGATATCTGCCAAAAAAACCTGATGCCCTCTGACCTGTCTGCACCCGCCAGCAATTGCTGCAATCTGACATTTGCTGGTCAGATGTAAACAATTGGGCGGAGCTAGCAGTGACTTCACCACTAGCTCCGCCCAATTGTGCTGTGATTGGCCAAAATATTGTACTTGACCTGTGGTCAGGTGCATTGCTTTGGCCAATCATGGCTCTCACAATGAACAATGCACAATCAGTGAACACACGAATGGTCACATTTTCGAGTCGAACTTACGTTTGACTTGAACATCAAGCCCATCCCTACCTGTGACATTGCTGCTAAATGCATTACATTCTATAAGTCAATCCAACTACCTTTCCCACCCACCTCCTTAAAGACTAGGTACTCTTATTGCAAGCCTAATTTAGCCCCTGTTCACACCGATGCAACTTGTCATGCGATTTGACAACTCAAATAACAGGACAAGATGCACACAATGATTGGCAATCGGACCGTTCTTCGTTGGAGTCGCACTGATTTGAAAAGTAATTCTTCTACTACTTTTGGCAATTTCGGGTGCGACTTGCAAAGATATCTGTGCATCAAGTCGCACAGATGTCTTACAAGTTGTACCTGAAGTCACACACTGACATGCTACTTTTAAAATGTGCAACTTCAAGTGAAGTTGCACGATTTCAAAGTTGGATACAGAGTAAACCAGGGCTTAAACACAATTTTTTCACACCCAAAATTCAGAGCAGCGATTTGTCTCCAATCTTAGAAATGTCAATTTCTAAAAGTTCTCAGATATGCCCATAGGACCCTTTAATGGAGACACTGCATACAAAGCTCCAGGCAAAGAGCTACAGTTATACATAAAATACAGATTTGTGTACTAATCTGTGATTAAACTGACAATGGATTGGTCAATCTGTACAGACATTTTTGTGATGTATTTTTATTTGCATAGCAGACAGGTGAAACAGAGTTCCTGATGAAGCAATTCATCTTCTTGATTCAGCAATTCAGCTTCCCATGTCAGCCCTGCATCTCCAGCCTACTCAATGAACAGAATATTGTCATCATTATCTCCATCCAGTGTGCAGGTAGTGGGGCCCGGAAGCTGTAATGTAAGTCAGGAAAGTGATTAAGTAGCAGAGGTTTGCGTGTCACAGAACATATAATCTGCCAGTAAAACTGTAAATATATGCACTTGGCCATGAATTTAGCTGTGAACCGGGTGTTCCACCATAAGCCTGGGTTCACACTAATGCAGTGCGGGAAACACAGCGAATCCTGTGCGTTTCCCACACCGCATTGCAATCGCATGGTGTTCATGCGATCTGGTGCAGGTGTCAATGTTAAATTAATGACACCCCGAAACAGATCGCAAAACACATTGTGATTGCCAGAAATCACATTGCATGGATGAGGACATCCTTGCGATGCGATTCAGGTGCGGATAAAAAAAGAGTCCTGCATTTTTTTGGTATGGATGCAAATCGATTTGAGCCATACAAAATGCATTGCACAAATCATATGGCACAGACATGCGGTGCTATTCCTGTTATATTATATTAAATTATATGCAGTGTCCTGCATAAGCATATCTATGGTCAAAATGTAAAATCATACATTCATTTCCACACTGTATTTCAATTATTACTAGTCTATTAATCAGAACAATCTGGAAGACTGAAAAACTTACTCTGTAAATATCCTCGAACATTTACTTCCTTGAATTCAGTGTAATGTAATCACTAGGGATGCACTGATACCACATGTTTAAGCCCAAGTACGAGTACCAATACTTTTCCTTCAGTACTCGCTGATACCAATTACTGATACCTATTTTTATGGACATGTAACAGGACTCGCCAACAGAAGTACAGCAAGGGACATGTAACAGGACTCGCCACCAGAAGTACAGCAAGGGACATGTAACAGGACTCGCCACCAGAAGTACAGCAAGGGACATGTAACAGGACTCGCCACCAGAAGTACAGCAAGGGACATGTGACAAGACTCGCCAACGGAAGTACTACAAGGGACATGTAACAGGACTCGCCACCAGAAGTACAGCAAGGGACATGTAACAGGACTCACCAACGGAAGTACAGCAAGGGACATGTAACAGGACTCGCCACCAGAAGTACAGCAAGGGACATGTAACAGGACTCGCCACCAGAAGTACAGCAAGGGACATGTAACAGGACTCACCAACGGAAGTACAGCAAGGGACATGTAACAGGACTCGCCACCAGACGTACAGCAAGGGACATGTAACAGGACTCGCCACCAGAAGTACAGCAAGGGACATGTAACAGGACTCGCCACCAGAAGTACAGCAAGGGACATGTAACAGGACTCGCCAACGGAAGTACAGCAAGGGACATGTAACAAGACTCGCCAACAGACGTACAGCAAGGGACATGTAACAGGACTCGCCAACGGAAGTACAGCAAGGGACATGTGACAGGACTCACCAACGGAAGTACAGCAAGGGACATGTGACAGGACTCGCCAACGGAAGTACAGCAAGGGACATGTAACAGGACTCGCCAACAGAAGTACAGCAAGGGACATGTAACAGGACTCGCCAACAGAAGTACAGCAAGGGACATGTAACAGGACTCGCCAACGGAAGTACAGCAAGGGACATGTAACAGGACTCGCCAACAGAAGTACAGCAAGGGACATGTAACAGGACTCGCCAACGGAAGTACAGCAAGGGACATGTAACAGGACTCGCCAACGGAAGTACAGCAAGGGACATGTAACAAGGCTCGCCAACGGAAGTACAGCAAGGGACGTGTAACAAGGCTCGCCAACAGAAGTACAGCAAGGGACATGTAACAGGACTCGCCAACAGAAGTACAGCAAGGGACATGTGACAGGACTCACCAACGGAAGTACAGCAAGGGACATGTGACAGGACTCACCAACGGAAGTACAGCAAGGGACATGTAACAGGACTCGCCAACGGAAGTACAGTAAGGGACATGTAACAAGACTCGCCAACGGAAGTACAGCAAGGGACATGTAAAAGGACTCGCCAACAGAAGTACAGCAAGGGACATGTGACAGGACTCGCCACCAGAAGTACAGCAAGGGACATGTAACAGGACTCGCCAACAGAAGTACAGCAAGGGACATGTAACAAGACTCGCCAACAGAAATACAGCAAGGGACATGTAAAAGGACTCTCCAACAGAAGTACAGCAAGGGACATGTAAAAGGACTCTCCAACAGAAGTACAGCAAGGGACATGTGACAGGACTCGCCAACGGAAGTACAGCAAGGGACATGTAAAAGGACTCGCCAACGGAAGTACAGCAAGGGACATGTAACAAGGCTCGCCAACGGAAGTACAGCAAGGGACGTGTAACAAGGCTCGCCAACAGAAGTACAGCAAGGGACATGTAACAGGACTCGCCAACAGAAGTACAGCAAGGGACATGTGACAGGACTCACCAACGGAAGTACAGCAAGGGACATGTGACAGGACTCACCAACGGAAGTACAGCAAGGGACATGTAACAGGACTCGCCAACGGAAGTACAGTAAGGGACATGTAACAAGACTCGCCAACGGAAGTACAGCAAGGGACATGTAAAAGGACTCGCCAACAGAAGTACAGCAAGGGACATGTGACAGGACTCGCCACCAGAAGTACAGCAAGGGACATGTAACAGGACTCGCCAACAGAAGTACAGCAAGGGACATGTAACAAGACTCGCCAACAGAAATACAGCAAGGGACATGTAAAAGGACTCTCCAACAGAAGTACAGCAAGGGACATGTAAAAGGACTCTCCAACAGAAGTACAGCAAGGGACATGTGACAGGACTCGCCAACGGAAGTACAGCAAGGGACATGTAAAAGGACTCGCCAACGGAAGTACAGCAAGGGACATGTAACAGGACTCGCCAACAGAAGTACAGCAAGGGACATGTGACAGGACTCACCAACGGAAGTACAGCAAGGGACATGTAACAGGACTCGCCAACAGAAGTACAGCAAGGGACATGTAACAAGACTCGCCAACAGAAGTACAGCAAGGGACATGTAAAAGGACTCGCCAACAGAAGTACAGCAAGGGACATGTGACAGGACTCGCCACCAGTACAGCAAGGGACATGTAACAGGACTCGCCAACAGAAGTACAGCAAGGGACATGTGACAGGACTCACCAACGGAAGTACAGCAAGGGACATGTGACTGGACTCACCAACGGAAGTACAGCAAGGGACATGTAACAGGACTCGCCACCAGA
Organism: Staurois parvus; assembly: GCF_062004578.1. NCBI lineage: Eukaryota > Metazoa > Chordata > Amphibia > Anura > Ranidae > Staurois > Staurois parvus. The sequence continues at coordinate 2,287,999 of NW_028317912.1, forward strand.
AGTACAGCAAGGGACATGTAACAGGACTCGCCAACAGAAGTACAGCAAGGGACATGTGACAGGACTCACCAACGGAAGTACAGCAAGGGACATGTAACAGAACTCAGTGCCAGAAATACAGCAAGGGACATGTGACAGGACTCGCCAACAGAAGTACAGCAAGGGACATGTAACAGAACTCAGTGCCAGAAATACAGCAAGAGACATGTGACAGGACTCACCAAGAGAAGTAGAGCAAGGGACATGTAACAGGACTCACGAAGAGAAGTAGAGCAAGGACATGTAACGGGACACACCAACAGAAGTAGAGCAAGGGACATGTAACAGGACTCACGAAGAGAAGTAGAGCAAGGACATGTAACGGGACACACCAACAGAAGTAGAGCAAGGGACATGTAACAGAACTCAGTGCCAGAAATACAGCAAGGGACATGTGACAGGACTCACCAACAGAAGTACAGCAAGGGACATGTAACAGGACTCACCAACAGAAGTACAGCAAGGGACACGTAACTGGATTTTCTGCCAGAAGTACAGCAAGGGACATGTAACAGGACTCACCAACAGAAGTACAGCAAGGGACACGTAACTGGATTTTCTGCCAGAAGTACAGCAAGGGACATGTAACAGGACTCACCAACAGAAGTACAGCAAGGGACATGTAACAGGACTGTCCTGTGAGTAGGCACTGATGTGTCACACATTTCACAGAGCCTGCCTTCTGAACTACAGAGGTGCTGAGAGGAGGAGTTTCAGAAGGCGGAGTCAGTTCAGGACACTGCTTGCAGGCAGCAAGGGATGTGTAGTCCTTCAGAAATAAAAGTAAACAGCAGAGGGGAATTTGCAAAGCATGCAGGGAATCCAGGAAGTTGTGGAAAGAGATGACCAGTAGATAGGCAGAACTCAACATGAACAGAGATTTTTCAAGAAAGATTATATTGAATTGTCAAATATAACTATTGTTTGTATTTTTATTACACTGCTGATGTTATAAAATGAAAGTGTATGCTTTGTCCATAGATTTCTTTTAAAGCGATTCTAAAAGTTAATTTTTAAAAATTAAAAAACATGTCTATATTTACCTGCTGTATGCAGTGGTTTTGTACAGAGCAGCCTGGATTCTCCTCTGGTCCCACGCAGGCTCTTCTTGCCCCTCCCTCCTGTCAGTTTCCCCCACAGCAAGCAGCATGCTATGGGGGCACCCGCTGTGCCGTGTGTCCATCCACACACACAGAGCTGTGGCTTGGCCCAGCCCCTCTCTCTCCTCATTGGCTGACTGGCTGTGATTGACAGCAGCGGGAGCCAATGGCTCCTTCTTGCTGTCTCAGCCAATGAGGAGGCAGAGACCCGGGAAAGCCGAGGCTTTCATGCACATCGCTGGATCTCGATGAGGCTCAGGTAAGTATTGAGGGGGATGCTGTATACAGAAGGTTTTGTACCTTCATGCATAAAATGCAGGAAGGTAGAAGACCTTGAGCCTTTACTACCACTTTAAGTACAGAGTGAAGTAAAGAGAACTGAACTAATAAGAAAGTTGCTAGGGTAGCACTTTTTCTTTTGTGTGTACATTGCATCACACATGCGCTGTATTCTTCTGGCTCTTCTCAACATCTGTCAGAGACTAGAGATGGGTGGTGGGGATGACACAGGCATTGTGTATATGCTCAGGAGTTATATCTTCTGTGGTCACCCCATGGCTGAAAAGGAAGAATTACAAAACCCAGATACAGTGGTGGGGGAAGGAGAAGTGTCTCCGAGCCTGGACCTGTTATCGCAGTAAATGTTAGGTAAAGATTAAGTAATACATAAAATAGTCCATCAATATTGCATGCAAGTATAATTGGGGACTCAGCAAGACTGAAAGATTTTGTTGTGCAAGATTTGTTGTTTGAATCAGATATTCAGGAAAACAAAGCAAAACCCTTGATGTGCGGCTCCCCTGGGACTGCAAGGGATTCATTTTCATTTTTGCAGGGGAACATAAAAACATAACTGTACTTACCTTATTTCTTGCTCTTGCAGGTCCACGACCGAATCCCTAAACCCGCTTCTTTTCATCGCTCCATCAGTCGCAGCCCCTCTGTAACAGGGGTGTCAAACTGGCAGCCCTCCAGCTGTTGTGAAACTACAAGTCCCATCATGCCTCTGCCTTTGGGAGTCATGCTTGTAACTGTCAGCCTTGCAATGCCTCATGGGACTTGTAGTTTGGCAACAGCTAGAGGGCCGCCAGTTTCTGCTTTATAACATCAACACATACAATGTAGTACCAGCAGTCTTACATTGTAATTGAGGACACCTAGGGCTGTCTACTTCCTGGGGCATCAGAGACAGGAGGAGAGCTCCAGTTGTTGGGGGAGCAAGGAATAAGTAAAGCATAATTGCTTTTCCTGTTCCCCCTAGAAAAAAATGAAAATGTAAAGTGTTACTAAACCCAGGACCCTGCATCCACTATATCTGGTCTCCCACAGTACACAGAACTTGGAAATGCAATTATTTTAATAAATATAAACTGCTAAATACCTTTTCCCATCAGCAGTTAGAGCAGTCCTGTGGCTTCTATTGGTGTCCAACCCAGCACTAGCTAAAGCTTGTAGGAGGAGTTTTCTTCCTGATCTAGGAGGATGCAGAACCCCTGACCTCTGTCTGACCAGTGCTGATTGGCCCTGTGCTGATCACATGCACTCTCCAAAGAAAAAAAACTCTCTAGCAATACACACCAAACTGAGCATGTGCAAAATGCCTTTGGTTTAGTCTGTCTTATTAGGAAATAAAAGATGGTTGCTTGAAAAAGGGGAGGAACAGAGACGACAGGATCGAACAGCCTTTTTACACAATGCAGAGGATTAACCCCTTAGGTTCCACAGTGAGTATAACAAGCATGCTGTACTACATATACAGACTGATTTTACTGTTGTGGGTTTAGTAACACTTTAACTCTTGTAGTGCAGGGGGAGTCCCACTGCAAGTATCACTTGTTATTTTCTTCAGTGTTTAACTTTTAAGTACAGTAGATGTAACCCCTAATTACCTAACTAAACCCTAACATTTCGTTTGCTAAAGTGAAACTATTTACCTTTTTTTATCCTCTGTTACCCCTTAGTGTTGCTGATCACTGGCAGCCTCCTTGCAGCTACTTCCTGTCTACATGTTTGAACTCCATTGAGGGCTGCATAGCAGTTCTCAGAGCTGACTTCCTATTGGTGATAATAGTGGACCATGACCGTGTATTGTCTTGTTCAGTGGTCATATGTTGTCTCCATCTGAAGCTCAGGTGAAAGAGCAGCAGCACAACAGAGCATTGTCACCCTATTACAGGAAGCGTCTGAACAAAGCCCTTCATGTTGGGATCACCAGATATTATTTTAATTGAAGCTGTACATTTAAAATAATTGATAATGACTTTTAAAATTACATTGACGTGTTAAAGCTTATGTGAGATTGAATGATTGGGTTTACATGTACTTCAATAATTGTGAAAATCTCATTGTGCGTGACTAGTTTCTGCTTTGCACTTCAAAGTCTGAGCCAAACTTGCTATTTTTTTTTCCTGTAAAACTTTAAAGAAGACATAAATGACATAAATACTTATTCTACCTTTCCCCCTCCTTTCTATACAGAATTAGCGCCAGGCAGGATTTTGGAGCTCACCATTAATACTGCTTAGAAGGACGACTGACCTGACTGTGACTTCTTGGGGAAGAGCAATGAGAAGTTTGAGTGAAAATAACATTGAGTCTAGACTGCAGAGCTTAATCCGTTCTTGGACTCACCACTGTCATTTTGTCGAATACAGAACTTTGATCGTATTTAATGGGTATGTGGAATAATAACAGCATTTGATTAACTCATGCAAGGAACATGAAACTAAATAGTTTTTTCTTTTTTTTTTTAAAGCAAAAGTTATAAAAGTAAAAGTACAAATCCACTTTTCACTCTGTGTTCCATACCCCCTTATACATTTCTGCCTCATTTCTCTTTAAGATTTTGGCAGTTCTCAAAGATCTGTCTAGTGTCTTCTCTTTCTCATAGGGGTTTTACAGATCATGCCGCCTCTGCCTTGCAGGCATGCTCAAATCTGACAAGTCTAATAATGCATTGCTTCACTTTCTGTCACTCACTTGGCTGTATATTCTGCCTATTTAGAGAGAACTAATGACATATTATAGACAAAGGAAAAGTGTGGTCACATTATTTAAATACCTTGTAGAAAATCAATTGGTGGAAAAGACCAGGGGGGCTTATTATAGCCGAGAGCAGATATGGTAATTGACTCTCTGCTGTACATCAAAATGTCAGCCCACACTGTGGCCTGAATTTTATGTCCCATTCATAAAATGTAGGCCATGGAATATCACAAAAATGCTGCAGAGAGAACTGCAGGATTGGAGGAGAGGTTGGTCACATGACTTTGACGGCTCATGTGACATGGCTTTCCTTATGGTTTTCTTTTCTGCTCTATTCATTTTCATAGTAATACAACTGAGTTCCATACACATCAGAGCACTAACTATATTTATAAAGCACACCACTCGGCTTATTATATGTGATTTTTTTAAAAGCAGTTGTATGGCAGTGGCAAGGTCTTCATTATACATGGGGCCCTTAAAGTGGAAGTCTAGACTAAACCTATCTAATCTTAAACCTGCTACCACCCCTATTCAAAGTCCTATGCTAACTAGCCTGTTGAAGAAAGATGCTTATGCTTAACTTTACTAAGGGCGCTCCAGTCCAGTCATGTGATCGACTCCCAGTGCCAACTTCAGTGTAGATGAGAGGGCAGAGACAGTGGCTGTAATGCCTGTGAGTGGTGATGTTGCCCATAGGCTTACTATGGTGCATCCATTGTCCTCTGTCCCTGTTCTCCTCTTGAAGCTGGCTACCAGGAGTCGATCACATGAACATACCGGAGCACCTTTACAGTGGATAAAATAAATATTTGATCCTCTACAGATTTGTAAGTTTGCCCACTTATAAAGAAATGAAAGGTCTATCATTTTTATCATAGGTGTATTTTAAATGATAGAGACAGTATATCAACCAAAAATCCAAAAAAACACATGATACAAATGTTACAAATTGAGTTGCAGTTCAGTGAGTAAAGTAAAGTAGGTATTTGATCCCAAGCAAAACATGACTTAGTAGTTGGTGGAGAAACCCTTGTTGGCAAGCACAGAGGTAAGACGTTTCTTGTAGTTGGTTACCAGGTTTGCACACATCTCAGGAGGGATTTTGGTCTGCTCTTCTATACATATCTTCTCTAAATCCTTAAGGTTTCTTGGCTGTCGCTTGGCAACTCAAAGTTTCAGATCTATCCATACATTTTCTATAGGATTAAGGTCTGTAGACTGGCTAGGCCACTACATGACCTTATTGTGTTTCTTCTTGAGCCACTCTATTGTTGCCTTGATCGTATACTCTATTGTTGCCTTGACCGTATGTTTTGGGTCATTGTCATGCTGGAAGATCCATCTTCAGTGTTCTGAGGAAGATCCAAGATTTTACAATTCATGGCCCCATTGACTGGCCCCTCAATGTGGCAAAGTTGGCCTGTACCTTTAGCAGAGAAACAACCCCAAGGCATAGTGCTTCCACCTCCATGCTTGACTGTAGGGATGGTGTTCTTGGGGTCATAGTCGGCAGTTGTTTTCCTCCACACATGGCCAGTCGAGTTAATGCCAAAGAGCTCAATTTTGGTCTTATCTGACCACAGCACTTTCTCCCAATCCATCTCTGAATCATTTAGATGTTCATTGGCAAACTTCAGATGGGCCTGTACATGTGCCTTCTTGAGGATAGGGATCTTGCAGGAGCTGCAGGATTTCAATCCATGGTGGCGTATTGTGTTACCAATGGTTTCTCTGGTGACTGTGGTCCCAACTGCCTTGAGATCATTCACAAGCTCCTCCTGTGTAGTTCTGGGCTGATCCATCACTTTTCTCGTGATCACCCTTACCCCATGAGGTGAAATCTTGCATGGAGCTCCAGACTGAAGGCGATTGATGATGGTCTTGCAGCCCATTCCAGCCTTGTGCAGGTCTACAATCTTGTCCCTGATGTCCTTTGACAGCTCTTTGGTCTTGCCCATGGTGGTGCCCAAGAAAGAGATTCTGTGGACAGGTGTCTTTTATACACATAACGAGTTGTTGTGAGGAGCACCTTCTTAAATTGACAGGACTAATCTGTGTAGCACATAAGCACATAGCCAGTCTGTGGGAGCCAGAACTATTGTTGGTTGGTAGGGGATCAAATACTTATTTTACTCACTGAACTGCAACTCAATTTATATCATTTGTATCGTGTTTGTTTATGGACTTTTGGTTAATATTCTGTTGTATCCAGGGGCGGACTGACAACTCATGGGGCCCCCGGGCAATAGGGGATCATGGGGCCCCTGTGTCCTTGCCCAAACTCAAAAAAGCCTATGAAAAAGGTACCAGGGGCATCTCATGGGGCCCCCTACTGACCCCGGGCCCTCAGGCAGTGCCCGAGTTTCCAAATGGTCAGTCCGCCCTTGCTTGTATCATTTAAAATACACCTATGATAACAATTATAGACCCTTAATTTATTTGTAAGTGGGCAAACCTACAAAATCTGCAGGGGATCAAATAATTATTTTCCCCACTGTAGAATGGGTAAGGATAGACATCTTTCCTCTACAAGGTAGTTACTAAAGGATTGGGAATAGAGGTGGGAGCATGTTTAAGATTAGATAGGTGTAGCAGTTGAATCAGTTACTGCAGATGAGATCCTGCAAATATTTCTTGCTTTTGAAACAGGACATGTATGCAAATATAACACAAAAGGAGAAGTGCAAAAACACAGAAATACTCACCTCTGCTTCAGGTATGCAACATCCGTGAGGTCCCTCACTTGCTAATGGCGACATCTTCACCCCCGCTTTTTCCAGGTGTGGTATCTTTGGCTGCATACGCTGCAAAGAAAATTGCGAACAGAGAGGTACGTTTGTTTTATTTCAGAAGAGACATAGTATGTCTTTTTTGCAATAAACAGTCTGCTTGCTTTCAATTTTTTTTTCTTTTTCAACTTTAATTAAATTATACTTTTTGTAGTGAAAAATATGTTGGGCCTGAGATACAAAATATTGGATGGAATGACGGAGAATGGAAACTTGAATCCAATTGGTTGCTGTGGCTTGTCATATGGCTCTTGTAGACAGGTTTTGTTGATAAATGCTTCCCTCTAGTGTCTAAATTTAAAAATAGCTGTTGGTAAAAATACCAAGGTAAGCATCTCCAGCTAGTTGGTAATACACAGGTACTTGATGTCACTGCTATCTGGCTCTGAACCCCTAGGTTGGAGAATTGTGATATCTTTAAAAAGGAGAATTTCCAGGAAGTGGAAACAGAATTGGACTGAATGACATTCTATGCAAGAGCTGTTGCTATATGTAATCCTGACCAGACTCCAAAACGAGTAGGCAAGTGTTCCTGTATTTTAATAGTTTGTTTAATTGTTGCAACTTCTATCATGTATCTGAAGTCTCATAACAGATGTATCTCTGTCCTATTGTTATTCTCTAACATGCAGAGTGCCAGATAGCTAGGTCTGTGCTGCTGTATTTGGTTAATGGCCACCTTGCAATTTATTATTAGGTGAATATCTTTATCAAAATAGAGTCTGTATGCAGCTCCTGTTACCTTTGTTAACCACTATCCCTTCTGGTCTACGATTTTCTAGCTAGCTTTAGCTCAGGGCTCAGTAAACTGCATAGAATTGAGGCAGGTTAGGCATCTGAACTGATTAAACAGCGATTTATATTGAAGGGTTATGACCCAATAGAATTGGAGAAAACTAGATTCAAAGTCAGTAAAAATTATATGGGGGAAAGTAAAGTAAAGATAAATAGATTGGAAAGGGGGAAGGTAAGAATTAAGCTGAATATGAATTCATTTCTAAATTTAATTGCCAGTATAAGGAAGTTGAGAGTATTTTTAGGAGATATTGGCCTATTTTAAAAAAAGATGTAGTTTTAGGAACAGTTTTACCATGGAAACCACCATTCATTTATAGAAAAAGTGATAATTTGCAAACTTTATTAGTGAATGGTGTTATCTCACCACCTAAGAAATCATGGATGTTTGATCTACAGGGATTTTATCCATGTAAGAAATGTAAAATTTGTAAAGTCACAGGGATAAGGGAAAGGAAGATATCAAGTTTTAGGTCTGTGACAACTGGGGAAGAATTTACTATAAAAAAATGTATTACATGCAATACAAAGTATGTCACCTATTTATTAGAATGTCCGTGCCAATTCCAATATGTTGGAAGAACGAAAAGAAATTTGAGTACAAGATTAAAAGAACATGTAGCCAATATAATAAAAGGCAAAAAAGATCATAGTGTATCCCGACATTTTAAAGAGTTCCATAATTCAGATCCAGGCAAAATGAAATTTTGTGGGATTGATATGGTTGATACCCATTGGAGGGGGAGCAATAGAGTTCAAAGGATTTCGCAGAATGAGACTTTTTGGATCTTTATTATTATTATTTTTATATCGAGTTTATATAGTGCCAAAGGGTTTACTCAGCGCTGTACAATAGAGGGGGGGGGGGGGGACAATACAAGAAACAGAACAGCAACAACAAGACTTAATACTCTGAAACCAAAAGGTTTGAATATTGAATTGGATCTAAACTGCTTTACTTCGGATTTTTAAATTTATTATATATATTTTTAATATATTAATATATTTATATACATTTTAATATATGAATTTGAGAAAGGATGAATTTTAATTTTATTTTATTTAATTTATACTTAATTTAGTGTATTAATTTAGAAGAGGGAGGATGAATTTTATTTGTCGCCTGAATATTGATTCATTTACAATTAATTTAGTTTATTAATTTAGTTTATTAATTTAGTATATTTAGATTCATTGAATCAATTCAATATTTTAATATTTCAATATTTTAATATTTTTATAGTATACCATCAGAATTGTAGGTGTAAATAGGTAGTTTGATTATGAATATGTGGTATAAAAAGATGTGTCTGAATAGGAGATTTGTTATATTTGGCCTGGCCAGTAGAGGGAGTCATTAACTTCATTATTATGTCAATGAAGTTGTGTTTTTATATATATATATATATATATATATATATATATATATATGTATTATGATATTAGGATGAATTAGGTTGTGTTTATATATAGAGATTCGATGACTTGGGCAAATATGGTTTTATAATTATTTAGCATATTATTGATTTTTATGAGCAAGATGTACTGAATTATATGTTATAAGTTATGTTTTTAAATATGTAGGACAGTAAGTTGAGGATAGAAGAATATACAGCAATATGTTAAAGATTGTTAGACTCGGGTGGTGATTTGAGTTGTTGAAGATTGTATGTATTGTATCGCTAACATATGCTATTGCCATAAGGTATTTAGATTAGTTTGGGCCATTTTCTCAACTTCTAAGATGGCAGTTGTGAGCCCCTGCCCTCTCTGTGGGGCAGGATATAAGGAATCGCTGTGCAGACGTCTTCATCCCTTGAGAAAAAGTCCAGGAAGTGACGAAACGCGTTGGAACACGTGATGTCTGACGCAAGTGCGAATGTGGCCATTTTGAAAGTGGGAACATGTGGTTGTTTCCATACTAATACAAGCAATTGAGCTGTCTCTGTTACTGGGAGCTGTTATCTTCAGTTTTTAATGTAAGTTACTGAATAAATGATAGTTTATTTAATACACCATCATCTCTAATCCCTGATTTATTCCATGAGGAGAATGAAGGAGAAACTACAGGAATAATTTGGACCCTGGAGAGTGTTGTCATCCATTATCTGAGAAATGCCCTTTGATACTGACATAGGGTATAAGAAAATCTGGATACATCACGGGGAATAAAGTAAAGAGATACATTTATTTTGGAGGAAGAAAATAATTTTTATTATATGGAGACTGAATCTATATATATATATATATATATATATATATATATATATATATATATATATTTAATATATTGTGATTGAGGACATTTTGGACACTCATGATTGGTTATTGATATAGGTCAATTGTATGAGAAAAGGTTTTAAATTTTAGGTTAGGCATCTGACAGCCCATAGGAAGCTAGAGGTCCAGTTGCATGGCAGATTAGAAACTGTTAGGGACTGAGAAGCAGAGATGATAGGCTGACACTGAGTTCCAGTGTCAAAAAAAACATTCTTGGTAGGAAGCTGCTGTTAGGAATGGACTGGCCAGCAATGGTGGGACTCACCTGCCTTTTGATCTGCAGTACCAGGGCTGGCCAGCGGGTGCTCCCAGCAATCAGAGACTCAACCTTTCAGCCAGCTAACACCTGGAACTGATGATGCTGGGGTATTTAAGGGATGGCCAGACCCACAGACTCTGCCTTGGTGTTGTGTTTCTCTTGGGCCCTGTATCCTGTTCCTGCTCTCTGTTCCTGTCTGATTCTCTGCTACCTGTCCTGATCCCTGGCTTGTGACCCTGACCATCTCTCTGCTTGACCCTCTGTACTACGCTGCTTGCTACCTGCTGAACCTGGCCTGTGACCCCGACCATTCTCTGCTTGCTCCCCCTGTACCTACCTGCCCTATTGATATTGACCCGGCCTGCCTGACGACGCTTGCTTGTATATACTGTTATCTGTGGGTGGTTGGTTTGGTTTGTTTGCACTGTGTTATGTTTTAGTATTGCACTGCGTTTATGTTTGTATTGTTAGTGTTAATAAATTGTATTGTTTATCACATATCTGAAGTCTGCGTTTCCCTGCATCAGTCACACACCTCTGGTCATACCTGGGAGCCCTGACATTACACCAAGGCCAATCCTGACCAGAAGTGGCTGCACAGGGAAGCCATCTTGGCTTGTTGATGGGAAGGATGGATCTGGATGAGGTTGAATATTTATATCTGCTAGTGTTTGATGACAGGGAGTATGCTTATCAGACTCTGAAGGAGTATACCCGGGATGAACTGCTAGAATGTATACGGCTCGCTCATGTTCTAGTAGATCAGGGCACAGAGTTCTCTGAGGTGCAGCCTTTGATAGAAGTTTGTGCTGAGTTGGTTTCATCTGGTTCCCCCGAATGCAGGGATGAATTTTTGCCACCATTTAGTGCAGACCAGGTAGAGTCCCTGGTGTGGATATTAGAGGATGATGTGGGTTACTTTCTGGAGCGTTATTCCACATGTTCACCACAGACACTAAGAGATTGTATAAACGCAGTACAGTCATTGACCAGACAGGCTTTGTGTAAGCTCAGCTTTGTTCAACCCATACTGCAGACATGGACAGATTTGTTGCACCCAGCCTCAGTCAGCTTACAAAGACCCAGTCCTGCTTCTAATCTATTTCCTCAAAACTCTACTCCTGCATTCCCAACAACTCCTCCTGCCCTGCTATCTACCGCATGTCAGTACCCTGTTCCCACTCGCTGCACCTATCCTGCCTTTAACCCTGTAAAAGAGCCCTCTGTAGCAACCGCTCCCTCTCCTGTTCCATCCTCCAGTTCTTCTCTGTCTCCAGCTGCTCCATTCGTTTGCAGACCTGCGTTTACTTGCAGTGCTCCAGTAGTTAAAACCAGAAAAAAGCGAAAATTCTTTCCAACCAATACCATCCTGCCAGTATCCAAACCGGTGAGCCTGCCTTCCGTGGTTCAGCCTGAAGCCTCTCTTCAGCCTGATGCCGGTACGCAGCCTGATGCCTCTCTTCAGCCTGATGCCTGTACGCAGCCTGATGCCTCTCTTCAGCCTGATGCCTCTACTCGGCCTGAAGCCTCTACTCGGCCTGATGCCTCTACTCGGCCTGAAGCCTCTACTCGGCCTGATGCCTCTACTCGGCCTGAAGCCTCTACTCGGCCTGATGCCTCTACTCGGCCTGAAGCCTCTACTCGGCCTGAAGCCTCTACTCGGCCTGATGCCTCTACTCGGCCTGAAGCCTCTACTCGGCCTGAAGCCTCTACTCGGCCTGATGCCTCTACTCGGCCTGATGCCTCTACTCGGCCTGAAGCCTCTACTCGGCCTGAAGCCTCTACTTGGCCTGATGCCTCTACCCAGCATGATGAACTGATCCAGCCTGACGATCCTATTAGGCCAGTTGACTCGATGCCCGCTGTTGATCCAGATGATCCGGTACCTGATCCGGTGCCCGCTGTCGAGCCAAATGACCTGATGCCTGGTGACCCAGTGCCCGCTGTCATACCTGGTGACCCGATGCCCGCTGTCGAGCCAGACAATCCGGTACCTGATGACCCGGTGCTCACTGTCGTGCCTGTTGACTCGGAGCCCACTGCCTTGCCAGATGACGCGGTGCCCGCTGTCAAGCCAAATGACCTGATGCCTGGTGACCCAGTGCCCGCTGTCCAGTCAGACGATCCAATGTCTGACCCAGGGCCCGCGGTCATACCAGTTGACTCGGAGCCCACTGCCTTGCCAGATGACGCGGTGCCCGCTGTCGAGCCAGACAATCCGGTACCTGATGACCCGGTGCTCACTGTCGTGCCTGTTGACTCGGAGCCCACTGCCTTGCCAGATGACGCGGTGCCCGCTGTCAAGCCAAATGACCTGATGCCTGGTGACCCAGTGCCCGCTGTCCAGCCAGACGATCCAATGTCTGACCCAGTGCCCGCGGTCATACCAGTTGACTCGGAGCCCACGGCCTTGCCAGATGACGCGGTGCCCGCTGTCGAGCCAAATGACCTGATGCCTGGTGACCCGATGCCCGCTGTCCAGCCAGACGATCCAATGTCTGACCCAATGCCAGCGGTCATCCCAGTTGACTCGGAGCCCACGGTTGTGCCTGGTGACTCGGTGCCCGCCGCCCCGTCTGGGGGCCTGAGACCTGTCGCTCCTCCTGGGGGTCCGGCGCCCGCCGCTCCGCCTGAGGGCCCGAGACCTGTCGCTCCACCTGGGGGTCCGGCGCCCGCCGCTCCGCCTGAGGGCCCGAGACCTGTCGCTCCACCTGGGGGTCCGGCGCCCGCCGCTCCGCCTGAGGGCCCGAGACCTGTCGCTCCATCTGGGGGTCCGGCGCCCGCCGCTCCGCCTGAGGGCCCGAGACCTGTCGCCCCGCCTGGGGGCACGATGCCCGTCGCCCCGCCTGGGGGCACGATGCCCGTCGCCCCGCCTGGGGGCACGATGCCAGTCGCCCCGCCTGGGGGCACGATCCCTGCTGCTCCGCCCGGGGGCCCGGTGCCTGCTGCTCCGCCCGGGGGCCCGGTGCCTGCTGCTCCGCCCGGGGGCCCGGTGCCTGCTGCTCCGCCCGGGGGCCCAATGCATGTCGCCCCGCCCGGGGGCCCGGTGCCTGCTGCTCCGCCCGGGGGCCCGATGCATGTCGCCCCGCCCGGGGGCCCGGTGCCTGCTGCTCCGCCCGGGGGCCCGGTGCCTGCTGCGCCGCCCGGGGGCCCGGTGCCTGCTGCGCCGCCCGGGGGCCCGGTGCCTGCTGCTCCGCCCGGGGGCCCGGTGCCTGCTGCTCCGCCTGGTGGCCCGCTGCCTGCTGCTTCGCCTGGTAAACCGATGTGCCTCTGCCCGGAGTCCTGCCCGATGTGCCTCTGCCCGGAGTCCTGCCCGATGTGCCTCTGCCCGGAGTCCTGCCCGATGTGCCTCTGCCCGGAGTCCTGCCCGATGTGCCTCTGCCCGATGTGCCTCTGCCCGATGTGCCTCTGCCTGGTGTGCCTCTGCCTGGTGTGCCTCTGCTCGATGTGCCTCTGCCCGGTGTGCCTCTGCTCGGAGTCCTGCCCGATGTGCCTCTGCCCGATGTGCCTCTGCCCGATGTGCCTCTGCCCGATGTGCCTCTGCCCGGTGTGCCCCTGCCCGATGTGCCTCTGCCCGGAGTCCAGCCCGGTGTGCCTCTGCCCGGAGTCCAGCCCGGTGTGCCTCTGCCCGGAGTCCAGCCCGGTGTGCCTCTGCCCAGAGTCCAGCCCGGTGTGCCGCTGCCCGGAGTCCTGCCCGGTGTGCCAGTCTTTGATATCCCGCCAGTTACCAGACCCGGGCGGTGGAACATTTTGCCCAGCTAGGACTGTTTGGAGCGTCCTGAGGCCGCTCCTTGGGGGGGGGGGGTACTGTTAGGAATGGACTGGCCAGCAATGGTGGGACTCACCTGCCTTTTGATCTGCAGTACCAGGGCTGGCCAGCGGGTGCTCCCAGCAATCAGAGACTCAACCTTTCAGCCAGCTAACACCTGGAACTGATGATGCTGGGGTATTTAAGGGATGGCCAGACCCACAGACTCTGCCTTGGTGTTGTGTTTCTCTTGGGCCCTGTATCCTGTTCCTGCTCTCTGTTCCTGTCTGATTCTCTGCTACCTGTCCTGATCCCTGGCTTGTGACCCTGACCATCTCTCTGCTTGACCCTCTGTACTACGCTGCTTGCTACCTGCTGAACCTGGCCTGTGACCCCGACCATTCTCTGCTTGCTCCCCCTGTACCTACCTGCCCTATTGATATTGACCCGGCCTGCCTGACGACGCTTGCTTGTATATACTGTTATCTGTGGGTGGTTGGTTTGGTTTGTTTGCACTGTGTTATGTTTTAGTATTGCACTGCGTTTATGTTTGTATTGTTAGTGTTAATAAATTGTATTGTTTATCACATATCTGAAGTCTGCGTTTCCCTGCATCAGTCACACACCTCTGGTCATACCTGGGAGCCCTGACATTACACCAAGGCCAATCCTGACCAGAAGTGGCTGCACAGGGAAGCCATCTTGGCTTGTTGATGGGAAGGATGGATCTGGATGAGGTTGAATATTTATATCTGCTAGTGTTTGATGACAGGGAGTATGCTTATCAGACTCTGAAGGAGTATACCCGGGATGAACTGCTAGAATGTATACGGCTCGCTCATGTTCTAGTAGATCAGGGCACAGAGTTCTCTGAGGTGCAGCCTTTGATAGAAGTTTGTGCTGAGTTGGTTTCATCTGGTTCCCCCGAATGCAGGGATGAATTTTTGCCACCATTTAGTGCAGACCAGGTAGAGTCCCTGGTGTGGATATTAGAGGATGATGTGGGTTACTTTATGTATGGTTATAGCAATTCACAGGTGAGCAATACCCCCATGACTCATGTCAAGTTCATTTGCTAATGTAATATGTTTGTATAATAAATGTATGTACAATTACGTATCTTTTATCACATAGCGTTTGTATTACTTCCATACTAGTGCTTATCTATATACTTATGGCTAACGTTACATGCTTGGTTCAGTAGTTCTTCTGTTCACAGTTACTTTGCTTAGATTAAGGAAGGGAATCTCATCTGCTCACAGGGGCCCTGTCCTGGGTGGAGGCACTGCCAAATGTATTATTAAACCTAGTCCTCCACTTGTGGATAGCTCTGCTCCTGCTAGTTGCAGCCTGCTTGGGGAGGGCCATTTCTCATAACATACCCTTCTTCCCCCAAAACAACAACCGAATATTGCATGCAAACACATCAATATTCAGATGTATGCATTTGAATGCAAAATGCAGCAGACTCTGCATGAAGCAGAGCAGATTTCAATAGGACCTGCTGTGTCCCAAGAAATGTTGCAAAATGCAGGTCATACGTAGTCTCAGCTGGGACATTTCACACTGCATTTTCAAAGTAAATAAGGACCTACACACTGTGATGCTGCTTTGCAATATCAAACAGAGAAAAACAAAGACTATCTGTACAAGGCCCGAGTGTTGTTCCCACGGAGAGTTTTTGGGCTCATGTACTGTACATGGTCAACTCAAAACCCATGTGCAACACGTTGCAACTGAAGAGTCCCCCACCACCTGCTCCCCACCGGGGTACTTATCATGGATCCTTATGATCAGTGGTTGTGTTGTATATAATGCTTTAATTAGCAGGTAGGAATGCCCACAATAAGGTTTGGGCAGCTTCAGAAGTGTCGGCATGAACCCATATACAGAAAACACGTATTTAGGTTCCATTTATAACTAAAAAAAATAAAATGTACATCAATTTAGCATAACGGTAAGGAAAGCATTGAAGCTCAGGTAATGGAATGTTGGAGTACAGAGTAATACATAGATTGGAAGATCTTATGTACATGCAGCAGCTGTATCAGTTTTATTCCATAGGTTGAATACACACCAGTATAAATGACCGATGTTCAACCACTGTAGAGTTTTACTGCTGCAGGTACGATATGTCAGAGAAGTATGTGCTGGTAAATATAATTCAGGTATCTTTATTTTATCATATACCCCAGCTTCTTAACATTTATTACAGGACACATTAAAATGCAACCTGCTCGGCTGCAGTCCCCAATGGAAATACAGCAGATGATTGTTCCTCCCTTGGACAGTTGGAGGTTACAAAAACTTGTTAATTTTTTGTCTTCCTTGACTCATAAGGGATTGGACTGGGGTCCTAGTACTTCTTTTGAGGATCTTTGTGTTACTCCTGAGCCTACCTCACATGCCATCTCATTAGCTTACAAGTTACTCAGTCAACCGGATGACACGTTTGTGCCACTGTTTCTTCTCAAATGGGAGGAGGAGTTGCACAAGACATTTTTGAACGAGCAGAGGGACCATATCTTGTATTTTGCCCATCGTTCCTCTGTGTCCAGTAAATATCAGGAATTGGGGTATAAATTGCTTACACGGTGGTATAGGGTTTCGCTCATCCTGCATAAGATCTTCCCTGAGGCCACGAAGGTATGCTGGCGCTGTAAGGAGGAGGATGGCTCGCTTTTGGTCTTGTAGGAAATTGACTGCCTTTTGGGCGCAGGTTAAGGACCTTATTAAATGCCTGACTAAGTTTGATCTGGGGGATGACCCTGCCGGATATCTGCTGCTCCATTCCGATCTTTCTAGGAAACGTTTCAAACGCTCTTTGTTGGTGCATTTGCTCAATGCTGCTCGGGCCTGTATACCAGCTCTCTGGAAGCAGGAGGCTTACCCCTCTATTTCTATGTGGTTATCTAGGGTGGAGGACATACACTCAGTGGAAAATATTATGGCGGTGGTTCGGGGTCAAGAGGCCCAGTTTCGCCAGAGATAGATCCACTGGTCTCTCTTTACCTGCTCAAGTGAATATGATTCCTTGCTGCGCTCGATGGCTTGAAGTCCCTTCGTCATTCTCGTCATTCTCTTTTTGCCCCTTTGCTGTGGCTTTTATTCATTCTTCCTTTCTCTGTTTTATTCCCCCCCCCTTTTTTTCTCTTCCTCTTCTTTCTTCCTTTTCCCTTTTTTTCCTTTTTCTTTTTTTTCCTGTTTTGGATGCTGTTAGTGTTTGCTTATGCTTAGCAGACTGGTCTGTTTGTATTGTCTCTGCCCAGTGTATTAGACTATGCTGTTTTTGGGATGGCAATTTGATTTTGTATGTATCTGGACTGAACCTGGTTCATTGTCTTTTATGGTGGCATCCACCTACTTGCCTTATTGTTGTATGTTTGTTCTGTGAAAAAGCTATATAAATAAAGAATGTTAAAAAAAAAAAAAGCAACCTGCTTCACTTGAACACTGCCCCCAATCTGCCCATTGTAGGCAATGCAACGCATTTCCAGTTGTTTTGTCATCAATTGAAAGCACAGGATGTTTCTGAGATCTGTTGGTTGCACTTCCATTCTCTGTAGACATTTTTTTGAACCTGAACAATAAAGATATTAAAAAAACAACAGTTTCCTGGTTCCCACAGCACTAAAGACATAGAAGTTATTGGGGGTTACAAACACTTTTTTTTTTAATACAAGACAAGTGCTTCTTTCTGAAATGAACTCTTAGAGTGTAATCTACATTTTGCTGTGCATTGTTTGCTGTATATATAAATTATATTTTCATTTTAACTATTAATGTCTTTATTTTGCTATTGCAAAGATGTATTACACCCTAGTCTGGTTTGTGCAAGTGAAGGGCAGTAGAAACTATCCAAAGTACTATGCTTCCCTCTAGTGCTGAAGTGTAGATATAATATTACACTGTGAAAGTATTGCAATGTAGTGTAGAATTCAAACATTGTATAGTAAATCTTTGGATCCTTACTGTAAATATATTAATAAAAATACATCTATGTGAATGTACAGTATGTAAGCACTGCATAAATCATAGGTGCTAAACACCTGTAATAAATATTAAATATTATATGTATTTTAAGTAAAGCATTCAGTGTAAACACTCAGAGATTATAACAGCCAAAAGCAGTGTATGCTGTTATGTACAACATCATGTAGAGAATGCATTGGGGAGGACTGTGTAACATAGTGCCCCTTACATTACTTGCCAGTGGAGCAAGAATACTCCAGTGTCTTTGGTCAGCGGGATAAAGAATGTCTGTTTATGCCTGTAATTTGGAAGAAGAATGCCGCATTGTCAGTTGCCAGTATGAAGAAAAAAAATGCCCCTGAATTGTTGATCAGTGGGAGAAAAAATGCCCTAGCATCAGTGGTCAGTGGAAGGCAAAAATGAGAATGATAGGAAAAATACCTAGGCATTGGTGGACGTGGGAATGCCCAATATGGCAATGTGGCCATATTAGGTCATTGATGGCATGAGCAATCTTGCCCATTGTGTACAGTGTGCAGCTATGGGATTGGTAATGCTCTGTCTGCAGCTGACAGCTTCCTTGTGGGTTCTGACCAAACCCAAGATCCTTCCTACTGGTCAGTGAGAGAAAGAATACCTTGGTGTTGGTGGTTATTGAGAGGAAGAATTGCACTGGTATTGGTGGTCAGTGAGAGGAAGTATTGGTGGTCAGTGAAAGAAAGAATGCCTTGATGTTTGTGGTCAGTGAGAGGAAGAATGGTTTAATGGTTGGATAGTGAGAGGAAGAATGCACAGTACTATCAATCAGTGAGAGGAAAAATACCATAGTGTTGGCCAATGACAGTAAGAATGCCTTGGTGTTGGTGGTCAGTGAGAGTAAGAATGCTCTGGTATTGATGGACAGTGAGAGTAAGAATGCTCTCACATTGATAGTTGGTTAGAGGAGGAATGCTCTGGTGTTGGTGGCTGGGGAGAGGAAAAATACCTTGGTTCTGGTGGCCAGTGAGAGTAAGAATGCTCTGGTATTGGTGGTCAGTGAGAGTAAGAATGCTCTCACATTAATAGTTGGTTAGAGGAGGAATGCTCTGGTGTTGGTGGCTGGTGTTAGAAATTGGTGAGAGGGAGTATTCCTTGGTGTTGGTGGCCAATGACAGGAAGATAGCTCTGGTGTTGGTGGTCAGTGTGGGGAAGAATGTTACTGTATTGTTGATCAGGGGCAGAAAAAGAATGCCTTGGATTTGGTGGATAGTAGGAGGAAAAATGCTTGGCTCTGGTGGTCAGTGGGAGGAAGAATGTCTTGGTGTTTGTGGTCATTGAGAGAGAGAATGGCCTAATGTTGGTAGTTAGTGAGAGGTATTGACAATCAGTGAGAGAAAGAATGCCCTGGTAATGATGGTCAGTGACAGGAAAGGTGCTCCAGTGTTAGTGAGAGGAAGAATACCCTCTGCTGGAGGCCAGTGACAGAAGGAATGACATGGTGTTGGTGGTTGGTAAGAGGGAGAAATCCTTGATGTTGTTTTTGATGACAGGGAGAATGCTCTGGTGTTGGTGGTGAGTGGGAGGAGCTATGTTACTGTATTGTTGATCAGAGGGAGAAAAAGAATGCCTTGGCTTTGGTGGACAGTGGGAGGAAAACATCCTTGCCACTGGTGGTCAGTGCGAGAAAGAATGCCTTGGCTTTTCTGGTCAGTGAGAGAAAGAATTGCTGAATGTTGGTGGATAGTGAAAGGAAGAATGCCCTGGTGATGGTGGCCAGTGAGCATAAGAATGCTCCGGTGTTGATGGCTGGTGAAGAATGCCAGGTGTTAGTGGTTGGTAAGAGGAAGAATGCCCAGGTGTTGGTGGTTGGTGAGAGGGACAATGCCCTGGTGTCATTGTTAAATGAGAGTAAGAATGCATTGGTGTTGCTATTCAGTGAGAGGCAGAATGCTCTAATGTTGATGGTTGGTGAGTGGAGGAATGCCCTGTTGTTGGTGAGAGGAAGAATGCCCTGCTGTAATTGTTAAATGAGAGGCGGAATGGCCTGGTGTTGGAGGCTATTGAGAGGAAGAATGTAACAGTATTGTTGATCAGAGGGAGGCCCTGGATTTGGCAGACGGTTGGAGTAAAAAATTCCCTGACACTGGTGGACAGTGGGATTAAGGCTAGTGTTTTAATGGGCAGTGAAATTAAGAATATGGTAGTATTGTTGGTCAGAGAGACATAAAGAATGCCCCTAAGGTTGCTGGCCAGTGGAAGGAAAAATTCCCAAGTGTTGTTGGTCTGTGAAGGGAAATTTCACTAATTATTGTCAGCAGAAGGAATCCCTCAATGTTGGCATTAGTGGAATACTGAAGAATTCCCCCAACGTTGGTGTTAGTGGGATGAAGAAAATTCCCACAGCATTGGTGTCAGTGGGATTAATAAGCTCCTCAGCAATGACGCCAGTGGTAGGAACAAATCCCCTACCTTATAACCAGAACCATCTTATCACCATGGCTTGAATAGAATCCACACACATTTCAATCTATTGAAGTGCGTGTTTGGCCAGCTAAGAGCCAAACATAGTAGTACAGGCAGTAAACCTCTGTCCTTTAAAGAAGGTGATGGTATTGATGATGTCTCATGAGTGGGATACTTCCCACATCATTATCTGACCTACAGTAACTGTGATTCAAATTGGTCCTTTATGCCCACACTACTCTTCTCTTCTAGTTACAAGATAGGGCCTTGTGTGGACTTGTTGGTTAATGGACTGGCTGATTTTTTACAGAAGTATGAAAACGTAAAGCCTGCCTGTTTGTTGCCCAAGTGTTTTCACTGGTGTGCATTTGTTACCCATGTATTGTCAGGACTGCCCATGTATTGGGAGTGTGGTACTTGTCTATTACCATATTTTCACGCTATACTGGAGTTTAATGCTATGTTGCCATTTGTGTGAGTGGGGTATAAAGGCAACAATGTTTGCTCTGAGGACAATGTTACTGTAGATCAATCTACAGCAGGCCTGTCACTATTGAATCACTCCCACATATTCTGGCCACATCCCTGATCTTACTACATAAGCCTGCAATGTGACCTTTCCACACATATAGGCCATCACATCTTCCCTCCCCACAGTCATTATTTTTCAGGCATCCTAATCATTTATTTCACCTCTTACACAACACCCCTCCCTCATCCTGTCTTATTTGTCACTTTCAGTGATCACACAGTTATTCTTGTCAGTAATAATATCCGGTCTGATTCTGATGATTCATCTGACAGTATGATGCATGACAATGTGCTAAAGTGAACACCATAGCTGTAACCTAACATTATAGGGCTCTGATAGCACAATGTCTATCTGACACTTCATTTCTTTTTGTAACTTATACAAAAAATCAAGACCTTAACATAATCATTTATTAATAACGGTTAAAGGGGCTTGAAATTAGTAATGAATGCCAACAATAAAGTGTGAATATTGCATCTTAAACTTCCTTAAAGATAAAGCCAAACTCCAGGTACACAAACTTTCCTTTCATTATATTCTTTCCCTCATATTCTTCATATTCCTTCTGTACTGAAATGTATTGTAATTGTACTGTCTCCCCTATATTGTAAAGCGCTGCGCAAACTGTTGGCGCTATATAAATCCTGTATAATAATAATATAATAATAATAATAATAATAATAATAATTCTTTGACAGTCACAAAGGATATAAATCCATTTTGTGTGCACCAAATGCAGTCCAGTTTTTACTTTGTAAAAGTAGTGGCAACATCATCACTGTGCTTCACATAGCCTGTGCATAGAGCAGAGCTACTACAGGCTGCCTGCAAAAACTACAGGAGGGACAGATACAAGACCAGTCACAACAAGAGAGAGCAGCAGCAATTGGTCTTTTTTACAAGAAGCTTTTGCACAAAGGCAAAGTTTTATGCTAGACTTTTGCACAGATCTAGAAAAAAAAAACACAAAGCACGCCAAGATTCAAGAAATGATACACGTCTCTAGTATGTAAACAATATTTGC
Organism: Staurois parvus; assembly: GCF_062004578.1. Taxonomy (NCBI): domain Eukaryota; kingdom Metazoa; phylum Chordata; class Amphibia; order Anura; family Ranidae; genus Staurois; species Staurois parvus. Next base: position 2,309,967 of record NW_028317912.1, read on the forward strand.
TTATCATGGAGTTCAGGTTTCACCACTTGCCCTCCAGAAGGTTTTACCCCCTTCCTGACCAGGCCATTTTCTGCTATGCAGCAATGCGCTACTTTAACTGACAACTGCGCTGTCATGCAATGCTGTACCCAAACAAAATTTATATCATTTTTTTTCACACAAATAGAGCTTTGTATTGGTTGTATTTGATCACCACTGTGTTTTTTTATTTATTATAAAAAAACAAAAAAGGTCGACAATATTGAAAACAAAATATTTTTTCTGCTGCAAAACATATTCAATAAAAAAAAAAACAACCTCCTAATAAATTTTGGCCAAAATGTATTCTGCTACATATCTTCAGTAAAAAAAATCCCAATCAGTGTATATTGATTGGTTTGTGCGAAAGTTATAGAGTTTGCAAACAATGGGATATATACTGGAATTTGTATTTATTTATTTACTGGTATTGGCGGCAATCAGCCACTTATAATGGGACTGTGCGGTGGGCAATCTGACACGAACTGATGCTGGGGGGAACTGACTAACTGCTTATCAGGGAATGAAAAAACAACATGATCCCCTGAGCACAGCTCTGTGTTGTTTACATCAGTGTTTCTCAACCTTTTTTCAGTCAAGGCACCCTTTAAAATTTAGCAGAGTCTTGAGGCACCCATTACAAAATGTAAAAAATGAAATGAATAGTTTTACAGAATGCAGCACCATGTTAAAGGTGATTTATTCTTGCAAAGCAAATACACCTTTTCACACTGGCACTGACTAGAATTCCAGTGTTTCTCTTCTCCCACAGTTTCTCTCTCTCACCCAGCTTATGTGACTCCAGTTCAGACAGAGAGAGGGCAAGCAAGGATGCTGGGCAGATGCCCGATGCCCTTCTCATTAACTGATGACATCATTGATTATGTTGCTATAAAGTTGTAATGGTGCACAATGAAAACCTGTGGCTTTGTGGAACTATAAGGCAGGCTTGATCCACTTTCTGGCTTTTATACAATTTGTAGACAATTTTTAGGAATTTTGCCAAGGCACCTCTGAAGAAGCCTGAAGGCACCCCATAGTGCCTGGACACCCTGGTTGAAAAAAGCTGTAAAGTTTACATTCATAGAGCTGTGTTCAGTGTAACACAGAGCTGAAAACCGTGTCCCAGTGGTCAATCCTTGGCTGGGACCTGTTGATCGGTATGTGTTGTGACAAATCACATCACATCTGGGCTGGCTGGAGCACGTGCCTTCTGCCCGGGCATGCAGATCATGTACCAGATACTCGATCCAGTGCACAGAGGCTGCTTTGCCTCCGTACATATATGTTGTATGGTTGGCAAGCGGTTAAAGATGATAAAAAGGACAAAAATGAATGCAACTCTGTAATCATTAATACATGAATGTTCTTTTTAAATGCAAGCAGTGTAAGTACCTGAATGTAGAGGAGGCTAGAAGGTGCTTCTAAGTGCAGTAATCCCATGACTTTATTACAAATAACAGTTAAAAACACTTACAGAGTGTATGTGAATATAAAGCTCATCAGAAAGACATCTGTGCAGGGCTCCTGTCACTGGGTACCAAGCCTGCTGTGCTGACCAACAGCTGCAGGGGAAGCTCAGGGTGTTATTTATACTGTTGAATTGTTGGTTGAGGGGGTGCACTGGACACCTTAGCTGCCATTGTGCTACATGCTGGTGTCCAGTGTTGTACCTTTAAGGAGGGGTGGGCTCCCTCAGGTCCATCTGCCCTTGGTCTATCCATTAAATATGTGTGCCTCTACTATGGGGGCTCTTAAAATTGGAGAGTTAGAAACTACAGAATACTGGGGTGCTGTGACAAGGCTGTCAGGAAAGGGCTCAGGGCTGGTGGTGCTGTGGCTCACCTGCTCTATGGGCTGCAGTACTGGGACTTACCAGCAAGTGCCTTTCAGCAGCCAGGATCTCACCTCCTGCAATCAAGCCATCACCTGAGGCTGATTGCAGGAGGTGTACTTAAACAGTAACCAGGCCTGCAATCAGTGCCTTGGTGTTTGTTTCCCATGAGCCTTTGTTGTCCTGTATCTGTATCCTGTCATCTACCTGCTTGATTCTGACTCTGATTGAACTCTGCCTGCACTGACCCAGCTCTCCTTTTGACTATCCATTTGCCTACTCCTCTGTACCTGATCTGCCCCATTGATCCTGACCCGGCCTGCCTGACTATTCTACCTCTACAGCATGACTACGCTTTTATTTCTATATAGATATTTATTGGGTGAAGTTTTGGTTTTTTGTTTGCACTGTGCGTCTTGTATACTGGTGAAGCTGACAAATAAATGATATTATTATATCACTCCTAAAGCCTGGTATTCCCTGTGTCAGTCCACACATCTCTGGTCATATCCGGATTACTGACAAAGTAACCGCATGTATTTGCAAATGTGTGCTAACTAGACCCATGTTTTTAACGCATACTATTAGACAGGTAATTCGGTTTATTTGCAAGCTGGTTGGCAAGTTACAGATGGGAATTTTTCTTTTTTGTTGTTTGACATGCGTCGTCCGTCCATGTGCTCCTTGCTGTGAAGGCCAGTTATAGACTGGGGCAGTGACCATTATTTGTGCCATTCTTTGTAGTGGCAAAATGGCCGCTCTTCTTCTGGGACCTCTGTGGAGCACACGCTGTCTGTGTGAAACGCAAGGGCCGGATGTGTGACGCCAAAAGGAGCAGTGATGCGTTTCAGAGCATGCGTGAATTGCTCCTTCATCACTGGTACCCAGTGACAGGAGCCCTGCACAGACATCTTTCTGATGATCTTTATATTCACATACACTCTGTAAGTGTTTTTAATCATTATTTGTAATAAAGTCCTGGGATTACTGCACTTAGCAGCGTCCTCTTGCCTCCTCTTCTTTCCACTTAGAGTTTGCCTTCTAACTTCAAGAAGAGCTGCTCCAGTGCCTTTCCCAGCTTCTCCTGTATGTGAGCTGTCACCTCCAAGCACGTGAAGGTCCTAGAAACAGATGCGCCCTATCAATCCTCTCTCTAAATACCTGAATGTGACTTTGTACACAGCAAGGCTTGATTGCGAGAGGAAGCAGCAGTAGAAGAAAACAATCAGCTCATGTGATGACAAGAAGCATGCTGACAAGAGGAGAAAGCAAAGTGACTGAGAAAGCACCTCACAGTGCTGCTTTTCATTTCCCATTGAGTCACAGGCTGAGGGTGGGCTGGAGGGACTACAGATCCCTGTACATGTCAGATGCTGAAACATTGTGTGTACTGAAGAGTACAACATCACTACCTCTACAAAACCAATAATATACAATTTATACTTGAAAGTGGTTTCTAGCATAAATATGGATGTAATCCTTTACTTTTACACTTGTTTTATTTGTCACTGTATTTAACTTTGTTGTGGAGCCTATTGCTCTTTTGCCATTTAAACAGTACTGACTGAGAAAGAGATTTGGTTGTACTTTAGGTTTACCAACAGGAAATCAGCTGTGTATAGCTAATAAAACCAAATGTCTTCATGCTTTTGTTTTTTAGAGAAACATGTAGGTTATCGCTGATATCTTTCTGAACTTCCTCCCTGTCTTGCAATCTCTGGCTGAAATACTTTGATCTGGGACAAGCATGCAGCTAATGAAGTCCTAAGCTCTGATCTGTATCTTGTTAGTGAGTCAGAAAGTAATAAAGAGGATCAGCCTGACAGCCAGGCAACTACCATTTTCAGAAAGAGAGGTCAACCACGTTTGTGACTTACTGGCCCAGAAAAATATCATGAGCTAAATAGTTCCCATGTTGCATGCTTATTCTGGGTCATAATCTTTGTTAAAGCCCATGGGACTTGGTCCTGTTAACATCAATTCAGTGGTTCAAAAATAAAATCAATGTATTATTGCGTCAGTACTGTGCTGTAGCTCCACCCCTGTATACAGCCCAATTTATGAGTGTTCTTATACGGAGTTACAGCCAGCACAGAGCACCCCAAGCTGACTGATTACTATTATGAGTTAACAATCAGTGCTCGTGGAGTACGATATGGGCAGATGTAGCACACAGCACTGACTGTTAATTCATCATAGTATTATTATTATTATACAGGATTTATATAGCGCCAACAGTTTGTGCAGCACTTTACAATATAAGGATAGACAATACAATTACAATATATTTCAGTACAGAAGGAATAGGAGGGCCCTGCTCATGGAGCTTACAATCTAAAGGGACGGGGAGGTGGTACAAAAGGTGATAGCTGCAGGGGATGATCTGATGGAGGTGACTCAAGTACAGTTCTTAGGTGGAGGTGGGGTAGACTTCCCTGAATAAGTGAGTTTTCAAAGATCGCCTAAAGGCAGACAGGGTGGGGGCTGACTGGACATACTGTGGTAGGGAGTTCCAGAGGAAGCTGCCATTCAGCTCTCATTATGTACTCGTCTTCTTGTTAGCAGTGGAGTCAGATTGCTATGGGGGAAGAGTGGGCAAGCTGTCTGACTACACTGCTCAATAACCAGGTGCCCTTGGGGACTTAACAAAGAACTTAAACTTGTAATTAAATGTCTTTCAAGCCAACCAAGCATGGGTGGATGAGGAGGAGATGGCAGTTATGTCATGATCTCCACCCATGATCTCCATCTCAATCAGACAACGCTTTTGCGTTCATTGAGAAAAATGTAATGCGTTGTGTGAATGCCGCCTGTGCCTATATGTTCAGGGATGAATGGCCAGAACACGGAATGTCCACATCCCTGAATGCACAGGGCTCTAAATACAAATACCAACCAGTACAGTGTTCAGCCTCGCCATACAGTAGATTCTGACAGATGTGAGGCTGGACACTACACATGTCCCTCCTGGACTGAAATGCCAGGAGGGTCGCACAGCAGCTAGATGCCTGCATGTGCAAGGGGCCTTAGAGTTTACAAACTCCTTAAGTTCAAATAAACTCCTTAGACAGATGTATTGTGTATTGGGATTTTAAATGAAACAAAATTTAAGTTTTTTTTTTTTTTCAAATAGTACACTGCAGCTGATAAACCCACATTCAGGAGCTTTTCTGCATTTTTTTCAGCAGCCCCTGAACTCTCCCTAATGTATTCCTATGTGTCCATGTACACTATGTCATTTACAGTCGTTTACAGGCAGTTGAGTTTACAGTCATTTTTTTGAACGCACCAAACTTGCGTTCAGGAGTAGATTTTATCAGCATTTCAAACGCTAAACGCGTGTAAATGCAGCTAACCGTGTTTATCAGACCTTGAATTTTCCACTCACCTGCTCCTGCTCGCCAATGACGAGTGGAAATTATGGTGGGGGTCAGTGTGTCCCCCAGGGCTGTCTTGCTGAGCAGGCTCAAAGCTCAGGCCGGATCTGTCATTGGCACTGGGAGCCGTCAGACTGCTCAATAGCTGAGCGCAGTGAAAGCAAAGGAAGGAGTGTGTGCTGTGCTCTCTGCCTCCCCCTAGAGTGCAGTACCTGGCTCTGTGAGTGAACAACGAAGTCGAAGTACTGCAACTTTTTCTAGGTGTGTGTGTGTGTGTCTACCTAATTTCAGCTCACTCTGTTCACAAGATCCTCTATGTCAGCCAGTGGTGGCTTAAGGCGAGAGCACTTAACAGCATGCGTGCGTGTGTGTGTTTACATGTTTGTGTGTGTCTGTGTATGCATGTACATGTGTCTGTGTGTATTGTGGCAGTGCGGTGTCCTGCCACGGTCAAACTCAAGTCGAAAACCCTGGATTCTCAACCAGGCAGGTTGAGGGGCTCCAGAGTTAATGTATTACAGAGGAAACTGACTTTTCGGTTTCCTCATTTATTCAGTAAGTTTGTTTTGGGATCTGGAGCCTGGAGATTTCGAAGAGATCTGGGAGGGATGAAATCTCGAATCCGGGGTCCATGTTTTGAGAACCCCCAGCACACTGATTGCACAGGTGTGTGCAGACCTTTTTGTAGAGGCCTAACCATAGTTCTGGGCTCCACCCCAGCAGTTAGGAGTCAGGCGGGCTCCACCCCGGCAGACAGGAGGTCTCAGCCGTGGAGTCAGGTGGGCTACACCTAGGAGACGTGGAAGCCAAAAGCAGCAAGGGGCTGCTACAGAATAGCTGTGTGCTAAAGGTTCGCTGGGTGCCAAAAGAACCTTTTGGGAAGAGTCTGCAGGAGGCAGACTTAAAACTGCTTGCAAGCCAGGAGGCTGAATACTATGAATTTGCTTGATGATGGATACCCCTGCGTGGGAAGAATTCTTGTTTATTTGAACTTTCTTGTAAATAAAAGTGGGCTAAAAAGGCCCTTAAAGAAAGCGAGTAGCTGTGTGCGTTTAAAAGGCTCTACCACCTTGAAGCGAGTTCCCACATATGGTGGAGGATGCGGGCAGAACTAGAGATCCCAGCAAGGAAGTAAGTTCATGTGTTGAACTGTGTTTGGTGCATGACTCTGCACTATCTGAGTGTGCAGGTGAGGAGATCCTGCAAGAGAAAAGGAACTTGCCTTAAAGAGACAGTGCTCCATTGTGTACCAGGACTGTGCAAAAGTGTTGTGGAGTGACTGCAAAGATGGGGCGGTCAAAACTCAAAAAAGAAGCAAGCTTTTCTGAAATGAGAGACAGAGCCCTGTGGCTGGAGGGGTTGTTACCACCAGAACAAGCCCCATACATGGCTGCACAGAGTTTGCCACAGTGGGAAGTGCATGCTGTTGTCCCTGGCAATGCTGGTGAAAGGAAACCAGTTTTTTGTGTGCAGAGTACTAAGCCTGAAAGAGGATGCAGTGTTGGAAGTTCGGCCAAGATACTGCCGCAAGAGCGCTGTTTGCGGTGCAGTGAATGGGGGCACACTGTCTCCAAGTGCCCATTATCCCAGCTTCCAGTACGAGGTGACACAACCAGACAAAGGTCTGGGTATGCAAATGGGAAGCCTGCTTGGAGTTCCAGGAAGGAGCAGCAGGCTGCCCAAAAGTTTCAGAAGAATGTGGTTGCCCATAGCAACACATGTGACTTCAGGCCTGCGGACCCTGTGAGAGAAGTGTCATCTACAGAGGATTGTGGCAACGCAGAGATGAGAGTTCAGCGCATCTGGAGGAACCCACAAATTTCAGCTGGGAGAGTGCCATCTCCCATAGCAACAGGAGAAAGCCTGCCAACCAGGAGAAGGGGCTACAAGGGAGATGTGGTTCCATATCCCAAGAAGGTTGTCGGTGGAACCATACCCTGCCTGGAATGTGGTCAGTTTGGGCATGGTATCTTTACCTGCCCCGATTATGGAATACCACTGATGAGAGTGCTACTGGGCAAAAGTCTTCATCTGCAAGCCCAGATTCATGTTTAAAAATGTTGGCAGCCACCTCTAGCAACAGTGAGGAAGTACCTGTTGTGCCTACAGGGGGTGCCAAGGAGTCAGAAGTGCCTGCCACAGTATCATCCTGTAGCTGCATGGATGAACTGGCTGGCCAAAGCCAAGCAGAGGAGATGACCGAAAGGATCCAGATCCCACGCACTCAAGTGAAGGTGAAGCCTGTTACAGTGGTGGGTAAGACTGGTACTTTTGGGATAAATGTGAGAGACACTAATGCACTGATTGAGACTGAACTTGAGACACTCTGCTATAAATATGGGATACTCCCAGTTGGGAAACCCACTACTGGTGATCATGAGAAAGACTTGCCTCTGTATAATGCTCTGTTTAGTGGGGAGGCAACGGTTAAAAATGTCAATGTGAAGAGTACTGATATTGGGGTTGCACCAATGTCCTCTGAAGAGAATGCTGAATTAAATGTAGTAGGGGTGACCACTAAGCAGGATGTGTTATCTCCCCTAGCAACAGTGGTTAAGGTAACCCAGGATAACTATGGTGTTGCTCTGGTGGACCAGACTGTATCTGAATTGAGTGGTGAGAATTTGTTATTTCAGTGTGGCAATGGTGAATCTAAAAGGTATGAATGTATTCATAATGATGGGTCAATGCAATCCACTAATGCTAAAGTTTTTGCAGTGAATGACACGCCACTAGGTCACGGTGGTGAGAGTGTGAAATTGCAACCTGCTGTGCCTAGAAAAGGAGTCTCCCATTGTGATATGGATAATGAAGATATAGGTAATGGGTCTGATACAGAGCCACTCTGTCCCTCTGTGTCTCCTTCAGCGGTTGGAGTGGTACTGCATAGTACCTCTGACGGGATCACAGGGAAGATGGACTGGGACAGATGGGCAACAAGCTTGTTGGCATTAATAAAAGATACCTCTGTTGCCAACAATGAAGTGGACACAACTTCTGCTGTGCTGAAAAGAGGGACTGTGGAGCAGCTGTTAGTCCAGGGCGCTCCTGTCACTGCCAAAATTAACCCACTGCTGGTAAAAGGCACCGTTAAGGATAAACGCTCAGCAGAAGTTTTGCCCACAGCCCATAAAGGAGTTAATGGTGTAGTATACCAAACTGATATCCATAGAGAAGCCGTGGAAGAGCTCATTGACACTGAGCCTCAGAGTATTTGGGTGAATCCCACACCTGGTTACGCTCTGGGAGAGCCCCAGGTTATTGTGTTGGGTACCTCCAGCCAAGAGGAAGCCTCGTTAAGAAGCACCACCTCTGAGGCATCAGTAAATGAGTGTCTCCATGTCCCCAGGAAGGTCTTATGTGTGGAATCAGGCTGTCTTTTTATAACAGACCTGCTGAAGGAAATGTTAGCCTTCTGGAGTGTACAGCCGGTGTATACCATACTGTCTCTTCCATGTTCGGGAGAGCTGGTACAGTGGAGTCCCGCTAATCGGAGCTGGGTATTACAGGCTATACAAAACAAAGATGGTCAATATAGGAATTCTGTGATACCATCCTTGTTGGTGATGGTGAAAATTGTCTTTCAGTGCATTGCTGGGTTGCTTCATAGCAGTAATCTGTATGAGAGGCACACCAGAGTACTGTTGGACAGGACAGAGGTTTGGGCAGAAGTGCCGGAAGACGCATGTAAATGTGATGTGGTTAGGGTCGTCTACCCAAATGCAGAATTATGTAAGGAAGGTCACTCTGGAAAAGTTTTCCAAAGGTCCAGTAAACGCCCAAGTTATAAGAATGAAAGGTCTAAGGGAAATGGCCCAAAGCTTAACGAGGGGATGTTAAAAGAGTTTGATGCCACAATAAAAGAGCCCATGTCTGTTACTAAAGGGTTTAAAAATATATCCCCTGTAAAAGTAAATGAAGCAAAAAGGGATGGTCTAGAGGAATTTGAGAGAGCACGTTGTAATATGACAGGTACCAGGCATTTAAAGCTTAGGAGTCAACCCCAGGTTACAAAGGGTACTGAGATTTGTAAACCCCCTAGTGGTAAAAGGACTAGCATAGTCTTAAGAAAATTAGAAAGACCGCGCTTTTGGAAGCGCACTCGTAAAAAGGCACGGGGATGTCATAGAGCCCAAGTAAGGGGAGACAGGGGAAGTCACCTCTTGGGGCAGGGAGTAGTGTCTCCCCTTGATGAAAATGAAGTCAGCCAGGATTGCACCTTTACAGGTGATAGCCCGCACAGAAGGTCTAAAGCAAGGGTTTTAGGTTTGTGTGTTCCGCCCCCTACGGGGTCAAAACAAAGGGGGGGGATATGTGGCAGTGCGGTGTCCTGCCACGGTCAAACTCAAGTCGAAAACCCTGGATTCTCAACCAGGCAGGTTGAGGGGCTCCAGAGAGTTAATGTATTACAGAGGAAACTGACTTTTTGGTTTCCTCATTTATTCAGTAAGTTTGTTTTGGGATCTGGAGCCTGGAGATTTCGAAGAGATCTGGGAGGGATGAAATCTCCAATCCGGGGTCCATGTTTTGAGAACCCCCAGCACACTGATTGCACAGGTGTGTGCAGACCTTTTTGTAGAGGCCTAACCATAGTTCTGGGCTCCACCCCAGCAGTTAGGAGTCAGGCGGGCTCCACCCCGGCAGACAGGAGGTCTCAGCCGTGGAGTCAGGTGGGCTACACCTAGGAGAGGTGGAAGCCAAAAGCAGCAAGGGGCTGCTACAGAATAGCTGTGTGCTAAAGGTTCGCTGGGTGCCAAAAGAACCTTTTGGGAAGAGTCTGCAGGAGGCAGACTTAAAACTGCTTGCAAGCCAGGAGGCTGAATACTATGAATTTGCTTGATGATGGATACCCCTGCGTGGGAAGAATTCTTGTTTATTTGAACTTTCTTGTAAATAAAAGTGGGCTAAAAAGGCCCTTAAAGAAAGCGAGTAGCTGTGTGCGTTTAAAAGGCTCTACCACCTTGAAGCGAGTTCCCACAGTATGTACATGTATATGTGCGTGTACATGTGTCTGTGTGTGTATGTGTGCATGTACATGTGTGTGTGTGTTTATACGTACGTACATGTGTCTGTGTGTACATGTGTCTGTTTATGTATGTACATGTGTCTGTGTGTATGTACATGTGTCTGTGCATATGTATTTCTGTGTATGTACATGTATCTGTGTGTATGTGTGTCTGTACATGCCTGCGTATGTATACATGTGTCTGTGTATGTATGTACATGTGTCTGTGCATATGTATTTCTGTGTATGTACATGTATCTGTGTGTATGCGTGTCTGTACGTGCCTGCGTATGTATATATGTGTCTGTATGTGTGTGTACGTGTTTCTGTGTGTATGTACAGGTCTGTGTGTGTGTACAGGTGTCTCTGTTTGTGTGTGGTTGTTGGTGGTGAGTAACTCTTAAGACCTGGCTAGTAGCTCAGGACTTGAAATTTGAAGCCCTGGCGTTTATAAGCGTTTGCGTTTAGAAGCATTAATTAACTGTTCCATATCCAAATGCTGTCCAGAGACTTTTTTCATCATCAGAAATGCATGCAAAGTGTTTTCCATGTATTCAAATGAACCCGGTACACCAGCGCAGTCAGTTCCAGGTTTTGCATGAAGGAAAAAATGGTAGAACGTGACGCATTATGCTCATGATGGGATCCATAGTGAATACAACCAGAAAAGACAGGTCATTTCAACACATACTGCTCTCTCTGCTTTTGCTCTCTCTATTTCTCTTAAAATGTCTGAAACAGTTAATTTTCTACTGTTTTCAGTGCATTCTGGACATTTTGGAAGGTCTCCTGATGTTACCTTTAAAAACGCTTCTAAACGCAAATGCACATAAATGCGGTATGCAAACATGGCTAAACAGACATTTTTTAACCTACATTTTCCAGCAGTCAGTTTCCATCGTTCAGAAGAGTTTTCCAAATGTCCCGTGTACATGAGCCCTTAAATCCAAGGTCATTTAGCTAGAAATATAAAGACTGCCACATAAACTTGAAAAAAAGTTTGCCACTATAGTGTCATCTGTGAAATAATACATTTTTTGAATAAACTCCAAATTATTATGCAAATTATATTTTTCTCATTTACCTAAATAATTGATGTAAATAACAGTCAGCATAATTCTCATGTTATCAACTATTAAGAGTACAATTCCCATTTTATTGAACAAACCCCCTAATGATAACAGGATTTTTTTTAAACATAAAACACTTACAATGCACTGTTCCAAATTATTACACACAGTAAGTTTCAAATTACTTTATAGGTTGTAAAGAACTGAAAATTGTCATTTGTTGTGTTTGCAGCATATTTACTGAAATCAAAAGCTATTTCAATCAAACTTTTCACAACATTTTAACTTTTTAAACATTTTAACAGGTCACGTTACATTGTAACATAGGGCCCCTTATTTGATAGCAGCTTCACAAGTCTTGCATCCATTGAACTTGTGAGTTTTTGGACAGTTTCTGCTTGAATTTGTTTGCAAGATGTCAGAATAGCCTCCCAGAGCTTCTGTTTGAATGTAAACTTCCTCCCACCCTCATAGATCTTTTGCTTGAGGATGCTCCAAAGGTTCTCAATAGGATTGAGGTCAGGGGAGGATGGAGGCCACACCATGACTTTCTCTCCTTTTATCCCCATAGCAGCCATTGATGCAGAGGTATTCTTTGCAGCATGAGATGGTGCATTGTCATGCATGAAGATGATTTTATTATGGAAAGAATAGTCCTTCCTTCTGTACCAGGGAAGAAAGTGGTCAGTCATAAACTCCACATACTTTGCAGAGGTCATCTTTACACCTTCGGGGACCCTAAAGGGGCCGACCAGCTCTGTTCCCATGATTCTGGCCCAAAACATGACTCCACCACCGCCTTGCTGACGTCGCAGCCTTGTTGGAACAGGGTGGCCGTCCACCAACCATCCACTACTCTATCCATCTGGACCATCCAGGGTTGCAGGGCACTCATCAGTGAACAGGACTGTTTGAAAATTTTTCTTCATGTATTTTTCTGCCCAATGCAGCCGTTTCTGCTTGTGAGCATTGGTTATTGGTGACCGAATAGAAGGTTTATGCGCAGTTGCAAGACTCTGGAGGACTCTACACCTTGATGTCCGTGGGACTCCTGAGGCACCAGCAGCTTCAAATATCTGTTTGCTGCTATGTAATGATATTTTAGCAGCTGTTCTCTTGATCCAATGCATGGATCTGGCAGAAATCTTCCTCAATGTGCTTTTATCTGCACAAACCCGTCTGTGCTCTGAATCAGCCACAAATCTCTTAATAGTGCGATGATCACGCTTAAGTTTTCGTGAAATATTTAATGTTTTCATACCTCGCCCAAGGCATTGAACTATTTCACTCTTTTCAGCAGCAGAGAGATCCTTTTTCTTCCCCATATTGCTTGAAAATGGCGCTCGGCTTAATAATGTGGAACACCCTCCTTTAGTAGTTTTTCCTTAAATTGGGCTCACCGTCCAATCTAATTATTACAGGTGTCCGAGATTGTTTTCAGTGATCAAAAGAGCCCTGACACACAATGCCATCCATGAGTTAAACTGAAAAACAAAATATTTCATCTTTGTGACACTTAAACAGAATTTGCATAATAATTTGGAACGCGGTGTAATTTTTCTCTTCCCCTACACCAACCATGGCCATGAAGGCTTGTTCTGTGGCATATCTTTGTTGCTTACATTTTATCTTTGCACAATGTTGTCCGTTTGTGACATCTGTCATCCGTGAGACTTTTAGGGAATGGAAGAATTCTTACAGACTGAAAATACTTTTGCTAAATGTTTCTAGTACAAAAGATTGTATACACAAGATACATTTTTGCAGTTTATGAAAATTATGGTCTGTCACTTCCTCCCCATACCTTGCTCTACCACATATTTCAAACATTAAACAAGCAACATATTCCATGCACATTGGAGCCTTCTGACATCTCTGTGTTACCCCACCGAAAACATGCTTTATTTTGAGAATGTATAGAATAATTCTTAGGATAGGGTGTGTCTATACTTTTGAGCTGCCATCTTCAGATGACACATGTTGACACAAAGGAGTGATATTTAAAGCAGAAATTTAATCTGTTTACGTTTTGCCTTCTCCCCCTTGTCAACAGGGCAATAGAATTTTTAAATTAAACCTTTCTATTTTCATCACTTTCCTTATTTTAGAAGCTGGGACATCATCACTAGGTCTCTGTTCTTCTCTATGTAGTGCAGGCAGATCATGGCTTGTGAGGGAGGTTAACAAGGTACTGTACAGGGCTTTCTGAAAATAATACAGCACCCTGCCTCAGTACTCCTGTCAAGAGCACTCAGCCATGATGCAATCAGTGGGCTTACTCTAGGGAGGAGTTATGCAAATAGCATGCTTTCAGGGGCGGACTGACCATTTGAGCACTCAGGCACTGCCCGAGGGCCCGGGGTCAGTAGGGGGCCCCATGAGATGCCCCTGGTACCTTTCATTGACTTTTTCATAGGCTTTTTTGGGTGTGGGCAAGGACACAGGGGCCCCATAATCCCCTATTGCCCAGGGCCCCATGAGTTGTCAGTCTGCCCTGCCTGCCTTGATGGGTGAACATCATCCTAGAGGAGTGGGATTTTCAAGGCAGGCTACATTTGCATGTAGATCGTCCCAAGTAATTCCCACATGTGATACTGAGCCTCCATTAGTAATAGAACTGAATCCAATAAATGAATGGGACAGGACAGACTGGGGAGGAAAGAGCTAGATTATGATGGGTGTCTTCCAGCCAGGATGAGTGTAGGTCTCCATCTGACTTTCTGTAATGTTTAATGCAAACTGTGAGAAACTCACTCTGTGCAGTGAAATCAGAGTAAGCCACATCAGTACAGGAGAGGAATGTGTATGTAGTGTGTACCCCAGGAGGAATCGCTTAGTATGATAAGTTTTCTATTCTGTGATTGAGAACTGCGTCAGTCCCTTTGACATTCCTGATTAGGTAATGAGAAACTGCAGACACCTGTGAGTTTAATAGTATACTACCCACAATTGTATTAAGATGTAGGCACCAGGTGATATAGTAGTGAATAAAATAAGTATATTATCACCAAATAAAAAAATAAATGGTGATGCACAGAAAGCAATGAACAGGTAAAGGAGTCTTTTTAAAGGAAATAATTTAGCTGATGTGAATACTGGGCTAATATGGCAATTAAACCAGATTACCGAGGTATTAACCAGAATTTACCCAATATAAGCAGCACTGGTAAAGAGCAGCATAAACTATGAATGATGTAAACAAAAGAACAGCATAAACTGTAATGGAAAAGTCCCACAGTACCCCCAGGAAACAAGTGGTCAAGAAAGAAAGATGTCCCAGAGTGCACTAGGAAGTCTCAGTGTGTATATCCCCCCCGAAAGTAGGTATATGTAAATATATCCTAAAAGGGTTACCCCAGAAGGTAGCTCTACAGTATCTGGCCCCTGATTAGCAAATGTCAGCTAGCTAGCAATGGGGCCCAATTTGTAGGGTGGTGCACCTAACTACCATCCCTTTAAACCTGCATGCAGTGGTTGGATCTTGGGCTGCTAAGCAAAGTGGCAGTCTCTTTTTGCACTGAACTGCTAAACATAAACAGTGGTGACGAAAGCACAACCACAATTGCTCCCCAGTCCTTGTACCCAGAAACCTTTATCCTGGACCCTCGTCTGCCTCTGGTCCTCAGGAACCCAATCCTTAACCACTTGCTTACTGGGCACTTATACCTCCTACGTGCCCAGGCCAGTTTTCAGCTTTCAGTGCTGTTGCACTTTGAATGACAATTGCGCAGTCATGCAACATTATACCTATATGAAATGTTTATCATTTTTTTTTAAAACAATCAGAGCTTTCTTTTGGTGGTATTTGCTCACTGCTGGGTGTTTTATTTTTTGCGCTATAAACAAAAAAAGAGCAAAAATTTGCAAAAAAAAAGTTTTCTTTATATTATAAAATTTTGCAAACAGGTACTTGTTCTCCTTCACTGATGTGCGTTGAGGTGGCACTGATACACAGCACTGATGGGCACTGATAGGCAGCACTGTTGGGCACTGATAAAGTGGCTTGGATAGGCAGCACCGATGGGCACTGATAGGCGGTACTGGTAGGCGGCACTAATAGGCGGCACTGATGGGCACTGATAGGCGGCACTAATGGGCAGCACAGATGGGTGGCACTGACTGGCGGCACTGCTGGGCGGCACTGCTGGGCAGCACTGATAGGTGGCACTGATGGGGGGCACTGCTGGGCACTGGTGGGTGGCACTGTTGGGCACAGGTGGGTGGTGCAGGTGGGTGGCACTGCAGGGCACTGATGGGCACAGGTGGGTGGCACTGCATGGTACTGATGGGCACAGGTGGGTGGCACTAAATTGTTGCCTAAATGAAAACACCATGTTCCATCATAATTCGTAACACCTCAAATTTAGGCCTTGTAGTAATATTTGTAAGGATGATACTCAGATTACCAATAAACGATGTCACATTTTTTTTTGTTGCAGCATAAAATGGAATGTTCATGGTTTCAGGGTGCAGCATACTATAAATCCAACAACTCTTGAATCTCGAGAGCTTGGCATACCTGTATGGTACTTACATTTACACAGTGACATATTTTCAGTCAATGATCTTTTCTGCTCTTTTTTGTTAGTTCAGTGTCATTCATAGTCTTACTGTTGTGGCCACACATTGGTGGCCATTCTTCTGGGTGATAGTAGCAGTGGCTATCCCAGTAGGCTACTCAAACAAGTTATTGTGGCAAATGGACACGGACAACCATTTTGTTAAGATCTACCATCTTGTATCATACTCTGCAAATGTCATTCTCACTCCGTTCAGTCTTCCCCCTCCCTTTTTTGAATGGCATGTGGTGTGTGTGTATGCTGGGGTCACAAGTGAATCAGGCACAGCTGAATACGCTTCATGGTTGTAAACCCAATTAGCTGGTCCCATGATGTCTGTCAGACTCTTGCCTTGGCCTGTTCGTAAAGCTATAAATCAGTCAGTCACTGGACATGAAAAGCATTCCAGAAAGGCAGTAAAACGTACATCCCACTTGACTCACTTTTTTTCATACAAATTCATAAATCCCGACAGGAACAAGGTACATTAAAACAAAGCATATATTCAGATATGTAATTTTAATACAAGTCAAATGATATCTTACACCCCTAGCTAACATCTACCAGAGAGTAGAAAGCAATATCTTTTTATCCGTCACAGCCCAGGCTGTGACCCTAATCCCTCCCAAGATTATACCATGGTCAATAACCTTCCATAGGTACATGTAGCAGCCTAGCCACTGGTAGATTAATATGCAGAATCACATTTTAAATGTCCAGACACCAAATATGACATATCTGATCAAGGGCAGGTGGACCTGAGGGAGCCACCCCTCTTAAAGGCAAAGGAGTGCACTGGCTCCCTCAGGTCCACCTGCCCTTGATCTATCCATTAAATGCATGTGCCTCTACTATGGGGACTCATAAATTTTAGAGTTAGGACCACAGATGATCAGGGTGCCGTGTCGTGGCTCTGTGGCTTACGTATGTATTTGCAAATGTGTGCTAACTAAACCCCTGTTATAAACGCATACTGTTAGACAGGTTAATTCGGTTGTTAGCAAGCTGGCTGGCAAGTTGTCCAAGAACATTGTTCTCTCCCCCTTTTTTTCACTATGTGATGCCTGTTTATGTGTCCTTGCTTCATAAGCCAGTTATAGACTTGGGCGGGTGGCCACTTTTATGCATGTTTGAGTTTTTGGTACGTGGGTGCACTAGGGCCCTGGTTGCCATTGTGCTACATGCTGGGGTCCAGTGCACTCCTTTGCCTTTAAGAGGGGTGGCTCCCTCAGGTCCACCTGCCCTTGATCTATCCATTAAATGCATGTGCCTCTACTATGGGGACTCATAAATTTTAGAGTTAGGACCACAGATGATCAGGGTGCCGTGTCGTGGCTCTGTGGCTTACGTATGTATTTGCAAATGTGTGCTAACTAAACCCCTGTTATAAACGCATACTGTTAGACAGGTTAATTCGGTTGTTAGCAAGCTGGCTGGCAAGTTGTCCAAGAACATTGTTCTCTCCCCCTTTTTTTCACTATGTGATGCCTGTTTATGTGTCCTTGCTTCATAAGCCAGTTATAGACTTGGGCGGGTGGCCACTTTTATGCTTAATTGCGTAATTAACCTGACCCAGTAACAATCGCTCTCAGGCTGCTGGGACATAGATTGTGGTCCAGTGAGCTGGAAAATCTTTGTGCAGGGTGCAGCTGAGAGTGGCATTGTTATGCAAGTGACAGCGTGGTTTTAGATTGGCTGGTCCTTCGGTCACAAGTTGGTGAGAAGGGCTGGGCTCTGACGCCACGCCGGCACAGTTATCGTTGAGAGACAGCCGATCAAAAGAAAGTTCTTCCAGGCTGTCTCTGGATGAAGCAGCATCCTGAAGATTTGGAGGGCGTTGATAGGTCTGTCTCCTTTTCTTGTTCCGTCTGTTGATCCTGGTTCTTTGGTGATTCCGGGAGCTTCTTTACTCTAGAAGAATGTATCCAGATGTTGGAATCAAAAGTCAGAACTATGGTTCTTGTCACAGCCATCACTATGGTGTGTTCCCCATATGGCAGATCTACGGCTTTGTGTCTGTGAAGGTCCTTAACCACTACCCGATCTCCTGGCTGGTATGGGTGGGTTGGATCATCTGTGGGAAAAAAGGAAATGAGAGACAGAGACATCACTGTATACACCATTCGACACCCTAATCAATTCCTGGACATATCTTTCCTGGATTAATTCTAAATCACCTGGCATAACTACCAAAGGACCTTTTGTACAGGGGGTGGGGAATGGCCTGCCCATAAAAATTTTAAAAGGGAAAAGTTTGGTGACTTTATTAGGTGTCATCCTCATCTCAGCCAGAACAGCTGGCAGGTACAACTCCCATCCCTTAAATGTCCCACTTGTTGCCTTCCTTAGTTTTTCCTTCAGGGTCCTATTTGCCCATTCTACCTAAGCAGAACTCTGTGGATGGTAGGGTATGTGGAACTTCCCGTCAATGCTCATCAGTTTGGCTACCTGTTGTGTAACCTTTGAGGTAGATGCTGGTCCTATGTCTAAGTCTATACTTACCGGCCATCCCCATCGAGGGATGACTTCCTTTGCAAAAAATCCTTTATTTCATCTCTCACTACCTGCCATCCCTGATGTCCTATGCCATGGAACTGTGCACTGTGACGTGGGAGTCCTGTTATACCTCCCTCTGACATTAGACAATTTTCATGTAATGTCAACCCTTTTTGTTGCATGTCTATTCTGGTAGTGGTGTCCTCATGTATTACTTGAACACAGTCATGTTCCTCGGGTGGGTTATCAGTTTCACCCTTTATTCCTAGCAAACAATTTAGCATAGCTAAGGGTTAGTACCTGCATATTTCACTTCCAAATTAGCAGTTGATGTCAAAATCACTTCATAACCATTTGCCCTTTGTGCTGTCATGTGTTGCGTAGTAAGGCTCTTAACCACTTGCCAACTGCGCTATAGCCGAATGACGGCAAAAGTGTGGTTATCCAGTAGTTCTGGGACAGCATCATATAACGTCCTCCCAGAACACGCCCTCCTGTGCGCCCCCGAGGGCTCGCACCCAGTGATCTCCGTGATCGTTGTGTCCTACAGACACAGCTGATCATGTGATGTGGTAAAAGGCCAATCACAGCAGCCTTTTACCACGTGATCAGCTGTGTCCAATGACACAGCAGATCACCAGTAAATCAGTTGCCGGTTATTGGCTGCACTTTCCTCACGCTATCATAGCGTGAGCAAAGTACTGCCCATAACCAGCAATTGTCAGAGGGCGGATCGGCACCGATCAACAGAGCACTGATGATCAGTGCCCAGCAGTGCCACCCACAAGTGCCCAGTAGTGCCACCCACCTGTGTCCAGCAGTGCCTCCCTTCAGTGCCACCCATCAGTGCTGCCCAGCAGTGCCCAACAGCGCCGCCAGTCAGTGCCACCAGTCAGTGCCGCCAGTCAGTGCTGCCCATCAGTGCCGCTTATCAGTGCCCATCATTGTTGCATATCAGTGCAGCATAATCAGTGCCAGCTCAGTGCCGCCTATCAGTGTCGCCTATCAATGCCCATCAGTGCCGCCTATCAGTGCAGCCTCATCAGTGCACGTCAGTGAAGGAGAAAAATTACCTGTTTGTAAAATGTTATAATAGAAACAAAGAAAAACTTTTTTTCTTCAAATTTTGCTCTTTTTTTGTTTATAGCGCAAAATATAAAACACCCAGCGGCGGGTAAATGCCAATAAAAGAAATCTCTATTTGTGTGAAAAAAAACAATAAAAATTTCATATGGGTACAATGTTGCATTATAGCACAATTGTCGTTCAAAGTGCAACAGCGCTTAAAGCTGAAGATTGGCCTGGGCAGGAAGGGGGTATAAGTGCCCAGTAGGCAAGTGGTTAAGACCATTCATCCACCACCAAATGTGACCCATTCAAGTGCCAAATGTTAGCCATAAGGCTGCAGTGTGGTTTTCCCATTACAAAATCCCCTATGACTGCCAAAAAAACCCCATGCATTCAATATTTGGCAGTATCACCTTCTGATTACATGGGGGCTACTCCTGTCTTACTCTCTGAGAAGCATTCCACTGTGAATTCCTTTTGAGAGGGGCAAGGACTGCCATCAGTGTGAATGAGCCCATATAATCTGGAACCCAAGACAGGGAGACCATCCCTAACCCAAAAATGGCTGTAATAGGCTAGGAGTTCTTTGGCCTAGCTGTCCATTGTTTCTAGCTGGTGCTTTCCTATAGATTGTGCATCCCTTTTGTACATTCTCCTACTGAGTGTATGGAGAATTCACAGGTTGGTGACAACTAGAACTCAGCTGAAAAGTTCCCAGCTCAAAACAGATGTCCTAATGGTTGGAGAGAAGGGAACAAGGGAAACCCATGTGAAGGACAGATTGCTGCCAACTCAAGTTTTAGTTTTTCCTTTTGGATGAAATTACTACTTAATAGAAATCTAACATTGCTTATGTATACAAGTGGATTTGTTTTATAATTGAATACATTTAATGCTTAAAATCCAACTCCACCAAAAACTTATATCTAACTCTTGTGTCTTTTTTAAGAAACTAATCATAGCTGTCTTATAGGTCTTGGGGCCCCTATAGAGATATACTCCTACTCCCTTGGGTGACAGGTAGCACAGCATACAGGATTTTCCAGAGATTTGTTTAGAATATAAGCCTTCCGAATTGTTGCCTTTGGGCTTTCATCTCTTTGCCAATATAAAGGAAAAAATATGGCAGTGTTTTTTTTGTTTAAAAGTGATAGGAAGGATGAAAAATCAGAATATGATAGGTGTAGGCCTGTTTCTGGTACATTTAACAATTGGTACAGGAATTTTGTATATATGCCAGCATAGTTTGCCAAAATTTTCCAGGAAAAGAGTGCAGGTTTATTTCAACACATAGATATTATTTTTGAAGCATATATGAATTTCGTAAGTGATTGCGTGGTTTTCGTATGATGAGTCTTTTAGACAGAACTTGACAGATCCTTCCAGTTTAAAATGGGGTTTGAAAGACATTTGTTTATGGCTGAACCTTTTTCTGCCTCAAAGACCATCAATCTCCAAGAAAGTTAATCCAGCGTCAGCAACATCTGGCTGTTACAGTATGTTTTACCTAAAGAGATAGCCAATGTAGATAGTCTGGCTCTTGCAAATACAGAAATGAATGTGCATTTTTTTCAAGAACCCACCCATACTTTAAAAGAATTGTCAATGTCAAAAATCAGCAGCAGGGGAGAGAATTTGTTTTTTCCAAAAAGCTCAAACCCCAAAGAATCTTCAAAGAATGTTCCCCACGTTGCTGCTATACAAAGACAAACAGACAGAGTTTCTTCTAATTAATGGTTTTTAAGAAGTGCTCTTACTCCTGGAATTTGACAGTCTAGGTTGTTCAATCATTAATAATCTAAAATCAGTTGAGTCTTAACTGACATAGGGAAAAATATTCCAAATGAAATTGAAAAGGCTAGAGCTGCTGGCCCCTTTATTTCTCTTCCTTTTAAAAAGTTAAGAACCAATCAGCTAGGAATAGCCCCTTACAAATTGATTCACCATTTTTCTTTTTGTAGCCTCCCTAGCGGTCTGATTCTGGCAGTATTTCTGTGCTCAAAGCGGTACTTTTTTTGCATGGAAATACGTTGTTTTTTTATTGTAGGCCTGTAATTTTTAGGAATAACTCACTGAAATCTGTCCGAACAAGAGTCTAGTAAACATCCCGGGTATGTTAAAATTTGAAACACGAAATCATAAATTATAATTTAATAACTAATCATAAAAATAATAATATAATAATAAATTTAATTCAATAATATAATCAAACCAAAAACACTGACATTTGAAATATAGCGCCATGTTTGCACATCACTGAGCAAAGTCGCAAAATCGTTTTCAGTGTCTGATGATGAATTTCCCCACGAATCATTATCACTCAATTCTGCAAGTGGTTCTGATTTACTATCGCTGTTCTCTAGCTGGTCTAAAACCGATTTTGACCTAAAGGGACGCTTTTTGGACGCCATGGACATTTCTCAGTTTCCAGGCAGAAAGAACAGTAAAAATGCAGGCAGGGCACAGGACAAAGCAGTAGGGACGTCGTAGGGAACAGAACCCAGATGACAGATTCCGGCATTGGCCGGAGGACATTGCTGGGGACACTGCAGGAGGGACATCGCAGGAGCCCAGGACAAGGTAAGTGAAGAAGAGATCCTGGAGCAATGCTGCATGGTATTCCTGAGTGTAGCTCGGGGTTACCACATGTGGTGCTGAAACTTTTCCCCGAGCTACACTCGGGAATAACTCCAGGGAGGTTAAAGGAGGTTCTTTAACTACATGCCACCCAGCCACTGTACATATACGGCGGCAGGGCGGCACTCGCAGGCAAAACCACGTTTTAAAACGTGTGTTTTGTAAACAAATAGGGGGCGTGTGCGAGGCGCGCTGCCGCCCTATCTGTCCCGCCGATCACCGCCGCAGATGTCAGTCGCTGGGTCACAGCCGCTCCTTAGCGGCTGTTTCCCGGCGATCGGTGGCAAACAGTGACAGAGAGCACAGCTGCAGTAGCTGTGCTGTCTGTCACTTCCCTGTCAGCTCGAAGATGAGCTGATCGAGAGAGAACAGTTTCTCTTTCTCGATCAGCCTTGTCTCGTCCAGTACACACCCCCACCCCCTAGTAAAACACTCCCCTCACTCCTATAACCCTTCCCTGCAAAATAAAGTTAACCCCTTCCTCCCCATTGCCATTAGTACAGTGTCAGTGTTTTTCTTTGCACTGATCACTGTATTAGTGTTTTTGGGGATGTCAGTGACCCCAAGTCAGTACCCCCCAATGTCAGAATGTCCGCCGCAGTCCCGCAGTCCCGCCATAAGTCGCTGGTCACTGCCATAAGTCCCTGATCGCCGCCATAATTCGCTGATCGCCGCCATTATTAGTATAAAAAAACCCCTAAAAATCCCAGTATCTTTCCCGCCATTTGTAAACGCTATAACTTTCACGTAAACCAATTAATTTACACGTATTGGGTTTTTTTTTTTAGCAAAGACATGTCGCAGAATGCATTTTGGCAGAAATTTATGACTAAATTAGATTTTTGCATTTTTTTTTTACTGGACATGTTTTATAGCAAAAAGTCCAAAATATTGTTTTTTTTTTTCCTCGAAATTGTCAGCCTTTTTTTTTATAGCGTAAAAAATAAAAAACGCACAGGCAATCAAATACCACCGAAAGAAAGCTCAATTTGTGGGGAAAAAAAAGATGTAAATTTCATTTATGTATCATATTGCATGACCGCGCAATTGTCCGTTAAACTAGCGCAGTGCTGTATAGCAGAAAAATGGCGTAAATTGCAGTATTTATACCATAGTTTGTAGACGCTATAACTTCCACACAAAGCAATCAATATACACTTATTGGGATTTTTTTTACCAAAAACATGTAGCAGAATACATTTTGGCCTAAAGTTTTTCTTCAAAATTTTTGGCCTTTTTTTGTTTAAAGTGTGAAAAATAAAAAGCGCACAGGTGATCAAATTACACCGAAAGAAATCTCTATTTGTGTGAAAAAAAGGACGTAAATTTCATTTGGGTGCAGCATTGCATGACCGCGCAATTATCAGTTGAATTAGTGCAGCGCCGAGTAGCAAAAAGAGGCGTGGTCATTAAGGGGGGTAAATCCTCATGGAGCTCAAGTGGTTAAATTATCAGATAGAAAAAAATGTATCTTCTGTCTCTTATGTAACCTTTGGGGAAGCAGTACACAAAACAGGAGCATTACGTAATAATTGCTTTTTCCAATCAACCCACAGTCCTTTATTCCCTAGGGGTTTTTTTCACAACTGCTTTTTTTCTTTGATAGGTGCCTCCTGATGGGATGCTTGTTTTTCCTGGTCTTATTTTGAGGCGACAGAACGTGCTGCTCTTTAAAGACGTGTGGGGCTGCCATTTCTTTGTTTGTGGGCGTGAGAACCTCCAGAAAAATGCATGGTGCAAAAGCACCATGCAATTTCCCAGTTGATGTAGTTTAAAAATGTTGCAGGACCCTTTTCCTGCGTGAAACACAAATACAACAACCCATTCAAATGAATGGGCTGTCATGCCCAAGTAAACCCGGATCACAGAGCTCCAATAGTGTCAACCTAGCCTTTACCCCAGGTTCACACATATGCGTTTTCTGCAGCATTTTGCAGAAACGCAGTACAATCCATTTAACATGATTTTCTATGGGACAGGTTCACACCTCTGCATTTTCACCTGTTTTGGAAAGGGTCAGTGACTTTTTTGAACACAAAACGTTGCATTTTTGGTTCTATAGATTTCAATGGGAATGCTGCAGAAAAGCATGTTTGCGTTTTTTGCTGCGTTTTGCTTTTAAAATCTGCCTAGCAACAAGAAAAATAAAAAAATGACAAAAAAAGCAAAATGCATCAAAAACGCGTCTAAAATGCAAAACGCAACGCAGAAACTCATCAAACGCAACCTGCATAGGTGTGAACCTAGCCTTAGGCAGTCTTTGAAAGGATAATTTTAAAATCGATGTTAGAAATCATTATTACACCTTCTATTCTTTTTCAGCTTAGCTCTCTCACTAGTTTGGTGTGTTCCCGATATTGTTTAGGGCAGTTTTTTTACCTAGTTTTCTTCGCAGCATTGAGATTTTTTTAGAATGAGTACCTGGAGATAAAGCAATAAGTCTGTTCTCTTTTAAATTAGGTTTTACTTGAAGTTGATAGAGGTAGAATTTTTATTAAATGGTCAAATAATGATCAAATGGATAAAGGAACTTGACTTTGAACTTTGAACTTTTTCCTGATTGTCCTACTTGTCCAGTGTTTTTATTATGGGATTTTTTTAGGGTGAGGCCTAGGTAAGGCAAGGTTTTTTTTTAAAATCAGGATGGTTCCCCTCTAACTAAATTTCAGTTTACAGCTGTGTTTATTAGATGCTTGAAAGGCCTGAATTTAGGCCATGTTAATTTCTTATCTCATTCGTTTCAAGTAGGTGCGGCAACAGACAGCCAGATTAGGTCTACGTAGTAGTACAACATATTATTAAGAGGATTGGGAGGTGGAGTTCAGGTTGTTATAAGCTTTACATTTTTCCCTAACCTATAATTTTGAATAGTTGCCGGTCAGTTTCTGTCTAGACTGAACTTTTTTGGAAGAATTTCTTGAGAATTGAAGTTTTAATACTAATTTGGTTAAAGATTTTTGGCACGGTAGGAGAGGTACAGTGCTGTGAAAACATATTTTCCCCCTTCTCATTTTTTTGCATATTTGTTGCACTTAAATGATTCAGATCAATAAACAAATTTTATTATTACACAATGATAACCCGAGAAAATACAAAATGCAGTTTCAAATTATGACTTCATTTATTAGGGAACAAAGCTGTCCAGACATACTACCAGACCTGTTGAATCAAGAAATCACTTAAATAGAAGCTTTCTGACAAAGTGAAGCACCCTAAAAGATCTCAACAAGTGACACATCATGCTGCAATCTAAAGGAATTCAAGAATAGATGAGAATGCGAAGCAAAGTAATTGATGTTATTAATCTGGAAAGGGTTACAAAGCCATTTTTAAGGCTCTGGGGCTCCAGTGAACCATGTTGAGAGTTATCATCCACAAATGGAGAATAAGAACATGACGACTCATCCAAGATGTCAAAAAATAACCCAAAATAACATCTAAAGAACCCCAGGCCTCACTTGCCTCAGTTAAGGTCAGTGTTCACTATTCAACAATAAGAAAGAGACTGGGCAAAAAAAGCATCCATGGGAGAGTTCCAAGATGAAAGCCACTGCTATCCAAAAAGAACACAAAGGCTCATCTCATATTTGCCAAAAAATCTTGATTGTCCCCAAGACTTTTGGGCAAATATTCTGTGGATTGTTGAAAAAAAGTTGAACTTTTTGGAAGGTGTGCGTCCCATTAAATCTGGCGTAAAACTAACACAGGATTTCATAAAAAGAACATCATATCAACAGAATGCGACAACTATTACATAGCCAGGTGATGATATCTTGCTTCTCAATAGAATTATTCATAATACAGCGTATCCCAAAGCAAGCAAACAATCCAGTACTGTTGTTCACTGAAGCCCTGGACATAATTGGGGTTGATTTACTAAAACTGGGGAATTTCAAAATCTGGTGCATCTCTGCATGGTAGCCAATCAGCTTCTAACTTCAGCTTGTTCAATTAAGCTTTAAAAAAAGAAAACCTGGAAGCTGATGGGTTTCTTTGCAGAGCTGAACCAGATTTTTCACTCTCCAGTTCAAGTAAATCAACACCAATTGTCCTAAATCCCAAACGATTTGTAATTCTGTTCAGTTGATTTTGTGATTAATATTCCCCCACCTGGCAGCACAGCCAGGATAGTGATGTTTTTTTTTGTTACATAAAACAGAGCTGTCACCCCCACCTCCTGTAGCCTGCTGATTTGGGGAGTGAAGGATTAGCAGCAATACACTGATAAGTCATCTGTTCTGCTGACTCCACTTGGCAACACATGTACAAATAATAGAGCCTAATTGGTGTCTAGTGTTGCCCTTCCCTTGCTCAGTGTGAGTGCTGTTGTGTGGGGGATGATAGAAGCTGATATCAAGGTAGATTCAGTACTTCGCTCATATGTAAAAGGAAATTGATTCTTTTTAACCACTTGCCTACCGGGCACCTATACCCCCATCTTGCTCAGGCCAATTTACAGCTTTCAGCGCTGTCACACTTTAACTGACAATTGCGTGATCATGCAATGCTGTACCCATACGAAATTTGTATCATTTTTTTCACACAAATAGAGCTTTCTATTGGTGGTATTTATTCATCTCTGGGTGTTTTATTTTTTTGCGCTATAAACAAAAAAAAGCAAAAAATTAAAAAAAAAAAAAGTTTGTTTCTTTGTTTCTATTATAATATTTTACAAACAGGTAATTTTTCTCCTTCACTGATGTGCGTTGATGAGGCTGCACTGATAGGCAGCACTGATGGGCACTGATAGGTGGCACTGATGAGGTGGCAAGGATAGGCAGCACTGATGGGCTCTGATAGGCAGCACTGATAGGTGGCACAGATAGGCAGCACTGTTGAGCTGGCACTGATGAGGAGGCACTGATGATGCTGCACTGATATGCAACAATGATGGGCACTGATAGGCAGCACTGATGGGTGGCACTGACTGATGGCACTGACTGGCGGCACTGCTGGGTGGCACTGCTGGGCAGCTATGATGGGTGACACTGATGGGGAGTGTGGGTGGCACTACTAGGCACTGATGGGCATAGGTGGGTGGCACTGCTGGGCACTTGTGGGCGGTACTGCTGGGCACAGGTGCGCAGCACTGGTGAGTGGCACTGCTGGGCACTGATCATCAGTGACCTGATGATCGGTGCCGATCCTCCGTCCTCTGACAATTGCCGGTTATCGGCAGTACTTCCTCACGCTGTGACAGCCAATCACCGGCAACTGTCATTGGACACAGCTGATCACGTGGTAAAAGGCCGCTGTGATTGACCTTTTACCACTTCACGCCCTCCTGGAACTGGACAACCGCACTGTAGCTGTTATTCGGCTATAGCACGGTTGGCAAGTGCTATACTTTTGCAAGTTCTCCCACTTAGAAATCATGGAGGGGTCTGAAATTCACATTGTAGGTGCATTCCCACTCTGAGAGACAGAATTAAAAAATTTTTTAGGAAATCACATTCTGTGATTTTTAAAATATGTATTTGTCTTGCACTGCTTAACGTAAGTATTTGAACACCTAAGAAACAGCAAGAATTCTGGCTCTCAAAGACCTGTTACTGTGCCTTTAAAAAGTCCACCTCTACTCCACTTATTAATATAACTTTGTAGCACCTGTCTGAGCTCTTTAAAGACACCTGTCCACCCCACAGTCAGTCAGATGCCAACTACTACCATGGGCAAGACCAAGGAGCTGTCAAAAGACACCAGAGACAAAATTGTGGACCTCCACAAGGCTGGAAAGGGCTACGGGGCAATTGCCAAGCAGCTTGGTGAAAATAGATCAACTGTTGGAGCAATTGTTAGAAAATGGAAGAGGCTAAAGACGACTGTCAGTCTCCCTCGGACTGGGGCTCCATGCAAGATATCACCTCGTGGGTTATCACGGATGATAAGAAAGGTGAGGAATCAGCCCATAAATACAAGGGAGGAGCTGGTCAATGACATGAAGAGAGCTGGGACCACAGTTTCAAAGGTCACTGTCGGTAGAACACTACGCCGTCATGGTTTCAAATCATGCATTGCACGGAAGGTGCCCCTGCTCAAGTCATCACATGTCCAGGCCCGTCTGAAGTTTGCCAATGACCATCTGGATGATCCAGAGGAGGCATGGGAGAAAGTCATGTGGTCAAATGAGATCAAAGTAGAACTTTTTAGTCTAAACTTCACTCGTCGTGTTTGGAGGAAAAAGGATGAGTTGCATCCCAAGAACACCATCCTTACTGTGAAATATGGGGGTGGTAACATCATGCTTTGGGGGTGCTTTTCTGCGAAGGGGACAGGACGACTGCACTGTATTAAGGAGAGGATGAATGGGGCCATTTATTGTGAGATTTTGAGCAACAACTTCCTTCTCTCAGTCAGAGCACTGAACATGACAACGACCCGAAGCACACAGCCAGGATAACCAAGGAGTGGCTCCGTAAGAAGCATATCAAGGTTCTGGAGTGGCCTAGCCAGTCTCCAGACCTAAATCCAATAGAACATCTTTGGAGGGAGCTGAAGCTCCGTGTTGCTCAGCGACAGCCCCGAACCCTGACAGATCTAGAGGAGATCTGTGTGGAGGAGTGGGCCAAAATCCTTGTTGCAGTGTGTGCAAACCTGGTCAAGAACTACAGGAAACGTTTGACCTCTGTAATTGCAAACAAAGGCTTCTGTACCAAATATTAACACTGATTTCTCAGGTGTTCAAATACTTATGTTCAGCAATGCAAGACAAATAAATTCTTTAAAAACCACACAATGTGATTTCCTGAATTTTTTTTTAAATTCTGTCTCTCAGAGTGGGAATGCACCTACAATGTGAATTTCAGACCCCTCCATGATTTCTATGTGGGAGAACTTGCAAAATCGCAGGGTGTTCAAATACTTCTGTTCCTCACTGTGTATATATATATATATATATATATATATATACCAATTCTTTGATTCATTAATTCTCTGTTTAGGCTTTTTTGCTATTATTTTCAGTGAAGCTGTTATTTTTCAGCTTACTATAATAGATGAAGCTGTCCAGCAAAAGTGGCAATTAAAGGGTTGTGGCAAACCATTTACCCTGACATGGGTGCTTACAATAATCAATTTTTATTTATTAATGACATTACTGCTGTCCAAGCTTACTATAATAGATGAAGCTGTCCAGCAAAAGTGGCAATTAAAGGGTTGTGGCAAACCATTTACCCTGACATGGGTGCTTACAATAATCAATTTTTATTTATTATTGACATTACTGCTGTCCAAATGTGTCTCCGTCGCTCCTCTGTTCAAAGTGACACCCTAGGTGAGGAAATGTTTTAACTGGATCACTAGGTGAAAATAAAGGGAAAAAAGCCAAAAAAACTAATGCAGTCATCACATTTAAGATTTGGTAAACTGAAATAAGTATTACATCTGTCTGGGTTTCAGCTTTGAGAGAGATTTTATAGGTTGTGTACAGGGGCAGATTGACCATTCGGGCTCTCGGGCAGTGTCCGAGGGCCCAGGGTCAGTAGGGGGCCCCATGAGATGCCCCTGGTACCTTTCATAGACTTTTTTTTGGGTGTGGTTTGAGTGTGGGCAAGGACACAGGGGCCCCATGATCCCCTATTACCCAGGGGCCCCATGAGTCTTTCCCTGGTTGTGTATAATCCCTTTAAATACTAAGTGGAAGAGTATGCAATCTGTAAACCAGACAACTGGCAAAATGTGAAGTATTCCTAAATATATGGTGTTAATAGTGCACATTGTTTTCCTTTATATCTAAAGAAATATAAGTCTTTTGAGCTGATTATATTTCTAGGGATTACATCACCTTTGTTTTTCCTTTCTATGCAGGTGTGTAAAAATAGGACAATGACACTGAGCCACTTACAGAATAAATGCAATATATCAGTCAACCACATCAGTCACACCCAATCTGTCACTGTTACTTAGTGCTCACTGGCTGCTGTCCTTACCCATTGTTAAGTATACCTGTCACTTGTACTCAGTAGAGAAACCAATATTTAACCCATGAATGTACCTCAAATTGGTGACAATACATGGAAATTATGCGGATACAGGGATTTTTTTCGGGCGGTGAACCTCATTAAATGTAAGAATTTTAAGTACCTAAATATGACTTGGAAATTCAATCAAAACTTGCAAACTCATGTTTGAATGGTTGGCAAGTACCAGGATTCAGTAATGATCCTGCAAGCCATCACTGAATCCTGATATAATTTGCTAACTATGCCAAGTATGAGTATTAGTCCCAGCGATATGGATAGTAGTCCTTACTGAAAAGAAAAACAGTGTTTTTTCAAAACAGCAATTAAATAGAAAGAATGGGATGTTCCAAGTGCACAGGGAAAGGCAGTGCCAGGGCTAAAAGTAATATATAGTGGTTACTCTGGTTACTTGACCTCTTTTTAGATGGCTTCATAAGGAGATAGACAGCCTGTCTGAAATAAAACCACTTCTGCTGTGCTCTTTCATTAGGAAACATATATTGCTGTAGGTTTGCATTGTTGCAGAAGTATCCTGTATTGATTTTTTTATTAGCAAAGATAAAACATAATTTTATAAGCTTTTAAAAAAATAAACTAAAAATGTATCTAAAACCATTATACACTATATGGCCGAAAGGATGCAGACACCCTGTCAGGGTCCTGTCCACGGCAGAAGTTCTGGAAGATCTGGCATTTCTGCCAGTACTCTGCATGGCCGCAGAAGTACACATAAGCCTCAGTTTGGTGCCAGACAGCCTTCATAAGGAGGCTCATCACTTCCTCAAGTTGCTGAATGATCTCTAGCTCCCCGTGCCCCGTTCCTGTTTCCTGTGATTCTGACTTGTGATTTCCTGTTACCGACTCGGCTTGCTCCTGGACCTGTCTACTCTGCTTTACACCTGTCTACTCTGCTTTACACCTGATCTGACCTTGGCTTGGCTTACGGATACTCTCTCTCTCGCTCCTCTGTGTATGACCTCGGCTATCCCATCTGACTACGTCTGCTCTGATTCCCACCTGGTACCTGACCTTGGCTTGAACCGACTACCCAGTAAACATCTAAATCATGGAAGGGCTTACATACCATGCACGGGCGCCTCCTGTCTGCAGATCTGTCTCGATGCACCAGCTGTGCTTCTGAGTGGACCACCAACCAGCACTCCTACAGGTGACCTGTGCAACTTTGGGCCAGACTCCCACTGTCCCACTCTCAGGGGAGTCCAGAACTTAGCCGAAAGGGAAGCCCTCTCTCCATTGGCCTCCATCAGGTACTTGATACACCACTCAGGTGTTTCCAGTGAATGATGCTATTAATTCTACAGCATACAGACATTTTAGACAATTGTGACAACAGTTTGAGGAAGGCCATTTTCTGTTCCAGCATGTCAGGAGCTTACAATGCTAATGTTCCATGGCAGCTGCTGGTCTCATTCCAGCATCCTGGTTTTTTCTGAGCTGCACTCTCCCTGTCTTGCTGTCCACCTACAGGGTAATTATTAGACACACCTTCTGGGTAATGTTCAAACCTGTTTTAAGCCTGCCAAGCCCTTAGTGTTATGCTTGTGATAATGTTTGCAACACGTGCTTCAAGCTCCGTTTGCCTGCCTTGTTCCTGTACCTTGACCTTTGCCTTCGCATGAGCCCTGCTCTGTCAGCTAGCATGGATTCCCTTGTTGATGACCTTGGATCAGATTTTGAGTATGCTCAGCCTGCTTTTTGATCATGGATCTGATCGTGACTATAACTGGATCACTCTGGCTGTCTGCCAACTGCAATTACCTGTTTATCGTGCTTAGTCCTCGCCTGATCTGGCATGATAGCCAGGCACTATAGCATTGTGCATTAGACCTGGTGGCAACCGAGTACCGGTACTCCAGCTTACCATATGGGAAAGGGGGCTACTATAAGTGAAGAACACAAAAACCAGCCATAGTGCCTGACCACCGATTCTAGGGATAGGCGTGACACAGCATAACTGTGCTCCTGTTCACAAACAAAGGTTCATACAGACATGATTTGACAAGTTTGGTGTAGATGAACTCAAGTGGCCTGCATAGAGCCCTGACCTCAACCCTACAGAAGACCTTTGGGATATCATCCAGGTCTTCGCATCCAACATCATCACCTGACCTCATACATGCTCTTTTGCCTAAATGGGCACAACTTCTACATAATTTAGGCCAAAAAGTCACGTTTCTCTTTAAGTATTAGTCTTCTATAAAGACCAATGTAATGCTTAGCAATAGCTTTACCTGAATTTAATGGAAAACATGCTTATTTAATACATGCTGTTTGAGGGTACAGAAATGAGGGACCATTATTCTCTTAGTGTGTATGGGGTAGTACGATATCACATGCAGTTGTTTTTGCCTGCTGTTTTTTTTTTTTTTTTATATATTATAAATATTTATTAATTTTCAACCAAATACAAATCACAATCACTTTCTTCTATAAAAAAGACATCAAATCAATATCTTCCTATTGACATAATTTATCTATATCCCACTTCCTCTACCCTCCCTTTTCCCCCCCTCCCCTACTCCTTCAATCACCTCCCCTCCCACTCTGCATTTCTCTTCTAACCCAAAACTTTTTTTTTCTTTCTAAAAACCATTTCTAAAATCCATTTTTATTTTGAGGGGTATAAATCATCATCATATATTTCACTTTTTCTCTATACTCTTCCCATTTTTTCCATTTTATATAATACTTGTCCATCTTATCTATATACATATAATACAATCTTTCCATCGCACAAATCTGATTCATTCTGACCATCCAATCTTCCTCTGTCGGCACCTCCCTTTTTTTCCAGAACCTAGGTATAAGACTCTTAGCTGCGCTCAAGAAATGCCATATTCCTGAATCCTTATATAATCTCACTGGAAGTTCTGTGACATGGAGAAGACATAGCTCTGGATCCAATCTATAATCGATCTCAGAAATTTTCCTTACTAAGTAAACAATTTTCCTCCAAAACACCTGTATCTTTAAACACTCCCACCATATGTGATATGCCGTACCCACTTCTCCACACCCTCTCCAACACAGTGGTGAAATCTCCCCATTCAATTTGTGCTCCACATTCGGTGTGATGTGCCATCTTACTAAACACTTATAGTTCAACTCCACTTCCCGCATGCTAATATTTTCGTGAATTAATCTAAACATTTTCCTCTGCTGCTCCTCGTCTATTTCCCTTCCCATATCTTTTTCCCATTTCTCTACATATATTAGTTTTGTGCCAGTGTCTAATTCCATTAGTATTCTATATATTTTTGCAACTCTGTGTCTCCCATCTACCCGTGTTTCTAATAATCTTTCAAATGGATTCCACTCCTTTCTAGTTCTCACAGGTTTTGGGAGACTCCCAAAGAAATATTTCAATTGATAATCACATGCATTTGGATCCATCCAGCCACTAGAAGTACTTTGGGAGGAAAACAACCATAGACAGGTCAACTGTTACTTTTTATCCTGCATCAAAAACATGGACATGGAAGACATGGGAATGGATTTAATAAAGGCAAGTAGATTTTGTACTTTGAAAGTGCATTTGTTCCAGAGCTTAGTAATGTGGTAAAGCTGTGCTGACTTCCATCATCCAATCATGTGCAAGCAAAAATGCTGTTTTTGCTTGCTTATGATTGGATATTCATTGTAAAGTGATGCTTTGCCTCATTTACTAAGCTCTGAGGCACTGCAACTGCTCTTGAAAATTGCACAGTATTTTTGCCTTTAGTAAATCAACCTCATGGTGGCATACAGGGGCGGAGTGACAACTCATGGGGCCCCCGGGCAATAGGGGATCATTGTTATAACCTTTTTGTGTTGAAATTACATAAACATATTAATATTCAAATCCCATAATAATGAAAACTCAAAAGAAAACAAAAACAAAAAAATCAGTAAAAAGTGTCCCAATAAAAATTGTCCCGAAAAACAATAATAATGTCCAAAAATATGTCCCAATGTTCAAACTTTATCCTCCAGTAGGAAAAATTCCATTGCATCCCGTGGTACCTCAAAAAAACAAAATTAAATAATCTAGTGCGTTACCTTTATAAATGATATATATTCACTGCGTGCACAAACACAAACAAAAAAACTGTGCAAAAACTGTATATATATATATATCTCCTGTGCACATATGAATTAACTGTGACCACTCTGTGAACACTGCAACACTGTGTATCCACCGACACCAATAGTATTAAATACTATTACCCTCTGTATCAATATACCAGCAGGGATCTTCTAATTCTCTCCAAAGAAATTATTCCAAGGTCACAGTATTGCTTGGTTTCTCCCCAGTCTGTCCTGCACAGAAATCTGGTTCCAGGTTGGAGCAGGTTGGTTGCAGGACAGACTGGGGAGAAACCAAGCAATACTGTGACCTTGGAATAATTTCTTTGGAGAGAATTAGAAGATCCCTGCTGGTATATTGATACAGAGGGTAATAGTATTTAATACTATTGGTGTCGGTGGATACACAGTGTTGCAGTGTTCACAGAGTGGTCACAGTTAATTCATATGTGCACAGGAGATATATATATATATATATATATACAGTTTTTGCACAGTTTTTTTGTTTGTGTTTGTGCACGGAGTGAATATATATCATTTATAAAGGTAACGCACTAGATTATTTAATTTTGTTTTTTTTAGGTACCACGGGATGCAATGGAATTTTTCCTACTGGAGGATAAAGTTTGAACATTGGGACATATTTTTGGACATTATTATTGTTTTTCGGGACAATTTTTATTGGGACACTTTTTACTGATTTTTTTGTTTTTGTTTTCTTTTGAGTTTTCATTATTATGGGATTTGAATATTAATATGTTTATGTAATTTCAACACAAAAAGGTTATAACATTGTATTACTTTCTGGGGAGAAAGTGTGACTTTTTGAGGAATTTTGAGGTGAAGGTGGTTATACACATACACATAATAGGGGATCATGGGGCCCCTGTGTCCTTGCCCAAACTCAAAAAATCCTATAAAAAAGGTACCAGGGGCATCTCATGGGGCCCCCTACTTACCCCGGGCCCTCGGGCAGTGCCCAAGTTTCCAAATGGTCAGTCCGCCCCTGGTGGCATAGATTTCTTCGTGCAGTATCATAATCAAGTGAGCTTTTGGAATCACTATATATAATACAACCTTTTTGTATTTCCAACTATTATGAAGACAGTAGGCAGAGTTATATGCTTATCTACATTGCAAAGAGCAAAGCACAATTCCCAATAAAACAATCTCTTCTGCAATAAACCTCATAAACATAATCTCTTCATTGATATGGCCAATGAAAACTGAAATCTGATTGGATGATATCATTGTTCCTTGCATCCAGAAATGATTGCATTTCATTTTATGAGCACAGGGCAACATCAGTGCTTGTATTAATGGAAGCCATTGGAGAAGGAAAGGTATAGAAAAGGTACAGAAAAGGCTCGGGCATGACTCTGCTTGTACCTTTTGTATCTTTTCATTTTACCACTACATGATTAAATCAAAAGCATACTGTAGATGGCCAAAATATATTTTTTTCTTTTTAGAATTTTGGCAGTAAGTTACAGAATCACTTTGAATTGGATATGCTTTAATTGTCAAGGCAAGCAAAATATGCATAAATCAGCAAATACAGCTCTTCACCCTAGGCCTAGTAAGGGTACAAGGAA
The DNA here is from genome assembly GCF_062004578.1 of Staurois parvus. Lineage (NCBI taxonomy): Eukaryota > Metazoa > Chordata > Amphibia > Anura > Ranidae > Staurois > Staurois parvus. The sequence goes on from NW_028317912.1 coordinate 2,345,673, forward strand.
GAAGATATGCAAAACTGAGATATGTGGAAAGTCTTTTTGATATATAGCTTCAGGAAAGATAATATCAGAAAATTAATGTACACATGTCATGTGGGAAACAAAAGGACTTGTTGATCTCTTTCTGAGAATACTAGTCACCTAGTTATGCTGACCTGCTGGTTTTAATACTTTGAATCACTGATCGAGAGAAGGTAGGTATTTTAGAGCATTTGCAGGAAAGTCATACATTTTTCTCTGCATGTGTTCTAGGGACTCATGGTATCGAAGCAAGAGAGTCAAAATGACAGTCAGGCAGTTTGCATATTTAGAAAAAAATGTAAGTAATGACAGGTTTCCTTTAATACTTCCTGGCTTCTAGAACACACTTTTTTAATACTTGATATATAAGGAAACGAGGGGTCATGGGGTACCGGAAGAGAAACAATAAAAAGGGTATGGGGAGGGCTCAGAAAATAATTCACAGCAAGGTGTTTTCTATTGAACTGATTCATCAGATTGAAAGAAAATGGAGATCTGATTACTATGGGTGAAAAACACATCTCTATCCATTATTTTTAATTCAGTCATACTATGTTTTTGTCAGCTTCTATTATGATTCTTCTTTTTTCCTGTAAAAGTAAAGAAAACCATATATTTAGAATGTTCCCCATTAATGTGTTCATACAGCCAATACTTGTATATGTTGTAGAGAGTAGAGAAGGTTTAAATCAATTTTTTGTTGTGTTCCATTGGGGAGGTTTCCCTTTACATCACAAGAAGTGAGAGTAAATTTCTACAAAGTAAGGTGAGTTACAATTTTAGACAGATATCACCTGAATCGGTGCCCCCGTAGGAAAATTTCAATTTTTGTTTTGGTGCCAAAGGTCATGAGGACAAATTGGGAACATCTCCCTAGCAGAGATTGATTTACTAAAGCTAAATTGACTGTTCGTTTTGCAAGGGAATTCTCCCCTGAGCTTAGTATATGAGGTGAAACTCTGTTGACTTCAATCATCCAATCATGCGGAAGAAAAAATGCTGTTTTTTTTTTTATTTTCTTCTTGCACATGACTGGGTATTCTTTGCAAAGTGAAATCTTACCACATTCACTGATTTTGTAAAAATTACCCTGCACAATGAACAGTTTATTTGCCTTTAGTAAATCAACCCCAATGGCATGCAATTAGGCCTTGTTCACACTTGCTTAAAATATTGACGCTTAACAAACAAGCCTAAAGAGTTAATGCAAGTTATTCTTTGAGTTTGCATTGTGTTTAACATGTGTAAAAAATGCTCCCCAAAAGCCCTATGCTTTTTGAGGAGCGTTAAAAATGCACCCTAGATGCCTAGGTTTTTTCTTGGCTGCTGTGAACAAGGCCTAAATCCCTGCAAACGCGCCACAAATACATCGCAAACCTGCAGCAAACACATGCCAGTGAGTTTATGGTGAGTTTCCATAGACTTGAATAGAAGGAATTGAGATGCTTCAACTCCTTCCGAAATCTTCATGAAGCTTCATTTTTGAAGTGCAGCAACGCAAAGCAAATACTTTATGTTTTGATAATGTGAACAGCACTATGTGCTGTCCATAGTATTAATTGCAGTCTGCTTTAGTCTAGGTTCACACCTAAGCGTTTTCCGCAGTGTTTTGCGGCTTTCAGAAACGCAGTACAGTCCATTTAACATGATTTCCTATGGGACACATTCACATCTCCGCATTTTCACCCGGTGCGTTTTTTGGAAAGGGTCAGGGACTTTTCTAAATGCAAAAAGTTGCGTTTTCGGTTTTATAGACTTCAATGGAGATGCTGCAGAAAAGCATGTAGTGCATTTTTGATGGTTTTTTTGGTTTTGAAAATGCATTTTGACGCATTTTTATGTGTTTTGCATTTCTAATCTGCCTAGTAACAAGAAAAGAAAAACGTAAAATGCATCAAAAATGCGGCAGAACTCCAAAGCACTGCAGAAACGGATCAAACACAAACTGCAAGGGTTTGAACATAACCTCACTAGGAGTTTGAGGAAAGTTAAAAATGTGCCCCAAACTCTATGCCAGTGTCAACAGGGCCTTAGGCTACGTTCACACTAGCCTTGTGTGCAGGCGGCAGAGAGGCGTTTGGTAAGCGTTTTTACCGCTTCCCAAACGCCTCTGCCAATTCTGCACATTACAGCACATGGTGCTGTTCTAACAGGAGCGTTTGCGTCGCGTCGCGGCAAAACGGACGCCTCTGGACGAGTCAGGAGGCTTTGAAGCCTCCTATTCTCGTCTATGGTGCTGCTCTATGGTGCGGTTGCGGGGCATTTGCGGAGCGGTAACACCACTCAAACTGCATTATAAGCGTTTGTGGGGCGTTATTAACGCTCGACAAATGCCTAGCAACCGCCGCTAAACCGCGCATGCGGCGTTTGCAGAGCGTTTGCCGAGCGTTAATAACGCTCCACAAACGCCGGACCAACGCTTGCCAAACGCTATAGGGGCGTTTGGCAAGCGTTGGCAAAACAGCCTAGTGTGAACGAGCCCTTAGAGTTTGAATTTTGTCACCAGTGCTGATTCTTCCTTTATTGAAGTCAAGTTGCTGGTTAAATAACACAAATGTTAGTATAGCTGAGATGACACCAGATAAATCACAAACCGGCAGGTACTCTAGGTTACGCTGGAATTTGTCAATTAGAATACTCACCGTGAAACCTTCTGAACTGTAGTACATCAATAAAATGCCATACTGGGAAATATATAATATTGAAGACATTTTGCTGTTTTGATACCCCAGCATTTAGCTTTCTTACAATCTCTTCTTAACAATAGTTGTATGGTCTTTTCATATTTCCCAACCAGGGGTGGACTGACAACTCATTGGGCCCCCGGGCAATAGGGGATCATGGGGCCCCTGTGTCCTTGCCCAAACTCAGAAAAGCCTATGAAATAGGTACCAGGGGCATCTCATGGGGCCCCCTACTGACCCTGGGCCCTCGGGCAGTGCCCGAGTTTCAAAATGGTCAGTCCGCCCCTGTCCAACAGAAATGTACTAGCAGGGTAATCAAATTCCATTCAAATTCTTTGTATATGTGTTATGAACATTACACTGCAAGCTAACTGGGGGGTCAATAATGACATCATTGATTGCATTTTCTCTATAAAACATAGAAGACTATGTCTTCACTAAATATATGAAATAGATACACTTTGGGGTTGATTTACTAAAACTAGAGAATCCAAAATCTGGTGCAGCTCTGCATATAAGCAAATCAGCTTCTACGTGCTATTGTCAAAGCTTAATTGAAGAAGGTGAAGTTAAGCAGGCCATAAATGGGTTGAATTTCGAATGATTTCTTGATCAAAAATTGAATACATTGTTCGTTCTGTAGTCCGATGGTGCCACCAATCATTTAAAAAATCGGGTCGTTTTCACGCATTTTCCAACATTCCCGATAAATGAAATGGGCAGGAACCACGAAAATCGGACAGTGCCATTGCCCCACTAACAGAGCGAAAATTGTCCGATTATTGAACCAAAAATCATTCGAAAAGCGACCCATGTATGGCCGGCCTTAGAAGCTGATTGCATGCACTCTCCAGTTTAAGTAAATCAACCCCTATGTGCATATTTGTAGAATTTTATATAACTCACCCAAGAATCCTAATAACTTTCTTGACCCATCCATCTGCGGGGTCAACACAGAATACTCTGCCTTTCTTTGTCCTGAAACTGAAGAGGAAAACATCCGAAAATAACAGAATGCAAGGTTTTGAATAACAGTACCAGAAAATCCCTGTGTCATGTTAAACCAGTTAAAGTGTATGTAAGCCCTGACAATACATTTGTTGTTATATCTGTTCAATAAGTGCATAAAATACCCGTTGATACTGCCAGAAATCTTGTGCATTCCTACTTTGCTCTCTGCCAGTGCTAACTGTAATGTGCCAACTGTAATCAGATGGCTAGTAAGCCACTGCCAGTTGAGGCTGGTTCCAGCCTTAATATGTGCAGTGTGTTGCACACGCGTGCCCACTCAGTGTGGCACATGCGCACTTCCAGCACCAAAGCCACTGGGATTGAAGTTGGCCATTTGGATGCACGCATGCGCACTCTGCTCGTAGAACTTGATGGCCATTTTTACTTTTCCTGGATGCCGCTGGTTCTCATAGGTGCACCAACGCAGCGGCTTATATAAGGTAGGCACAATTTTGGAATCTTCATCTCCATGTCAGAACACATTTATATCTTGCTGGTGTACTTCATGCAAATGCGGCTATTTGGACTTCAGTCTATCACTTTAGTGACAAGCCTAGTGAAAGCTCCAGAGACATCTTTGTAACTACACCTAGGGTTCAATAGGTGTGAGGAGTATATGGTATGTAAGCTTTTTTAAACATTTGGCTTATGTGGCTTAGTTGAGGTTAGGTAATGACTACAGGCCCCACTAAAATAAAATAAGGGGTAAATATTGATGGGTTAATTCCCTGATAATCTCAGTTTATGGTTTGGGAAGAACTAACTGGGATATTGAAAATTATAATTGGGATCTGTTTAACTATTACCCTGACATGCATAATGGATGCGCATGTGATGGGGTAAATGTCTGTTTGTTTGGTAAGAGGATTTAGTAAAAATATGTGTTCAATTATTGCCCTCACATGAGTAAACAGTGCATATGTATGTATACTGGCACTTATTTTCATATTTTCTGTGGGGGAGGTGGTCATATTCATGCCCATCAATAGCCATTAGGATATTTGGGAAGACTTCATTTCTGTGACTCTGGAAACTAGAGAGTATTTGGTGTAATTTACATTACAGATGCCCTATAAGCATACATCCTCTCCCCTCCACCAAGTCTAAGGAAATATATTATCAACAGGGCCGCTGTATGCCCCTCAACAAGTTTATGAGTGTATGATTTTTTATATCTACATGTGCCTTCTTTTCCGAACCTCTGACATTGGCTCATCTGTTAAGATTCTTGCTCCTTTTTGTTTGGACACATTTAGGTAAATACTTTCCAAAATGCATAGACACAGAGCGGAATGCATTAATAACAAGATATATACATATATAATCTATATATCTATGTCTCTCTCTCTCTCTCTCTAATATATATATATATATATATATATATATATATATATATATATATATATATATACGTCTTTAGATCTAGTGTTAAATCATATCTGGCTCCTGATGAAGTGGATAAAATCCAAGAAACACATTGAGCCTTCAGAGAATTGACACCTGTAACTTACGATTTGTAATGTATCTTGAGTTGTTACTCATAAGGCAACTGTGATTTTAATCACACATTTTGATGTAAAAAATTATTTTATTGTGAGTTTACCAATAAAATCTATATTTTATGAAAACAGTTGTATTGCGCCTTCAAAGTCCCACCATGTCAAATGTCTGTTTTAATTGTAATCAGATTCCTAGCTAACTCAGTGGACTCCAGAATGTTTCCTCCTATGTTATGGGGAAGAGAAGAATGGGAGGTATTCTGCAGTCCTACCCTAGAGTGATAATGCTTTTTCTCCAGCTACAGTATAGTGAGTCTTGTCACACTACGAAGTTAGCGTATCAGTGGCAGGATCAACAGCTGAAAACAACGCAAAAAAAAAAAAGCCTGAGAAAACTAACACAACCTCCACATTCTATGGAGTGGTAGGCTGAAATGTATTAAACTGTTGTACTTAAGTTTAGATATGATTTTAGTTGTTTTTTGGAATTAAGTGTTTTTGGAAGCATGGAAAGCATCAACCTGTTATATTAATGGGGTTAGATTATTTCTGAGCTCTCATTAGCTAAGTTTGGAACCATATGTTTTGACAAATGCATTTCCAATCAATAAATCAATAAAAATGCATAAAAACATGCATCAATTGGTATTAGCGCATGTTAGCATGAATTGCAATGCACTTTGCATTGTGCATTAATGTGTGCAATTACTCATGTGAATGCATATTATTGTTCATGAGTGTGTTTTGATGTGCTTTCACATGTGTTGACATACATTATTGCACATGTTGATGCACATTTTAACAACTAGTATTGCGTATTGACGTGTTTTAATGTGTTTCTATTGATTTAAATGCAAAACACATCTGGCAAAAACATGCATGTGATCCCAGCCATGTATCATGCACTTTGTGTTCCATCTGACCTCATGGACTAACTCATCTATCGCACCCTGCAAGGGTTTCCTTTCTCCTCTGATTAATTTTCTTCTGCATAATGGTGGACAAACAGACCAAGTCTGATACAGTCAATATAATCATGGTTTTTGCTTGTGACAGATCTGTGATCTTTCACAGACCTCTTATAAATCACAGAGAAGTGACTTCTATTGTTTCAGCATCTCAGGTTAAAACATGGGGGGGGGGGGAGTTTACTAAAACTGGAGCAGACAGTAGCCAATCAGCTTCTAACTCCAGCTTGTTCAGTTAGGCTTTGAAAATGAAAGGTTGAAGCTCTTTGGATGCCATGCACAGCAGCTCTAATTTCTGTCTGCTCCAGTCTTAGTAAGTCTTAGTAAGTTCCCACCTTTCATATCTTTGCAAATATATGTAAGGCCACACTGCCTCTTCAAGGCACCTCTGCAAATTGTGGCTTCAAACTTCCAACTATAATAAATATACAGGGGTTAGACAAAAAAAATGGAAACACTACATGATTTGCAGGCGTGAAAGTTCAATCTTAATCCCGTGAAGACTGAGATTGAGCTCTGTAGTCACTTTTGCAGCAGTTGTTTTCTTATTCCGGGTCACAATCCTTCGCAATGTCTTTTTGTCTCTTCTGGTCAGTTGACTATGTTGACCATTGCTATGCTTAACAGATGATGTTTTCCCGGAAACTGTATACGCCGTCTTAACCTTTGATAATTTACCTCGTGACACAACAAATAAATTGGCAACTTCAGTCACAGAGGTACCAGTTAAGCGGTCACCAACAATTTGACCTCTTTGAAGCTCAGTAAGCCCTGACATGACTCCGTATTACTAGCAGCGCATGCAGTGAATGACGAAAGTAAGGCTTCCCACCTGTTAGCTAGGTGTCTCATTACATAGCGCAAGCAAAGGAGTGTTACATTACTTCCGATTTCAGCGTGAAACATGTTGTCACTTTCAAACCATGTAGTGTTTCCATTTTTTTTATCTAATCCTTGTAGTGTATATAGCAATGCATACATTTATAGCAGGCTTACTTGGAGACAACTCCTTCCTCCTTACAGGCAGAGCAACATACCAGAAGCTCAACATTTCTCAAGGCAGCTGAAGACCCCCTGTGTCTGTTTGTAATCTGACATATCTGGAGAATGTGCTGGGGAGTTATTATATTGTTTGTTGGATTTGGGCCAAACTCTTGGGGTCTTCAATTGCTTTGAGTGATGTTGAACTGCTGGTTTGTTGCTGTACCTCTATGTGGAAGGAGCTGCCTCCAGTTAAGTCTACTGTCAATTACTGCATTGCTATATATGTATCAAAGTTAAAACTTCTGAACCCGGACACAGTCAGCAGTAAATGCTTGAAAGAGATTATAACCTTTGCTACCCTTTCAAAACTAAAAAAACTGAACAATTTTTAACTACGTGTGCTGCCAAGGTTTTAACATTCATGTGGCTGTGACCAAAATGAAGACAGAACAGCATATAGCAGTCAGCATCTTTTAAACAAAAAGGATTCTTACATGATGGCATCAATGGGACACACCTCATTGCTCCACTGGGTGGTATAACTCCTAATTGCTTTTACCGGTATAGGCTTTTTGTGGAACAAGAAGCAACAGTCAAATACTGTAGATACAGAATGTGCATAAAATGAACAGAATTAATAAGTTATGTTAAAGCATTGAAATAAAACTATTTCCAAAGTATTATGAAGACTCATTAGGGTTTATATACTAAAGCTGGCTCACTCAGAATTGTGTGCACCTGTGCATGGCAGCTAATCCGCTTCTAACTTCAGCTTGTTCAATTAAGCTTTAGCAATAAAACCTGGAAGCTGATTGGTTTCTATGCAGAACTGCACAAGATTCTGACTGGACCGGCTCTAGTAAATAAACCCAATTGAGTAAAGCTGTATTTGTAAATAGCATGTCATCTATTGTCCATATCAGTAATCAGTTATTTAAAGATTTATTGATAAAAATACTTAAGATAAGTGTATGACCTCTTTCATCATATTACATATCATCACCTCCTCCCCATTAACATGTTGTTTTAACTTTCATAAGCGATTACAGGTGTAATGAATCGCCCAGGCTCCCCTATGCCTGGAATTCTTGGGGAAGTCCAAAATAAAAGACCAGAGGAGCCCTATCTGCAGTGTCAAATGATTTGAATCCTGTTCGTTCACTGATTTAGAAAAAAAAATGTATACATATGACCCACACTTTGAAGATATACCTCATTCTTGGAGGACAGCTTGGGAGCAAGAGGAAATTTGCCCCATGGTCCAGTATGCATAAGATATGTGGCTCTAAGTGTTAATACCTCTCGAGTCAGACAGCCATCAGAGTGGGCAGATGCTAGATGGTGCCTATTATATAGCTATCTGCACTCTGTGTACACCTGTGATTAAAGTATATGGCATATATTTCCTATATTACATGTTTCAATTGAGTGTTCCTTTCCTTCCCACAGACCAAACCCTGCTACCAGTCGGAGGTATGCCCGGTAAACACGGGACAAATATGGACCAGTATTAGCCAGTTCAACAGAGACCAGCTATCATTTGGCCCATGTGTACAGTGGCCTACCCGACAGAAGCCGGACGTAATCCCGGCTTCTGTAGAACTGGCATGGCAGAAAAAATATCTGCTGATCAGTATCCAATCAGTACTCACAGCCAATTGCTGATTGTTTGTTCTGACAGAGGGGAACATTCCCCCTGTCAGAACACAATAGCTTGGTGGGAAATTAGTACAGAAAACTGCTCAGTTTTATTTCATTCAGCCTATTGGGCTGAATGACGAAAAAAATCATAGTGTGTAGCAGGCAAAGATGTAAATGTTGATAGGAATTTTGCAAGCAGTGATATATACGCACATAAAAAAATAATACAAGGAGAGGTTTAGCTAACATTGTTTTCCTTTTGGCACAAACAAAATATTCTGCCCTGTAATATGTAAAATTCCTAAGCCAAATCTTTGATAGATATCACTGCCTTTCCTGATCACGGTAATGGTTGATGTACATAGATTTTCTTGATCCATTTTTTGAGGGATTTCTCTCACACAAATCTGCTTTGTTTCAGTTCATGAATAGTTGTGACAAATCCATTTGAAATCTTGTTTTTTAATTCTAGCCATTTGTAGGGCTAATAAGCAAGCTGTTATCAAAGAACATGGGAGGCCTGGCATTGCCACGTGGCCATGTATCAATGCCAGAAACAAGAAAATAAAAATAATTTAAAAAAAAGGATTTCTGCCTGCTCAGAATTGTTAGCTCTCCCTAACAGATGAGACACACTGGCAATACAGCTTCTATGAACCGAACCCACATTTTAACGGAAAAGGGAGTTGTGTTATACATTTCTACAAATTTTTGGCCAAATAGGTTCTCATTCTCATGAAGCTTTAGCTGGTCTGCAGAATGCATGGGAGGCTCTTGAAATTAATGGATGAAATAGCAGCAATGCATGCCTTCTTAATCCCCCTAAGAAAACATCAATGCAAAGGCTTCACTAAGTGCTTGTGTCATTTTAGCCACACTTTTTAGGTCCCGTAGGTATTTGCCAAGTGTTAAGAACCAATATCAACACATCTTTTGATGCCAAGACTAACCAAGACTGAGCTTGCTACAGAAGGAGCCACGACAAGCAAATCTATGAAAATTTAACAGCCACAAGAGCAGCAAAGACACTCACCTTGAGCATTGCCCAGTAAGCACAACACAACAACAGCAGCCACAAGAATGGAAATCTTCTTTGCTGGTAGGCAATCCATTTGGCTAGAAGCACAGGAACAGAATGTGCTGTGGAGTATCTACTGTATATATATGTCTGCACTGTATATGGGGCAGAAGAAGAGACTGACCTAGAAATTTCCTGGGTTTTCCCATTACTCTTTACCAAAGTATTTTATTATTCCTTGCGTGACTGTGTGGCTCCTAAATGTTATTTAATAATGAAAGCTTGTCCCAGGACATTCCCTAATTATGTAAAACAGAAGGAACTTAGTTTTCAACCATATAATTGAGCACATCAAATAGACCAAACTATCAGTAAGAAGATATCAGTAAACAGGTCTTTCCTATGCTTACTCTGAGTATTTATTGAACAGGATCTAAACTGTTAAGGCTAGAGATGAGCGAATCGAACATGACGAAGTGGAATTCGTTCCGAAGATTTGGAAAAATTCTATTCGCGACGAATCCGAAGATTAGCAAACTTCGGATGCACGAATCGAATTTTCCCAAAAATGGCGGCGACATGTGTGGCGACAGAGAAGATGGGGCGGGGATCTCTGGGAAGGCGCGCAGACAAGGCGCGCTGACCCATAATGCATTCATGACCCATAATGCATTCATGACATGTGATCGCATTAGCCAATCAGCAGCCAGCCAGCACTGTGTAATGGTGGAGCTATAAATCGCGGCCATCTTAGAATTCTCCATTAGCCTCCGGTCATTCAAGAGAGACAGACCTGTTTGTATTAAGGGACAGAGTTAGGGCCACAGAATCGTTACTCAGGGACACAGAATCGTTACTCAGGGACACAGAATTGTTACTCAGGGACACAGAATTGTTACTCAGGGACACAGAATCGTTAGTCAGGGACACAGAATCGTTACTCAGGGACACAGAATTGTTACTCAGGGACACAGAATCGTTACTCAGGGACACAGAATCGTTACTCAGGGACACAGAATTGTTACTCAGGGACACAGAATCGTTACTCAGGGACACGGAATCGTTACTCAGGGACACAGAATCGTTACTCAGGGACACGGAATCGTTACTTAGGGCCACAGCTATCAAAGAATCGAAAATTTAAAGTGACATACACCCTTTTTTTTTTGGTGGCTGTCGTGCACAGTTGGTGCTGCAGTTTGCCAATTGTGCAAAATAAACTGATTTCTGCTTCACAACCACTATTGTACGTTCAAAGAGTTAAATCCATTTACACGCCGGCTGGCGGTAATATTTTTTGGGTGATTAGTGCATTCCAGTGACACAAACGTACAGTTTCCAGCCAACGGCAAGCTGCAATTGACCGATTGTGTACAATAAACTGACTTTCTGCTTCACAACCACTATTGTACGTTCAAAGAGTTAGATCCATTTACATGCCGGGTGGCGGTAATATTTTTTGGGTGATTAGTGCATTCCAGTGACACAAACGTACAATTTCCAGCCAACGGCAAGCTGCAATTGACCGATTGTGCTAAATAAACTGACTTTCTGCTTCACAACCACTATTGTACGTTCAAAGAGTTAAATCCATTTACACGCCGGCTGGCGGTAATATTTTTTGGGTGATTAGTGCATTCCAGTGACACAAACGTACAGTTTCCAGCCAACGGCAAGCTGCAATTGACCGATTGTGTACAATAAACTGACTTTCTGCTTCACAACCACTATTGTACGTTCAAAGAGTTAAATCCATTTACACGCCGGCTGGCGGTAATATTTTTTGGGTGATTAGTGCATTCCAGTGACAGAAACGTACAGTTTCCAGCCAACGGCAAGCTGCAATTGACCGATTGTGCTAAATAAACTGACTTTCTGCTTCACAACCACTATTGTACGTTCAAAGAATTAAATCCATATACACGCAGGGTGGCGGTAATATTTTTTGGGTGATTAGTGCATTCCAGTGACATAAACGTACAGTTTCCAGCCAACGGCAAGCTGCAATTGACCGATTGTGCTAAATAAACTGACTTTCTGCTTCACAACCACTATTGTACGTTCAAAGAGTTAGATCAATTTACACGCCGGGTGGCGGTAATATTTTTTGGGTGATTAGTGCATTCCAGTGACATAAACGTACAGTTTCCAGCCAACGGCAAGCTGCAATTGACCGATTGTGCTAAATAAACTGACTTTCTGCTTCACGACCACTATTGTACGTTCAAAGAGTTAGATCCATTTACACGCCGGGTGGCGGTAATATTTTTTGGGTGATTAGTGCATTCCAGTGACATAAACGTACAGTTTCCAGCCAACGGCAAGCTGCAATTGACCGATTGTGCTAAATAAACTGACTTTCTGCGTCACAACCACTATTGTACGTTCAAAGAGTTAGATCCATTTACACGCCGGGTGGCGGTAATATTTTTTGGGTGATTAGCGCACGTGTCCTCTACCTGCCCCTGTCCTTTGGTGTTCCCTCACCAAGCGAAGTATCGCATGCTGTACAGTGAGGAAGAGCTAACAGAGGGCGGTCAGGAACGGGGGGAGACATCCGCCTCTTCAGCAGCCAGGCGAAGAAGTACTGGCAAGGAGAGTGGCTCAGTAGCCGGTCTAGAGACAGGTCTGTCTCCTGACCCACACGCAGCCGAGGGGGCTAGTAGTGACGCGGAGACCCTAATTGATGATGATGAGCCTGATCGCACTTGGCAGCCTCGTCGTCATCAGGCTATTGCTTCCGCATCATCAGGAGAAGAGGGTGCCAGCTTGCCAGCGAGCAAAACAGTCGGTGGGTTGCCCAGGAGGCAGCAGGGTCGCAGCAGTGTCAGTGGAGCCAAACGGCCACGGAGTAGAGCACCAGCTCCACTGCAGCCTACCACCACGGCCAGTAGTGGTGCCGGTGTGCACGGAGGAAGTAGCAGTCAGCCAGTGAGGAGTAGCGGGGGCAAAGTTTTCGTCAAGCCTCCCGAGGAAGTAAACGTAGCCGTATGTCGACTATGTGGCCAGAAAGTCAAGCGTGGCCAGGGGGCCAATGTTGGGACTACAGCGTTGCGTCAGCATATGCAGCGTCGCCATTCGGTGGCCTGGGAAAACCGTGATAAAGATACGGCGGTTCTGCCTGCCCCAGCCCCCGCTCCATCACCCGCTCCGTTACTTGCTCCGTCACCCGACGTCAATCGCCCTCTATCAGCCAGTCAAGGCTCCAACACCTCTGCTGAGGGGAGTTGTCGCTCGTTGGCATCTTCCGCTCGTTCAGATGCTCCTTCTCCTGCTACTCCTCTTCACGGTTTCCGTCAGCAGTCTTTCTTGGAATCCGTTTCCAAGAGACAACAGTTTGCGAGCACGCACCCGACGGTGCAGAAGCTGAACGTCCTCCTGTCCAAGTTGCTGGTGCTGCAGTCCCTCCCTTTCCAAGTGGTGGACTCAGCACCTTTCCAAGAAATGATGGCTTGTGCCGAGCCGCGGTGGAGAGTGCCAAGCCGGCATTTCTTCGCCAAAAAGGCAGTGCCAGCCCTGCATTCACATGTAGAAGAGATGGTGGGCCAGTCTTTGAGCATGTCGGTCTCTGCCAAAGTGCACGGCAGCGCCGACGTGTGGAGCTGTAACTACGGTCAGGGACAGTACATGTCATTTACGGCCCACTGGGTGAACGTGGTGCCGGCACAGCCGCACCAGCAACTTGGACAGGTCACGCCGCTTTTGCCTCCACGTTTGCACGTCCTTGGTCCAGCAAAGATGTCCGCCTCTACCACCTCTTCTTCCGCCGTGTCCTCAGCCGCCACCCCCGTGCCAAGTCCCATTACCCGACCGGCATATCACATGTGCAGGGCGCAACGGTGTCACGCTGTGCTGCACCTGGTATGCCTTGGCGAACGTAGTCACACAGGGGAGGAACTTCTGAGTGTAATGAACAGAGAAATCGACAGATGGCTGTCTCCGCGCAAACTGAAAATCGGAACCATGTTGACCGACAACGGAAAGAACATGGTGTCTGCTCTGCGTCAAGGAAGGTTGTGCCATGCGCCATGCATGGCTCACGTGTTCAATCTGGTTGTCAAGCGGTTCCTAAAATCCACCATCCCACTGCAAGACATCCTTAAAATGTCACGTAAACTTTGCATGCATTTCAGCCATTCCTACACCGCAAAGCACACCCTCCTTGAGCTGCAGCGGCAGAACGGAATTCCACAGCATCGCCTGATCTGCGACGTTGCAACAAGGTGGAATTCAACCCTACATATGTTAGACCGCCTTTACGAACAGCGAAAGGCCATCACCGATTTCCTGATGTTACAAGCGGATAAAGGTACTCCCCTGTGTAACTTAGATGTCAGCCATTGGCAGCTCATGCGTGACACCTGCCGCTTGCTCAGGCCCTTTGAGGAGGCCACGCTATTCGTGAGTCGGCAGGACTATGGGATGAACGACGTCATTCCTCTATTGCACGTCCTGGAACAAATGCTGTTAACAATGGCTGGTCAGGGTGCTGTAGACGTGGCGCACAGATCTCAACGCCACATGACCCCTGTGGGGGCAGGACAGGAAGAAGAGGTGGAGGTAGAGGAGGACATTGGTGCTCAGGAATTATTGAGTGAAATGGGTGGTTTTTCCACTCAGCGGACAGGAGTGGAGGAGCAGGAGCATCTGGTAGAGGAGGAGGAGGAGACAGAGGACCCAGACGCACCGTGGCAGTATGCTGTGGAGATGGAGGCAGGGAGTCCCTCGCATTCCTTGGCACAAATGGCCCATAGCATGCTCGGTTGCTTGCGTAGCGACAGCCGAATAATAACCATCAGACAGAGGGATGACTTTTGGCTGTCCACCTTGTTGGACCCTCGCTACCGTTCAAAAATGGTGGCCTTTTTCACACCTGCTGAGAGGGAGGCCAAAATAAAGTACTATAAGAACCACCTATGTAGTCAGTTGGTCTCTGCCTTTCTGCGCCAACGTCCATCCTCAGACACTGTGGGCCCTGTGCGCTCGCGTTCCGCTGCCATGGCAGCAGGGGAGGGGTGGGGTGGTAGGAGCAGTGGCAGCTCCACCAGCAGTGGCTGCCTCAGTCTGCAGTCGATGATGAGTAGCTTTCTTCACCAGCGCAGTGAGGAAACTACTAACCAGCCGCAGCAGCAGCAGCATCAGGTGGACCTGGAGCAGGACCTCAAACAACAGGCTTGGGCCTACTTGGACAGCACCCTGCTAACCGAGGTAGACAATCCCCTTGACTACTGGGCAACGAAACTTGACCTTTGGCCCCAACTAGCTGAATTTGCCCTTGAAAGGCTGTCATGCCCGGCCAGTAGCGTGGCATCGGAGCGCGTGTTTAGTGCGGCAGGAGGTATTGTAACTCCGCGGAGGACACGACTGTCCACCCAAAGTGTGGAGAGACTCACGTTTGTGAAAATGAATCAGGCGTGGATTAGTCTGGATTTCAAACCACCAGTTCCTGACACAACTGACCTAATAACCTAGCCGTTCAGGCCGCTCCCTGAACACCTCGGGAATTGCTTTGTATATCTGTCGCCTTAGAGGCCGCTGTCTGAACAGCTCATGAATTGCTTTCTATATGTGTCGCCTTTGAGGCCGCTGGCTGGACAGCTGATGAATTGATTTGTATATATGTACTTATTGTCCGCTGTCCGGACAGCTCATGAATTACTTTTTGTATATAGCCTTCCAAACCACTCTCAGAATAAGTCATGATATTCATGCTGTGTATAGCCTTATAGGCCAATGGTCAATCAAGTCATGATTGATATAGTGTGTATAGCCTTATAGGCCGCTGTCTTTACAACTTTATAATTCCATGCAGTATATAGCCCTATCGGCCACTTTCTGGCATCCAGTTGCTGTAGCCCCCATCACCACACTGTGCCACGGGCCCCTGTACCGCCTTCTCATACTGCTGCCAGATCCATCCTCTGCCATGTGCGTCTTTGTCGTCTGCTCACGCTGCTGGGTTCCAGTTTTAAACCTAGGCCTGTGTATGGCTTCCGAATACTGCTGCCTCCACCGCCACCCTGCGCCATGTGCCTCTGTCGTCTGCTCACGCTGCTGACGGCTTCCGCTTTTTAAACTAGTCCTGTGTATGTCTTCCGAATACTGCTGCCTCCACCGCCACCCTGCGCCATGTGTCTCTGTCGTCTGCTCACGCTGCTGACGGCTTCCGCTTTTTAAACTAGTCCTGTGTATGTCTTCCGAACACTGCTGCCTCCACCGCCACCCTGCGCCATGTGCCACTTTCAGGTCTCCTTACACTGTTGGTGGGTTCCATTTTGTGATAGGGTGCTGTATGGCCTTCCATTGCTGCTGCCTCCACCGCCACCCTGCGCCATGTGCCTCTGTCGTCTGCTCACGCTGCTGATGGCTTCCGCTTTTTAACCGAGGCCTGTGTTTGGCTTCCGAATACTGCTGCATCCACCGCCACCCTGCGCCATGTGTCTCTGTCATCTGCTCACGCTGCTGACGGCTTCCGCTTTTTAACCTAGGCCTGTGTATGGCTTCCGAATACTGCTGCCTCCACCGCCACCCTGCGCCATGTGCCTCTGTCGTCTGCTCACGCTGCTGACGGCTTCCGCTTTTTAAACTAGTCCTGTGTATGTCTTCCGAACACTGCTGCCTCCACCGCCACCCTGCGCCATGTGCCACTTTCAGGTCTCCTTACACTGTTGGTGGGTTCCATTTTGTGATAGGGTGCTGTATGGCCTTCCATTGCTGCTGCCTCCACCGCCACCCTGCGCCATGTGCCTCTGTCGTCTGCTCACGCTGCTGACGGCTTCCGCTTTTTAACCGAGGCCTGTGTTTGGCTTCCGAATACTGCTGCATCCACCGCCACCCTGCGCCATGTGTCTCTGTCGTCTGCTCACGCTGCTGACGGCTTCCGCTTTTTAACCTAGGCCTGTGTATGGCTTCCGAATACTGCTGCCTCCACCGCCACCCTGCGCCATGTGCCTCTGTCGTCTGCTCACGCTGCTGACGGCTTCCGCTTTTTAAACTAGTCCTGTGTATGTCTTCCGAATACTGCTGCCTCCACCGCCACCCTGCGCCATGTGCCACTTTCAGGTCTCCTTACACTGTTGGTGGGTTCCATTTTGTGATAGGGTGCTGTATGGCCTTCCATTGCTGCTGCCTCCACCGCCACCCTGCGCCATGTGCCTCTGTCATCTGCTCACGCTGCTGACGGCTTCCGCTTTTTAAACTAGTCCTGTGTATGTCTTCCGAATACTGCTGCCTCCACCGCCACCCTGCGCCATGTGCCACTTTCAGGTCTCCTTACACTGTTGGTGGGTTCCATTTTGTGATAGGGTGCTGTATGGCTTTCCATTGCTGCTGCCTCCACCGCCACCCTGCGCCATGTGCCTCTGTCATCTGCTCACGCTGCTGACGGCTTCCGCTTTTTAACCGAGGCCTGTGTTTGGCTTCCGAATACTGCTGCATCCACCGCCACCCTGCGCCATGTGTCTCTGTCGTCTGCTCACGCTGCTGACGGCTTCCGCTTTTTAACCTAGGCCTGTGTATGTCTTCCGAATACTGCTGCCTCCACCGCCACCCTGCGCCATGTGCCACTTTCAGGTCTCCTTACACTGTTGGTGGGTTCCATTTTGTGATAGGGTGCTGTATGGCCTTCCATTGCTGCTGCCTCCACCGCCACCCTGCGCCATGTGCCTCTGTCGTCTGCTCACGCTGCTGACGGCTTCCGCTTTTTAACCGAGGCCTGTTTTTGGCTTCCGAATACTGCTGCATCCACCGCCACCCTGCGCCATGTGTCTCTGTCGTCTGCTCACGCTGCTGATGGCTTCCGCTTTTTAACCTAGGCCTGTGTATGGCTTCCGAATACTGCTGCCTCCACCGCCACCCTGCGCCATGTGCCTCTGTCGTCTGCTCACGCTGCTGACGCCTTCCGCTTTTTAAACTAGTCCTGTGTATGTCTTCCGAATACTGCTGCCTCCACCGCCACCCTGCGCCATGTAACACTTTCAGGTCTCCTTACACTGTTGGTGGGTTCCATTTTGTGATAGGGTGCTGTATGGCCTTCCATTGCTGCTGCCTCCACCGCCACCCTGCGCCATGTGCCTCTGTCATCTGCTCACGCTGCTGACGGCTTCCGCTTTTTAACCGAGGCCTGTGTTTGGCTTCCGAATACTGCTGCATCCACCGCCACCCTGCGCCATGTGTCTCTGTCGTCTGCTCACGCTGCTGACGGCTTCCGCTTTTTAAACTAGTCCTGTGTATGTCTTCCGAATACTGCTGCCTCCACCGCCACCCTGCGCCATGTGCCACTTTCAGGTCTCCTTACACTGTTGGTGGGTTCCATTTTGTGATAGGGTGCTGTATGGCCTTCCATTGCTGCTGCCTCCACCGCCACCCTGCGCCATGTGCCTCTGTCGTCTGCTCACGCTGCTGACGGCTTCCGCTTTTTAACCGAGGCCTGTGTTTGGCTTCCGAATACTGCTGCATCCACCGCCACCCTGCGCCATGTGTCTCTGTCGTCTGCTCACGCTGCTGACGGCTTCCGCTTTTTAACCTAGGCCTGTGTATGGCTTCCGAATACTGCTGCCTCCACCGCCACCCTGCGCCATGTGCCTCTGTCGTCTGCTCACGCTGCTGACGGCTTCCGCTTTTTAAACTAGTCCTGTGTATGTCTTCCGAATACTGCTGCCTCCACCGCCACCCTGCGCCATGTGCCACTTTCAGGTCTCCTTACACTGTTGGTGAGTTCCATTTTGTGATAGGGTGCTGTATGGCTTTCCATTGCTGCTGCCTCCACCGCCACCCTGCGCCATGTGCCTCTGTCATCTGCTCACGCTGCTGACGGCTTCCGCTTTTTAACCGAGGCCTGTGTTTGGCTTCCGAATACTGCTGCATCCACCGCCACCCTGCGCCATGTGTCTCTGTCGTCTGCTCACGCTGCTGACGGCTTCCGCTTTTTAACCTAGGCCTGTGTATGTCTTCCGAATACTGCTGCCTCCACCGCCACCCTGCGCCATGTGCCTCTGTCGTCTGCTCACGCTGCTGACGGCTTCCGCTTTTTAAACTAGTCCTGTGTATGTCTTCCGAATACTGCTGCCTCCACCGCCACCCTGCGCCATGTGCCACTTTCAGGTCTCCTTACACTGTTGGTGGGTTCCATTTTGTGATAGGGTGATGTATGGCCTTCCATTGCTGCTGCCTCCACCGCCACCCTGCGCCATGTGCCTCTGTCGTCTGCTCACGCTGCTGACGGCTTCCGCTTTTTAACCGAGGCCTGTGTTTGGCTTCCGAATACTGCTGCCTCCACCGCCACCCTGCGCCATGTGCCACTTTCAGGTCTCCTTACACTCTTGGTGGGTTCCATTTTGTGATAGGGTGCTGTATGGCCTTCCATTGCTGCTGCCTCCACCGCCACCCTGCGCCATGTGCCTCTGTCGTCTGCTCACGCTGCTGACGGCTTCCGCTTTTTAACCGAGGCCTGTGTTTGGCTTCCGAATACTGCTGCATCCACCGCCACCCTGCGCCATGTGTCTCTGTCGTCTGCTCACGTTGCTGACGGCTTCCGCTTTTTAACCTAGGCCTGTGTATGGCTTCCGAATACTGCTGCCTCCACCGCCACCCTGCGCCATGTGCCTCTGTCGTCTGCTCACGCTGCTGACGGTTTCCGCTTTTTAAACTAGTCCTGTGTATGTCTTCCGAATACTGCTGCCTTCACCGCCACCCTGCGCCATGTGCCACTTTCAGGTCTCCTTACACTGTTGGTGGGTTCCATTTTGTGATAGGGTGCTGTATGGCCTTCCATTGCTGCTGCCTCCACCGCCACCCTGCGCCATGTGCCTCTGTCGTCTGCTCACGCTGCTGACGGCTTCCGATTTTTAACCGAGGCCTGTGTATGGCTTCCGAATACTGCTGCCTCCACCGCCACCCTGCGCCATGTGCCTCTGTCGTCTGCTCACGCTGCTGACGGCTTCCGCTTTTTAAACTAGTCCTGTGTATGTCTTCCGAATACTGCTGCCTCCACCGCCACCCTGCGCCATGTGCCACTTTCAGGTCTCCTTACACTGTTGGTGGGTTCCGTTTTGTGATAGGGTACTGTATGGCTTTCCATTGCTGCTGCCTCCACCGCCACCCTGCGCCATGTGCCTCTGTCGTCTGCTCACGCTGCTGACGGCTTCCGCTTTTTAACCGAGGCCTGTGTTTGGCTTCCGAATACTGCTGCATCCACCGCCACCCTGCGCCATGTGTCTCTGTCGTCTGCTCACGCTGCTGACGGCTTCCGCTTTTTAACCTAGGCCTGTGTATGTCTTCCGAATACTGCTGCCTCCACCGCCACCCTGCGCCATGTGCCACTTTCAGGTCTCCTTACACTGTTGGTGGGTTCCATTTTGTGATAGGGTGCTGTATGGCCTTCCATTGCTGCTGCCTCCACCGCCACCCTGCGCCATGTGCCTCTGTCGTCTGCTCACGCTGCTGACGGCTTCCGCTTTTTAACCGAGACCTGTGTTTGGCTTCCGAATACTGCTGCATCCACCGCCACCCTGCGCCATGTGTCTCTGTCGTCTGCTCACGCTGCTGATGGCTTCCGCTTTTTAACCTAGGCCTGTGTATGGCTTCCGAATACTGCTGCCTCCACCGCCACCCTGCGCCATGTGCCTCTGTCGTCTGCTCACGCTGCTGACGGCTTCCGCTTTTTAAACTAGTCCTGTGTATGTCTTCCGAATACTGCTGCCTCCACCGCCACCCTGCGCCATGTAACACTTTCAGGTCTCCTTACACTGTTGGTGGGTTCCATTTTGTGATAGGGTGCTGTATGGCCTTCCATTGCTGCTGCCTCCACCGCCACCCTGCGCCATGTGCCTCTGTCGTCTGCTCACGCTGCTGACGGCTTCCGCTTTTTAACCGAGGCCTGTATTTGGCTTCCGAATACTGCTGCATCCACCGCCACCCTGCGCCATGTGTCTCTGTCGTCTGCTCACGCTGCTGACGGCTTCCGCTTTTTAAACTAGTCCTGTGTATGTCTTCCGAATACTGCTGCCTCCACCGCCACCCTGCGCCATGTGCCACTTTCAGGTCTCCTTACACTGTTGGTGGGTTCCATTTTGTGATAGGGTGCTGTATGGCCTTCCATTGCTGCTGCCTCCACCGCCACCCTGCGCCATGTGCCTCTGTCGTCTGCTCACGCTGCTGACGGCTTCCGCTTTTTAACCGAGGCCTGTGTTTGGCTTCCGAATACTGCTGCATCCACCGCCACCCTGCGCCATGTGTCTCTGTCGTCTGCTCACGCTGCTGACGGCTTCCGCTTTTTAACCTAGGCCTGTGTATGGCTTCCGAATACTGCTGCCTCCACCGCCACCCTGCGCCATGTGCCTCTGTCGTCTGCTCACGCTGCTGACGGCTTCCGCTTTTTAAACTAGTCCTGTGTATGTCTTCCGAATACTGCTGCCTCCACCGCCACCCTGCGCCATGTGCCACTTTCAGGTCTCCTTACACTGTTGGTGGGTTCCATTTTGTGATAGGGTGCTGTATGGCTTTCCATTGCTGCTGCCTCCACCGCCACCCTGCGCCATGTGCCTCTGTCGTCTGCTCACGCTGCTGACGGCTTCCGCTTTTTAACCGAGGCCTGTGTTTGGCTTCCGAATACTGCTGCATCCACCGCCACCCTGCGCCATGTGTCTCTGTCGTCTGCTCACGCTGCTGACGGCTTCCGCTTTTTAACCTAGGCCTGTGTATGTCTTCCGAATACTGCTGCCTCCACCGCCACCCTGCGCCATGTGCCTCTGTCGTCTGCTCACGCTGCTGACGGCTTCCGCTTTTTAAACTAGTCCTGTGTATGTCTTCCGAATACTGCTGCCTCCACCGCCACCCTGCGCCATGTGCCACTTTCAGGTCTCCTTACACTGTTGGTGGGTTCCATTTTGTGATAGGGTGATGTATGGCCTTCCATTGCTGCTGCCTCCACCGCCACCCTGCGCCATGTGCCTCTGTCGTCTGCTCACGCTGCTGACGGCTTCCGCTTTTTAACCGAGGCCTGTGTTTGGCTTCCGAATACTGCTGCCTCCACCGCCACCCTGCGCCATGTGCCACTTTCAGGTCTCCTTACACTCTTGGTGGGTTCCATTTTGTGATAGGGTGCTGTATGGCCTTCCATTGCTGCTGCCTCCACCGCCACCCTGCGCCATGTGCCTCTGTCGTCTGCTCACGCTGCTGACGGCTTCCGCTTTTTAACCGAGGCCTGTGTTTGGCTTCCGAATACTGCTGCATCCACCGCCACCCTGCGCCATGTGTCTCTGTCGTCTGCTCACGTTGCTGACGGCTTCCGCTTTTTAACCTAGGCCTGTGTATGGCTTCCGAATACTGCTGCCTCCACCGCCACCCTGCGCCATGTGCCTCTGTCGTCTGCTCACGCTGCTGACGGTTTCCGCTTTTTAAACTAGTCCTGTGTATGTCTTCCGAATACTGCTGCCTTCACCGCCACCCTGCGCCATGTGCCACTTTCAGGTCTCCTTACACTGTTGGTGGGTTCCATTTTGTGATAGGGTACTGTATGGCTTTCCATTGCTGCTGCCTCCACCGCCACCCTGCGCCATGTGCCTCTGTCGTCTGCTCACGCTGCTGACGGCTTCCGCTTTTTAACCGAGGCCTGTGTTTGGCTTCCGAATACTGCTGCATCCACCGCCACCCTGCGCCATGTGTCTCTGTCGTCTGCTCACGCTGCTGACGGCTTCCGCTTTTTAACCTAGGCCTGTGTATGTCTTCCGAATACTGCTGCCTCCACCGCCACCCTGCGCCATGTGCCACTTTCAGGTCTCCTTACACTGTTGGTGGGTTCCATTTTGTGATAGGGTGCTGTATGGCCTTCCATTGCTGCTGCCTCCACCGCCACCCTGCGCCATGTGCCTCTGTCGTCTGCTCACGCTGCTGACGGCTTCCGCTTTTTAACCGAGACCTGTGTTTGGCTTCCGAATACTGCTGCATCCACCGCCACCCTGCGCCATGTGTCTCTGTCGTCTGCTCACGCTGCTGATGGCTTCCGCTTTTTAACCTAGGCCTGTGTATGGCTTCCGAATACTGCTGCCTCCACCGCCACCCTGCGCCATGTGCCTCTGTCGTCTGCTCACGCTGCTGACGGCTTCCGCTTTTTAAACTAGTCCTGTGTATGTCTTCCGAATACTGCTGCCTCCACCGCCACCCTGCGCCATGTAACACTTTCAGGTCTCCTTACACTGTTGGTGGGTTCCATTTTGTGATAGGGTGCTGTATGGCCTTCCATTGCTGCTGCCTCCACCGCCACCCTGCGCCATGTGCCTCTGTCGTCTGCTCACGCTGCTGACGGCTTCCGCTTTTTAACCGAGGCCTGTGTTTGGCTTCCGAATACTGCTGCATCCACCGCCACCCTGCGCCATGTGTCTCTGTCGTCTGCTCACGCTGCTGACGGCTTCCGCTTTTTAACCTAGGCCTGTGTATGGCCTTCAATTGAAGCTGCTTCTGCTCCGCCACTCTGCCATTGGACTCTTGATAGTCGTCTCCCCACGCTGCTGCTGGGGGGACTTTTTAACATAGGCCTCTGTATGGCCTTCAATTTTAGCTGCTTACGCTTCGCCACTCTGCCATGGGCCCCTGTACCGCCTCCTCATGCTGCTGCCAGGCCCGTAATCTGCCATGGGCCCCCGTACCGACTCCTCATGCTGCTGCCAGGCCCGTAATCTGTCATGGGCCCCTGTACCGCCTCCTCATGCTGCTGCCAGGTCCATAGTGTGTCATGGGTCCTTGTACGGCCTCCCATTGCTGCTGTCTCCATCGCCACACTCTGCCATGTGCCACTTTCAGGTCTCCTCACACTGCTGGTGGGTTCCATTTTGTCATAGGGTGCTGTATGGCCTCCCATTGCTGCTGCCTCCACCGCCACACTGTGGCTCCACACTCTGGTTTTGGCCCCGTGACTGCCCAAATGAGTGAAGTGTGCGGTGATTCTAAGATCGACGGCACTCATCTGCATGTCATACTGACTGACAGTATTATTTCTCTTCCCCAGCAGACTCCAAGGGCATTTAAATTAAAAGTACAGTGTTCTGCACTAATATAAAGGCTCTCTGAAGCCTAGAAACACCCTTTTTATAAGTTAAATTCGCAGCGAATATATTCGGCTCGAAGCGAATTTTTTCGGCGAATTCGGCGAATCAGCCGAACCAAATTTTTGAATAATTCGCTCATCTCTAGTTAAGGCATTACCAAAAAAGCAGAAGGAAATGACTAGTCACCAGCATTGTCTTTGGGTTCTGTGCATTTGATCTTTTACCCTTTCTGATTTACTATGTCTCTGCTTGAAGGTGGTGTATATGGATGACCTCAAGGTTTGGTCTGTGCATAAGTGAGGGCTCTGAATGCCAGACTTTTTTCATGTTCTACAGAAGCAAGCATTACTTATAGTAGCAGTATTTTTATAACTATGACAGCTTCATTCATGTCAATGATTGTTCATCAAGCAGTGGGTACTAGTACCCGCCATGTTCTTAGTAACCATTGATGTAGTCCAGCCCCAGTAAATTACTGGACAGGAATATGTAGTAATGTAACAAGGGGGTGAGGATAGCATTGACATCACTGACCTGGGAAACCCTTCCTCTATGTGCTCCGCTGCATGCTTAGATAAGAGTCTGGTATTCATTTTCAGAGGGACCTCAAGGTATCTTTTTTATCTTTTTTGTTTGTTTTTTTTTCTATGGGATTCCATATAAAATTCATACCAGACCCTGCTATGGGTATGCTAAGGAATTTGAGGGGGGGTCCCAACATTTTCTTGTACGGTCTGTCTTGACATCCATATCAGACCTACACTAAGGGGTTTGGTCTGTATTTTTACAAGCCTCCCCTTCTTTTGTGTTGGGTCCCATATTAGCAACTATACCAGACCCTCATCCAGGATAAGGGTCTGGTAAAGATAAGGGGAATCCCTGGCTGTTTGTTATTAAGAAGAACTAAAGAGGCCTAATGCCTAAACTGCCACACAGCATTTTTTTTCATTGTAAATGTCAGTCTTGCTGCACTAGGTTGTATACTGTATATCTGTATAGCCTATAAAAGGGCCAATATTGGATTTCACCATTGTGAGTAAATTAACACTCTACTGAATTACCAGTCTACATGCCTGGTACTCAGGCTGGGGTAAGCTTTCATTGTGTAATTTTCTGGAAGTAAAATAATGTAGCTAATATTGGCTTGATGATTATTAGTCATTATTGGCACTATATTGTATTGGTATGATAGTAGTATTTGGATTCAGGTTTAAGGTTAGGAAGTTAGATGCGGTTTAAGCTCCATGGAGCAGGGCCCTCCTAACCCTCTTGTATTGAACTGTATTGTCTCCCTTTATATTGTAAAGCGCTAAGCAAACTGGCGCTATATAAATTCTGTATAATAATAACATTAATAATGAGTAGATTAAGTGAAATGAAAGTATACCCGCTAAAAAAATAATAATTTTGAGCTAGTTTTGTAAACTAAATATCCTTGTCAGACAGTACAGCCAGATTGCAACCTGCAGTTAAAGGCAGACAGATTGGTCAAGGACTACCCCAAACTGTGACTGGATAGTGAAAAATAAGGTAACCTGCTATCAGCCAGCTTCCTCCCTTTCCCTCCCTTCAATGCAATAAAGCCTAATTGGCTTACTGTGTTGTCCCTTATGCACTGTTACATAGTTAGTCTGGCTGAAAAAAGACAAAAGTCCATCCAGTTCAATCATTATAAAAAAATAACGTTATAATCCTATACCCACAGTTGATCCAGAGGAAGGCAAAAAAAACCCCAGCAAAGCATGATCCAATTTGCTCCTGCAGGGGAAAGAAATCCTTCCTGATTCCCAGAGAGGCAATCGGATATTTCCTGGATCAACTTTACCTATAAATGTCAGTGTCCAGTTATATTCTGTGTATCCAAGAAAGAATCCAGGCCTTTTTTAAAGTAATCCATTGAGCTGGCCAGAACCAACTCTTGAGGGAGTCTATTCCACATTTTCACAGCTCTTACTGTGAAGAAACATTTCCGTGTTTGGAGATTACATTTCTTTTCCTCCAGAGTGCCCCATTGTCCTCTGTGGTGACCTCAAGGTGAATAACTCTACACCGAGTTCACTATATGAACCACTGATGTATTTATACATGTTGATCATATCCTCCTTTAATCTCCTCTTCTCAAGAGAGAATAAATTCAGTCCCTTTAATCTTTCCTCATAGCTGAGCTCCTCCATGCCTCTTATCAGTTTGGTTGCCCTTCTCTGTACTTTCTCCAGTTCCCCAATGTTCTTTTGCATACCATTATTAAGCTTGTGAGCTACCAGAACTCCCAGATCCTTCTCCACCATTGATTCCCCCTGTTGTACCCCCCTAGTATGTATGATGCATGCATATTCTTAGCCCCCAAGTGCATAACCTTACATTTATCAACATTAAACCTCATTTGCCACATAGTTGCCCAATTAAACAGTGCATTGAGGTCGGCTTGTAAATTGGAGACATCCTGTAAGGACGTTATTCCACTGCACAGCTTGGTGTCATCTGCAAAGACTGAGATTGTATTTTTAATCCCAGACCCTATATTGTTTATAAATATATTAAAAAGTAAAGGTCCCAACACTGAACACTGGGGTACACCACTGATGACCCTAGACCATTCAGAGTATGAATCATTAACCACTACTCTCTGAATACGATCTTTTAGCCAGTTTTCTATCCATTTACATACAGATTTTTCCAAGCCTGTAGACTTTACCTTACACATTAGCCGTGTGTGGGGAACTGTGTCATATACTTTTGCAAAATCCAAGTATACCACGTCCACCGCCAGCCCTCTGTCCAAGGTTTTGCTCACCTCCTCATAAAATGAAATCAGATTTGTTTGACAACTTCTGTCTTTCATGAATCCATGCTGTCTGTTGCTTAAAATATTATTTTCCATCAAGAACTCATCTATGTAGTCTTTTATTAAACTCACCAGTATCTTCCCAACTGTGTACACGTTTAGAATATCGTCCTAGTCTCATATCAAAAGTGAAGTGGTTACTAAAGTTATGCTAATTCATTAACAACAGAATAAAAAGCTAAGAATGTAATGTATTTATATTGTATTTTCAGATGATTATTGTACTGGTTAAATGCAAATCGTACAATCCGGTATTGTACGATAAAAATTTTCATGCTTGTCCCTTCCATTTTTTTAGGATGATTGCTGTGTACTAACAATCAGATTATCGTATGATCGCTTTAAAAGCGGCATTTTGCGTACGATAATTTGATTGTTTATACGGGGCGTTACTTTATGAGTTAGAATTATGCTCTGTGTGGAACTACAAATATACAGACAGATTAAAGTACTAATTAAAATGCATTGAAGAATTTGTATATCTATAAAATATGGTAAATTATATATCACATATGGTCCTATGATCCAGACCAGAAATAATGTCACTGGCCTCCGTTTCTCGACACGTTGCGTCACAACAATGTGACTTCCTGTTTTTATAGGTCAAATTTTAAGGCGAGGGCGCACTTTATATGGTGGTGGCACACGAAATGGATTCTCCATCATTTATTCTGGCACAGAAAAGTTTGGAGCACTATTTAGTTGCATCTCGATTGGACTTTACTCACTGAATATTGTGTGGCACTTTATTATTTATTGTATTTTGTATTTTGGGGGTTAGGAGGTCTGTCAGTTATTTACTGCTTCCATTTACTCCCTGTTTACACTGATTATCTATTTACTTAATATTTAATCTATTCTATTAATTAATATTTCACTTAGCACTTTTGAGGTTTAGGAGCACTGTTGATTTGTGAGTTGATCTTATTTGAATGGGTTGTTATGGGAAGATGGTTCTTATAGTCTTTGTATGATGTATGGCAGCGCAACACTTCCTTTTTAAAATAAATTAGCAAGTGGGAACACTTTTTGGTGTTGGCACCAGCCCCTTATATTTTTTCACCTTTATTGTGTGGGTGGCAGTGCATTCGAGTTTGCAATTTTTATTTAAAGCAGCATTCTTGCCTGCACATGATTAGATGATGGAAGTTAGCAGAGCTTGCTCTTGTTTACTAAGCTCTGGAGCAACTGCACTTCAACCCCATTATATCGTGATTGAAATAGCTCTGTTTTCTTTTTACATCAATTGTCATAGCTCAGTGCTTTCAATTCATTAACTCCACCTTCTTGACAGATCCGTATTCTCAGCCAGGTTTAAAGGCTTGCACACTGTGAACTAAATGCAAAAGTTCATTGAGCCTCAACATTGACCAATTTGCTGTCAGCTAGATCAAGGAGACCAACAAGACATGCAGTCAGTGACAGTATTTTCAAAGTATGCAAACTGTTTCACAAAGTACTTTTGTGTATGTGGCTGCATGCACTGTATCTGTTTCCATAATTCAGGGTATGAATTATGTCAAATGTGCATCAAATTTGACACCTGTGTGTACAGGAAGATGATGACAAATTACTATTCCAGCCTTCCAAAAAAGCACCACATCAAGATGTACCCAAATATTCAAAGGTTTCTCTTCTACTACCAATTAGCAGGTCAGACTAAGTAACTTATAATTAAATCAAACACGGATAAGGCAAAAAACATTATTGTTATAATACATTTATTCTGGAAATATATACTCATCAATAAACATATATTATTTGTATTACTTAGAAAAATGTATATATACAGTATATATATATATATATATATATATATACATACACATACTCACTAAACAGGTTTAGAAAAGACTCAAAAAGTTATATATATATATATAATTGTTTCCTTAATCTAAGCTTAAAAAAGCCATGCAAAAGAACTGTATGATGCAATATGAATCAAATGGATGCTACAAATGTCAATCTAGTTTCAAAAGAAACATAAATGTTGTCAATGACTACTGTAAGACAGCAGTCAAAACTTGTTTCAGCTTATGAGCTACTTCAATGTACAGTATATGGAGCATTGTGCACAGATGGATTTTTAATGTTGCTTTTACATCCATTGTGTCCCAGTAACATACGTTGAATTCTCTTTGAAAGATGCTCATATAAACAGTACCAATGTCTTTTATATAGATAGCACACATTACATGGTGAAATATTTTACAGTAAAGGAAAAAAGTGTTTCCTAGTAACAGCTAATTAATTGGTGCTCATATTATGAGCATGATGTACTCCTAGTAAGCATGAATATATCAGTTTGCAGTTCTCCAGTTGATAGCTGAGCTTGAAAGTGCCCAGGGGAATAGGGATTTTCAAACAGTAGTGTCTCGTTCCAACCAGTAGGTGTTCACATAAAGGACTGGTTCAGAACTCTGCACTGGTGTGGAGGCTGCCCCTAGTAACATCAGAGGATGCTAAGAGCTACAGGTGGCTCATTGGGTATCAACTGTAAAGCCCAAATCTTTATAGTTCCTGTGACAATACTGAAGATAATTGGGGGAAAATCATTCAGGTGCAAAATTTGATTTAAAGTTAGAGAAATGCACTCAAAAATACCCGTATAAACACAGAAAGCTAAGCTCTGAATATACCATAAATGGAGAAATAATGAACAATAATTCTACAATAGATTTATAAATTTGTCTCACCTATAAAAACAGCAAGACAGAAAGTTTGTGTTCATTATTACAACTAATCATGTGCCTTGTTGATGCCCTACTTTACTAGAACAGAATTTGATCAATTGTCACAATAAGCAAAACCTCCACTTTTCCACTAAAAGCAATTTGAGGCCCAATGTGAGTCTCAGTGGTCTGCGAAGTCATTTGTCAAGCAAACATTATGCACAAGGGGAAGTAAATAATTAAGCCCGCACATGATCAACTCAAACCTACCATCTACATATACCTAGAGCCATGCGTGCCCCGTATAACAGACATAGGTATTTGAAGAATGGTTTTGAGGGCTAGACTACTTTTCCACGTAATGATTAGTGTCCATTTTATGCAGTGATACTTAACATATCTGTAAATGTAATTCTAACAAATTCTCCTATAAGGAGGTTGTGTCTTGCTGAATTCCAGTTCAAGGAGGAGTTAAAATAGTTGCTTTTTCAGACGTTTGCAGCGCTTCTTAAGCTTCTTTAGTCTCCTCTGTTTATTTTTCTGGGTTCTTTGATCCCTGCAAGAGTTAAAAGAAGACTATTTTAACTATCATCATTAATACATTATCAAAACAAACACCATCATCGTCAATTGTCTTTTATACAGACCTATCGCTTATTTTTGTAAACTGCATTACTGAATTAACAAAATATTGTTGGGTTTGTTCAAGCATCCTTTGTATATTTGCTCATATTTTGTATGTCTTTTGCTTTTCTGTTATATAGGATGTATCTAATCCCTACCTTGTCAGTTTTAGACCTGTAGGAATATTGGTGAACCTAATCAGCAGTAATTTTAATGTACTTCTCCTTTAAAGAAAGAATCCAGTACATGAAATCTCTGTAGTAAAAATAAGGAAGTAGCTGATTATTATTTAACTTTGTTTACTTTGCGTGTAGACTTTAGTCTTGCCTTGGGCAGTAATTTGATATTGAGATTGTAACGACAATTCGATGAAGGAAATTATGGTAGTTGAAACTATCCGTATCCCTTTGTACAGTTGTGAAATGATCGCGACCATAGTCCTTTACTGCATGTAGCTATGGAGCAGAGACAAAGGCAGGTAAACTGTATCTATTGAATTCTGTTGAAGTCCTGATGTATTGCCCTTTTGCCATTATATGTCCTATTTTTTTTACTTTTTATAATCTAGTGATCCTGCCAGTAACACACTTCATTTTGAAGGGTGAACTCTCACTTACATTCTACCATTCTCTATTTGGGAAGAATCAGGCTTGTCTCCTTAGGACTACAGAAAACCACCTTTATCCTCTTGTCCATAACACAGGGAGGAAAGGTGTTGTGTAGTTTGCAGAGAAAACTGGGAATTATGCTAATTGTAACAGTCAGCATAAGTTATTAGCAGAAGAAGTTATCACCTTAAAGTATTTTTGGCAGGATTAGCAAGTATTTTTTTATAGCTGTCAAACAGATATAATAACACTTTACAATGGTGTGTTTAGAAGATGAAAAATAGCAAATAAAGAGAAGTTTATTGTTAGGGCCCTTTCACACAAGCTTTACGATCAGGTCCACCTGTCAGTTTTTAAGGCAGCAGGCTGATGTAGTCCATCCAGGTCCAAAAAAAAGCAAAAAAGGACTAAGGCTGGTCATACATTATACAATTTTCTTAAGAAATTTGCTTTGGATTTATCAAAAACCATATAATATGAGGTCAAACCTAAACAACACTTTCAACTGTATCCAATTATGTACTACATATTTGAAGGTAAGTCAAAAGGAGATTGGGCAGAAATTGGACAGAAAATTGTATAGTGTATGCTTATGGATCCCTTGCTGAATGGATGAGACAAAGCCTATGTGAAAGGGGTTTACGTACACTGTAAATCCTTACATACACTTTAAAGTTTACCTAAATAAAAAAATAACAAATCAGCACAAGAGGCATGACTTACCTTCAATGAGATGTGTCCTTTGTACTGCTGTGTCTTCTTTCACCAAATTCTTCCTCGAAGCCCCCTCCCCCCCACTGTAATAATTCAGAAACAGGATCTATGAATGGAAGATGGGTAGACTCCGACTCCATTCATAGACCATATTTCATTCATAGAAACTGTATTAATAGCTTCTATGAATGGAAAAGCTGAGTGGAGATACCAGGCATAGCCCATTACTCTTGATGAGTGCCTGTCTCAGCCCCTTAGTTCTATTAACTCTGCGGCACCGGAAGACTACAGGGGTGAAGCATAGGAGGAGGAAGATTTTGGTGTAAGGAGAACACAATAGCACAAGGGACTTATCTAAATTGAAGGTAATTAATGTTCCTTGTGCTGATCGTTTTCTTTTTTTGTCTTGTTAAGTAAACTTTGGCTTTAAGTCCTAACCAACTTCCGGAATCTCTTAGTTGTTTTTAACCCTTAGTTATACCTTTTCTATTACAAAAAGGATATAGCAATTAGGCAATGCAACTGTGATCCTCTTCAGCTTTATTTGGTTGTAATAAGCAAGTTTACAAGCAATAAACTTTATAGCATGGGTCATGTACATTTACAATCATTGTGCATTTACTGAACTTACAGAGCTCCAATACGGTCCTGGACCCATTTCTGTCTGGGATCTGCACACACTCTGACTGTAGCACTAATGCATGGACTGACACGGACCTGAAAACTGAAAGAGAACAAGAAAAAACTTGTCAATAAATGCGCCTGACTTTCATTGTGGTTATCAACTGACATGTTTGCCTTTATGATTATTTGTTCGTGGCAACCGCTGATGAAGCCACTCTTAGTTATTCATATCAATTTTCCTGTTTGAGTTGAAAGCTTATGATCTAATAGCTCTGGATTTCAAATATGTACCCCCAGCTGCTTTTTTACGCCCCCTTCTCTCCAAATGCAGAGAATATTATAGATTTATAGTTCCTAGTTACTAAAGAGAAGATAATGGGCATTTGAAAAGTGAAGCTGTGTACACTTTGAACACCCTATCAAGGAAGTTATGAACAAATGGAATTTTGCTTGGATATGATTGCATGATCTTAGTGAACACATTTTCTCTTTATACAGTAAACTAAATGAACATTCACTTTGTAAGTTAACATTCTCTACTACTACTATCAACTCCATTGAATAAAGTATATAAGTGCAGTTTTTACAACTGTGTCCAAAGTAAATATAAAAAGTGGGGTCTAAATACTAGGTTTATTGAACTGTACATTGCCAGGCATATTCTTGGATTAAAAAAATATCACTGACATTCTAAACATTCCATAACTTATGTTAAAATTGCAAATAGTCTTTTAGTGTTACTAAACCCAGGACCCTGCATTCACTATTTCTGTTCTGGAAATGCAATTATTTTAGTAAATATAAACTGCTAAAAACTTTTCTTCATCAGCAGTATATAGCAGTCTTCTATCAGTGTTCAGCTGAGCACTGGTTAAAGCTTGTAGGAGGAATTTTAATCCTCCTCTGACTGTCCTATGAGGCTGCATGACCCCTGACCCTCTGTCTGGACAGTGCTGATTGGTCCTGTGTCTATCACATGTACCCCCCTAAAAAAACAGCCTCTCTAGCAATACACACCAAACTGAGCATGTGCATAGTGCCTCCTAGGACTCTGTACTATCAGCAGATGGATTTGGGACTGTGGAAAAAGGGGAGGATGAGAAGACAGGATCAAACAGCCTTTTTACACAATGCGGAGGATTAACCCCTTAGGTTCCACAGTGAGTATGACAAGCATGTTTTATTGCATATACAGACTGATTTTACAGTTTGGGTTTAGTAACACTTTAAATAGCTAAGCGGCAAGAGTAGTTGGAGATTAAGGATTGTTGGAAGTTAGTGCAGATGTGTTTGGTACTTACACTATAGCATCAATATCACAGACTTCTGTGGATTTCTGTTCATAGTAGTCATCAATAATTTTTAAATTTAACTTCTTTTTGGTGTATTTTATACAGCAATCATGGCTTCCAAAAGCTGAAAATAACAACATATAAATATTTTTTTATTATATGTGAGAGAAAATGGAAAAACAGGATTATATAGTATGGTGTAGACCAGGTAAACTGTCCTCCTAATAAGTTTATACTCATATGCTCTAGAAAGCCCCCCAAGTCCCCTTATTTAATATGAGTTGAAGAAAGACGAGTTGCTGAATGCAATCTGAATGCAATATAGATCTTAAAGTTTGAAAGGCAAAAACATTTTTGTTATTCTCTAAAAGTGAAGTTTAAATGGTTTCTTACCTTGTGAAACACCAAACACCATGACAAGAACGACAAATGAGACATATAACTTCCCTCTTGTAGCCATTGTTGTTAATGTTGTTGTTAATAGTCAAGGCTTGGATTTTTATGCAAAATTTGTGGTCACTCCCACTGTTTCTATGTCATGAGGGAATTTTCCTCCTATCTGCAATGATCTAATGTTCCACTATACATTGGCATTGTCCTTGCCAGATTGCTGAGCTGGGTTTTCCCAGGCTCGTTCAGCAAGGTGTTTTAACATCTATGAAGCAATAATGATCATCTGACCTGCATATTTCAGGTATGAGGTGACAGGATTTTCCTAATCTTGACTGTCACTGTGTCAGACTGCAGTAGATATTCTAACAATTGCTGTGCTGTAAAGTTAATATTCAACCACATAAAGAAACAGTTTAAGAGATCAGCGTAGTCTGTAAAATCTGCATTAGTAAGACACAGTGATATCTATTATACAGTTCAATGTAATTCAGCCTTCCCTGCTGTCTTAACTCAGACTGTGAGTGCTGACGGAGGCTGCCATCCCTCATATTGATCATGGTTGTGTGAAAAGTTGTGTTCGATAAACCATGTTCTATAGAAAACGTTCACAAGGCACATTAATCACTCCAGTACAGTGGTACACTTTTGGGTTGACTTGCTAAACAGATTCATAATCTTTACAATACATACATTGTAGCTGAGTCCAATTTGAATATCCATCATGTGTAGATAAAGAGGAATATGCTTTTTGCTTGATTTAATAATCGGACCAAATAAACTTTTTTTTTTTTAGCAAATTAGCCTTATGCATGCTACTGCACATGCGCGACCGGCCAGTGGCCATTTTGGAAATTGGAAAATTTGGATTTTTTGCTCAGTGATGTTCGCTTTTATGTGAGTGCAATCATACTTCAAATAAATACACTATGTGGACCTTTTTTTTACATAGTTAGGCTGAAAAAAGACAAAAGTTCATCCAGTTCAACCATTAAAAAAAAAGTTATAATCCTATAACCACAGTTGATCCAGAGGAAGGCAAAATAACCTCAGCAAAGCATGATCCAATTTGCTCCTGCAGGGAAAAAAATCCTTCCTGATCCCCCGATCGGATATTCCCTGGATCAACTTTACCTATAAATGTTAGTATCCAGTTATATTCTGTGTATCTAAGAAAGAATCCAGGTTTTTTTTTTAAAGCAATCCACTGAGCTGCTCAGAACTAACTCTTGAGGGAGTCTATTCCGTATTTTCACAGCTCTTACTATGAAGAAACCTTTCCATGTTTGGAGATTACATTTCTTTTCGTCTAGACGTAAAAAGTGCCCCCTTGTCCTCTGTGATGACCTCAGGGTGAATAGCTTTACAATGAGTTCACTATATGAACCACTGATGTATTTATACATGCTGATCCTATCCCCCCCTTAATCTCCTATTCTCAAGAGAGAATAAATTGGTTGCCCTTCTCTGTATTTTCTCCAGTTTCCCAATGTTCTTTTTGTGAATTGGTGCCCAAAACTGAGCTGCATATTCCAGATGAGGTCTTACTAATGATTTGTACAGGGGTAATATAATATCTCTCTCTCTGGAGTCTATACCTCTTAATACAAGAGAGGATTTTGCTTGCTTTAGAAACCGCAGCTTGGCATTGCATGCCATTATTAAGCTTGCGATCTACCAGAACTCCCAGATCCTTCTCCATCATTGATTCCCCCAGTTGTACCCCCCCCCAGTATGTATGATGCATGAATATTCTTAGCCCCCAAGTGCATAACCTTACATTTGTGAACATTACACTTCATTTGCCACATAGTTGCCCAATTAAACAGTGCATTGAGGTTGGCTTGTAAGTTGAGGACATCCTGTTTCTTTTTTTTCAAGTCTGAACCTTATCCGGAGTGGGGTAGTTACCCTAACTAAGGTCCATTGTTTGGAAGATCTTTACTTGTTCTCTTGGTGATCTGGAGGAGGATCCGATTGTCCGGCTTTCTGGGTTGTTTACAACAAAGCGTGATTGACCACTCTTAATAGGGGGTCATGCCTTTCTGTTAAGCCTTTCATATGAGTAGTTGGTGACACAACAACTGTCCTTGGATTTCCTTTGTTTCATAACAGTCTCTGGGGACTTTTTCTTTATTTGAATTTTTGGATGGACTATTTTTTGTTTGACACATTTTTCACTGTCTTTTTTCACTAATCATTTGTCACTTTATCTAGCGCTGCACTTTACACATATAGAAGTCCATGCATAACTTGATACCATAATAAAATGAATATTAAAAAATATATATTTTCACTCTCCTTCCACTCTTTTCCACTTTCTTTCTTCCTTTTCTTCTTCCTCTGGGGGGAGGATTGTCCTCTGACCCAGTGGGGTGTCCCATGACAGGTAACACCCAGCTCTTTAAGTGGGACCTGGCGGTAGAGAAGGGGAACCTCTCAAAGGATGTATTTCCAGTTTACCTAATACAGGCACATTTGAACTACTTTAGATTGACACATTGCACTGGGAATAATCCTATAAGCATACTGATAGTGGTTTCTTTGTTTCCCCATTAGATTAGAGATGAGAAATGCGCCTTGTACCCTTCCTAATCCTCTTTATGTGACTCATTGGTTATGTTTTTTTATACATTAGGGGGAGGTTTGTGCTTCCCCTACAAGCTTTTGTACACTTTCTAAAAAATAATTATTGAAAAGAGAGACAAAAAATATATATATACAGTGCTCAGCATAA
Source organism: Staurois parvus (assembly GCF_062004578.1). Classification (NCBI taxonomy): domain Eukaryota; kingdom Metazoa; phylum Chordata; class Amphibia; order Anura; family Ranidae; genus Staurois; species Staurois parvus. The sequence goes on from NW_028317912.1 coordinate 2,382,044, forward strand.
ATGAGTACACCCCTTTTGAAAAGCAAGATTTTAATCAATATCTCAATGAACACAAGAACAATTTCCAAAATTTTGACAAAACTGATTTTATAGAACATTTGTTTAGCTCATTACATGAAAGTAAAGTTAATAATAGAACTCGGATAACAAAATCTTCAGTTTTACTCAAATTAGTTGATGCAAAAATGAATACACCCCACAACAAAAACTACTACATCTAGTATTTTGTATGGCCTCCATAATTTTTAAGGACGGCACCAAGTCTTCTAGGCATGGAATGAACAAGTTGTGACATATTACAAAATCTATATTTTTCCATTCTTCAAGAGCTTTTAGAGCCTGGATGCTGGATGGAGAGTGATGCTCAACTTATCTCATCAGGATTCCCCATAGGTGTTCGATTGGGTTCAGATCAGGAGACATACAGTACTTGGCCACTGAATCACTTTCACCCTGTTCTTCTTCAGAAATGCAACTTGGATGTGACCTTTGATCATTGTCATGTTGGAAAGATTATCAACAACCAAGGACACGGAGTAATGGTAGCATCTTCTCTTTCAATGAATTCATGTTACCATCAATGAAATGAAGCTCCCCGGCACCAGCAGCACTCATGCAGCCCCACTGAAGGACACTGCCACTGTAGGCATCATGCATTTTTTTTGTACTTCTCACCTTTACGACACCATATGGTTTGGAAACCATCAGTTCCAAAAACTCTTATTTTGGTCTCGTCACTCCAGAGTACAGAATCCCAGTAGTTGTCTTCTTTTTCAGCATGGGCACTGGCAAAATCTAGGCAGGATTTTTTGTGCATGGGCTTTAGGAGAGGCTTCCTTCGTGGAAGACACCCATGCATGCCATTCCTCTACAGCGTATGCTGTATTGTGTCACGGGAAACAATCACCCCAGTTTGGCTTTCTACTTTAGTTAACTGCAGTGAACTTGCATGGTGATTTTCTTCAACCCTTTTCATCAGAAGATGCTCCTGTTGGGGTGTTAACTTCTGTGGACGGCCTGGATGTCTCTGTGAGATGGTTGCAGCTCCATCTTTGTTAAATGTTTGTATCACTTTTGCTACAGTATTCTGACTGATAAGTAAAGCTTTGCTGATCTTCTTGTAGCCTTCACCTTTCTTGTGTAAAGAAATTATTTTCTTTCTCAGGCATTGTGACATTTCTCTCTCATGTGGTGCCATTGACAGTATGAAATGGGAAGGGGTTTTCTTTGTTAAGAAACACACTTTTAGACACCTTGCTGGACACCTGTTTAATGAATAATTAGACTCACCTGTAGTTGAATTCTTGTTTATTAGGATTTTATTGTCAAAAATGTAGCTTTGCTCCTAAGACTTTCATTAGGATGTATTCAATTTTGCAACATGGCATGGATGAATTTGTTAGAAAAAAATACTTTTTTGTGTGTGCAAATTAACAAATCTTGCTTGCAATCTATGGCCCGCATTTGTGGGAATATTTTGTAGTATAGTGTCCCACAGAAAATGTTGATTCTGAAAGGAAAGTAAAGGTTTTCAGACAAATCTGTTGGGATGTACTCATTTATGCTGAGCAATACATATCAGTTTAAACCCAGGCTTTGATCAAACTTTGCTTGCTAGTGCATTCATCTGAACCCTGAACTTTTAGCCTGTCCGACAGGACATACTATATATGACAGTTTCCTTCTTTCCCTGTCATTGGTTGCTATGGAAGCAGTTAGTGAAAGCACCTGCCAAGTCCTCAGTGATGTTACCTGACTCCATTCATTTGTTGCCTGGGATACTGAATGAATGGAGACAAATTTCAACTCTATAGGAATAGAGGAGAATCATGATAGAGAACGTGAGAGTTTCTATCTATCTATTTATCTATCTATCTATCTATCTATCTATCTATCTATCTATCTATCTATCTATATACCTTTTTTATTATATTAATATTATTATGGTATCAAGTTGTGTGTGGACGTTTGCTCCTAGTGATAAAATGTGGCTGACATCATTACTCACATATGGCAGCATATTGCTGCTTATCTACGTTTAATAAACGTACATCAATGTCTCTCATTAGTATATAGTAGAGCTAAATGTTCAGGTTTGTTATCTGCCATGTTTATATATGGGTATTCTGCAAGTGAAAGCAGTGACCTTTTTGTGTTTGTTGGTGATTTACCTCATTATAATGATTGTAAAGCTTTTTTTAATTAAAATAGCAAACATGTTATACTTACCTGCTGTGTGCAATGGTGTTACATGGTTCTCTATGTGACGGAGGTATAGGTGGGACACAACACACGTGGGGCACACAAGTCTTTTATTGAGTGATTTGGAGGGCTTACGATAAGTATAGCAAGGTTTTGACAAAACAATAGTTAAGTTTGTACCACAGGGTGGGACACACGACAAGGAGCACACAACAGGGCGTCACACTGGTAGGCAATGGGTTAAGTCTGGGGCACACAGCAGAAGGCAGGCTCCGGCAGGCAATGGGTTAGTCTGGGGGGCACACAGCAGAAGGCAGACTGGCAGGCAATGGGTTAAGTCTGGGGCACACAGCAGAAGGGAGACTGGCAGGCAATGGGTTAAGTCTGGGGCACACAGCAGAAGGGAGACTGGCAGGCAATGGGTTAAGTCTGGGGCACACAGCAGAAGGCAGACTGGCAGGCAATGGGTTAAGTTTGGGGCACACAGCAGAAGGCAGATTGGCAGGCAAAGGGTTAAATCCGGGGCATACAGCAGAAGGCAGACTGGCAGGCAATGGGTTAAGTTCAGGGCACACAGCAGAAGGCAGACTGACAGGCAATGGGTTAAGTCCGGGGCACACAGCAGAAGGCAGACTGGCAGGCAATGGGTTAAGTCCGGGGCACACAGCAGAAGGCAGACTGGCAGGAAATGGTTAAGTCCAGCTTGGCTGTAGGGTTTGGCCGCAGCACAGGACTTCTCACAGCACCCTGGGTTGCGAGCAGGAGAAGATACCCCTGCCCGGGTCCTGCTCTGGTCTTTTATCTCCGAAGCAGGACGCTTCCAGGTTGCCAGGCAATGACCGCCCTGGCAACAAGTCCCACCCCCTCATTCTGGCCGCGCACAGGGAGCGTGGCCTTTGTCTCCGGCAGGTGCAGAGCATGGGAACATCGGGGAGCCCTGTGCGTGCTGAGACAAGGGGAGGGGGAAATCCACATGCAGGCACAGTGGGGCGGCAGACTCCTTGACGCTCGGCTGAGGAGAGGTTTGGGGACTCTCAGCAGGAATCAGCTCCCTGGTGCCCAGCACACCACTTTATGTGGGCTACGTGCGGGTGCAGGGGCATATAACGGGGAAGGGGGGGTGCAGGGATCCGGAGGGGGGGAGAGAGGGAGCAGGGGAGGGGGGACGGTGACACTCTAGGTTCTCAAGCCACTTGCTTTGGGGGCTTGATCTTGAAGTGGGCTGTGTGCATCCACAGATGCACGCAGTGGGTGTGACTCTGCCCCCTGCTCCCTCCTCACAGGATTTGAATGACATCAGTGGGATCCAATAGCTAGGGACAAGGCAAGTGGTGTGGTGTCAGGTAAGTGTTGTGGGGGGGGGGAGAGGCACGGACACATGAAGGTTTTTTACTTTATTGCAGAGAATACATTAATGAAAAAAACAAAACGCTTTTTGCGTCAATGCCTACACTACAACAGGGGCCCCCAATCTCTACAACTTTAGCTCCCCAGAAAACTGTCTAGTAGGGAAAGAACATGTTGGATGTGTTTGCCTCCCAGACAAAAAGTCTCCCTTCGGTAACTCCTCAAACCAGAGAGTGATTCCTCTTCTTGGGAGCAGCATTTTAGGTTAATGAACCTGTGCTTCAACTCCTTACTGAAAGGCCAGGATGACCCTGCTTACAGCCAATTCTTATTCTGCCACCAGATGACATGGAACTTCATGTTCAGGAGGAAAACAAACATAACTATATAATGTAAGGCCCTGCAGGCTTAAGTAATACTCATGAAATAAGTTCACCACATTCATAGTATGCCACTTGCCTACCGGGCACTTATACCCCCTTCCTTACCAGGCCAATTTTCAGCTTTCAGCGCTGTCACACTTTGAATGACAATTACGTGGTCATGCAACATTGTACCCAAAAGAAAGTTTTATCATTTTTTTCCTCACAAATAGAGCTTTCTTTTGGTGATATTTACTTGATGCTGAGTGTTTTACTTTTTGCTATATACAAAAAAAGAGCAAAAAATTTGAAAATAAAAAGTTTCTTTGTTTCTATTATAACATTTTGCAAACAGGTAATTTTTCTCCTTCACTGATGTGCGTTGATGAGGCTGCACTGATAGGCAGCACTGATGGACACTGATAGGCGGCACTGATAGGCAGCACTGATGGGCACTGATAGGCAGCACTGATAGGCGACACTGATAGGCAGCATTAATGAGGTGGCACAGATAGGCGGCACTGATAGGTGGCAATGATAGGCAGAACTGATGAGCTGGCACTGATGATGGGCACTGATAGTCAGAACTGCTGGGCACTGACTGGCGGCACTCCTGGGCACTGACTGGCGCAACTGCTGGGCGGCACTGACTGGCGGCACTGCTGGGCGGCATTGACTGGCGGCACTGCTGGGCTGCACTGATGGGCACTGGTGGGTGGCACTGGTGGGCACTGCTGGGCACAGGGGGGTGGCACTGCTGGGCACAGGGGGGTGGCACTGCTGGGCACAGGTGGGCAGCACTGCTGGGCGCCTCTGCTGGGCATCGATCGTCAGGGCACTGATCATCAGTGCCCTGATGATCGGTGTCGATCTCTGCTCTGACAACTGACGGTTCTCGGCAGTACTTTCATCATGATCTGACAGCGTGAGGAAAGTGCAGCCGAGAACCGGCACCTGCATTACCTGGTGATCAGCGTGTCATTGGACATGGCTGATCATGTGGTAAAAGGCCACTGTGATTGGCCTTTTACAAAATCACGTAATCAGCTGTGTCCGTAGGACACAGTGTTCACAGAGATAGCTGGGTGCACGCCCCCGGGGGAGCGCAGGAGAGTGCGTTCTGGGAGGACGTCATATGACGGCCTCACAGAACTGGTCGGCTGCAGTGCAGCCGTCATTCGGCTACCTGCGGTTAGCAATTAATTAAGCTCATTTACCAAATTATGATACTGATGAACTGTCCTCATTTTATTCATTACACTTTCTAAGCAGTAATGATTATTTCACTAATTTACTGCATTTGGCTTATGGTAGATGAATTGCCAACCAATTAAACTGCCAGGCTTAGCATAAAACCATACAATCATAGCAAATGAGGAAGCCTTATCGTAAAGCAAAGTGCAACAAATGTCACAGACCATTTTTGTATCATCTGTGTATACAATTGCATGGATCATCCATAGCCATTCTGTAGATAAGTAAACATTATTTAGGATTTAAGTGTGATACCACTCCTATGTTGCTAATGACTAGAGACATTGCCCTTTCTAAGCATGTTTTATAACATTGCTATGGGTCATCATGCATATCAATTACTAGTACAGCCATATCACCATGAATGCACCCAATCTCGTCTGATCTCGGTGGCTAAGCTGGGCCTGGTTATTACGTGGATGGGAGACTGCCTAGGAATACCAGGTGCTGTAGGCTAAAGCCTAGTACCAAAGCTACAAAAACACCTGGTATACCAACAGTTTGAAATGAGGTAAAGAGTGAATCACCTGTGCAAAGATGTGTGCATACTCAGCACCATTTACACACACACTCCATATTGGCGAAGCATGGATTGCAATAGGTTGGCCTCTGCTTGTACAGGAGGCTCACATGAGCTGTGCTATCTTCCTTAGGAGAAAAATCAGAGTATGTTTAGTTGATGCTTGTACCAGGCTAGTTATCCGGAAAGTATTAAAGCCAAGACAGCCAGACAGCTAGCATTTTTTAGAAGGATGATTTACCGATGGCATCCTCCATATTCTCTCAGCACAGGTTTGCTTCTGCTTGCAGCAGACTCCATTCTCATAGGACGCTCCAAGGCAGTTCTTGACTAACAGTGCCTAGGCACATCACTTGACTGGAGTTCAGATGTTGCTCTTTACTAAAAAAAATTATATATATTTCTTCTTTTTCATCAAAAATATACTTCTCCTGTAGGGCAGGGTCAAGGGGATTGCTGAGGTGGAAAATGCCAAGTTGGCATGGCTGCAGTGCCTTGTCCCTACCTATTGCATAGCATATTTTATCTCCATGGTGCAGGGGCGCTGACCAGGATGTGCTGCTTCTTTGGTTGGTATGGTGTCTACAGCTGTAAACTGATGAAGTTGATTCAGGTCAGGGCTTGCATTCATAAGGGGGTGAAAGTCTTGCTTCAGTCCACATGTGCTCTGTATCCCCCTCTGCCATTATGCTGCAGCCACAGTGAAGGTTAGAAGATAGGACTCTATTTATGAAGGGTGGACTGTGGACTCTGTTGTAATGTGATGGTGGCTGACTGTGATGTGATGGTGTATTCTAATGTGAAAGGAAAATGCAATGTGAAGCATGAGAATCTGATGTAATGGGGACATTCTGGCATAAGTGGACTCTGGTGTGAAGAGGGGACCTAATATAATGGAGGGACTCTGATATGGTGAGGGCTTAATCTAATGGGAAAGGGGGGACTCTAATGTGAAAGGGGGGACTCTAATGTGAAAGGGGGGCCGCTAATGTGAAGGGGGGACTCTAATGTGAAGGGGGGACTCTAATGTGAAGGGGGGACTCTAATGTGAAGGGGGGACTCTGGTCTGATTTGTTGTGGCTAGGGAAACAGCGAACTGAAATCGAGTTGTTGACTGCTTACAGCGGCCCCAGTGGAACAGGAATGGCAGGGAATGGCAGCAGAAATGGGGGTGGGGCCCTTGCAAGTATAGTAAAAGTAATTGTATGGCTGTATAGCTGCTTCGATCACTTTTACTGAAAAACCGGCTATAAAAAATGATATTAGGGTCATGGCTGCAGCCATGATCCTGATATAACCACTTCTTTCGAGGCTGTATTTATACAGCTTCTGGGCTGGAAGCGGTTAATTTGTAAAGTTACTGATGGGTCCTCTTTAGAAAAAGAAGAGAAAGTGAATACAAATCTATACAAAGTATAGAATTTGGCTTTCTATGTTTAGTCTTTATTATCACATTACAGAATTTAGCAAATAAACCTTGTGGTTTTGTTTATACAATAATATTAATAATAAAAAATGAAAAAATAAAGTGAAGCAAAATAAAACAAACAAAACAGTTCTAAAAAATAAATGCTCTTACAAACAATGATACAATTTAGGCACAATACAAAAATAGTAAAATTTGATAGCTTATTGTACACAAAAAAATTGTAAATTTATTAAACACGGTTGGCAGAATCATTACTGTTGTTTTTTGGTGGCTGTTGTGTTATTGTCTTTTTCAGCCTAAAAGAAATATGTATAGTATTAGTTAAATATCCAGACAAAATTGTAGCACGTTCCATTTGGTTTACTAAATATGAACAGTTTATTGAAATAAATGGAAAAGAATGTCAAGACAAATGTATAATACTAGGCGCAAAATGTGTTCTGTACTAAAGTTAGAGACAAAAGCCAATTAAGCTGGGAAAGAAGAACCCTTCCACAAAGGCATGTTTCATCATAGCTGTATTGGTACAAAATGTAAACCGATAGCATAACCCTTTGAGGACTGTAAGGTTTTGGAACGCCAAAAGAATCAATTTTTTTGTTTTTAAAGTTCGTACACTTCAGTTGCTGTAACTAAGCCATTTCATGAAATAATTGGCAAACAGCTAGATCCATTTGTTGTTTGTTGATAAGAACTAATATTTTGACTCAAACCAAAAAAAAAGAGTTTTAAGTTCTTAATCAGATGATACACACAATTACAAACATGGGACAAATACGTCCCTTGGTCCTCAAAGGGATAATACCTATCATCATGCCTGTCGATATTTTGCAGGGCTTCTACAGAGATCTCTTTTCCTAGGCAGTATCTTTAGAAATAAAAAGGTTTCATATGAATCCTGATTTTAGATGGTTTATGGTACACAGTTATGGGCCAAAAGCTCCTAATATATTATATGAGGCAGTCAAGTGACATTTGAGTGGTAAAGGTGTTTTCTTGCACATGTGGTCACACAATTAGGTCTTCTGACCTCCTGGAAAATCTCTTTTTGAATAAACAATAACTGTTCCCTTTTTATTGATATAAAACTGTTCTGTATAGTACATGAGTCAGATGACTAAATGAGAACATTATGGGGGGAGGGGATCCTTGAGGTGTTGTGATGTACTTGAAGATAACCTGATGTCTAATTCTCCAGTGTCCATGGCACTGGCCTGTCAATGGGAGCCTTGCTGTGCTTAATGAGCGGTATCATTAATATATCGTTGCTCAGAAATATCTTTTCTAACATCTACTTACTTAAGTACTGCCACACGTTTGTTGACCCATGTTTCTCTAGGATTTGCACACACTCTGAATTTCCTTGTGATGAATCTACAAAAAAGAAATAAAAATGTATAAATAAATAAATATATATATATATTTATGTGATTCATTTACTGCCTAGAAATAACAGAACCTTCAGTTGACCTACAGGGTGTCCATAAAGTCTGGACACATAGTATATACTGTATATCATTTTTTTGGGTATGCTAAAGGAGAAGGTGTGATGAAAATCACAGATATGAATCTCCTGAAGGAGCGAATGTGCTGAAACTGACAGAAATGTGGAGTTACTGCATTGATTTCATGTGATTCTTGCAAAGCGCATGGAACTTTGCATCACAAATGGTGGAAATCACATTGAATATGTTATTGATTAATATTCCAATTAAATAATATAATGTTGAAAAATTTGTTGAAACTTATTGAAAATATGCATTTTACCTATGTGTCCAGATTTTAAGGACATCCTGTAGAATGATCTTATAGCAAGGGCCAGCTCTGGGAAAACAGTAACTTATTTAATTAAAAACCTTGCTTTTTACATTGTCTCAGAACCTCTAAATAACTCCACTGGCTTTGGAGTCTGGAAGTCAGAGGCATAAACATTTGTATTTTTTTAAACCTGTAGTATGGCTGCATTAAGGCCATACTACTGCCTTTTTTGTCATATTTTTTTGCTGTGAATTTGGTTTGCAAGGCACATTTGTCAGTTAAATTGACAGTTCACTACCAGTGAATATTTGAAAGAAGAAAGCCACGTTCACTACTTTATAAAAATACCCATGGCCACTTTGTGAAAGCCACATTCACTATTTTATAAAAAAGCCCCATGGCCACTTGATGAAAGCCATATTCACTACTTTATAAAAGGCTCCCATGGTCTCTATTTAAAAAGCACAACAGAAGATTTATTTATAAGACAAAATGTATTTTCTAACAAGCTCTATATGATGCTATGCAGAACAGGGAGGCAGGCTTTTTGACATTTTTGAACATCGCAATTAAGATTAGCCTGGTAAACATGAGAACATCAGTTTTATTTAGGACTTTATAAAATTAGTATGTTTAGAAATGTCATTATTAAATACCTATAAGGCAAGGGGAGCACCTATTAAATCACAGCTCATGCGATCCCTGTTTTCATAAATGATAGCATACTTACTTTAGATTAATATACTCATCTGATAGCACAGAAATAGTATGTAGTATACATATATCATGTCCATTGGTTATATTATCTCAGAGGGAAAGGATAGATCTGTTTTTCATCATAAATAAAACACATCCCATCCATCCTATCAAGTTAACACTCTATTAAATAGCCTCAACACATCTATTTCTCTTGCTACAGATATGTAGTAGGGTACACCCATCCATGTGGCAATAACTTATACCACTATTGAACAGGTTCTACACATCACCATATCCAGCAAAAGTCCAGGCTGGCTAGTGGGATCACCATATATTGTGAAAAGAATGCATGTGCTCCCAAAAACAGTGCTCTAAAGAAAGAAACCAGAAACCAAGAATGCCCTACATCTTTCGCTCAAAAGCAGAGCTTAGTCAGGGGCTAAGTGAAGTTAAAGAGTGAGCAACAGAAAATGTGATGTAGTCTCTTGGTCACATGTTGAGGAAATGGCATCAATTGTTTGTTTTCACTTCTATTTATAGATTGGCCAAAATGGCTGCCGCGTGCATGACGCGATGACTTACGTTCTCGACACCATTTTGATCCACGTTTCTTATCATACATACTCAGTGTGGATCTAAGATTGCCATCTTAAGGACAAAGAAGATACCGCCCAGAGCAGCATATCTATTGGATAATTTCAAAGAATTCATCTACAACACACAGTGCAGAATCCATTGTCAGCACCATTTTGAGGACAAAAGTTGTACTACTACCATATACATGTTGTAAGACATGCCTAGCCACTGGTCTGCCTTTTTTTAAAACAATGTAATTTATATGTTCCAAAATCCTTTGTCTAAAAGGAAGAATCGTTTAGCCTACATATAAACTTGCATATATAACTCCCTCTGTACTACAATTGTAAACGCTCCTATTTCTGTCACTTCACCATTCTTTGGATTAACAAATTCCTTGACCATTGGGACATAAGTACATGCTTTATAATGGCCACATTTAAAACTGGCATTGGATTTGCCTGGCAGCCATGCACGTCTACTAGGTGTCCTTTGGATTTTGTCCAAGTTGCTGTGTATCAGCAGGTCTCTAAGATTTCTTACCTCTCCTGTAGGTAATCATGGGGTCCTTGGGGAGAATCTGGGACAAGTATTTGTCTTCATGTAATATATTCCAATATTTTTTAATGATATTTTAAATTTGACCTAATTGACTGGAGTAGGTGCCTATATTTCGCACACCTGCTTTATCATATTTTTTGTGCTTTTTTGTACTAAGTAGGGATTCCCTTGATATTGAATTCACTTTCTCATATGATTTCTTCAAATCCTCTAGATGATAACCTCATCTCCTAAACCTCCCCACCAATTTAAGGCTCTCAGCCTGGAAAGCAGCCTCCGTAGAACAGTTCCTCTTGGCTCATCCCGTGGGGATGCCTTTTTTCAAAGACATTGGATGTTGGCTAGTCCAATATAATAGACTGTTGGTGGAAGTAGGTTTATGATAGTTGGTTGTTTCAATGCCACCCTGATCTCCTCTAGTAATATTGAGGTCTACAAAATTTATACTTACATATTGAATTTCACTGGTGAAAAACATACCAATCTCATTATCATTCAAACAGGCTACAAATTCATTAAATATCTCCATGGGGCTCTTCCATAAAATAAAAACATCATCAATGAAGCATACCCATAGCAAGATATGTGAAGTATAACTTTCTAATTCTTCCATAAATACCAAAGTACGCTCCCACCATCCCAAGAATAAGTTTGCATAGGTCAGTGCACATGATGACCCATCGCAGTTCTCTTGCACTGCCTATAAATCTTTCCATCAAATAGAAAAAAAATGATGTTCTAATATAAGTCTGAGAAATGAAGAAGGAATTCAGTATGTTTTTGAAAGATGTTACCTCTTGCTTCTAAAAAGAATTTGCACGAATTAAGCCCCAACTTATGCCCTATATTACCATAAAGTGCTTCTACATCTAGGCTAGCCAGCCATACATCATTCTCGATTGTGATGTCCATAAGGCTATTCACAAAATCTCTCATATCCTCAATATATGAGGAGAGCCTATAGACATATGGATGAAGGATATAGTCTATGTTATTGCTGACCCCTTTAGGCAAATTATGATTGGCCGATATTATTGCGTGTCCTCAAAATTTTTGCTGGTGTTTATGAACCTTTGGTAATGCATAAAAGGTGGCAATTGTTGGATGATCATTAACAATAAAAGCGCATTGTTCCATAGAAAGTATCCCATCTTCAATACCTTTTTTTGCAAGTGTTCCCAAATCTTGCAAGTATTCCTGTGTGGGATGTTTTCTAAGTACTTCATAGTTATTCTCATTACAGAGAATATCATAACACATTTTCAAATAATACTCTTAGTCCATAAGAACATGTTACCTCCCTTCTCTGCTGCCTTTATTATAACCTCATTGTTCTTGCGCAATTCCTCCAAAGCCATCCACTCAGCATATGTCATATTAAATTGCTTTCCTCTTTTGTGTCTTTTCTCCCATAAAATTATGAGGTCTCTCTACTAGCTTAACAAAGAGTTGGATACTACCCTGAGGGAATGGTGGAGTATAATCACTCCTAGGTTTAAATGTTAAAAAAGGTCCCTGCACCTCAGGGTTTTCACCTCTTCTCTCAGCTTGTAGGGATTCCAATAGTCTCAGAGTCTCAATATCTCTAGATGTAGTTAACTCTAAATTTTGAGTGGGCTTATCTCTATATATTCCTTCTTCAATGCCAGTTTTCTGGTTTAAAGATTGCTACATATAATCCAAAAGATAAGGTGGCTGTCACAGGGCTTAAAAGATGAACACAGTGAAAAGGTTAAATTCAACATTTCACAGCTGTTCAGAACATTGAAAGAAACCTTAGCACTCAGTATTATTCACCTTTCAGACCCCATGAGTGATGTTTTTTTGGATTTTATATATACTGGATATATATATATATACATATAACATACCAAATGAACAAAAGCACTTACATGACAGCATCAATGTCGCACACCTCATGAGAGTTCTGGATCATGTATCCTTTAATAACTTTCCCTGGCAAAGGTTTCTTGGTGTAGGCATAGCAGCAGTCAACCACTAGAGATAAGAGAGAGGTAGATAGAAATCCATGATTGCTTTTGCTGACTGCTGTTTACTAATACTTAGTCATTTTCATATTTTATGTTGAGATAATTCTGAAGCCCCACACAGCTCTGCTAACTACAATCTAAACAGTTCTGCTATAATTTGATCATTATTGGGTAAATGTTCCACTTGCCACTTTTACTGATTGCAGTGGTGTACATAATGTGTTCCTCTTTAACTTTATAATGAATCCATCCTACATTTTAGATTTATTCTATTTTCCTTAAAGTGGATGGATACACTCAGATAAACTCTCCTTAACTGTAATCATCCCTATTATTGATTGTGAAACAAACAATAGACAGATGAAGAAAATATACCTTTGTTTTTTTTTGAAGCTTAGACCCACCTGTGTCAGTAATGTGAACAGTGCCTTGGTAATAGTCAACATGAACTTGATTTTCTAAAGAAAAATAGACTGTTCACTTTGTAAGCTTAGTGAATGCGGTAAAAATTCCCTTTGCAAAGAATACCTATTCACATGCAAGAAAATTAAAAAAAATTGTTACTTTTGCTTGCACAGGATTAGATGATGGAAGTGAGCAGAGTTGATTTGCAAAGCTAAGGGAAAATTTCCTATGCAAAGTAAAAATTCCCTTGAAAAAAAAACAGACTTCTTGACTTTAGTAAATCAACCCCATGGTCTCTGCTGAGAGGGCTTGGGTGAATAATTCTGATCTTTTTTGGCTGATGCCAAATGAATAACACCTCGGCGCCAGCACCAGACTGGTTCACAGCTGGAAATGTTACCAAGAACAAAGACTTTTTTTTACATCTTTTACCTGTCTTAATAAGAGTAATTATTGCAGCAAAGAACATTCCTTGGTCAACTGCTCTAAATTTGCATAACAGTTTTAGTCACTCATCCTGATTACAGATCAGTAATTTATTCATTCTTACAAGGTAACAAGACATGTTTAAGTGCATTCTGTGAATAAGATCTCACCTGCAGCGTGGGTCAGGGACTGGAGTCCTAGCAACACAATACACAAAACACACGAAAAAGAGCTGACACGAGACATAATGCAGACGATTTTCTTTTTTGGTTTGTGTAAACTACAGATACTGTATTAGTATATATATAATAGCACACATACCCCTCCCACAGACTGGGGACTTCCCCCATTGCTTTCCACATTGTGGCCACAGTCATAGTAAATAAACTTCATTAGATTGATAGCATTGCATGAACAATGTCTTTGAAACAACTACTTTCCAAACATCCAGTTCTGTGGTCATATGTTGGAGCAAAATAAACGCTTTAGTGACATGATGGAAAGAGAAACAGTTGGGTGTTATGACACGTTAGTCTAGTTCTGACAATAAGATGGACTATCTTAATTTGTGCACGTAATTGAACTTTTTGAATTAAGACTTATTAAACTCAAAACTGAAATTTCAATTGATGTTAGATGCTGGAGAATGAAATCAAATTGTTAACAGTTTAGGTAGTGAGGCTTCTGACACTACCATTACAAGTGCCTACATGCAAATTGGCATTGTTAGAGTACCCTGCATCCAGAAATGGTGGAGGTGAGAGACATGGATGGCGTATTTAGATGAGTAAAACTTTACAATATACAAAAAAAACACCCCTGGGGTGGTAGGGTGGGGGGGCTGCAATTTTTGTCTTGAGGTGGGCTTCAAACATTTCATAATTCTTACTCTTTTGTGATTATGTCCTCCCCTGTGCACATATTTGCTTGGAAGGCAAAAGTTCTCTCAGTCACAATTACAGCGATGATAGTCCCATCTTGAATACAAGGCCTAGCTAGACATTTTGATAACATACATATGACCCTCTCTGTGCCTGTATACATTCCCACGCATGCACAGTTGTGTAGCACTCTTGGTAACCTGTTATCATAGGAGCTGATGCTACTACTGGGAAGGGTTCTGTGCCATCAGTCCAACAAGGAAAGATCTTTATTCAGTATCTTAGAGATGCTGAGAATAATAGAGTAGTGCACAGGTGCAACAGAAACTCTGGATTTTTATTTACCAATATTGGCTGACTACCTTTTAATTTCCACAAAATAGAGGTTTGTTTTAGGCTGGAGCTGAGCAAACATTTAGGAAATTTTAATTTTCTAGGATAAAGTTTCTTTTTAAGTGGGTCTGCCTACTATATGCACAACCAATCCCAGTGGTACAAGACAAAATGGCTGGTAAAAGCAGTGAGCGGTACAACACATAAACAGGAAATTACATTTTTGTGATTCTTCTGTACTGAAATTTCATACAGAATAGTATTTGTCAGTTCACTAACTTATTCCCATCCGTATCCATTCAGATGGCCCCATGCAAGGTTTCAGAAAGTGTTTGAAAGGAAACAGCTTTTGCAATGCACCGTTTTCACAGCACTCATGGTTTTCTGTAAATATTTTGTCATGGGTTTAGGCAGCCCATAGATGATTGGATTTTCTTTCCTTCCACCATGGGGTATTTGCAGGGGTATTTGAAGTCACAGCTGTTTAGAGAATCCTATTGCTATATTGTAATCCCCTGTAGGCCTGTCACTATCAAAGTACTTCCCAATTTTTGTTGTGTTTCAGTACAGTTCACTACTTACACCACTATTAAATCTTTCAATTTTATTTTTTTAGCATGTTGTTATAATCCACGTTTTATTTTATTTAGCACACAGACAATTCCCTCTTTTTGGACCTGCCCACTATGATCACTGCTGAAAATAATATTGATGTATAGAGGAGCAAGCAAGGTGGGGGGGGGGGGGTGTTAAAGGATATTCCACCCTGGGTGTCAATTCAATGCATGGTACACTACATAATGTATATTCTATCTTCATGGCAGTAACTTGCCATGCAACCTGTCACCTTGATTAGAACTGCAGAAGAAAATGCAAAGCCTTATAGAAAGTTTTTTGTAATCGTTTCTTTGATGTGGTTGCTTGTTAACCTTATGTGGTCTCTGGGTCACTGTACACTGCCCACAGAGCTTGGTGTGCACAAAGAAGATTCTATCACTTTACTATATGGTATGTATGGAATATCGCTCTTCCATAATACCATAATATCTAGGGGCTAGTGAATCTGCTTGGGTTCAGTTTGCAAACAGTTTTGTGAATTCTGCTCAAAGTCCACAAAGTTTCTGGTCAACTGTATTGAAGTCTATTGGGGGAATCTTGTTATTGAATTCTGGCCATTTGCAGGGCTAATTAAAAGCTATTGTCAAGCAAAAGGCACGGGAGGCTGGGTGCAGTCATAGAGGACATGTTGCAATGCAAAAAAAAGTGTCTTTCCCTATTAAGAATAGTCAGCTCTTCATGAAAGCCCCAACACTGGGGGCACTGATAACATGGCTGCTGTGAGCCCTCTCTTTAAAACAAAGTGGGTTGGATTATCCAATACTTCAAATGTGTTGGTTCTTGTGACCAGGGGAAAAGGTTATGCACTGCATTATAGACTATTTCTCATTTTTGATGGCAAACCTGTGACATTTTTGGACAAAACTTGACAATTAGTGAATCCAGGAGATTCACTGTAAATCTATATTAGTGTAGCGCTACCCTTGTAGGAGCCACTGGATGATGCTTGTCCTCTGGTGATGCCCTGACCTTGCAAACTTGTCAACCCTTCTGACACTCTAGGTTCAGACATGGTTAGACAAACAATGTTCACCAAACTGGTTACCAATAATACCCAGCACAGAGTAAAAAGGGCAATGGACACAATATTTCAGTAACCACAGTTGTACTGAATACCTCAAAACGGGGTTACAAACTATTTACAGCAATATACACAATTTGACGGACTAAGCAATGATAACACAAGGTAAAAAGCAATGCTTACATAATGTCAGCAGACTGTAATTAAACCTTGTGCATCAATGTTACCTATTGAGAGTGCAGCCTTGATTGTGGATGAGAGGCTTAGGAAAACCACCATCTCTCTTGAGAACACTGGTGCAATACAATGGGACCAAGTGAATGCCTTTTGATAGATATGTATATAAGGAAGGGGGGCCTCTTTATGTAAGTGAGGAGTTGTTGTGGATATGAAATAGAGTCAATCCAAAGTTTGGGGGTAGTATCTTCTGCTAGCAAGCTGGGGCCCTTTAAAGGTGAAAAGTGATGAAGAATGATGGAGTTGGGTCTGCAGACAGAACTAGTGAGGTAGCAAATTAAGAATTCCTCAGTTGACTTGAGTATACAGGTGTCTACCTGATGATGCTGAGATGCCTGTGAGGATCACTGGATAGTGGAGAGCAGCTGTGAACACTCAGAGTGGTGATCTGTAGTGCAGCTGCACAGGTGAATGGGCTGTGTGTTGCTGTCTCAGGCTGGACCGCTGAGTACTGATGCAGCTAGACACAGAACGGCGCCCTTCGACTGTTATCTCTGATATCCCCAGGCCAAGAGAACAAGCCCACCAGAAGCATTAAAATGTATAGGCTGTTACATAATCCTTTGTTGGATAATTTTTCTGGAATTTGTAGTTCCAAAGAGGCTCTAAAATACAGTGAGGGTTGACTGCAGGACTACAGGTCTCATGATCCTCTGCTCTGGTACAGGAAGAACAGCACCCCTCCTCTATAGGTAGGAAGTGATGCAATGCATTAGGAGGGAACTAGCTAGTCTATAGTTCAGTTTGACAATGTCTCCTTGTTTCTATTTTGCAGTAGCCAGCACCTGGCTACATTAGTAGTGAACCTGAACCTCATCCCTATACATCATTCTTTATACCCTTTTTATAACTTGCCTAAGTCAGGCATACTAATGGCTTTTTCCTGTATTTTAAATGTCACATTGTTGACTTGACAAGCTCTACATATAGTAGATACCACCAAGAAGACAGTAGAATCTAATTTACTTTAATTTAGGTTTCAGGCATACAGTACACAGAATGCTTGACTGAGTTTTTTGGAGGTCAAAAACCATTCAGTGTTCTAACCTGTGAATCCCTGGTTGCCTGAAATTAGACATAACTGAACTAGTAATAGTTTGCTTGTGGCACCTGGTGACATCTACAGTGTTATAAAACAGGGATGTATAGAGGAACACATTGAATTGATAACTATTGTAATATTAAGAGGCTATAGCTGCACATTTTGTGCATATTCTATGTAACTTACTAATGATACTTAACAAGGTATATATTATAAGGTCAGTTTAATGTTAGATACAACTTCAGGTTCTTGATGTTGAAGGATTCTTCCTCCAGGAGTCATTTGTTAGGCAATGATGGAAGAATGTGGATGATATCTCTGGAGTGTTTACTTTAAAAATCATGCCTGCAGGGCTATGGATAAGGGGGTACCACCAGTCCTCCTGTACAGGGCCCAGGCCAGCAGGGAGGCCCAGGCAGCTGGGTGAATCGGATTTGGGCAGGGAAGGTAATCAGCATGTTAGGGGGGCGGGGGCAATTACTGGAACCGATCCCTTGTATGGCTCTCTGTGCAGCAACTGAAAGCTGGCTTCTCCTCTCCATCTTGCCATCTTTCAGCTGCTGCAGAGAGGGCCATACAGGGGATCAGTTCCAGTAATGGCCCTCCAACACACCCATCACCCTTCCTGTGCACCATACATTTCCCCCTGCTGCCCAGACCCTCCTGTGTACCCCCTCAATGCTGCTGGCTTCCCTCCACTCCTTCCCACTGGCAGCTGCAAGCACACAGTTCATGATGGAGACTGGGGGAAGGGTCTGGTAAATATGTCACATTTACTGCCCCCTTTCTTTACTGAATGAACACAATGAATGATTGGTACCAGACACTCACTGTGTTCATTTATAACATTCACTATATCTGGTTGCCCACAGTACACAGAAGATGGAAATGCAATTATTTTAGTAAATATAAACTGCTAAATACCTTTTCTCATCAGCAGTTAGAGCAGTCCTGTGACTTCTATCAGTGTCCAGCAGAGCACTGGTTAAAGCTTGTAGGAGGAGTTTTCATTCTCCCCTGATTGTCCTATGAGGCTGCAGGACCCCTGACCCTCTGTCAGCACAGTGCTGATTGGCCCTGTGCTGATCACAAGGCAAAAAAAAAAACTCTCGCAAACTGAGCATGTGCAGCTTGCCCCGAGGCTGTTCTATTAGCAGATGGACTGGGGACAGTAAAAGAAGGACAGAATCAGAGAAGACAGGATCAAACATCCTTTTTACAGCATGCAGAGGATTAACTCCTTAGGTTCCACTAAGTATAACAAGCATGCTTCACTGCATATACAGACTGATTTTACTGTTGTGGGTTTAGTAACACTTTAAGCATTGTAAACTGTGGGGGTTCTTTTGGGGGGGGGGGGCTGTAAATTTGGGTGTCTGGGGCCTCATGGCTTCTAATAGCAGCCCTGCATGCCAGTATTTGTGGGTCCTATAATGTCTTTTCTGGAGTGGTCCCTTTAAGCTATGCTTTATGTTTCATATTCATAAGTTTGAAACAATTCTACAAAGTAACCTTGCTAGAAGGCGCACTCTTCATTCATTGAATGCCCATACCATTAGCAAACACTTCAGTTGGATATGTTATTATTATAACATGTAAAGCTGTCAAACACGTTTTCTAGAAAGTCCCTTCTGCAGAGACCAGAATAATTATCTACATCACACACTAACACTCTTGCCTTTTTTTTTTTTTTTTGCTGAGTATGTAGACACTAAATTACACAAAGCTGTCCATCATCCAAATGAAAAATGTTTGTCATTCTGTTTTTCTCCACTGTGTAGGAGGTTACAAGCCCTGTCCAATTCAAATGCATTGTCACAATTCTGATATATGCACCATATTTTCCATATGGCAGTCTAAACAATCATATTTTAATGATCTGCATTCATTTGTTTATGGCTGATGAAAAATATTCCAGTGGAAGCTAACATAGAACAGGAAGAAAACATATGCCCTCTGGAAAACAAAACTATAAACAATAGATTGATATTGGGGTACAATCTGACTGTTGAGCAATTATTTTATAGTATATCTTTGTTACATTAATATGTATGCTTGTACCACCCATATGTGCATGTTATTAAGAAGGAAACTCCTAGAATAATGGCCAGAAATCATTCAAATTGTCCTTATCTTTATGGAATAGATGTCTCTTGGTGACCACTGAAGTGCCATCTGTCTGTAGTCTGTAGTCTGTAGTGCAAAGAACTGTCACGTGATTCAACACAATGGAGTGACACACAAGCACTGCATCTCCCCTAGAGAAGAAAATGATTGCACAGGGATTTTCCAGCATATTGAAAAATAGCTGTGTGGGGTAACAAGCATGTCTGACAATGGAAGGACAGTAGAAGGTCACTGCACTATCTACAGAAAAATGGCAATAAGAATAGACAGGAGTTCTAACCCTTCCTTATTGCACGATTGACCTGCCTTCAGGGAACTTCATATTGGACAGTTCAGGGACAGGATTGGCTTGATTATGGCCAGATAAAAAAGACAGGTCATATAGTATCTTGGAGAAGGATGGGGATGTCTTCTACACATACTTATAAAAATTGTCATTTGTTTGGGTGATATTTGGTGACAGCCTGGATTAACCAGTTCCTGCCCGGGCTATAGACAAATGACTGCTGGGCGGGACATTTACAGTTCCAGGTGGATGTTATATGACGTGCACCCCATGGGCTGTGCTGCGGTGCTATCTGCCACCCATCCTGTTCACCAGACACAGTGGATGACCAATCAGTGTACCAATTGCTGTCAGCACCATGTGATCATTGTGACTAATCACAGCAGATCTCATGACAATTGTACACAATGGATAGCTTTCGTTCATGCCATCCATTATGTACTATTGCGTTGATCCTTGTGATTGGTCACAGTGATCATGTGGTACAGACAGGGCAAATCAAAGCCAAACTCTACCATGTGATTAGCTTTGGCCAATCACAGCTAACCACAATAGTAAACACTGAATAAATCAATTTCATTCAAAATGGTTGCTTATAACAGTGAAACTGGTATAAGCAATAATAATGTGCAAAAAAAACACTGGTCACAGTGTATTTAAAAAAAAAGGAAAGAAAAAGAAAAAACAAATGTAATAAAATAGAATTTTTTTTTTTACATACTGTCACCAGTCAGTGTCCCTAAAAAAATTTAAATTTTCCAAAAATTTGTGACAGAAACTTACAACTTCTAAAAGTCTCCATACCTCTTACTAAATACTTTGGACGATCTACTTTCCAAAAGGGGTCATTTGTGGGATGTTTGTACTGTCCTGGCATCTTCGGGTCTCAAGAAATACCATAGTTTGTGGACTCAATAACTTTCCTACAGACTAAATAATAAACACTGATTTGGATTCTTTTCACCAAAGAAATGCAGCAGAAAACAGTTTGACCTAAATTTTGAAGAAAGATCATTTGTGTGCAAAATTTTATAACAGATATTTTCTGGCTTTTTTGTTTATTTAGCATTCCCCCCCCCCCCCAAAAAAAAAAAAAAAATAAATAAATACCCAGTGGTGTTTATATACCACCAAAAGAAAGCTTTATTTGTGTGAAAAAAACTAAAATTTCATAAGGGTAGGGTGTTGTATGACTGAGCAATGGTCATTCAAAGTGCAACAGTGCTGAAAGCTGAAAATTGGCCTGGGCAGGAAGGGGTAGAAAGTGCCCTGTATGGAAGGGGTAGAAAGTTCAAGCATTTTTTTTATTTTTAGCTTGAACATGATGTAAATGATTCTGGCATATGGGCAGCAGTGTTAATAGTTTTTCCTTGTCAGTTTATTATGAGTCCACCCCTGGTCCACCTACTACTGTGTGACTGTTTTATTCTGTGTGGGTAGCCCCAGAGTTAGGCTGAGGAAAAGGTGAGATACCCTGAAACGCATCCTAATGCACATATCCAAGGGTGACACCAAAGGAGGGTGCATCCTGGTCTTGTGGCCCCATATCAGCCGTCCTCAACTTGCAGTGGTTCTGGTGCACTGCTGTCACTGGGTCATCTATGCTTTGGACCAAGGCTCTACTCTCTCCTGGCTCTCCTCCTATCTATCCCAGCGCTTCTTCAGTGTTACCTATAACGCTGCCACCTCCCCTTCTCTCCCCCTCTCTGTTGGGGTCTCCCAAGGCTCTGTCCTCAGGCCCCTTCTCTTCTCCATCTACACCTCCTCCCTTGGCCAACTGATACACTCCCACGGCTTCAACTATCAGCTCTACAGCCGATGATACGCAAATCTACCTCTCTACCCCTCACCTCACCCCTTCAGTCTCTGCCCGAATCACCTGCCTACTGAACGACATATCAGACTGGATGTCACTCTACTTCCTCAAATTAAACCTTTCCAAAACCAAGCTCCTAGTTTTCCCCCCAGCCCGTGCCCCCCCCCAACCTCTCCATCATGACCTACAACTATCAGTCCCACCCCGCAAGCCAAAGTCCTAGGTGTCACTCTAGACTCAAACCTGTCCTTCCAACCTCATGTCCACCTTACCAACTGCTCCGTATCTGCGACCCCCCTCTGTCGTTCCCTCCACTGGCTTCCGATTGCCCAACACATAAAATTCAAACTACTAACACTGACGTACACAGCTATTTATAATGCTGCCCCAAACTACCTCACCGACCTGATATCCAAATACCACCCAACACGTACTCTTCGCTCCTCACAAGACCTCCTACTCTCCAGTTCCCTGGTCTCCTTCTCCCATGCCCGACTCCAGGACTTCTCCAGGTCTTCCCCCATCCTCTGGAACTCACTACCCCAATCCATCAGACTGTCATCTACCCTCCTAACCTTTAGGCGCACCTTGAAAACCCATCTCTTCAGGGAAGCCTACCCCGCCCTCACCTAACAGCCGATCTCCTCCACTCCTCCTACCACTCCATCCCCCACAGCCATTTCCTCCTGTACCCCTCCCTCCTAGATTGTAAGCTCCAAGGAGCAGGGTCCTCGAACCCCTCGTGTATTGTATTGTTACTGTGTTGTCTCATGTACTGTTCCCCACTATAATGTACAGCGCTGAGCAAACTTTTTGGCGCTATATACTGTATAATAATAATAATAATGGATGTCCTTATCAGAAATTGCTGGCTTCCTCACTGTGCCATGACACAGCAGTATTTCACCATCATATCTGTCATTTTAACCTCAGAGAGTGCATTTCTTATGTTTTTTAATACATTTTCTGGATTTGGTTTACTACACTATGCACATTTTGCTCTGTTTTTTCTCTCCAATTTTTTCATTAGATGGAGCTTCCTCACCACCTTACCCAGCAGTTCTCCACGCTTAGTTAGATCAGTCTTTTCCTAATTATTCTTGGGCTACCCATCATACACTTGTGTGTTTTCAGGTTGTCTACATTTATGATCTTATTGAATACCTGTTATGTTCACTATGTTGCATTTTATAGGCATGGCTGGGCAGCTTTCACAGATGGTCAGTGTGATGAGCGCTGTTGATTCCGTGAAGGTTATCACAGGATCTCACTGTTTTAGATTACATTTTTAGTGTTGACTATCATATTTAGCTGATGGATGGAAGCCAAAATTTGGCTACAGAAGAGAAAATGTTTCAGCTTTGATAAAAAGAAATACTTTTCTTCACAGGATGTTCTTTTGGCACCTACACAACCTTAGGCTAAAAACAATATTGGACTAAAATCGTTGCAAAGTGATGTCCCATATAACACTAAAAGGGTTTTAAAGTCTACACTATTTTATTTTGGTTTTAGAAAGAGAATCTTCCAACAAGGACACGTGTCCCTTATTTTGGAGAATTTTTCTCTCACTTCCTGTCTACAGGACAGTGAGTAATGAGACACCTCATTAATGGCAGACAAATGGCAATAAAAAAATGGAATTGGGTTCTAACCCTTCCCTATGCTCTCCCAGCAGCTTTTTGCTGCCGTCATCAGACTTCCTGTTAGAGGGTGGCTACATTCATTCTCCATGGTCCCACTGTATGTAGGAATGTAGCCACCCTCTCTTTCTTGCTCCCAAGGTGGATGAAGGACTATCAACTATGGGATTTGCAGTGTCCATAGAGCAGTGCACGTGACCCCAACTAACAATGCAATGCTAGTTTCAAACAAATGGAAGTGAGTAAGAAAAAGTAGAGTTCATGAGGCCATGGAGGACATTACAAGGAGGCAGAAAAACACAGTAAAGAACTCTTTCATTAAAAATAGACAGGGCTATTAAGTAGTAGATGTGTATGGATTAATTTGGAAAAATAAGTATATCATTAGATTAGTGTCCCTTTATCACCACCCCAAAACTGCTCTCCACAATACTCACCTATTAAAACTCATAGATATCCCTATCATGAAGCTACTATTATATATAGTGATAACCTGTGTGATAATCTTTGTGAATTGACTTCTACATACACGTACAAAATCAATAAAATAACATGTCTGCAGTAAATCCTGCTAAACTGTGTAAAAAAACAAAAACATATGAATGACAATATAACATTTGTGTTGGTGTTGTGAGGCAGACCTGTAGCAGAAAGGGCAGTTAAATGCATTCTTTGCAGCAATGTACTGGCATAGGAGCAATGCCAATTTATTACTGTTTCTTATTTCTCACAATAATTAAAGCGCTGATGTAATCCAGTAATTGTCACACTTTGGAATTCACAAGGTAACACTGATGCTCATTTTTTAAATATCAGGCTGTTTGACCTTACATTATACAGTATATTTACTTTCAACTGTTTTGCTATTTAGTTCTGTTATCACTGTGTGCTGTACAAGGAGTATATCACTTTGAAGATAATATTTAGTGCACTGATGCAATGAAGTATCTGTTATGACGACACTTTGGAATTCACAAAGAACCACATTATTAAAGTTCACTTTATAAAAATTAGGTTTTCTGACCTTATGTTATGTTGTTTTTTATTTCAGCTGTTTGTTATCTCATTTACTCGTATTAACACTGTAAACACGACAAGGAGTGGATCAGAATGACGTTAATAATTAATGCACTGATGTAATCTAATTTCCATGATGATGACATCTACAATTAACCTTGTTGATGTTAACTGCACAAATATCAAGTTATTCAGTCCTTGCTTCTATTAATATGATGATGAAATTAAGTGTTGCCTGTTACTACGTGACCTTTGTATTCAGATTTGTTTTACATATTATATTTTTATTTAAAGTAGGCAAACCTTTTTTGTTTTCATTTTGGATAGAGCAAGGGAGGAATATAACCCCTGTTGTCAGGAATGGATTCACCACTGGTGGTGGGACTCACCTGCCGTGTAGGCTGCAGTACCAGGGCTGGCCAGCGGGTGCTCTCAGCAACCAGAGGCTCACTCCTGCAATCAGCCATCACCTGAGGCTGATTGCAGGAGGTGTATTTAAGGAATGGCCAGACCTGCAGTCAGTGCCTTGGTGTATTGTTTCCCATGAGCCCCTGTACTTAGTATCTTGTGTTCCTGCCTATCTGTCTAGTTGCTGACCCTGCTTTGATCCTGACATCTGCTGACCGTCTCCTGTTTAACCCCTGGCTTGCCTGACCATCCTTCTGCCTGATCCTCTGTACCGTGCTGCCCGTGAGTTACTGAACCCGGCTTGTGACCCTGACTATTCTCTGCCTGCTCCTCCGGTACCTCGCTGCCAGCACTTTGCTGACCTGGCCTGCCTGACTACGCCTGATGCTACCCAGACAATCCATCCATCCCGCACGGATCTGTCCCTGTTACCAGGTCTGCCAGCCTCTTCACGTCAGGCTCCTTTCCCCGCACACCTCTGATGACACTCTTTACCATTGCTGGATGTACTCAGGGGTCGCGACCTGGTCTCAGTCTGCTCCAAGTCCATCCCCACAATCAGGGGCCCTGGTGAATAAGCAGATTGAGACTTAGACCCCGCGCCCTGTACAGTACCTAATGGCCTGCCTGACCATTCCACCTCTCCAGCCCTGACTAAGCCTGTGTTCCCACACATTTCTGGTCATACCCGGATCCCTAACACCTGTAAAGTTTATTTTTGCCATATTTGTCCTGTTGAGGAGATTTACCTTCACTTCCTGTCCCAGAGCCAAACTGGAAGTGACAGGAAATCTCTGCAAATTAAGGGAATCTCTTGGGGACCCCCAGGTCACCAGAACTAGTGTCCCCATCAGAATCTTTCTCTCTATTACTTTTCTGGGGACAACTCAAAATATGTTGTTTTGTTTTACTTTCAATTATAATGGTAAACAGGACAAATAGGGAAGGTAAATCTCCCTAACAGGGACACAGGCAGCAATGAAAATTGACAAGGGCTCTAAATCCTTCTCCACTCTATCCAAAATTAAAAAAAAAGTTTTGCCTTTAGTTATCCTTTACAGTTGATATCCAGACATAAAGCTAAATACACAGATGACATACATTTATTATACCTCCAAAGCATCCTAGATTCCATAGGACCCTACTAGAATTTCCCAACCAAATCCCACCATCACTCAGATCCTGACTAGTGTCCCGAACCCAGTGTTGAAATACGTTTTAGCATTTGGCTCCACTAATTCACCTTCCTTGTGTTGTGACGGAATTCCTGTCACCCCAATTGGGTGACTTCATTAGAGAACCGCTTCCTCACCACTGGGACACAGGACCAAAGTATTATAGTGTGGCATTGCTCCCAAAACTAGATGAGACTAGCTTAGATGCCAAGCTTGAACTACTTTATTGAACAGAAATACAGTTTTTATACACTCCAGAAATAGGGGCAGTCCCCACAATAAAACAAATGTTACACATTGAGATGAACATCCCACACTGATTAGATAACGAAGTGAAGCTGACATCAGTCTAATCCTATCATGTAGGCACCTTCAGAATGACTTGCCAACAGACAAACAATGGGTGACTCTATCAACTCAATTAACAATGGGAATGCCCACCTAGGAGGGACACAGTGGGAGAAGATAGTAAACACATTAATAAACAGATTAGAATAAGAGTCCTCAGCATGAGGTTGTTTTGAGCTGATTATATCAACATCTTCTTCGAGACTCTGAGTTTAGCAAGGAAGGGGGTTGAAGCAGTCAATGTTAGTTTGGGCATCCTGCTAGTTTTCCTGAAGACGGCGCTCTGGTGAAACTATGTAGAAGCACTGAGACCGCCACTTCCAGGTCCCATATGTTGTGACATCTAGCCCACGGAATGCATCCTGGCCAACAAAGGTGGCGCAGTGACTATCATTCAATATAGGCTGTATACACTGCTGCCGGGAACATAGGCACCTTGTAAAGTGAGTGTTTTTTTTTACCTTTTTATGTGCAATACCTTAAATAAATACTACACTTAGATGCTTTTAATGGATGTTCCCTGCTTCATTACTGAGTACGCCATATTAAGCTAATCATTTGAAGAAGAATCCACTCCTTGACTTAAAGCACCCTATGGAGATCATACGCTGTTTGACTTACCTTTAAAAAGGGGTCAAAACCCTCTGGTGAGCATGCATTTTTTTTTGACACAAGTGGTGAAGAGTTGGGGAGATTGGGTTGATTCCACATCCATTGAAGAACTTACATCATTGTGTAGTGTTGGGTTATACACTCTGGTCGACTTTTACTTTTATGTTATTTCTAATTATTTAGGAATCTAGCGAGCACCTACTTTTATTTTAGCATATTGTATCTGTCACGTACCTGATAGGAGACTGAATTGACGAGGTCGGCCTCACTTGTGTCACTAATCCTGAGCCTGCTGAGGTTGGAACAGAGGGCGTCTAAGGACCAGGGGGACAAGAGCGCCAGGGTTTTGCTTGCGGCTCTTGTAGATGATGACCTTGGTAAGCAGGATATCCACTGATTCGGATACTGTAGAAATAGACCAGGCAGGTACAGTGAATTGTCAGATGCACAGCAGAGCCAGGTTTGCAGCCAGGACACAGGACTGGAGCGGAGTCGTAGGATAGCCAGGGTCATAACAGTCGGGCAGCGCGGTACAGGATCAGGAGGAAAATGCCAAAGTCAGGAACAGAGCCGAAGTCAGGAACCGGGGGGGCAGAAGACAACTCAGAGTCGGGTCAGGAACAAGCCGGGTCAGCACCAAAGGAATCGCACAGGAAACAAGCAGGACACGGGGGGAGCTGAAGACCAGCCAGCACTGAATCAGCACTGAGGTGCTCTTTAAATAGCCCGCCCAGCGCCGACAGGCACGCCTGGGTCCTAGTGCCTGCCCAGTGCTGTCATTGGTGACAGGCGCGCCTGGGTCCTAGTGCCCGCCTGCCTGTATGCCTTGCCGGGATCCTGCGCCTGCGCAGATTCATGCGTTGCGGTGATCTTCTTGTTCCCTGATAGTATCTCTAGTGTTTCACACGTAAAGGGGCAGCTGCATCATTTGCAATCTGCATGTATTTTGTTTTCACTTGTATATCTGTTTTTTTTGCATTAGACATGTGCCACTGTCTTGGTAACATACCTTTTATCACCACAATCATACATGTGGGGGCCCCTTTGGTCAGACACCAGTATTGGAGGAAACCACAGTATCTGGATTAAACCCAAGCAAATACTGATGAGTTTAAAACTCCATGCATATAGTGTCTCTAGTGATCTTCTTACCTAGACTAACAGATGCAACAAAAAGTGTTAACCACTTAGCCACAGTACCGTAAGGTGATAAAAAAAAATAAAATATATATATATATATTATCACAGCACTAGGCCCTGCCACTGTGTGAGAATAGGGAAAATCGACACAGGGTTCAAATTAATACAGAGTGCGGGGCGGAGAGTCTGTAGTGAGTAGAGAAGATGGGGAAGTTTTTCTCTTGGTTTTGTAATTCCAGATCAAAGTCTGGAGTTTGAATTCTTCAAAACATCTTATGTGGGTCAAAGCCTTCATTCCTATGTCCAGGTCTTGTTGGAGACCAGGCGTGAACACTCGTTATAAGCAGGGCCTATCCATAGCTCAGCTCCAGCCAGGAGTGAGGTATGCTTCGTCATGGGACAGTTATGTGTGTTTGGAGAGCGAAGAGGTGATCTATTGAGGAGACAGTACTCCATATTGGAGATATTCATTACCCACATGACTAAAACTTGGGACAGAATACTGAGTCTGGGAGACAGGGGCTGACTGACAAATCATGGGGTCCTCGGGCAATAGGGGATTATGGGGCCCCTGTGTCCTTGCCCAAACTAAAAAAAAAACTATGAAAAAGGTACCAGGGGCATCTCATGGGGCCCCCATACTGACCCCGGGCCCTTGGGCAGTGCCTGAGTTTCCAAATGGTCAGTCTGCCCCTGCTGGGAGACTGAGAAAGTTGACATGACTAGTCAAATTAAAGGGTCTGAGGGAATCTGTGAGTCTCAGTGGAGTGAGAGAGCCAGGGGTGCCAGGAGATCCAACATTAAGAGGCTGGAAAGTGGGCCTGTGCTGCAGGGAACAGCAAGTGCACATTTGCATTTACCAGGCTGACAGCTAGAATTACAGAGACTGCAGGGAGTAGCTTGTGAACCCTATTGCATTGAGGACTGAGGGTTTGCAACTCAAGACTGAGAACCAGGAGAGTTAGAGAAACCAACCCCGAACAAAAGGCCAAGGTTTGGGGCCTAAGCAGTGGCACTGCTAAGCAATTTCTATTACTTTTTTATGCTGTGTGCTGACACCCCTACATGGGCAACCTGATGTGAGGACTTTAATTTGACCTTTCTTATTAAAAGTGGGCTGGCCCCAAACTACAGTTTGGCTTGGACTCACTAAAATGCCAATACACACACACACACACACACATATATGTGTGTGTATATATATATATATATATATATATATATATATATACAGTCATGGCCGAAATTGTTGGCACCCTTGATATTTCTCCAGGAAATCATGTATTTCTCACGAAACGTATTGCATTAACACATGTTTTGCTATACACATGTTTATTCCCTTTGTGTGTATTGGGACAAAACAAAAAAAGGGAGGAAAGAAAGCAAATTCGACATAATGTCACACAAACCTCCAAAAATGGGCTGGACAAAAGTATTGGCACCCTTTCACAACTGCGGATAAATAAGAATGTTACAAGCATGTGATGCTCCTGTAAACTCACCTGGGGCAAGTAACAGGTGTGGGCAATATAGAAATCACACCTGAAAGCAGATAAAAAGGAGAGACGTTCACTTAACCTTTGCATTGTGTGTCTGTCTGTGCCACACTAAGCATGGACAACAGAAAGAGGAGACGAGAACTGTCTGAGGACCTGAGAACCAAAATTGTGGCAAAATATCAACAATCTCAAGGTTACAAGTCCATCTCCAGAGAACTAGATTTGCCTTTGTCCACAGTGCGCAACATTATCAAGAAGTTTGCAACCCATGGCACTGTAGCTAATCTCCCTGGTCGTGGACGGATGAGGAAAATTGATGAAAGATTGCAACGCAGAATAGTCCGGATGGTGGATAAGCAGCCCCAAACATGTTCCAAAGACATTCAAGCTGTCCTGCAGGCTCAGGGAGCATCAGTGTCAGCGCGAACTATCCGTCGACATTTAAATGAAATGAAACGCTATGGCAGGAGACCCAGGAGGACCCCACTGCTGACACAGAGACATAAAAAAGCAAGACTACAGTTTGCCAAAATGTACTTGAGTAAGCCAAAAGCCTTCTGGGAAAACGTCTTGTGGACAGATGAGACCAAGATAGAGCTTTTCGGTAAAGCACATCATTCTACTGTTTACCGAAAACGGAATGAGGCCTACAAAGAACAAAACACAGTACCTACGGTAAAATATGGTGGAGGTTCAATGATGTTTTGGGGTTGTTTTGCTGCCTCTGGCACTGGGTGCCTTGACTGTGTGCAAGGCATCATGAAATCTGAGGATTACCAAAGGATTTTGGGTCGCACTGTAGGGCCCAGTGTCAGAAAGCTGGGTTTGCGTCCAAGATCCTGGGTCTTCCAGCAGGACAATGACCCCAAACATACGTCAAAAAGCACTCAGAAATGGATGGCAAAGAAGCGCTGGAGAGTTCTGAAGTGGCCAGCAATGAGCCCAGATCTAAATCCCATTGAACACCTGTGGAGAGATCTTAAAATTGCTGTTGGGAAAAGGTGTCCTTCCAATAAGAGAGACCTGGAGCTGTTTGCAAAGGAAGAGTGGTCCAAAATTCCGGGTGAGAGGTGTCAGAAGCTTATTGATGGTTATAGGAAGCGACTGATTTCAGTTATGTTTTCCAAAGGGTGTGCAACCAAATATTAAGTTAAGGGTGCCAATACTTTTGTCCAGCCCATTTTTGGGGTTTTGTGTGACATTATGTCATATTTGCTTTTCTGCCTCTGTTTTATATTTGTTCCAATACATACAAAGGGAATAAACATGTGTATAGCAAAACATGTGTTAATGCAATACCTTTTTTGTGTGAAATACTTGATTTTCAGGAAAAATATCAAGGGTGCCAACAATTTCGGCCATGACTGTATATATAGTATTATCATTATACAGGGTTTTAATAGTGCCAACAGCTTGCACAGCACTTTACAAAATGAAGGTAGGCATTACAGATACAATACAGTTTGGTACAAGAGAAAACAGAGGGCCCTGCTCGTTAGAGCTTACAATCTAAGAGGAAGGGTTGAGTGATACAAAAGGTAATACCTATGGGGGATGAGCTGATGGAGGAAGTAAAAAGTAGTTTACTAGTTAGAAGCAGCATAGTCTTCTTTAAAGAGAAGGGTTTTCAGGAATCGTTTAAAATTGGATAGATTAGGAGATAGACAGAATTGGGTAGGGAGTTCCATAGGATGGGAGAAGCTCAGGAGAAGTCCCGGAGTGAGTAGTCTTTGATTAGTGCAGTTAGCGACTACTGTGAGATGGCAATGTCACTCATTTCCCACTATTTACTTCACAGACTGTTATATTATTCAAGAGGTAGGTATCTTTTATTTCTTAGATATGCCAGCTCACCAGATGAAGCCTGTATCACATAGTTCCCTGGTTCCCAAATTTGTTTGGGCTTGGGGCCTAAGTTGGAAGGAGAATGTGAGACATAGAATGTTCTTACAGCAAATTGTAACTTTAGGAAAACTCTGAATAAATAGTTGCAGACAAGTAGTAAACAAGCCATCCTCTCTGCACCAATCAGCAACATAAACCCCTAAAACCAGCAATATAATATCCTTGGCCTTGAAATGCTGCTGTTCCTGTGCCACCCAGAATTATGCTGCCTACATAGGTTTTCAGACTGGCAGGATACACAGTCACAAGGACCATAGCCCAAGGAGGCATGGGTGGTCATTTTCTAAAACTAGAGTATGCAAAATCTGGCACAACTCTGCATAGAAACCAATCAGTTTCTGGGTTTTATTGCCATAGCTTTACTGAAAAAGCTGAATTTATAAGCTGATTGGCTACTATGCACAGCTGCACCAGATTAGTAAATCTTCCCCATGGTATAGTGAAAGGCCTCATTCACAACTATATTTGCATCAGCAACTACTACGAAGTTGTGGTGGGGCCAACTGAGCACAGTACAGCAAGTAGCCAATAGGGGACTTACTGGGGCTTGCTGGGTTTGTTTAAAGCCGACTTTACCCAGGGAGAATGGTTGACCATACATCTGGAAACAGATTCAGTCTAAATTAAATCCAGTAGGGCAAATGACTGGAATCTTAACCTAAAGCTGGTGATGTGTTTAAAAAAGCCTGTCCCCAAATTTTTTGGTACATTAATCTTTTTAAGTCAAAGTTCCTAAAAGGTAAACTTCAATCAAGACGAAAAAATTATATGAAAATATTAAGACGTGTTTGTGTCCATTTCATACTTCTTGTTTACCTATAAGATCTAGAAGTTATTTTATTAGATTGTAAACTCTTGTACATCATTGTCTGCATGGTATGGCATGGTGTCTAAAGAGACACTGTCACCTTGCCTATGCAGGGCAAAGTGATAGAGTCTCTTCAGCTGGCACCACTGGCCCTTTTATACTCTCCTTGCCAATGCTTCCTCATCCTGTACAGATGACATATTCTCCTGCCCTTTGACAGTTATCAGGCCTAGGCATTGCCACATGACTCAGGCAATGGTGT
Source organism: Staurois parvus (assembly GCF_062004578.1). Classification (NCBI taxonomy): domain Eukaryota; kingdom Metazoa; phylum Chordata; class Amphibia; order Anura; family Ranidae; genus Staurois; species Staurois parvus. The sequence continues at coordinate 2,414,752 of NW_028317912.1, forward strand.
CATTGCTTTTCCTGGTCACTAGCACCGTTGATCTCAGTGCTGGCTGCACTGGAGAAGCATAAGAGGTTGCTGGGGACCAACTGTAAAGGCACCGTCATTTTGCCCTGTACGTGCATGAACGTTTATGATATCAGTAGGTCTGTGGAGTTATAGTAGGCTGAAAGTTAATGAGGATCATTGGCTTTTCAAACCCAAACAGAAACTGTAGATTCAAATGAGCATCTATTTTTGGATATTATATGTTGCCTTGATCTCTCCTTGTTTGAGAGTTCTTCAGTTTGACACATACACACTGCACATCAATGGCAAGTATTTTGTCTATTTTTGGACCACCTTTCAAGGTGCCTTTGGCAGATTTTAAAATAGGTTTTGGTTGTATCTAAAAGTCGTATCTATCAACCCAGACAACAAATATTTTGACAGGTAAGGCAATTTCTTCAGGTGTATTTGTAGCTACCTAATTTTCACCTTTCAGTAATATTTATAGCATACTTTCCACAAAATAAATATATAAATACATGTCTTTATGTCTGGGTTATAAATGTAAAGCCTGCCAGTATCAGGAAGCAGAAAATAAAATCTGTCAGTGTAAATAAAAACAGGAATGTATAATGGCTGGAAAAATTGTGAGCTACGCCACCCACGTGCTCACACTAGGTTTTAATAGTACAGGATATACAAGACACCAAGGGAATTCCCCTGCTATAAACACATCTGACGTGAAATTTGCAGGTGTCACAGGTCCTAGCTGGATATGCTGGGATTTTTAAAACAGACAATCAGAGATAAAGGTACTATTGAGGCCTGGTACTGGGGTCAGATTCCTGACTGCTGGCTGATTATTGTACTTATGAACATATTAGGGGAATCTACACAAAGTGAACTGCAATTTTGCTTATACCATCTACAATGTTGTTTTTGAATTCACAAAATAAAACATTACATTGATGTACATTGATTACTTTTCTGCATAAAAAGAACATTTTAAATCCTGTTTTAATAAATTACAGTTTTATCTCAGGAAAAGTAGACACTAGTACTTACTGTACCTCCCCCGGCAGTTTCCTTCTCCATACTCATCTGCTTCTAGTCCATTCACTGCTAGATCACCAGAGATTTCTGTTCAATATGCTGGTCAATTCAAATTTTCTCAGGTCTCTTCACATTCACTTCACCTCCATGTGCCAGCACTTAGGGCAGTAGAGAGGATACTCTGGCACTAAGCGTTGCATTGTGGGTATGCATGAGGAATAACACCTTTGTACCTGGGTATTCCCTGCTCTGTCTGGGGAAGGATTGAGCAAACCTCTCTGGATTCATTTTGTGAACTTGCTGGCAGGTGCAATTAGCTTGCCTGCTGCTAGATGGCCTGTTGCCTGTATGGTATGGTAAGGAAATGTTGTAATCATGCGTTAGATCCCCTTTTAGGGAAATTCCTCCTCTAGTGATGTAGTCGGGAGGGGGGAGGGGGGTTAATGCCCATATAAATGCCAGCTGTGGTTGGCCCCACAAAGTCCTGGGTATGGGAACAGAACACCCCAAAGATGTAATCCTGTACTGAGCGGATCCAAGAAGCTGAATTCCTAGGCATGGTGGTAACGATCAGGGGAGAAATAGGTGTAGCCACCCTGTCTCCGCTGACTTTCTCATGTAGGTCCTGAAGCTGGGTGAGCAAGGCCTGGGAGCCTGAACAGAGTCCTCTTATGTAAGTAATGGAAGGCTGGGAATGAGTCTGTCATCTGGTAGTGTGCCCTGCTGGGCAATGATATAGAAGGGACAATAGGAACATGCGGGTATACTAATGGAGGCATCTTGTTCCCCCTGACCCTCAGATGTGGGTCTTGTAACTCGGTCATGGAAGTTTTATGCTGTGGTCTTAGTATATGCAGGGAGGTGGTCCCAATTCTATGATGTTCCCAAGGAGGAATTGGAAGATGGCCTAACTAAAAGATGTGCACTTGTGGTCTGCACTGAAATAACTAATATAGAATGTTTAGCCTTGCTCATGGCACTCCACGCAAAAAATTCTAATAGTATTTCAAATGTGATATGTCACAGGCAGCTATTTAAAGATGTGCAGTTGCAGTAAAGTACCAAAAATGCATTTGTGTTTGGGCAATCCTTTATTCTGAATAATAAGGTCTCAGGCCAGAGATGTCATGAGTGGGCCTATGACCAGGAAACAAGGTATGAGGTTTTAACTTTTAAATGTCTGTGTCTTTGTCGTTGCCAAGAAAATCCTACTGCCCCTGTTGTCCATTATGACAGACTTACCTGTCATTTCTGCATGGGTTTTCATCTTCACCCGGCCTTCCTCCCAGGTTCACAGGCTCCGGCCGTTTGAATGGCTGAGTTGCGATGACGTCACTCCCACAATTGTGGAACAGTGTCCTGGATTGACGGCACATTCAGTGTGCCCTCAATTCAGAACACAGTGCAGTACAAGTTTAATTGTTCATTGAAAATGTTTAGATGTTCATTGAAACCTTAATAATTTATAGAAGATCTGTAAAGAAGAGTGGACCAAAATCCCTCCTGAGATGTGTGCAAACCTGGCAACCAACTACAAGAAATGTCTTACCTCTGGGCTTGCCAACAATGGCTTCTCCACCAAGTACTAAGTCATGTTTTGCTTGGGGATCAAATATTTATTTCACTCACTGAACTGCAACTCAATTTATAACATTTGTATAATGTGTTTTTTCTGGATTTTTGGTTTATATTATGTCTCTATCATTTAAAATACAGTTTATATTATGTCTCTATCATTTAAAGTACACCGTTTATATTATGTCGCTATCATTTAAAATTCACCTCTGATAAAAATGATAGACCCTTCATTTCTTTGTAAGTGAGCAAATTTACAAAATCCACTGGGGATCAAATATTTATTTTCCCCACTGTACACACACACTGTATTTATATTGAGATTAGTGATGGGCTGAACACCACCCTGTTCGGTTCGCGGTCAAACATTCAAACCTAACAAAAGTTTGACCACACAGGGGAAAATTCACTAAGCGTATTTTACCGCATCTGAGTACGCGCTAAGATACAGCACAACTACTAAAAACATTCTTTAATGTGTCAGCTGTCAGCGGGGTTTCCTGCAGACAGCTGAATGTAAAAAGAATTGCCAGCATTGCCTGGCAATTAAATTAAAAACAAAAATAGTGGGGTTCCCCCCATCCATACTAATCCCTTCAGGTCTGGTATGGATTTTAGGGGAACCCCCATGCCAACATTTAAAACAAAATGGAATGGGGTCCCCCCCAAAATCCATACCAGACCCTTATCCAAGAATGCAGCCCGGCAGGTCAGGAAAGGGGGGATATAAGTGACCCCCCCCCTTGAACCATACCAGACTACATGCCTTCAACATGGGTGGGTGCTTTGGGGCAGGGGGGCCCCCCAAAGCACCTTGTCAACATGTTAATGGGGACAAGGGCCCCCAGATCCCATCCCCCCCATGCGAATGAGTATAGGGTACATGGTACCACTACTCGTTCACAAAAAAAAGTGTAGTGTAAATAATCACAGTAGACAGTCTTTGACAAGTCCTTTATTAAAAACCAAAAATAATAAAAATGTCCCCCGGAGTAGATCCAATGTAAGTCACGATGCTTGCCGCCACTCTCTGAAAAAAGAAAAACAAAAAGCGCTCTGCTGTTGACGCTGGCTCCCGCCGTCTGACAGCTGCGCCGGGATGACAGTTCCTAAATACTGTGATGATGTCAGAAGGGGAGCGGGGGTCACCCGTCTCCTTGTGACGTCATCATATGCTGTGATTGGCCAAAGCATTGCGCCTGCACTGTCAGGATGCAGTACATTGTGGGGCGCGGCAGGCAAGTTGAACCTTTGTTCGACTCGGACATCTAGCCCAACACTAATCGAGAGATATATATATATATTCACCAGGGAAAAGCATGATATTGTGCTATTGTGCATCATATGTTTGTTGTCAATGACCTAGATTCTCTGTGGTGTCACCTGTTTGATGTTCTTCGAATTTAATGTCAGTTTCCTGCGTTTGTGGTATTGTGGTCATTTTCTTAAAGGGCATCCTACACTGAATAGTCATATAGTATAAAAATATTCAGTGTAGGTATCATCCTCAAATGTACCATACAATGTACAAAAGAGACTCTGGATGATTGGGTTCCTTCAAAAAATACTGTACTCTCTGATACATAAGGCTCAAAAAAAAAGATGTTCGCACTGCAAAAAATAACAGTGACAATAACTGTAAATAATAACAAGTAGCAGGTGCAATAATCACACTTCACAAACAAGATATTTTCAAACCTAACCTCACAGGGTACCTGAAATCAGGCTCAAAGGGACAAAGTCTGCAGATCCTTGACTCCTTGTCACAGTCTCTCCTTAGTCTGTCCCAGCGGCCAATGGTATAACTGTTTGAGGCCCAAAACAGTGCTGGGGAACTCTTAACCACTTCCCGTCTGGCCCATGTACATAAACGGCCAGACGGGAGCAGTGTCGAAGCGGGCGGCCATTTATAAACGGCTCCCATATTCACTGCCTGTGCATGCTCCATGGGAGCGCGTGGTACCGCGATCCGGTGCCTGCTGTGTCCTCCGGACACAGCAGAACACCGATCGCTGTACGGGATCTCTGTGTGAGGCCCCGATCATGTTATCTCTGATTGGCCAATCAGTGATCACATGAATAGTAGTAAGCAAGATGTCACTTCCTGACATCATTGCTTACTATGTGTGAAATCTGTGAATGATCACAGAGGTCACATGGTACAAGGCTATTCACAAGAGCCTTGTACCATGTGACAAGCTGTGACCAATCACAGCTCACACAGTATTTCTCAATGGCTGCAAGAATGCAGCCAGAGAGGAGAAATTATTGCTTTTACAGCCTTTATGGGTGTAAAAGCAATCAGTGTAAAAAAAAAGAAAAAAACAAATCTTCATCACCCCCCACAAGTAGTACAGTGTCACTATGGTAACACTGTACTGCTAGGGTGACAGTATGTAAAAAAACCCAAACATAAATAATAATATAAAAAAAATAAATAAAATACAAATTTAAAAACATTTTTTGAAAAATTATAATTTTTGGTTATTAACTAATTTTGAGGGTTTTTTTTTACTAAAAAGGTAGCTGAATACATTTGGGCCAAAATTTATGAAGAAAGATTATTTATTTGCAAAACTGTATAAGAAAAACACTTTTTTTTCCAAAATGTTTGGACTTTTTCATTTATATAGCAAAAAAATAAAAATCCCAGTGGTGAATAAATACCACCAAAATAAAGTGTTATCTGTTTAAAAAAAAAAAAATGCAGAGTTTTTTTAATTCTAATCTGTGGGAGTCTTTGGACCAGACTTTTGGAGGTATGTAATTAGTCCACAAAGATTATTATTCAACTTTAGTCAGAGCTTTACAGTTTGTTTTTATCTACAGGTGCCCCTTACCTGCATAGGCAGATTTTTTGGTAACATTTTCTTTAAAGTTGAATCTCAAGAAATTAAAAAATATTGTCTACATAAAAAGTGACATGTATTCTTACTTGAATCTTGGATCTTGGTGTGCTTTGTGGACAGCATTTCTTCCCGATCTGTGTAGTAGTCTAGTGTGGACTTTTGCCTCTGTGTAGGAACTTCCTGTAAAAGACTGGTCACTGCTGCTCTCGCTCTCTTTGTTCAGAATTACTGGTCTTCTACCCGCCCCTTCCTGTATTTTCCTGCAGACTAACTGTAGTGGTTGGGCCTGCTGAGCCCTTCCCACAGCTCTACTTCCTGAACAGACAATGTACAACACCGTGATGATGTCACTGCCACTTTTCCAAGGGAATATATCTGATTTTACAAAGGCATTTGGTGCACACAATGTGTTTTTATAGCCCTAGTGGTTATTGAGGAATATATATATAAACAAATGAGAACGAGATCTCCACGTTGCAGAAATTCTCTTTACTTCAATTATATCTTCATACAAAAATTAGCGTGACTGCGCAGTTTCAAGCATAACGCTGCTCTTCATCGAGTTACAATTATAATGCTAGACATCATAAGATCACTCTATCTACCTAAATACGGTGTGGTTGCACAGGTGCATCTCATCTACACCACTATAGCAGCACTGTAGCATTACACCCCGGTAACATCGGGTGCGACTTGTATGCCAAGTCGCACCCTATTGTCTGCAATTAGAGCGGTCAAATTGGTGCGGTTCCGACTTGGTCAGAGTCTCACTGATTTCTAAGTAGTACATGCACTACTTTTGTTGCGATTTGCATAGACATCTATGTCAGATGTCATGCAAATCACACCTGAAATCAGCATCTCACCCAACTTTGAAATCGTGCGACTTCACTGTAAGTCACACGATTTCAAAGTCGGGCGTGATGTGACTGGGCGGGATACTCTCAGATTAGGAAATACCTTTATATAACAAGATGAAAACAAAAATAAACCTAAATAATATTTCATATGTTACAGCCTATTATAATCAACATACTGTAATTCCAACTATACAAAAACAAAACCTGAAGAATTAATTAAGCATCACCATCAATCCAAACAAACTAATATAGAAAATCCATTATTTCACCCCAGCTGTTCCATTCCATTTCTCATGGGTCTGAAAGAAATCATGGACAATCAACGTAAATATAATTAAACTACATTACAAAAATAAATACAAATCATAATCCCTATTCAAACTGAAAGGGTGCAGAGAATTGAGATGATTGATCCACCAAACCTCCCTTTGTTTTATTTAAAGGATAAGTTCATCTTTTGGACAAAAATAATAAATGCACATTTTTTTCAGGTAAAAAAAATGTGCATTTATTATTTTTGTCCAAAAGAGCCTGTAAAGCATTGCAGAAGTGGTCAGTAGATTGCTGATGTCATGCAGGTCTCCTGCAGACCTGTCAGAATACCTGCTTCCTGTACGGGAGCAGATATACTGACAGGCAGATCCCATGATAGTTCAATGAAAACTACAAGCCGACAGCAACTGGGACTTGTAGGCACTCATTCACAGAACTCTGTGAATGAATGATGCGGCCCTGTTAGGGTTGTCATCTTGTCCCTTTAAAACCCAACACATATTAACCCCTTCCCGCCGGCGCCTCCTGGCCCTTTAAGAGTTTCAGACGCCGGAAGGCGGGGCGGGTGGGGCGTGATTTAGGGATCATGTGACCGCCGTGATGCATCGTCACGGTGGTCACATGATCAGGAAAGATCCCGATCGAAAGAGCGGACCGGGACCTTTCTGTGAGTACCGCACGTGTGCTGGGAGCGCGCAGGGCGCGTGCTCTCAGCGCATATGTTTTTTTTTACATGAACGCAAATGTGCGGCCACTGGGCGTCTAGGCCCAGATGCCGGGAGGCCGCACATTTGTGTGGCCGGCATAAAGGGGTTAATGACACAGGTTTTAATGCAGATAAAGCACTAAGTGAGTTTAATTACCACGTTAATCAGCCTCAGAACCTGTGTCATTATTATGTGTTCAGTTTTAAAGGGATGAGGTGGCAACCCTAGGCCCTGTGGGCAGAGCCCTGCACGGCCACGTTGTTTTGAAATTTGACAGAAAGTACACAGAAACTTCTCCTCGTACGATCTGTTACAGGGAGGGGAGTGACGGCGCAGCTGCAACTATGCAAACATGTTACATGTTCCACCCTACAAACAGGTGGAACATGTAACACGTTCCAAAGGTGAACATATCCTTTAAGAATTATGATCCAATATCATAAATTTTAAATCGGTGTCTTTGTGATCATATTCCATAAAATGTTTGGGAACCAGCAAGCCTGGGTGTTTGCCACAAAAGGAGGAGCGATGTTGCGATCTGCGATCCTTGATTTTTTGTGTTTGAATAAGGATTATGATTTGTATTTATTTTTGTAATGCAGTATAATTAATATAAGTATAACACACAATATTTACACAGGTTCTGTGGCCGTTCTGTGATTTAAGGTGGTAATTAAACTCACTTAGTGCCTAATCTACATTAAAATAGCCACAAAACCTGTGTCATTAATATGTGTTTGGTTTTAAAGGGATGAGATGACAACCCTAACAGGGCCGCATCATTCATTCAGAGTTCTGTGAATGAATGCCTACAAGTCCCGGAAGCCTTAGCGGCTGTGGACTTGTAATTTTCAATGAACTACCACAACGCTCCACAGCTTCCACTCAGAATATCTGCTTGGCCATACATCCTCTATGGCTAGCAGATATTCTCATATGTCTGCAGGAGACCTGCATGGCATCAGTAATATACTGTTCGCTGCTGCAATGCTTTACAGGCTCCTTTGGACAAAAATAATAAATGCACATTTTTTTACCTGAATTTTTTACCTAATTATGGAAGCCCACCATTATTGAGATCTCCTCCAACACATAAGACTTGCAATATAACAGAAGTTACCAGCTCCAATTATATATATATATATATATATATATATATATATATATGCGGTCAGACAGCAAACATCCCTTTGTTTCCAAGCCAAACTGTGTCAGGAGGCAATAAGAGCGTTCTTCATGTTTCAGTGCTGGTCAGTAAGTAAAAGGAGTGCCTGTTGCCCAACACCCAACATCACTTGGTTATTGCAACCTAGGAACTTGATTATTATATGATACGAAGGAGGATACTTCCTAGTTCTTATTTGCCCTACAAATTAGCAATACCCAGCAGTCAGTGAGGGTACCAACATCCTCTTCAGCATAAATAGGCCCCTAAGTTTCAGAGGGTTCACAAATTATAATTCTGGCCCTGAAGAAGTAAAACATACTCTCCCAAATGAGGACACATTCAGCAATACAACATTAGCACCAAGAGTACTGCAACAGTACTATACCACTGATGACCACTAACACTTTAAAAACAAGGTAGAACATGAAAGCATAGGCAGACTAGCACTTGAAACCCAAATCCAGCCAAAACTATTTTTAGTTTTGGATAGGTTGAGGAAAGACCCAGAAACTCTTTGTTTGCATTGCCTTCCTATCCTGTTGACCCCCATTGCCTCATTTCTTGACCCGGTGTCACACTGATAACATTTGAGTGGGAAATCTCTCCTGTGGAGACACAGACAATTAGAACCTGGAATAAGTTTTAACCCCTCCCCATACTACTTACAGTAAATTAAGAAACAAAGGTTTTGTCTGAAGTTTTATTTTACATATAAACAACTAAAGCTGGCCATAGACAGGCAGTTTTCTTCATTCCACCAGCAGACTGAATAAAATAAAAAAAAATCAGATTCTTCCATCCACATAAACGAGGTGCATGGAGGAATCCCAACACGGGACATTGTATTTTGACAGTGGGACTTACTGTTGTACGAATACTCTGATCAGCTGCTGATCGAAAAAAAATCTCCAAAATGTCCCCTTGCTTGAAGTTGATCAAATGTATGATTTCTATTAAGCTAGAACATCTGCACACTGATCACATTTTGGCCGGTCCCTGCTGAACTGAATGAATTTTGATCCGTCTATTGCCAGCTTAATGGCCTGGACAAATGATAAGAAAATCGTACAAAAATTGACGTTTGAGGAAGGATTGGCCGATTATCTCATTGTTAATACTTCTTTGGCTTTCTACGGCCAATTCTGACTTTTCGGACAATAAAAACCAAGGGTGCAAGCTAGAAAATTTTTATTGTACGTGAACGCAACGTCCGATTTTTGTTTAATGTGTACAGTAATCGTACGGTAATAATCAAATAGAAAAAATGCGCATGATCAGAAGCATAGAACAACTCTACACTTCCTCTTCTACTATGGTAGTACATAGTTACATTTGCCTACGTTTCCTTTGTCAGCAGAGAATTTTCTTTCAAGTCAATACCAATCTGACTGCATCATGATATGCACTTTCATGGAAAATAGGACGATCGGCTGTCCATTTTTGTCATAGTGTGTACTAGGCACAAGTCTTCTAATAGTGTTTTTTGCTTGCTCTTTATGCTAGCTTGGATTTTCATCCTGTTGAGGGAGTATTTGTGTATTTAAACCTGAACTTCAGGCAAACAGCTAAATACACAGATGAAAAACATGTATGGGAGCTGTTTTACCAAAAGATTTGTATTTCTGTTCATCTATTCCTGTGATTTACACAGCACAACCCTGTCTGGCCCTTTGATTTTGCTTTGATTTACACAGCACACCCATGTTGGCAGACTGTGTACCTGATTTTTGTCTCTGCAATTAATTAACACTTACAGGTCTTGTCCCTCCAGGCTGGATAGTAAAAGGAGAAGCAGCAGACTTTTGACCTCATCTTCTGGTCACCCTACTCTCTCATCCTATCAGTACATTCCTTGTTAGCACATGAACCCTGCAGCACAATCGATTGGCTTTTTATTTTGTCTTCTTTCAGTATGTGCTCAGCTGTACAGAGACTGTAGGAGACTGATACACCGTCAAATTCAGGTAATTACACTGTTTGCACTAAAATACATGAAGTAATCTCTTAACAAATACATAACTACAATAATTTGTGCTTTTCATATCTGCCTGGAGTTCATCATTAATATACATTAAACATATAGTGATTAAACTTAGACACCTAATAAATGCAGAACAAATATAGTTAAAATTTGCACCAGATTAAGTGGCAATATAATGTTCTGCATATGCAGGAAATGCGTCTATGTGTTCCACATTCCATGGTATCATTATAGCCACATAAATACCAAATGTACGGCTCATGACTACCCACAAACTGAGTTATTGGTTAGTGCTGCAGACAGATTATTGGTTAGCAGTTGCACAGCTTCCGTTCTTTGCAAGATAGCTTCAAAAAATGCAAAATAAAATAATGAAAAATCCTGATGCAAATGTGAGTTGATATATTACAGTTTTGAAAGATATTCACAAAATTATATGTTAAAATTTTGAGAGTTTATGAACACAGCAGCACAGGGGCTATAAAAGTCAAGTGTGTGCAGGAGAGTCCAGTGGGTGTGAGCCAGGATGTCAGATGGAAGCAGGCTGCATTTCATTGCTGTGAATCCCATTTCCCCAATATCCCCAACCCCCAAGCCTGTGCTCTTTTGTTCCAGATCCCAGATCCCAATGAGGTTACTCAAGAGTCCTTTTGCACAGACACACAGGGTACATCTAGCCACATTCAGTGCAGGTAATCACTTTCTGCGCAAATACTCATGCATATCTGAGGCTGCCGATAGCCTTTCATTGCATTGTCACCAGTTCAGTGGCTGGTGACACCAGTAAGTGCAATGACAGAGTGAGTGGAGAAATGGGCAAATGTAATATACCTAACGTGCACACAATGTGGCTAGAATACCTATTAAAATATGCTGTGCCTAAAAATTAAATTGTACATGATAAGACACACTGTAGTTAACATAGTTAACAATGGAGACACTGAGGATGATTTAATAAAGGTGATCAAGCTGTTCAGTTTGAAAGGGAAGTTGCACTTTGCAACTTAATTGTCCCAGAGCTTAATGAATGTATAGCATTACCCCTGTAGGAGTTGCTGGTTAGGATGGGTCATCTGTTTTTTTCCTCAAATCTCTAAAGAACTTCATCCCCTGTTAAACACTATATTGAATGTACAAAGCCTGCAATATCACAGAAAGTCACTGAAAGCAGTACTTAGTACCTAGTAGTAATACTATATCAAAGGAACAGGCAACGGATCAGTTGGGAAAGGCAAACTTAAGATACCTGATGGTTGGTAATGAAGTAAGCATAGAACTGCATTAATTATGGTAATATATTTTAGCATGCAGGGTAATTAGTAATAAGGACTAGGCATAAGATGGCACTTGGCATCCATATCAGCATAAACAGTTGTCATGTAAAGTACAGAAGCGAGCAGTAATAAAGCTTGATTTACCAAACACGGGAACTATACTGCCAAAGTTGCCTTAGATCTACTGGATGTGCACTGTCCATAGAAATAAAGGAAATGGGAGAAGGGGACTTGCTGGGTGGTTTATGTTGTTCTTCTGCTGGCTATTGTTGGGATCCTTTAGGAAGTGCTGGTGCTTAACAACAGTTTTAGTAAACCAGCAAGCAGTATAGGTACCGTAAAGGTGCAGTAAAGGTGTGGTATAGGTGTTGTACAAGTGCAGCATACTTAATGTTCTGCCTCCAGTAACTCAGCCTCTGCTAGCATTGTGAACAATGGGCAGAGCCCTCTCACCAGCCCATGCTGTAAACTCTCACTGTAGAAAGGAGGGGCCTCAGTCTCTCCACAGAATGCCTCCAGAGATTCAGCAGAGGGGAAGTAAAGGGTGAGAGGATGCTTTGGTATCCCTGCGGAAGCAGTGCAGACGCGATCTCATTGAATCCTTCGGGGCAAGAGGAAGAACCTAGCTTGACAGTCTCAGAAAAACAGCTCCATTGCTCCTCCTTGACTCAGTGTCTCCTGGGAATTTAAGTGGAAAGGGTCCATAAGCTCCACAAAATAGCTTACTTCTTGGACTGCAAATCCCATGATTCTCCACATTCTGCATAGGAATCCATAGGCTTTTCTGGCTATAGTTCTCCCTCTGCTGACTGGAGGGGATAGTGTAACACTACATTCAGCATAACAGCAGAATTTGAAAGTAAAATGATTGTAGACAGGGAAATGTCTCCTTCCCCATGTTTCTGTAGTCCAGATCCTGGCTACAAATGTGTTGAAGTTTCACTCTACAAAGAAAACCCAATTAGGTGCAAGAAAAATAAAAATAAATATCACTCTGCTTGCACATGATTGGATGATGGAAGAGCTTCACCTCATTCACTAAACTCTGGGGCTTCCTCTGCAAACTGAACAGCCAATTTACCTTAGTAAATCAACCACACTGTGTATAAATAGGAAAAGTGAGCGCACTCCAGTGAGCGACAAATGCACAAAAAGGAACTACAAGCCCTTCCAACCAAAATAGAGACAATATAAGTGCAGCGCTATAGGTAATGTCCAAGTGGCAATTAAAATATATACAATCTTCAAATATGAAAGTATTCAAGATGGTAGACAGTTCAGTGATGGGGGACTCGCAGGGAGTATAGGTGTGATCCAATCCCAGAAATAGATAAATTGCCCGCTTACCAGAAGTGCAATTACAATGCGCATGTACAGGTTACATATAGCCGTGGTCCCATGTAGGCGCTGCTTTATAGTACCCAGATGGTCCGTCGGTGGTAAGGCGATACTGGTCCGGTCGGATCACACTGCTCCTTGGGTCCGCACAAAGAACCTAAAAATGCTGGGGCTGAGGTATGGGAACTCAGTGCCAGGTGTAAGGAGTGAAAATACTCATAGTGTAGTATGTTTTTAAAATATTTATTAAATCCAATACATAAAATCATTAGGAGTTACAAAAAGCACATGCCTGCAGCCTGTAGCCAGTAAAAGCAGCTTGAAAAAAAGATACTATACACTGACCAGTGGGAAACATGGGTGGGCCGCTGGACCTCCTGACCCGGCGGCGTGACGTCAAGGCGTGCAAAGGCTCCTCCTAGACGTCAATACACGTCTACTGTAGGGGTGATGCCATGCATGCCTGACGTCTATTTACCTCTTTAAATACTTCAAAATTCGCGCCAAACCGCACTAGCGCCTCCTCGCTGACGATCGGCGCAACTGCGCATGCGCAGGTGCCATTTCCCCGGAGTTTCTCGGAGTTTGGGAACCATAAAGATGGCTGCCGCGTGTCCCATTGCGCATGCGCGAATAGTCCGGTCGCCATTTTCTCGGTTGGATATAAACAACCAGCCGATCACCAGTGCGCCTGCGCGGCCCGGGACGGCCGCCATTTTCTTGTGGACTTAAATGAGAAAGAGGGGACTGAAGCCTGAATGACTGATCCACCGCATACAGGGCAACAGTCCGATGGATATTACTGGGCTATATAACTCACAGGGGGAACTACATATATATACTATCAATACTCAATCAACTATAAAACATGGGGGGACCTGGTCTTCTGATAGCTATATACCATGATAATATAACGCATGTGCATGAGACACAGACGCCCATCTATCAGAGATCCACTATACGTATATATGTATCCCTGTGTCAAATACAAATAAAATAACCTATAATATAAAATCTAAAAACATGAAACCAAAATGCAAAAATACTCAATTATCCTTAAGGTAAGATCATACATTGTACAAAAAATTGCATATATCATAAAAACAATAGTAATATAAGTAATAATCATGCGCCCTCATAAATTGACGCACTAGGATTACCACCTATGGACCCAACAAAATAAAATAAATGCGGATCCATAATGATATAGAAGTATCAAGAACCTCAGTTACAAGAAAAGGAGACAAGGAGCAGCAACAAGATGTTATAATTTATCAACCCACATAAACGCTTCTGAAAAAAACGAATAATTAAAGACTTCCTTATAAGGTGACCTAAGAAAGCTGGGACATGTGGTACAACTGCCCAGGTACAATAAGATGGCCAAAGTTGTACAAAAAGCCCTCATTACATAAACATATGTCATGAGCCGTAAGGTGCAAATGTAGAGGACCATGGGGAAATTAAACGATCAGCCAATAAATATGCAGGGGCAATCCATATGTAAGCTTCAACTGTTGTCGATGAAGCAGTTTAGGTCCAATTCAACGTTGTGAACTAACGGTGTCATGGACTTCATCTCAAAGATCCATTTAGTCTCAAGACTTCCCTGCTTCTATTGGAACCCCTCCAGTGATGTTGTGCAACGTCAATACCTGTGAACCTGAGGGTGGAGGGATCTCTATGGTGATGGTCTCTATAATGTTTAGATAGAGAATGTTCACGATAACCCCTCTTGATATTATAAACGTGATCGCGAAGGCGATCACGAAGTCTCCTCGTAGTCCTTCCAATGTATTGCTTCTGGCACGGGCATTCCAGAAGATACACTACATAACGTGAGTTACAAGAAATGAACGTAGTTACTTCATAATCTTTCCCAGTTATGGTGGAAGCGAAGGATTCGACTTTCCTCTTAGGCATATTGCCATACTTGCATATTTGGCATTTCTTACAAGGAAAAAAACCCCTAAGATTACCAAAGAGCTTAGGGTGTGTGGGGGGATCCAGTATGTTCGGGGCGATGGTGTTACGAAGCGGCAGGGCCCTTTTAAAAATAATTTCCGGGTTCGTAGGTAAGCATTTCGAAAGGATAGGGTCTGCTCTAAGTACTTCCCAGTTTCTTTTCACAATGTGGCGTATTGTCTTATGCTGAATAGAGTAAGAAGTGATGAATGGACAGAACAAATCTTTCCTAGGGTTAGGTGGTCCCAAGAGCATGTCGTGCCTGTCCAATTTAGCTACCCTATCAATTTCCTGATCTAGGGTTTCAGCCTTATAGCCTTTATCCAAAAACCTTTGCCTTAGAACTTTTACTTTTTCATGATAGGTTCCAATTTCTGTACAGTTACACCTTATCCTCATGAATTGACTCTTAGGAATGCTATTAAGCCACTGCGGATGGTGACAACTATCAATAGGGATGTAACTGTTCCTATCTGATGATTTAAAGTAAGCTTCAGTACTACAATATCCTCCTTTATTAAAGATGGTAATGTCCAAAAAATTCACACAATTAGTACTATACTCATACGAGAACCTGATGTTAAGATTATTGTTATTAAGTGTGCCGAAAAAACTAATGAGAGAAGCTTCTTCCCCCTGCCATAGGAGGAGGACATCATCTATGTATCTTTTATAGAATAGCAGTTCTGGCCAATCTCTAGAATAGATGATGTCCTCCTCCCACCTCGCCATAAACAAGTTGGCCAGGCTTGGGGCGAACTTAGCGCCCATTGCTACACCCCTGGTCTGTAGATAGAAATTATTACTGAACCAGAAGTAGTTACTTCTCATCGCAAAATTCAAAAGGCTCAGGATGAAGGTTTTATGTGTGGCGGAAACATTATTAGCCAGATTGAGATAGTAGTCTGCAGCTGACATGCCATCATCATGGTTGATGTTACTATACAGCGATGCGACATCAGCTGTTACCAGGAAAGTTGTCAACTCAGGATTCCAATTAAGAGTACTAACTTCATTTAATACTTGTTTAGTGTCTTTAATATAAGCTGGAGTGGCAATGACCAGAGGCTGCAAAAAATAATCAATGTACTGTCCGACTTTTGAACAAAGGGACCCGATGCCACTAATAATAGGTCTACCAGGGTGGTGTGTGGCGTTTTTATGTACCTTAGGTAGATAATAGAAAACAGGAAGTTTAGGTGACTTAGGGCATAGAAAATCTTTCTCCTTGTTATTGAGACCCAACAGACCCAAAGAAAAGGAAAACGTAAGGGGTCAGGGTATATACAATCTGAGTAATATATCCCTCACCAAAGAGGAATTGGTTGTCTTAGACAAAGGTTTGAAATATGTTCCTAAGACTAAGCTTAATAAATTTCAGGCGTATGTAGATATACACAAATTTGCAAGAAAGTTGTCAATTAAAAGGCATTTTATGAGTAAAGTCACAGCCTCTAATAATTTGACCATCAACTCTCATTATTCCAACCTCCGTAACGCTTCTCTTTTTAATCCCCCACCATATAAACAGTGTTATATCAATGTCTTTAAGGAATTAATGATTAAAGATCTAGAGAACATCAGGGTTAAGCACCCCTGTAAACCTAAAGATCTTGATTTAGGTCTTAGATCATTGCTGAACAACAAAGATCTTGTTATCAGGCCTGCGGATAAGGGAGGCGGAATAGTCGTCCTAAATAAAAAAGACTATGTAGCTGAAGCCCTAAACATCCTTGGTGACAGGGATACTTACACCATACTCCCTAAGGACCCTGTTACCGCTTTCAAGCGAACCCTAAGGAATCTTATTAAACAGGGACATGAACTCCATGTAATTAATAACAAGGAGAAAGATTTTTTATGCCCTAAGTCACCTAAACTTCCTGTTTTCTGTTATCTACCTAAGGTACATAAAAACGCCACACACCCCCCTGGTAGACCTATTATTAGTGGCATCGGGTCCCTTTGTTCAAAAGTCGGACAGTACATTGATTATTTTTTGCAGCCTCTGGTCATTGCCACTCCAGCTTATATTAAAGACACTAAACAAGTATTAAATGAAGTTAGTACTCTTAATTGGAATCCTGAGTTGACAACTTTCCTGGTAACATAAAACCTTCATCCTGAGCCTTTTGAATTTTGCGATGAGAAGTAGCTACTTCTGGTTCGGTAATAATTTCTATCTACAGACCAGGGGTGTAGCAATGGGCGCTAAGTTCGCCCCGAGCCTGGCCAACTTGTTTATGGCGAGGTGGGAGGAGGACATCATCTATTCTAGAGATTGGCCAGAACTGCTATTCTATAAAATATACATAGATGATGTCCTCCTCCTATGGCAGGGGGAAGAAGCTTCTCTCATTCGTTTTTTCGGCACACTTAATAACAATAATCTTAACATCAGGTTCTCGTATGAGTATAGTACTAATTGTGTGAATTTTTTGGACATTACCATCTTTAATAAAGTAGGATATTGTAGTACTGAAGCTTACTTTAAATCATCAGATAGGAACAGTTACATCCCTATTGATAGTTGTCACCATCCGCAGTGGCTTAATAGCATTCCTAAGAGTCAATTCATGAGGATAAGGCGTAACTGTACGGAAATTGAAACCTATCATGAAAAAGCAAAAGTTCTAAGGCAAAGGTTTTTGGATAAAGGCTATAAGGCTGAAACCCTAGATCAGGAAATTGATAGGGTAGCTAAATTGGACAGGCACGACATGCTCTTGGGACCACCTAACCCTAGGAAAGATTTGTTCTGTCCATTCATCACTTCTTACTCTATTCAGCATAAGACAATACGCCACATTGTGAAAAGAAACTGGGAAGTACTTAGAGCAGACCCTATCCTTTCGAAATGCTTACCTACGAACCCGGAAATTATTTTTAAAAGGGCCCTGCCGCTTCGTAACACCATCGCCCCGAACATACTGGATCCCCCCACACACCCTAAGCTCTTTGGTAATTTTAGGGGTTTTTTTCCCTGTAAGAAATGCCAAATATGCAAGTATGGCAATATGCCTAAGAGGAAAGTCGAATCCTTCGCTTCCACCATAAATGGGAAAGATTATGAAGTAACTACGTTCATTTCTTGTAACTCACGTTATGTAGTGTATCTTCTGGAATGCCCGTGCCAGAAGCAATACATTGGAAGGACTATGAGGAGACTTCGTGATCGCCTTCGCGATCACGTTTATAATTAGAGATGAGCGAATCGAAGTATCCGAAGTGGAATTCGAGTCGAATATCGGAAAAATTTCGATTCGTGCCGAATCCGAAAAATAGCCTAATTCGGACGCGCGAATCGAAATTTTTCAGAAAATGGCGGCTGACATGTGCGGCGACGGAGCGGGGATGTCTGGGAAGGCGCGCAGACAAGGCGCGCTGACCCATAATGCATTCCTCAACTACATGTGATCGCATCAGCCAATCAGCAGCCAGCCAGCCAGCACTGTGTAATGGTCGAGCTATAAATAGCGGCCATTTTGGAATTCTTCATTTGCCTGCAGTTATTGAACAGAGGCAGACCGCTCTGTACTAGGGACAGGGACAGAGTTAGGGCCACAGAAACGATAATTGGGGACAGAGAAAAGTTACTTAGGGACAGAGAACCATTACTCAGGGACACAGACTTGATAATGAGGGCCACAGAATCGTTATTTAGGGACAAAGAAACGCTAGTTAGGGCCACAGAATTCATAATCAGGGACAGACAGAATTGTTACTCAGTGCCAGAGAATTGTTACTTAGGGCCACAGAAACGTTATTAGGGCCACAGAATTTTTACTCAGGGACAGACAGAATTGTTACTGAGTGCCAGAGAATTGTTACTCAGGGACAGACAGAATTGTTACTGAGTGCCAGAGAATTGTTACTTAGGGCCACAGAAACTTTAATTAGGGCCACAGAATTTTTACTCAGGGACAGACAGAATTGTTACTGAGTGCCAGAGAATTGTTACTCAGGGACAGACAGAATTGTTACTGAGTGCCAGAGAATTGTTACTTAGGGCCACAGAAACTTTACTTAGGGCCACAGAATTGTTACTCAGGGACAGACAGAATTGTTACTGAGTGCCAGAGAATTGTTACTCAGGGACAGACAGAATTGTTACTGAGTGCCAGAGAATTGTTACTCAGGGCCCCAGAAACTTTACTTAGGGCCACAGAATTTTTACTCAGGGACAGACAGAATTGTTACTGAGTGCCAGAGAATTGTTACTCAGGGACAGACAGAATTGTTACTGAGTGCCAGAGAATTGTTACTTAGGGCCACAGAAACTTTACTTAGGGCCACAGAATTGTTACTCGCACAGACACAGAATTGTTACTCGCACAGACACAGAATTGTTACTGAAGGCCACAGAACTGTTACTTAGGGCCACAGAATTGTTACTCGCACAGACACAGAATTGTTACTCGCACAGACACAGAACTGTTACTGAGGGCCACAGAACTGTTACTTAGGGCCACAGAATTGTTACCCGCACAGACACAGAATTGTTACTCAGGGCCACAGAACTGTTACTTAGGGACAAAGAAACGCTAGTTAGGGCCACAGAATTCATACTCAGGGACAGACAGAATTGTTACGGAGTGCCAGAGAATTGTTACTCTGGGCCACAGAAACTTTACTTAGGGCCACAGAATTTTTACTCAGGGACAGACAGAATTGTTACTGAGTGCCAGAGAATTGTTACTCAGGGACAGACAGAATTGTTACGGAGTGCCAGAGAATTGTTACTCAGGGCCACAGAAACTTTACTTAGGGCCACAGAATTTTTACTCAGGGACAGACAGAATTGTTACTGAGTGCCAGAGAATTGTTACTCAGGGACAGACAGAATTGTTACTGAGTGCCAGAGAATTGTTACTTAGGGCCACAGAAACTTTACTTAGGGCCACAGAATTGTTACTCGCACAGACACAGAATTGTTACTCGCACAGACACAGAACTGTTACTGAGGGCCACAGAAACTTTACTTAAGGCCACAGAATTGTTACTCGCACAGACACAGACTTGTTACTCGCACAGACACAGAACTGTTACTGAGGGCCACAGAACTGTTACTTAGGGCCACAGAATTGTTACTCGCACAGACACAGAATTGTTACTCAGGGCCACAGAACTGTTACTTAGGGACAAAGAAACGCTAGTTAGGGCCACAGAATTCATACTCAGGGACAGACAGAATTGTTACGGAGTGCCAGAGAATTGTTACTCAGGGCCACAGAAACTTTACTTAGGGCCACAGAATTTTTACTCAGGGACAGACAGAATTGTTACTGAGTGCCAGAGAATTGTTACTCAGGGACAGACAGAATTGTTACGGAGTGCCAGAGAATTGTTACTCAGGGACAGACAGAATTGTTACTGAGTGCCAGAGAATTGTTACTTAGGGCCACAGAAACTTTAATTAGGGCCACAGAATTTTTACTCAGGGACAGACAGAATTGTTACTGAGTGCCAGAGAATTGTTACTCAGGGACAGACAGAATTGTTACGGAGTGCCAGAGAATTGTTACTCAGGGCCACAGAAACTTTACTTAGGGCCACAGAATTTTTACTCAGGGACAGACAGAATTGTTACTGAGTGCCAGAGAATTGTTACTCAGGGACAGACAGAATTGTTATGGAGTGCCAGAGAATTGTTACTCAAGGCCACAGAAACTTTACTTAGGGCCACAGAATTTTTACTCAGGGACAGACAGAATTGTTACTGAGTGCCAGAGAATTGTTACTCAGGGACAGACAGAATTGTTACTGAGTGCCAGATAATTGTTACTCAGGGCCCCAGAAACTTTACTTAGGGCCACAGAATTTTTACTCAGGGACAGACAGAATTGTTACTGAGTGCCAGAGAATTGTTACTCGGACAGACAGAATTGTTACTGAGTGCCAGAGAATTGTTACTTAGGGCCACAGAAACTTTACTTAGGGCCACAGAATTGTTACTCGCACAGACACAGAATTGTTACTCGCACAGACACAGAATTGTTACTGAAGGCCACAGAACTGTTACTTAGGGCCACAGAATTGTTACTCGCACAGACACAGAATTGTTACTCGCACAGACACAGAACTGTTACTGAGGGCCACAGAACTGTTACTTAGGGCCACAGAATTGTTACTCGCACAGACACAGAATTGTTACTCAGGGCCACAGAACTGTTACTTAGGGACAAAGAAACGCTAGTTAGGGCCACAGAATTCATACTCAGGGACAGACAGAATTGTTACGGAGTGCCAGAGAATTGTTACTCAGGGCCACAGAAACTTTACTTAGGGCCACAGAATTTTTACTCAGGGAAAGACAGAATTGTTACTGAGTGCCAGAGAATTGTTACTCAGGGACAGACAGAATTGTTACGGAGTGCCAGAGAATTGTTACTCAGGGACAGACAGAATTGTTACTGAGTGCCAGAGAATTGTTACTTAGGGCCACAGAAACTTTAATTAGGGCCACAGAATTTTTACTCAGGGACAGACAGAATTGTTACTGAGTGCCAGAGAATTGTTACTCAGGGACAGACAGAATTGTTACGGAGTGCCAGAGAATTGTTACTCAGGGCCACAGAAACTTTACTTAGGGCCACAGAATTTTTACTCAGGGACAGACAGAATTGTTACTGAGTGCCAGAGAATTGTTACTCAGGGACAGACAGAATTGTTACGGAGTGCCAGAGAATTGTTACTCAGGGACAGACAGAATTGTTACTGAGTGCCAGAGAATTGTTACTTAGGGCCACAGAAACTTTAATTAGGGCCACAGAATTTTTACTCAGGGACAGACAGAATTGTTACTGAGTGCCAGAGAATTGTTACTCAGGGACAGACAGAATTGTTACGGAGTGCCAGAGAATTGTTACTCAGGGCCACAGAACTGTTACTTAGGGACAAAGAAACGCTAGTTAGGGCCACAGAATTCATACTCAGGGACAGACAGAATTGTTACGGAGTGCCAGAGAATTGTTACTCAGGGCCACAGAAACTTTACTTAGGGCCACAGAATTTTTACTCAGGGAAAGACAGAATTGTTACTGAGTGCCAGAGAATTGTTACTCAGGGACAGACAGAATTGTTACGGAGTGCCAGAGAATTGTTACTCAGGGACAGACAGAATTGTTACTGAGTGCCAGAGAATTGTTACTTAGGGCCACAGAAACTTTAATTAGGGCCACAGAATTTTTACTCAGGGACAGACAGAATTGTTACTGAGTGCCAGAGAATTGTTACTCAGGGACAGACAGAATTGTTACGGAGTGCCAGAGAATTGTTACTCAGGGCCACAGAAACTTTACTTAGGGCCACAGAATTTTTACTCAGGGACAGACAGAATTGTTACTGAGTGCCAGAGAATTGTTACTCAGGGACAGACAGAATTGTTACGGAGTGCCAGAGAATTGTTACTCAGGGACAGACAGAATTGTTACTGAGTGCCAGAGAATTGTTACTTAGGGCCACAGAAACTTTAATTAGGGCCACAGAATTTTTACTCAGGGACAGACAGAATTGTTACTGAGTGCCAGAGAATTGTTACTCAGGGACAGACAGAATTGTTACGGAGTGCCAGAGAATTGTTACTCAGGGCCACAGAAACTTTACTTAGGGCCACAGAATTTTTACTCAGGGACAGACAGAATTGTTACTGAGTGCCAGAGAATTGTTACTCAGGGACAGACAGAATTGTTACGGAGTGCCAGAGAATTGTTACTCAGGGACAGACAGAATTGTTACTGAGTGCCAGAGAATTGTTACTTAGGGCCACAGAAACTTTAATTAGGGCCACAGAATTTTTACTCAGGGACAGACAGAATTGTTACTGAGTGCCAGAGAATTGTTACTCAGGGACAGACAGAATTGTTACGGAGTGCCAGAGAATTGTTACTCAGGGCCACAGAAACTTTACTTAGGGCCACAGAATTTTTACTCAGGGACAGACAGAATTGTTACTGAGTGCCAGAGAATTGTTACTCAGGGACAGACAGAATTGTTACGGAGTGCCAGAGAATTGTTACTCAAGGCCACAGAAACTTTACTTAGGGCCACAGAATTTTTACTCAGGGACAGACAGAATTGTTACTGAGTGCCAGAGAATTGTTACTCAGGGACAGACAGAATTGTTACTGAGTGCCAGATAATTGTTACTCAGGGCCCCAGAAACTTTACTTAGGGCCACAGAATTTTTACTCAGGGACAGACAGAATTGTTACTGAGTGCCAGAGAATTGTTACTCGGACAGACAGAATTGTTACTGAGTGCCAGAGAATTGTTACTTAGGGCCACAGAAACTTTACTTAGGGCCACAGAATTGTTACTCGCACAGACACAGAATTGTTACTCGCACAGACACAGAATTGTTACTGAAGGCCACAGAACTGTTACTTAGGGCCACAGAATTGTTACTCGCACAGACACAGAATTGTTACTCGCACAGACACAGAACTGTTACTGAGGGCCACAGAACTGTTACTTAGGGCCACAGAATTGTTACTCGCACAGACACAGAATTGTTACTCAGGGCCACAGAACTGTTACTTAGGGACAAAGAAACGCTAGTTAGGGCCACAGAATTCATACTCAGGGACAGACAGAATTGTTACGGAGTGCCAGAGAATTGTTACTCAGGGCCACAGAAACTTTACTTAGGGCCACAGAATTTTTACTCAGGGACAGACAGAATTGTTACTGAGTGCCAGAGAATTGTTACTCAGGGACAGACAGAATTGTTACGGAGTGCCAGAGAATTGTTACTCAGGGACAGACAGAATTGTTACTGAGTGTCAGAGAATTGTTACTTAGGGCCACAGAAACTTTAATTAGGGCCACAGAATTTTTACTCAGGGACAGACAGAATTGTTACTGAGTGCCAGAGAATTGTTACTCAGGGACAGACAGAATTGTTACGGAGTGCCAGAGAATTGTTACTCAGGGCCACAGAAACTTTACTTAGGGCCACAGAATTTTTACTCAGGGACAGACAGAATTGTTACTGAGTGCCAGAGAATTGTTACTCAGGGACAGACAGAATTGTTACGGAGTGCCAGAGAATTGTTACTCACGGCCACAGAAACTTTACCTAGGGCCACAGAATTTTTACTCAGGGACAGACAGAATTGTTACTGAGTGCCAGAGAATTGTTACTCAGGGACAGACAGAATTGTTACTGAGTGCCAGATAATTGTTACTTAGGGCCACAGAAACGTTATTAGGGCCACAGAATTGTTACTCAGGGACAGACAGAATTGTTACTGAGTGCCAGAGAATTGTTACTTAGGGCCACAGAAACTTTAGTTAGGGCCACAGAATTGTTACTCAGGGACAGACACAGAATTGTTACTGAGGGCCACAGAACTGTTACTTAGGGCCACAGAATTGTTACTCGCACAGACACAGAATTGTTACTGAGGACCACAGAACTGTTACTTAGGGCCACAGAATTGTTACTCGCACAGACACAGAATTGTTACACAGGGACACAGAACTGTTACTGAGGGCCACAGAACCGTTACTTAGGGCCACAGAATTGTTACTCGCACAGACACAGAATTGTTACTCGCACAGACACAGAATTGTTACTGAAGGCCACAGAACTGTTACTTAGGGCCACAGAATTGTTACTCGCACAGACACAGAATTGTTACTCGCACAGACACAGAACTGTTACTGAGGGCCACAGAACTGTTACTTAGGGCCACAGAATTGTTACTCGCACAGACACAGAATTGTTACTCAGGGCCACAGAACTGTTACTTAAGGACAAAGAAACGCTAGTTAGGGCCACAGAATTCATACTCAGGGACAGACAGAATTGTTACGGAGTGCCAGAGAATTGTTACTCAGGGCCATAGAAACTTTACTTAGGGCCACAGAATTTTTACTCAGGGACAGACAGAATTGTTACTGAGTGCCAGAGAATTGTTACTCAGGGACAGACAGAATTGTTACGGAGTGCCAGAGAATTGTTACTCAGGGACAGACAGAATTGTTACTGAGTGTCAGAGAATTGTTACTTAGGGCCACAGAAACTTTAATTAGGGCCACAGAATTTTTACTCAGGGACAGACAGAATTGTTACTGAGTGCCAGAGAATTGTTACTCAGGGACAGACAGAATTGTTACGGAGTGCCAGAGAATTGTTACTCAGGGCCACAGAAACTTTACTTAGGGCCACAGAATTTTTACTCAGGGACAGACAGAATTGTTACTGAGTGCCAGAGAATTGTTACTCAGGGACAGACAGAATTGTTACGGAGTGCCAGAGAATTGTTACTCACGGCCACAGAAACTTTACTTAGGGCCACAGAATTTTTACTCAGGGACAGACAGAATTGTTACTGAGTGCCAGATAATTGTTACTTAGGGCCACAGAAACGTTATTAGGGCCACAGAATTGTTACTCAGGGACAGACAGAATTGTTACTGAGTGCCAGAGAATTGTTACTTAGGGCCACAGAAACTTTAGTTAGGGCCACAGAATTGTTACTCAGGGACAGACACAGAATTGTTACTGAGGGCCACAGAACTGTTACTTAGGGCCACAGAATTGTTACTCGCACAGACACAGAATTGTTACTGAGGACCACAGAACTGTTACTTAGGGCCACAGAATTGTTACTCGCACAGACACAGAATTGTTACACAGGGACACAGAACTGTTACTGAGGGCCACAGAACCGTTACTTAGGGCCACAGAATTGTTACTCGCACAGACACAGAATTGTTACTCGCACAGACACAGAATTGATACTCGCACAGACACAGAATTGTTACTGAGGGCCACAGAACTGTTACTTGGGGCCACAGAAACGTTAATCAGGGACACAGAATTGTTACTGAGGGCCACAGAACTGTTACTTAGGGCCACAGAATTGTTACTCGCACAGACACAGAATTGTTACACAGGGACACAGAACTGTTACTGAGGGCCACAGAACCGTTACTTAGGGCCACAGAATTGTTACTCGCACAGACAGAATTGTTACTCGCACAGACACAGAATTGTTACTCGCACAGACACAGAATTGTTACTCAGGGACACAGAACTGTTACTGAGGGCCACAGAACTGTTACTTAGGGCCACAGAATTGTTACTCGCACAGACACAGAATTCTTACTCGCACAGACACAGAATTGTTACTCAGGGAAACAGAACTGTTACTGAGGGCCACAGAACTGTTACTTAGGGCCACAGAATTGTTTCTCGCACAGACACAGAATTGTTACTCGCACAGACACAGAATTGTTACTGAGGGCCACAGAACTGTTACTTGGGGCCACAGAAACGTTAATCAGGGACACAGAATTGTTACTGAGGGCCACAGAACTGTTACTTAGGGCCACAGAATTGTTACTCGCACAGACACAGAATTGTTACTCAGGGACACAGAATTGTTACTCAGGGACACATAATCGTTTAATTAAAGAGTATGTCAGACAACATGCAGAGGAGTGGCAGAGGAGGCAATGTTTTAGGAGCGAGCAGACGTGGCAGCAGAGGAAGGGGTCAAGGCAGCACTATTCGCAGCCAGAGGCCAGTGCTCCCGATGTCATCCAGCGGTCGTGTCTCCACCGACAACCCTGCCGTCATCGATTGGTTGGCTCGGTCGTCTTCCTCTTCCCAGGTCACCTCTGACACCTACAGCCAACGGTCGGTGGGTACGTCAGACACAACCGTTAGTTGGCATGGCCCGGGACCAAGCCCACTGAAATCACGTGTCCTCTACCTGCCCCTGTCCTTTGGTGTTCCCTCACCAAGCGAAGTATCGCATGCTGTGGGCTCAGCCCCACTGTACAGTGAGGAAGAGCTAACAGAGGGCGGTCAGGAACGGGGGGAGACATCCGCCTTTTCAGCAGCTAGGCGAAGAAGTAGTGGCGAGGAGAGTGGCCCGGTAGCCGGTCTAGAGACAGGTCTGTCTCCTGACCCAGACGCAGCCGAGGGGGCTAGTAGTGAGGCGGAGACCCTACTTGATGATGAGGAGGTTGATCGCACTTGGCAGCCTCGTCGTCATCAGGCAATTTCTTCCGCATCATCAGGAGAAGAGGGTGGCAGCTTGGCAGTGAGCGAAACAGTCGGTGGGTTGCCCAGGAGACAGCAGCAGGGTCGCAGCAGTGTCAGTGGAAGCAGTGTCAGTGGAGCCAAACGGCCACGGAGTAGAGCACCAGCTCCACTGCAGCCTACCACCACGGCCAGTAGTGGTGTCGGTGTGCACGGAGGAAGCAGCAGTCAGCCAGTGAGGAGTATCGGGGGCAAAGTTTCCTACTCGGCGGTGTGGCAATTTTTCGTCAAGCCGCCCGAGGAAGTAAACGTAGCCGTATGTCGACTATGTGGCCAGAAAGTCAAGCGTGGCCAGGGGGCCCATGTTGGGACTATTTGGGCCATGTTGGGACAATGGGAGACCTCCCATTGCTGCTGTCTCCTTCGCCACACTCTGCCATGTGCCACTTTCAGGTCTCCTCACACACTGCTGGTGTGTTGAATTTTTTGACATAGGGTGCTGGCAGATTACGGGCCTCCCATAGCTGCTGCCAGGCCCCTAATCTGCCATAGGCCCCTATATACCGCCTCCTCATGCTGCTGCCAGGTCCAGAGTCTGTCATGGGTCCCTGTACGGCCTCCCATTGCTGCTGTCTCCATCGCCACACTCTGCCATGTGCCACTTTCAGGTCTCCTCACACTGCTGGTGTGTAGAATTTTTTGACATAGGGTGCTGGCAGATTACGGGCCTCCTATAGCTGCTGCCAGGCCCCTAATCTGCCATAGGCCCCTATATACCGCCTCCTCATGCTGCTGCCAGGTCCAGAGTCTCTCATGGGTCCCTGTACGGCCTCCCATTGCTGCTGTCTCCATCGCCACACTCTGCCATGTGCCACTTTCAGGTCTCCTCACACTGCTGGT
Source organism: Staurois parvus (assembly GCF_062004578.1). Classification (NCBI taxonomy): domain Eukaryota; kingdom Metazoa; phylum Chordata; class Amphibia; order Anura; family Ranidae; genus Staurois; species Staurois parvus. The sequence goes on from NW_028317912.1 coordinate 2,442,672, forward strand.
GTGTAGAATTTTTTGACATAGGGTGCTGGCAGATTACGGGCCTCCCATAGCTGCTGCCAGGCCCCTTATCTGCCATAGGCCCCTATATACCGCCTCCTCATGCTGCTGCCAGGTCCAGAGTCTCTCATGGGTCCCTGTACGGCCTCCCATTGCTGCTGTCTCCATCGCCACACTCTGCCATGTGCCACTTTCAGGTCTCCTCACACTGCTGGTGTGTAGAATTTTTTGACATAGGGTGCTGGCAGATTACGGGCCTCCTATAGCTGCTGCCAGGCCCCTAATCTGCCATAGGCCCCTATATACCGCCTCCTCATGCTGCTGCCAGGTCCACAGTGTCTCATGCCATGTGCCACTTTCAGGTCTCCTCACACTGCTGGTGTGTTGAATTTTTTGACATAGGGTGCTGGCAGATTATGGGCCTCCTATAGCTGCTGCCAGGCCCCTAATCTGCCATAGGCCCCTATATACCGCCTCCTCATGCTGCTGCCAGGTCCAGAGTCTCTCATGGTTCCCTGTACGGCCTCCCATTGCTGCTGTCTCCATCGCCACACTCTGCCATGTGCCACTTTCAGGTCTCCTCACACACTGCTGGTGTGTTGAATTTTTTGACATAGGGTGCTGGCAGATTACGGGCCTCCCATAGCTGCTGCCAAGCCCCTAATCTGCCATGGGCCCCTATATACCGCCTCCTCATGCTGCTGCCAGGTCCAGAGTCTCTCATGGGTCCCTGTACGGCCTCCCATTGCTGCTGCCTCCATCGCCACACTCTGCCATGTGCCACTTTCAGGTCTCCTCACACACTGCTGGTGTGTTGAATTTTTTGACATAGGGTGCTGGCAGATTACGGGCCTCCTATAGCTGCTGCCAGGCCCCTAATCTGCCATAGGCCCCTATATACCGCCTCCTCATGCTGCTGCCAAGTCCAGAGTCTGTCATGGGTCCCTGTACGGCCTCCCATTGCTGCTGTCTCCATCGCCACACTCTGCCATGTGCCACTTTCAGGTCTCCTCACACTGCTGGTGTGTTGAATTTTTTGACATAGGGTGCTGGCAGATTACGGGCCTCCCATAGCTGCTGCCAGGCCCCTAATCTGCCATGGGACCCTATACCGACTCCTCATGCTGCTGCCAAGTCCAGAGTCTCTCATGGGTCCCTGTACGGCCTCCCATTGCTGCTGTCTCCATCGCCACACTTTGCCATGTGCCACTTTCAGGTCTCCTCACACACTGCTGGTGTGTTCAGTTTTTTGACATAGGGTGCTGGCAGATTACGGGCCTCCCATAGCTGCTGCCAGGCCCCTAATCTGCCATAGGCCCCTATATACCGCCTCCTCATGCTGCTGCCAGGTCCAGAGTCTCTCATGGGTCCCTGTACGGCCTCCCATTGCTGCTGTCTCCATCGCCACACTCTGCCATGTGCCACTTTCAGGTCTCCTCACACTGCTGGTGTGTAGAATTTTTTGACATAGGGTGCTGGCAGATTACGGGCCTACCATAGCTGCTGCCAGGCCCCTAATCTGCCATAGGCCCCTATATACCGCCTCCTCATGCTGCTGCCAGGTCCAGAGTCTCTCATGGGTCCCTGTACGGCCTCCCATTGCTGCTGTCTCCATCGCCACACTCTGCCATGTGCCACTTTCAGGTCTCCTCACACTGCTGGTGTGTAGAATTTTTTGACATAGGGTGCTGGCAGATTACGGGCCTCCTATAGCTGCTGCCAGGCCCCTAATCTGCCATAGGCCCTTATATACCGCCTCCTCATGCTGCTGCCAGGTCCACAGTGTCTCATGCCATGTGCCACTTTCAGGTCTCCTCACACTGCTGGTGTGTTGAATTTTTTGACATAGGGTGCTGGCAGATTATGGGCCTCCTATAGCTGCTGCCAGGCCCCTAATCTGCCATAGGCCCCTATATACCGCCTCCTCATGCTGCTGCCAGGTCCAGAGTCTCTCATGGTTCCCTGTACGGCCTCCCATTGCTGCTGTCTCCATCGCCACACTCTGCCATGTGCCACTTTCAGGTCTCCTCACACACTGCTGGTGTGTAGAATTTTTTGACATAGGGTGCTGGCAGATTACGGGCCTCCTATAGCTGCTGCCAGGCCCCTAATCTGCCATAGGCCCCTATATACCGCCTCCTCATGCTGCTGCCAGGTCCAGAGTCTGTCATGGGTCCCTGTACGGCCTCCCATTGCTGCTGTCTCCATCGCCACACTCTGCCATGTGCCACTTTCAGGTCTCCTCACACACTGCTGGTGTGTTCAGTTTTTTGACATAGGGTGCTGGCAGATTACGGGCCTCCCATAGCTGCTGCCAGGCCCCTAATCTGCCATAGGCCCCTATATACCGCCTCCTCATGCTGCTGCCAGGTCCAGAGTCTGTCATGGGTCCCTGTACGGCCTCCCATTGCTGCTGTCTCCATCGCCACACTCTGCCATGTGCCACTTTCAGGTCTCCTCACACACTGCTGGTGTGTTCAGTTTTTTGACATAGGGTGCTGGCAGATTACGGGCCTCCCATAGCTGCTGCCAGGCCCCTAATCTGCCATAGGCCCCTATATACCGCCTCCTCATGCTGCTGCCAGGTCCAGAGTCTGTCATGGGTCCCTGTACGGCCTCCCATTGCTGCTGTCTCCATCGCCACACTCTGCCATGTGCCACTTTCAGGTCTCCTCACACACTGCTGGTGTGTTCAGTTTTTTGACATAGGGTGCTGGCAGATTACGGGCCTCCCATAGCTGCTGCCAGGCCCCTAATCTGCCATGGGCCCCTATACCGACTCCTCATGCTGCTGCCAAGTCCAGAGTCTCTCATGGGTCCCTGTACGGCCTCCCATTGCTGCTGTCTCCATCGCCACACTTTGCCATGTGCCACTTTCAGGTCTCCTCACACACTGCTGGTGTGTTCAGTTTTTTGACATAGGGTGCTGGCAGATTACGGGCCTCCCATAGCTGCTGCCAGGCCCCTAATCTGCCATAGGCCCCTATATACCGCCTCCTCATGCTGCTGCCAGGTCCAGAGTCTGTCATGGGTCCCTGTACGGCCTCCCATTGCTGCTGTCTCCATCGCCACACTCTGCCATGTGCCACTTTCAGGTCTCCTCACACTGCTGGTGTGTTGAATTTTTTGACATAGGGTGCTGGCAGATTACGGGCCTCCCAAAGCTGCTGCCAGGCCCCTAATCTGCCATGGGCCCCTATACCACCTCCTCATGCTGCTTCCAAGTCCAGAGTCTCTCATGGGTCCCTGTACGGCCTCCCATTGCTGCTGTCTCCATCGCCACACTCTGCCATGTGCCACTTTCAGGTCTCCTCACACACTGCTGGTGTGTTCAATTTTTTGACATAGGGTGCTGGCAGATTACGGGCCTCCCATAGCTGCTGCCAGGCCCCTAATCTGCCATAGGCCCCTACATACCGCCTCCTCATGCTGCTGCCAGGTCCAGAGTCTGTCATGGGTCCCTGTACGGCCTCCCATTGCTGCTGTCTCCATCGCCACACTCTGCCATGTGCCACTTTCAGGTCTCCTCACACTGCTGGTGTGTTGAATTTTTTGACATAGGGTGCTGGCAGATTACGGGCCTCCCAAAGCTGCTGCCAGGCCCCTAATCTGCCATGGGCCCCTATACCACCTCCTCATGCTGCTGCCAAGTCCAGAGTCTCTCATGGGTCCCTGTACGGCCTCCCATTGCTGCTGCCTCCATCGCCACACTCTGCCATGTGCCACTTTCAGGTCTCCTCACACACTGCTGGTGTGTTGAATTTTTTGACATAGGGTGCTGGCAGATTACGGGCCTCCTATAGCTGCTGCCAGGCCCCTAATCTGCCATGGGCCCCTATATACCGCCTCCTCATGCTGCTGCCAAGTCCAGAGTCTGTCATGGGTCCCTGTACGGCCTCCCATTGCTGCTGTCTCCATCGCCACACTCTGCCATGTGCCACTTTCAGGTCTCCTCACACTGCTGGTGTGTTGAATTTTTTGACATAGGGTGCTGGCAGATTACGGGCCTCCCATAGCTGCTGCCAGGCCCCTAATCTGCCATGGGCCCCTATACCGACTCCTCATGCTGCTGCCAAGTCCAGAGTCTCTCATGGGTCCCTGTACGGCCTCCCATTGCTGCTGTCTCCATCGCCACACTTTGCCATGTGCCACTTTCAGGTCTCCTCACACACTGCTGGTGTGTTCAGTTTTTTGACATAGGGTGCTGGCAGATTACGGGCCTCCCATTGCTGCTGCCAGGCCCCTAATCTGCCATAGGCCCCTATATACCGCCTCCTCATGCTGCTGCCAGGTCCAGAGTCTGTCATGGGTCCCTGTACGGCCTCCCATTGCTGCTGTCTCCATCGCCACACTCTGCCATGTGCCACTTTCAGGTCTCCTCACACTGCTGGTGTGTTGAATTTTTTGACATAGGGTGCTGGCAGATTACGGGCCTCCCAAAGCTGCTGCCAGGCCCCTAATCTGCCATGGGCCCCTATACCACCTCCTCATGCTGCTGCCAAGTCCAGAGTCTCTCATGGGTCCCTGTACGGCCTCCCATTGCTGCTGTCTCCATCGCCACACTCTGCCATGTGCCACTTTCAGGTCTCCTCACACACTGCTGGTGTGTTCAATTTTTTGACATAGGGTGCTGGCAGATTACGGGCCTCCCATAGCTGCTGCCAGGCCCCTAATCTGCCATAGGCCCCTATATACCGCCTCCTCATGCTGCTGCCAGGTCCAGAGTCTGTCATGGGTCCCTGTACGGCCTCCCATTGCTGCTGTCTCCATCGCCACACTCTGCCATGTGCCACTTTCAGGTCTCCTCACACTGCTGGTGTGTTGAATTTTTTGACATAGGGTGCTGGCAGATTACGGGCCTCCCAAAGCTGCTGCCAGGCCCCTAATCTGCCATGGGCCCCTATACCACCTCCTCATGCTGCTGCCAAGTCCAGAGTCTCTCATGGGTCCCTGTACGGCCTCCCATTGCTGCTGCCTCCATCGCCACACTCTGCCATGTGCCACTTTCAGGTCTCCTCACACACTGCTGGTGTGTTGAATTTTTTGACATAGGGTGCTGGCAGATTACGGGCCTCCTATAGCTGCTGCCAGGCCCCTAATCTGCCATGGGCCCCTATATACCGCCTCCTCATGCTGCTGCCAGGTCCAGAGTCTCTCATGGGTCCCTGTACGGCCTCCCATTGCTGCTGTCTCCATCGCCACACTCTGCCATGTGCCACTTTCAGGTCTCCTCACACACTGCTGGTGTGTTGAATTTTTTGACATAGGGTGCTGGCAGATTACGGGCCTCCTATAGCTGCTGCCAGGCCCCTAATCTGCCATAGGCCCCTATATACCGCCTCCTCATGCTGCTGCCAGGTCCACAGTGTCTCATGCCATGTGCCACTTTCAGGTCTCCTCACACTGCTGGTGTGTTGAATTTTTTGACATAGGGTGCTGGCAGATTATGGGCCTCCTATAGCTGCTGCCAGGCCCCTAATCTGCCATAGGCCCCTATATACCGCCTCCTCATGCTGCTGCCAGGTCCAGAGTCTCTCATGGTTCCCTGTACGGCCTCCCATTGCTGCTGTCTCCATCGCCACACTCTGCCATGTGCCACTTTCAGGTCTCCTCACACACTGCTGGTGTGTTGAATTTTTTGACATAGGGTGCTGGCAGATTACGGGCCTCCCATAGCTGCTGCCAGGCCCCTAATCTGCCATGGGCCCCTATATACCGCCTCCTCATGCTGCTGCCAGGTCCAGAGTCTCTCATGGGTCCCTGTACGGCCTCCCATTGCTGCTGCCTCCATCGCCACACTCTGCCATGTGCCACTTTCAGGTCTCCTCACACACTGCTGGTGTGTTGAATTTTTTGACATAGGGTGCTGGCAGATTACGGGCCTCCTATAGCTGCTGCCAGGCCCCTAATCTGCCATAGGCCCCTATATACCGCCTCCTCATGCTGCTGCCAAGTCCAGAGTCTGTCATGGGTCCCTGTACGGCCTCCCATTGCTGCTGTCTCCATCGCCACACTCTGCCATGTGCCACTTTCAGGTCTCCTCACACTGCTGGTGTGTTGAATTTTTTGACATAGGGTGCTGGCAGATTACGGGCCTCCCATAGCTGCTGCCAGGCCCCTAATCTGCCATGGGCCCCTATACCGACTCCTCATGCTGCTGCCAAGTCCAGAGTCTCTCATGGGTCCCTGTACGGCCTCCCATTGCTGCTGTCTCCATCGCCACACTTTGCCATGTGCCACTTTCAGGTCTCCTCACACACTGCTGGTGTGTTCAGTTTTTTGACATAGGGTGCTGGCAGATTACGGGCCTCCCATAGCTGCTGCCAGGCCCCTAATCTGCCATAGGCCCTTATATACCGCCTCCTCATGCTGCTGCCAGGTCCAGAGTCTGTCATGGGTCCCTGTACGGCCTCCCATTGCTGCTGTCTCCATCGCCACACTCTGCCATGTGCCACTTTCAGGTCTCCTCACACTGCTGGTGCGTTGAATTTTTTGACATAGGGTGCTGGCAGATTACGGGCCTCCCAAAGCTGCTGCCAGGCCCCTAATCTGCCATGGGCCCCTATACCACCTCCTCATGCTGCTGCCAAGTCCAGAGTCTCTCATGGGTCCCTGTACAGCCTCCCATTGCTGCTGTCTCCATCGCCACACTCTGCCATGTGCCACTTTCAGGTCTCCTCACACACTGCTGGTGTGTTCAATTTTTTGACATAGGGTGCTGGCAGATTACGGGCCTCCCATAGCTGCTGCCAGGCCCCTAATCTGCCATAGGCCCCTATATACCGCCTCCTCATGCTGCTGCCAAGTCCAGAGTCTGTCATGGGTCCCTGTACGGCCTCCCATTGCTGCTGTCTCCATCGCCACACTCTGCCATGTGCCACTTTCAGGTCTCCTCACACACTGCTGGTGTGTTCAATTTTTTGACATAGGGTGCTGGCAGATTACGGGCCTCCCATAGCTGCTGCCAGGCCCCTAATCTGCCATAGGCCCCTATATACCGCCTCCTCATGCTGCTGCCAAGTCCAGAGTCTGTCATGGGTCCCTGTACGGCCTCCCATTGCTGCTGTCTCCATCGCCACACTCTGCCATGTGCCACTTTCAGGTCTCCTCACACTGCTGGTGTGTTGAATTTTTTGACATAGGGTGCTGGCAGATTACGGGCCTCCTATAGCTGCTGCCAGGCCCCTAATCTGCCTTAGGCCCCTATATACCGCCTCCTCATGCTGCTGCCAAGTCCAGAGTCTGTCATGGGTCCCTGTACGGCCTCCCATTGCTGCTGTCTCCATCGCCACACTCTGCCATGTGCCACTTTCAGGTCTCCTCACACTGCTGGTGTGTTGAATTTTTTGACATAGGGTGCTGGCAGATTACGTGCCTCCCATAGCTGCTGCCAGGCCCCTAATCTGCCATGGGCCCCTATACCGACTCCTCATGCTGCTGCCAAGTCCAGAGTCTCTCATGGGTCCCTGTACGGCCTCCCATTGCTGCTGTCTCCATCGCCACACTTTGCCATGTGCCACTTTCAGGTCTCCTCACACACTGCTGGTGTGTTCAGTTTTTTGACATAGGGTGCTGGCAGATTACGGGCCTCCCATAGCTGCTGCCAGGCCCCTAATCTGCCATAGGCCCCTATATACCGCCTCCTCATGCTGCTGCCAGGTCCAGAGTCTGTCATGGGTCCCTGTACGGCCTCCCATTGCTGCTGTCTCCATCGCCACACTCTGCCATGTGCCACTTTCAGGTCTCCTCACACACTGCTGGTGTGTTCAGTTTTTTGACATAGGGTGCTGGCAGATTACGGGCCTCCTTTAGCTGCTGCCAGGCCCCTAATCTGCCTTAGGCCCCTATATACCGCCTCCTCATGCTGCTGCCAAGTCCAGAGTCTGTCATGGGTCCCTGTACGGCCTCCCATTGCTGCTGTCTCCATCGCCACACTCTGCCATGTGCCACTTTCAGGTCTCCTCACACTGCTGGTGTGTTGAATTTTTTGACATAGGGTGCTGGCAGATTACGGGCCTCCCATAGCTGCTGCCAGGCCCCTAATCTGCCATGGGCCCCTATATACCGCCTCCTCATGCTGCTGCCAGGTCCAGAGTCTGTCATGGGTCCCTGTACGGCCTCCCATTGCTGCTGTCTCCATCGCCACACTCTGCCATGTGCCACTTTCAGGTCTCCTCACACACTGCTGGTGTGTTCAGTTTTTTGACATAGGGTGCTGGCAGATTACGGGCCTCCCATAGCTGCTGCCAGGCCCCTAATCTGCCATAGGCCCCTATATACCGCCTCCTCATGCTGCTGCCAAGTCCAGAGTCTGTCATGGGTCCCTGTACGGCCTCCCATTGCTGCTGTCTCCATCGCCACACTCTGCCATGTGCCACTTTCAGGTCTCCTCACACACTGCTGGTGTGTTGAATTTTTTGACATAGGGTGCTGGCAGATTACGGGCCTCCTATAGCTGCTGCCAGGCCCCTAATCTGCCATGGGCCCCTATATACCGCCTCCTCATGCTGCTGCCAGGTCCAGAGTCTCTCATGGGTCCCTGTACGGCCTCCCATTGCTGCTGTCTCCATCGCCACACTCTGCCATGTGCCACTTTCAGGTCTCCTCACACACTGCTGGTGTGTTGAATTTTTTGACATAGGGTGCTGGCAGATTACGGGCCTCCTATAGCTGCTGCCAGGCCCCTAATCTGCCATAGGCCCCTATATACCGCCTCCTCATGCTGCTGCCAAGTCCAGAGTCTGTCATGGGTCCCTGTACGGCCTCCCATTGCTGCTGTCTCCATCGCCACACTCTGCCATGTTCCACTTTCAGGTCTCCTCACACACTGCTGGTGTGTTGAATTTTTTGACATAGGGTGCTGGCAGATTACGGGCCTCCTATAGCTGCTGCCAGGCCCCTAATCTGCCATAGGCCCCTATATACCGCCTCCTCATGCTGCTGCCAGGTCCAGAGTCTCTCATGGGTCCCTGTACGGCCTCCCATTGCTGCTGTCTCCATCGCCACACTCTGCCATGTGCCACTTTCAGGTCTCCTCACACTGCTGGTGTGTTCCATTTTTTGTCATAGGGTGCTGGCAGATTACGGGCCTCCCATAGCTGCTGCCAGGCCCCTAATCTGCCATGGGCCCCTATACCGACTCCTCATGCTGTGACGTTGCAACAAGGTGGAATTCAACCCTACATATGTTAGACCGCCTTTACGAACAGCAAAAGGCCATCACAGATTTCCTGATGTTAAAAGCGGATAAAGGTACTCCCTGTGTAACTTAGATGTCAGCCATTGGCAGCTCATGCGTGACACCTGCGCTTGCTCAGGCCCTTTGAGGAGGCCACGCTATTCGTGAGTCGGCAGGACTATGGGATGAACGACGTCATTCCTCTGTTGCACGTCCTGGAACAAATGCTGTTAACAATGGCTGGTCAGGGTGCGGTAGACGTGGTGCACAGATCTCAACGCCACATGACCCCTGTGGGGGCAGGACAGGAAGAAGAGGAGGAGGTAGAGGAGGACATTGGTGCTCAGGAATTATTGAGTGAAATGGGTGGTTTTTCCACTCAGCGGACAGGAGTGGAGGAGCAGGAGCATCTGGTAGAGGAGGAGGAAGAGGAGACAGAGGACCCAGACGCACCGTGGCAGTATGCTGTGGAGATGGAGGCAGGGAGTTTCTCGCATTCCTTGGCACAAATGGCCCATAGCATGCTCGCTTGCTTGCGTAGCGACAGCCGAATAATAACCATCAGACAGAGGGATGACTTTTGGCTGTCCACCTTGTTGGACCCTCGCTACCGTTCAAAAATGGTGGCCTTTTTCACACCTGCTGAGAGGGAGGCCAAAATAACGTACTATAAAAACCACCTATGTAGTCAGCTGGTCTCTGCCTGTCTGCGCCAACGTCCATCCTCAGACACTGTGGGCCCTGTGCGCTCGCGTTCCGCTGCCATGGCAGCAGGGGAGGGGTGGGGTGGTAGGAGCAGTGGCAGCTCCACCAGCAGCGGCTGCCTCAGTCTGCCGTCGATGATGAGTAGCTTTCTTCACCAGCGCAGTGAGGAAACTACTAACCAGCCGCAGCAGCAGCAGCAGGTGGACCTGGAGCAGGACCTCAAACAACAGGCTTAGGCCTACTTGGACAGCACCCTGCCAACCGAGGTAGACAATCCCCTTGACTACTGGGCAACGAAACTTGACCTTTGGCCCCAACTAGCTGAATTTGCCCTTGAAAGGCTGTCATGCCCGGCCAGTAGCGTGGCATCGGAGCGCGTGTTTAGTGCGGCAGGAGGTATTGCAACTCCGCGGAGGACACAACTGTCCACCCAAAGTGTGGAGAGACTGACGTTTGTGAAAATGAATCAGGCGTGGATTAGTCTGGATTTCAAACCACCAGTTCCTGACACAACTGACTAAATCCGCCATGAATCATGCCCCAAACGTGCCACTTTCAGGTCTCCTCACACTGCTGGTGTGTTACATTTTTTGTCATAGGGTGCTGGCAGATTACGGGCCTCCCATAGCTGCTGCCAGGCCCCTAATCTGCCATGGGCCCCTATACCGCCTCCTCATGCTGCTGCCAAGTCCAGAGTCTCTCATTGGTCCCTGTACGGCCTCCCATTGCTGCTGTCTCCATCGCCACACTCTGCCATGTGCCACTTTCAGGTCTCCTCACACTGCTGGTGTGTTCCATTTTTTGTCATAGGGTGCTGGCAGATTACGGGCCTCCCATAGCTGCTGCCAGGCCCCTAATCTGCCATGGGCCCCTATACCGCCTCCTCATGCTGCTGCCAGGTCCAGAGTCTCTCATGGGTCCCTGTAAAGCCTCCCATTGCTGCTGTCTCCATCGCCACACTCTGCCATGTGCCACTTTCAGGTCTCCTCACACTGCTGGTGGGTTCCATTTTTTGTCATAGGGTGCTGGCAGATTACGGGCCTCCCATAGCTGCTGCCAGGCCCCTAATCTGCCATGGGCCCCCGTACCGACTCCTCATGCTGCTGCCAGGCCCGTAATCTGTCATGGGCCCCTGTTGTCGCTTGTTGGCATATTCCGCTCGTTCAGATGCTCCTTCTCCTGCTACTCCTCTTCACGGATTCCGTGAGCAGTCTTTCTTGGAATCCGTTTCCAAGAGACAACAGTTTGCGAGCACGCACCCGACGGTGCAGAAGCTGAACGTCCTCCTGTCCAAGTTGCTGCTGCCAGGCTCGTAATCTGTCATGCGCCCCTGTACCACCTCCTCATGCTGCTGCCAGGTCCAGAGTGTGTCATGGGTCCCTGTACGGCCTCCCATTGCTGCTGCCAGGCCCGTAATCTGCCATGGGCCCCCGTACCAACTCCTCATGCTGCTGCCAGGCCCGTAATCTGTCATGGGCCCCTGTACTGCCTCCTCATGCTGCTGCCAGGTCCAGAGTGTGTCATGGGTCCCTGTACGGCCTCCCATTGCTGCTGTCTCTATCGCCACACTCTGCCATGTGCCACTTTCAGGTCTCCTCACACTGCTGGTGGTTTCCATTTTTGTCATAGGGTGCTGTATGGCCTCCCATTGCTGCTGCCTCCACCGCCACACTGTGGCTCCACACTCTGGTTTTGGCCCCGTGACTGCCCAAATGAGTGAAGTGTGCGGTGATTCTAAGATCGACGGCACTCATCTGCATGTCATACTGACTGACAGTATTATTTCTCTTCCCCAGCAGACTCCAAGGGCATTTAAATTAAAGGTACAGTGTTCTGCACTAATATTAAGTCTCTCTGAAGCCTAGAAACACCCTTTTTTAAGTTAAATTCACAGCGAATATATTCGACTCGAATCGAAATTTTTCCACGAATTCGCCGAATCAGTCGAATCGAATTTTTGAATACTTCGCTCATCTCTATTTATAATATCAAGAGGGGTTTTCGTGAACATTCTCTATCTAAACATTATAGAGACCATCACCATAGAGATCCCTCCACCCTCAGGTTCACAGGTATTGACGTTGCACAACATCACTGGAGGGGTTCCAATAGAAGCAGGGAAGTCTCGCATCTTGAGACTAAATGGATCTTTGAGATGAAGTCCATGACACCGTTAGGTCACAACGTTGAATTGGACCTAAACTGCTTCATCGACAACAGTTGAAGCTTACATATGGATTGCCCCTGCATATTTATTGGCTGATCGTTTAATTTCCCCATGGTCCTCTACATTTGCACCTTATGGCTCATGACATATGTTTATGTAATGAGGGCTTTTTGTACAACTTTGGCCGTCTTATTGTACCTGGGCAGTTGTACCACATGTCCCAGCTTTCTTAGGTCACCTTATAAGGAAGTCTTTAATTATTCGTTTTTTTCAGAAGCGTTTATGTGGGTTGATAAATTATAACATCTTGTTGCTGCTCCTTGTCTCCTTTTCTTGTAACTGAGGTTCTTGATACTTCTATATCATTATGGATCCGCATTTATTTTATTTTGTTGGGTCCATAGGTGGTAATCCTAGTGCGTCAATTTATGAGGGCGCATGATTATTACTTATATTACTATTGTTTTTATGATATATGCAATTTTTTGTACAATGTATGATCTTACCTTAAGGATAATTGAGTATTTTTGCATTTTGGTTTCATGTTTTTAGATTTTATATTATAGGTTATTTTATTTGTATTTGACACAGGGATACATATATACGTATAGTGGATCTCTGATAGATGGGCGCCCGTGTCTCATGCACATGCGTTATATTATCATGGTATATAGCTATCAGAAGACCAGGTCCCCCCATGTTTTATAGTTGATTGAGTATTGATAGTATATATATGTAGTTCCCCCTGTGAGTTATATAGCCCAGTAATATCCATCGGACTGTTGCCCGACTGTTTCCCTGTATGCGGTGGATCAGTCATTCAGGCTTCAGTCCCCTCTTTCTCATTTAAGTCCACAAGAAAATGGCGGCCGTCCCGAGCCGCGCAGGTGCACTGGTGATTGGCTGGTTGTTTATATCCAACCGAGAAAATGGCGACCGGACTATTCGCGCATGCGCAGTGGGACACGCGGCGGCCATCTTTATGGTTCCCAAACTCCGGGAAACTCCGGGAAAATGGCACCCGCGCATGCGCAGTTGCGCCGATCGTCAGCGAGGAGGCGCTAGTGCGGTTTGGCGCGAATTTTGAAGTATTTAAAGAGGTAAATAGACGTCAGGCATGCATGGCATCACCCCTACAGTAGACGTGTATTGACACGAAACGCGTCTAGGAGGAGCCTTTGCACGCCTTGACGTCACGCCGCCGGGTCAGGAGGTCCGGCGGCCCACCCATGTTTCCCACTGGTCAGTGTATAGTATCTTTTTTTCAAGCTGCTTTTACTGGCTACAGGCTGCAGGCATGTGCTTTTTGTAACTCCTAATGATTTTATGTATTGGATTTAATAAATATTTTAAAAACATACTACACTATGAGTATTTTCACTCCTTACACCTGGCACTGAGTTCCCATACCTCAGCCCCAGCATTTTTAGGTTCTTTGTGCGGACCCAAGGAGCAGTGTGATCCGACCGGACCAGTATCGCCTTACCACCGACGGACCATCTGGGTACTATAAAGCAGCGCCTACATGGGACCACGGCTATATGTAACCTGTACATGCGCATTGTAATTGCACTTCTGGTAAGCGGGCAATTTATCTATTTCTGGGATTGGATCACACCTATACTCCCTGCGAGTCCCCCATCACTGAACTGTCTACCATCTTGAATACTTTCATATTTGAAGATTGTATATATTTTAATTGCCACTTGGACATTACCTATAGCGCTGCACTTATATTGTCTCTAAATCAACCACACTGTTTATGATAAAAGAGACATGCTGTTGGTAATACACCTGATAATGGAGAATTGCTATAGTTGTCAACGGGGACACAGATGTTCCCCTTTCTGGCCACAAGATGACAAAAGAGGACCACTTGGATCAACAAGCAGTGGAAGTTAGAGTTAATGCCAGCCTTGCCCCTGTCCCTGACAGCAGTGGGTCACCTTGGGCAGAGAGAGGCTGCTAGAGTATAAATAATTTTGGCTGGGAGCATTTAAGTGTTCATCATGGGAAGTGTCTGAACCAGGCTACAGCGAAAATTTAGGCTGTAGGGCTCTATCATTGAAATCTTCCTCTTCAGGGAAGCGAGGAGCAAAGGTGCAAGACTTCTGGGATTACTTGCATCCCCTGTTTTGGGATGAATGACTCTTGACAACTCCTGTGAAAGTACTGTGATGGCCAAAAATACTGGCACCCCTGCATTTCTGTCAGATAAGGCACCACTTCACCCAGAGAATTTTTGCAATTACAAATGTGTAGTCATACCCATATTTATTCCTTTTGTTTGTACATAAAAAAAGTGTAGAAACAAAAAGCCAAATCTGACACATTCCAAAACCCCCAAAATGGACTGGACAAAATTATTGACACCTTCTCAAAATTGTAAGAAATAATTGCATTCCAAGTTTAGGATGCTCCTGTAATTTGTAATAAAACTCACCTGTATCAATTAACAGGTGCTGACAATATAAAAATCACACTGGTAACCAGTTAAAATGGTGAAAAATTGACTCAACCTTTCTGTTATGTGTCTCTGTGAGCCTCATGGAGAAGAGAAAGAGCCGCAAATAATTGTCTGAGGATTTGAGAACAAAAATTGTGGAAAGCATGGACAATTTCAACTCAATCAATCTTAATGTTCCTTTGTCCACTGTGCAAAGTGGTGCCAATATTTCTAGCCATGACTGTATTTGAATTATTTATGTCAGGTACTTATATAGCACTGTCAATTTACACATACAGTATATATATTGAACATTCACATCAGTCCCTAACCCTCAAGGGGTATACAATCTAAGGTCCCTAACTCACACTCATACATACACATATTAGGGCCAATTTAGACAGGATCCAATTAACCTACCAGCATGTCTTTGGAGTGTGGGAGGAAACTAGAGAACCCAGACGAAACCCACACAAGCACAGGGAGAACATGCAAACTCCATGCAGGAGGCGCCATGGTTGGGAATCAAACCCATCACCCATTTACTGCAAGGCAGACATGCTAACCACTAAGCCACTGTGTATCTAATGACTGTTGGTAACTGTGCCGTCACTTGGGACTAGGATGACTAAGTGTGTATATATAGATTTGATTGATTGTTCATTAAAGCATTGAAAAGGGCCCTCTTTTTCTGGACTCTTCCTTATCCTAAGCTCTGTTGGGCAAGTCTCCTGCTACCAAACTTGTGTCAGGGTGGACTGCTCTTACTGTAAGGTCTGTAGTGGGTATGTGGAAGCGCAGCTGGAGAATACTGGTTAGGGTCAGCCAGATGGCTCTTAAGGGTGAGCTTGCACAAAGGGATGAACACACTGTACTTTATAATGTAAACACTCTGTACCCCTATAATGGACACATGTTATACCTGACAATGAAGACACAATGTACCGGATAATGGACACACTTTGTACCCCTATAATGGGGACACATTGTACTCATTAGAGCATGAAGATCCAACGGCTCTTTGGTTCCAACTTGAAGAAACAGAAAAAAAGAGGGTGCACAAGCCTAGTTCATTATCCAAAAGAGTTTTAATATAAATCCAATATAAAACTACTCAAAAGCATAAAAGTAAAAACACTAATCAAAGCACACTTCTATGGACAAATAGGACAGTCTGCAAAGCATAGGAGGGCCACACCAGGGTCCCTGAAAGCTGACGCGTTTCAAAGGGATATAATGCTTCCTCAGAGCCTAGCTCGAAGGATATCCCTTTGAAACACATCAGCTTCCAGGGACCCCAGTGTGGCCTCGCTGTACTTGAAGTGTGGCTTCATGAGCGTTTTTACTTTTATGCTTGTGAGTAGTTTTATATTGGATTTATAATAAAAATCTTTTGGACAATGCACTAGGTTGGTGGTGCTCCCTCTCTTTTTTCTGTTGTTTCTTCCAGCTGCTACAAGACATCCCCAGTACTAGAGGGCAGCAAGGCTTCACTTGGCTATCCGTCCATCAACTGGGTTATTACACATATGCGCAGGAGACTATTCTTGTTGGTTCCTCGGTTCCAACCTGAGATTGGAGCAGCCGTAAGTCTGCATTTTGGCATACTGCTTTGTGCTTTGTGGTCTAGAGTCCTAGTCTACCAAAATGAGCTTTGATTGATAATTTCAAAGCATACAAAGCAGGCTGGGAATTCACAACAGAAGTGTTATCATGCTCAATCCTGACATCTATTCAGTCAGCATGCATGCACATGGCAAAAACCCAGTGGACCAGTTTACACCAACACATGAAGCTAGCAGAGCATTTAGAAAAGAAGTCTGGTATGCTGTAGTTTTTTGCTATGCTGATCTGAACTTTATCATTCAAGCTAATTGGAAGGGAATTCTTTAAAAATGCCTGAAACTGATGGTAGCACATGAAAAGTGACTTTACAAATACATCTGGCATAAATTATTGGCTAATTGGCTTTGTAAAAGGGGAAATAATATGACAGTCACAATGCACAAAAATTCTAATATTCTTATCAGTTAGCCAGCAAAAAAAACAATGAATTACACTGTTTTGAGTTCAAAACAGTTTTCACATCCATACATTTGCAAATATACAGCGGGTCAAATAAGTATTAAACATGTCCTAATGTTTTTCAGTAAATATATTTCTAAAGGTGCTATTGACATGAAATGTTTACCACATGTCTGTAACAACTCATGAAATCCATACATACAAAGAAACTAACACAAATATGTTCAGAAACTAAGTTATGTGTAATAAAATGGAATTACACAGGGAAAAAGTAGAACAACTGAAATATATGAAATAAAACGTTCAAAATCTTTTGTTGGTAAATACAACTTCAAGATGCCTCCTGTATGGAGAAACTAATCGCATGAATTGCTCAAGTATGATTTTGGCCTATTCTTCCACACAAATATATAGGAAAGATGAACCTGAAGTATATCTACTGGATACCAAACATCCCTAAAGTGCAAAATTGTATAGGAGAAAACAACCCCTAAGTGGGACTTTATAGGCATCACCAGAATATATAAAAGTTACATCAATTTTTTATTAGACATAGATACTAGATATTAAAACATTCAATAATTACAATAATACCATACAAAATTATGTAGATATAACAGAGTTCCTAGGTAGCATTCAACGTGTTTCAGAGTAACTTTACTCCTTCTTCAGGGTCAAAAAACTCTGTACATAAGACATGTGGCCTCTAAGGACTGAAACACATATATTACAGTCATACAATAATTTTAATGACAGTTGTAGACAATATTTTTAGATAAATGTCAAAATCATAATACTCACAGCATACTGTGATAGAGACGAAGTGAAAAAGCATCAGTAATTAAATTTCCGCCATATTAAAAACATTTGATGTGTGACCAGGCCCATGACACCTCCCCAGACCGCATCCAGACAGGCACTAAACTGGGCTAAGGCCCCCCCAGGAAAGCACTGAGGCCGCACTGATAGCCACAGAGGCAGGCTATACAGTTGCAAGAAAAAGTGTGTGAACCCCTTTGGATTACGTGGAGTTTTGCATGAATTGGGCATAAAATGTGCTCTGAACGTCATCTAAGTCACAACAATAGAAGAACACAGTCTGCTGAACATAATACTACACAAACATTAGATGTTGCCATGGTTTAATTGCACATAACATGTAAACATTCACAGTGCAGGGAGGAAAAAGTATGTGAACCTTTGGACTTAATAACTGGTTGACCCTCCTTCGGCAGCAATAACCTCAACCAAACGTTTCCTGTAGTTGCAGATCAGACCTGCACAACGATCTGGAGTCATTTTGGACCACTCCTCTTCACAAAACTGTTTCAGTGTAGCAATATTCTTGGGATGTCTGGTGTGAATCGCTCTCTTAAGGTCATGCCACAGCATTTCAATCGGGTTGAGGTCAGGACTCTGACTGAGCCACTCCAGAAGGCGTATTCTGTGCTGTTGCAGCCATTGTTTTGTTGAATTACTTGTATGCTTTGGGTCATTGTCCTGTTGCATCACCCATCCTCTGCGGAGCTTCAGTTGGCGGACAGATGGTCGTACGTTTCCTGCAAAATGTCTTGATAAACTCTGGAATTCATTTTCCCATCAATGACAACAATCCCTCCAGGCCCTGAGGCAGCATAGCAGCCCCAAACCATGATGCTCCCTCCGCCATGTTTTACAGTGGGGATGAGGTTTTGATGTTGGTGTGCTGTGCCTTTTTTTCTCCACACATAGTGTTGTGTGTTCTTCCCAAACAACTCAATCTTGGTTTCATCTATCCACAGTATATTTTGCCAGTAGTGCTGTGGAACATCCAGGTGCTCTTTTGCAAACTTCAAACGTGCTGCAATATTCTTTTTGGACAGCAATGGCTTCCTCCGTGGTGTCCTCCCATGTACTCCATTCTTGTTTAATGTTTTCCTTATTGTAGATGTGTCAACAAAAATGTTAGCATGTGCCAGAGATTTCTGTAGGTCTTTAGCGGACACTCTGGGATTCTTCTTTACCTCATGCAGCATTCTGCGCTGTGCTCTTGCAGTCATTTTTACAGGACGACCATGCCTAGGGAGAGTAGCAACAGTGCTAAACTTTCTCCATTTGTAGACAGTCTGTCTTACCATGGACACATGAACATCAAGGCTTTTGGAGGTACTTTTGTAACCCTTTCCAGCTTCATGCAAGTCAACAATTCTTGATCGTAGGTCTTCTGATAGCTCTTTTCTGCGAGGCATGGTCCACATCAGACAGTGCTTCTTGAAACCAGTAAACCCAAAACAGGTGTGTGTTTTTTAAGGGCAGGACAGCTGTCAGCAACACATCCAATATCATCACACTGATTGGAGTCAAGGTTGGCTCACTCCTGGCTCCAATTAGCTCTGGGAGAAGTCATTAAGCTAGGGCTTCACATACTTTTTCCTCCCTGCACTGTGAATGTTTACATGTTATGTGCAATTAAACCATGGCAACATCTAATGTTTGTGTAGTATTATGTTCAGCAGACTGTGTTCTTCTATTGTTGTGACTTAGATGACATTCAGAGCACATTTTATGCCCAATTCATGCTAAACTCCATGTAATCCCAAGGGGTTCACATACTTTTTCTTGCAACTGTATATACAAAGTGACACTAGTAACCATAAATTAACCAAAATAGAAACAAGCATAGCATCATAGACATATATAGTAAAAAGAGAGATATGAGGGCTTATTAAATCTAGTAAAACACCCACCGCTGTTAAGGCAGATGTAAATTATATTGAAGCTGCTATTATCAAGCAGTAGGTAGAGAGATACAATTCCATGAGCCCTATGATCCTCCAATATTGAGAATCACAGTTCATCCAAAGGATCCCTAAAAAGGGTGTCAAAAACAAAGGCAATAAGCCTATATGGAATCGAGATGGGACATATGACCATAATATTGCATATCAGGCCCGAAAAGAACCATAAGCAAACGCAAACAAACAAGCCATATCAATTTACCTAGCTGGAAAACCTACAGCAGAACTGCAGGAGGTCATGTCTGACTTCACATCAAAAGTCCCGGACAGGAGAACGGAATCAGAAAAGGGGATCTATTTATATCCCCCCTCTCTAGCGAACCACCTGAATTAAATTGCCATCCCTCATTCAGGGATGGTGCCAAATGCCAGGACACAGACTGCCCCTCCACCTCCGGGCATAGGGCCACGCCCCCCCGATGCGCATGTGCCATCGACACGCACAGGACTGCCAAGGGGCGGGGAGAGGTGGAATGCAACCCCACAGGGGGGAAAGAGAATCCCCGACACAAAGGACGCAATAGAAAGGCCGAGCCCACCACAAAGTGGCGACGTGGCCTGCGTGTGCCGGGCGCCCCCGAGGGGTATACACGGAGACCGGGCAGCCGCCCACCATGGACCGAGCCCAGAGAGCCAAATGGACCAGGCCACACACCAATGTACAACACAAAATACAGCAAATTCATGAAAAATTGCATATATCACAGTATATAGGCAAAATAGACTTATAGAAAGTAGCACCCAAGAGGGTGAAAACCATGAATGGTATATAGTGGACAAAACTGATGATGTCACCACAATACAGACATATGGCACAACTAGCACTATTAGATTTCAAGAAGATCATCAAAAAGGTTTCTACATATCATATTATCTAAAGGAACATTCCTGCATAATTATATTAGGTTATATCCAACAAGCGGAAGACATTTATATTCTCATATCCAATTACGGACACAAGCTATCACTGTATATTAGTTACAATAGTAACATGAAAGTACATATAAAGAGGAAACAGGTCGACAACAAAATAACTATTTTTCCATGCTACCAGACACAAAGCCCTGCAAAAACAGACACAAAGCGCTGCAAAAAGGGCTTATAACTCACGGATTCATTCAAGCCCGGGGGGGATCTGGCGCGTAGTTGGAAAATCCAACGTAGCTCAAGTTGTTAATAATTTGTTCCAATCTCCACCTCTGGGGCTTAGGTGAATCCGATCAAGAACAAGGAACCGAATTCTTGGAAATATACTGATATGTACATAAATCATATGCAGCCCAAGGGGCAGATCAGGATCACATGTTTTCAAACTTTCGATGTGTCTGTAGGCACGTCTCCAAAATTTCAGCTTGGTCTTCCCCTCATAAAACATCCACATTCACACATCAAAAGATAAACAACCCCAAACGTTCTGCAATTAGCAAAATGTTTGGGTTTAAAATACTCCTTATTGGGCAATTTTGGTGTCACTTCAGTGTGCATGTACTTACAGTAATTACAAGAACCACAAATGAAAGTACCCCTTAGTTTACATGGATTTCTAAAACCATCGCCCCTATATTCACTCCGTGTTAGTCAGTCTTTTATAGAAGTAGCCCTCCTAAAGACAATCTGGGGGGGCTGAAGACACAAATTTCCCTATTATGGGGTCCATGGTGAGCAAATACCAGTATTTCTGGATAAGATTTCTAATCCGACCTTGCTGGCTGGAGTATTTCATAATAATACAAGTGTGTTGATCTGATTCTCTCTTTCCTGCACTTCCATATAACAAATAATTTCTAGTGTTGGAAATTGCCCGTTTATAGGCCTTTTTAAACAGGACTTGGTGTATCCTCTTTCTAGTAGTCTATCTCGCAAGGCATCTGCTTCTACCTTGAAACCTTAATTGTCTGAATAATTTCTTCTAGTTCTTAAGTATTGGCTGTAGGGTATAGAAGACTATTTGTGTGGAAGAATTGTATAGGAGAAAACAACCCCCCTAAGTGGGACTTTATAAGCATCACCAGAGTATATAAACGTTACATTAAATTTTATTAGACATAGATGAGTGAGAGCCATAAAACACTGAATAGGCGATTTTACATTCAATAATTACAATGATACCGTACAAAATTATGTCAACATGACAGAGTTCCTAGGTAGCATCCAACACATTTCAGAGTAACTTTACTCCTTCTTCAGGGTCAAACAACTCTGTACATAGGACATGTGACCTCTAAGGATTGAAACACATATATTACAGTCATACAGGAGGAGCACCTGGTCATGGCCGGTTTATGGTGAAATTATGTTTTTTCCACCTCCGGATTATTGCTCCAGTTGTGCTCACTGGAACAGTCAGAGGTTTAGAAATCCTTCTGTAACCAATGCCATCAGTATATTTTGCAACAATAAGGTTGTGAAGATCTTGAGAGAGCTCTTTGCTTTTGCCCATCATGAAAAGTTTCTTGTGTGACACCTTGGTAATGAGACATCTTTTTAAAGGCCATCCGTTGAGACTGAACCAGCTGATATTAATTTTCACTGAAATGGGGTAGGATTGCTTTCTAATTACTGATAGATTTCAGCTGGTGTCTTGGCTTTCCATGTCTTTTTGCACCTACCTTTCTTCATGCGTTCAATAGTTTTTCCCTGCGTCATTCCATTTTATTACACATAACTTAATTTCTGAACGTATTTGTTTTGGTTTTTTTGTATGTATGGATTGCATGAGTTATTCCTGACAGGTGTAGAAAATTTCATGTCAATAGCACCTTTAGAAATATATTTAGTGAGAAAAATTGTGACGTGTTCAATACCTATTTTACCCTTTGTACTTGGAAGTCAAACTGCCTCAGCAAGGACCCTCTGTGAAGTGCAGCCCTTAATTTTTGAGAGCTCCCATCTTAAAAAATTCACTGGAACTTTAGGTAAACCTTGCTAGTGCCAAGAAAATATCCCCCACACTATTACACCACCACCACCTGCCTGAATCATTGATACAAGGCAGGATAGATCCATGCTTTCATGTTGTTTATGCCAAATTCTGACCCTACCATCTGAATGTCCCCACAAACGGTCTGCCCATTCTCCTCTGACCTCTGACATCAAGGCATTTTCATCCACACAACTGCAGCTCACTGGATATTTTCTCTTTTTTTGACCATTCTCTGTAAACCCTAAAGATGGTTGTGAGTGACAATCCCAGTAGATCAGCAGTTTTTGAAATACTCAAACCAGCCCATCTGGCACCAACAATCATGCCATGTTCAAAGTCACTTAAATTCCCTTTCTTCCCCATTCTGATTTGAACTTCACCACGTCTACATGCATAAATGCACTGAGTTGCTGCCATGTGATTGGCTGATTAGCAATTTGTGTTACCAAGCAAGTAAACAGGTGTACCTAATAAGAGAACACAAGCAAATGTTGAGAACACAAGCAAATGTGACAGCATTCCCAGCACGTGTCCGGAGTGTAACTGTTTTGATGGGTTTAAAGTGGTTCTAAAGCTTAACCTTTTTTTTAACTAAAACACAGCTAAAGGGTAAACAAAGCATCCATCCATAGATGATTGTCTGATTCATTCACAACAAGTTCTTGCTGGGGAAGCTCGCTCCCGGCTATCACAAGACCGAGTCTTTGGGACTACATGTCCCATCAAGCATTGCACTACCACTCGTGCCCGACATCACTAGCTGACACGGGAGCTGAAGAAAGAAGATTACAGCAGCTCCACCAAGGCATGCCTATTCCTCGCCTGATAATCATGCCCATACTCCACCTCCCAGACACATCTGTACTCCAAGCAATATGAAGGCTGCTCAGGTGTTGTCACATGACACCTAAACCTATTTCTTTCAGGTTTTTATTTATTTTTTTTTAAAAGTCTATCCAATATGGACAGCTTCGCTGGATACATGACTGATGCGAAAAGCTTTGCTGGATCCCGTGACTGACACAGATGACTAGGACGCCACAATTGATTAGGGCGACTTCAGTGGGTGTTATGATCGATGCTGACATCTTTACTAGATGTGGGACAAATTCGCTGGACACCATGATTGACGCAGATGTCTTTACTGGATGCTGGATGAATTTGCTGGGTGACATGGTTGATGCAGACATCTTCTCTGGATGCTGGACAACTTTGCTGGATGCACTGACGTCTTTGCTGGATGCTAGACAAATTTGCTGGATGCCGTAATTGATGCAGAAGACTTCGCTGGATACCATGACTAATGTGGAAAACTTCACTGGATCCTGTGACAGACGTAGATGAGTATGCTGGATGCGATGATTGACAAGGGTGACTTTGCTGCACATTGTGATTGGTGCAGACGTGTTCTCTGGATAATGCACAAATTCGCTGAACGCTACAACAGCCGCAGACATCTTTTCTGGATGCTGGACAACTTCCCTGGACACCGTGATTGATGTAGACATGTTCGCAGGTTGCTGGATGAATTTGATGGACACCATGATTGATACAGACATCTTTTCTGGCTGCTGGACGACTTCGCTGGACAACGGCTGAATTCTCTGGCTGCCATGATTGACACAGATGTCTTCGGTGGATACTGATGAATTCTCTGAATGCTATGGATGTCTTCAATGGATGTTGGATGAATTCTCTTGATGCCCTGATTGAAACGGGTGGCATTGCTGGATGCCGCAATTGACAACTTGGTTGGACACACTAATTCATGCATATGACTTTGCTGGAAATCATAATTGACCTGTACGACTTCAGTGGATGCGGTAATTTACCAGGTGACCCTGCCCCATATGGCGTCATTGACCAAATATGGAAATGTCCATATATCGTGTGGATTGGCAGCCATCATTCATTGTGATTCATGTGGACCTACATTCCAGGACAACATGATTGACACTGGATGTACAAAGTGCAATATTTTTAATTTTTATTTTTTAAGAACCGTGTTTGTGTTTTTATTTACCACTGACTTTTTTGGGTAACTGAATAGGGGCACTGTGGACCCCTTATTCATTCACCTGGGAGGGTGGGCAATATCTGGGAGCCTCCTTATTGTTAAAGGGGCATTAAAGATGCCTATAAGCCCCCCACCCGCAGACCCCACAACCACCAAGCCAAGCTTTTGGGGAAGAGGCTCTTGTCCTCATCAACAAGGGGGCAAAGTACCCCCCATGTTGAGAGCATGTTACCTAGTATGCATACTCGTCCCTGTCCTTTCCTAGCCTGCCTGGCTGCATGCTGAGATAAGGGGTTGGCATGGATTTCTAGGGGGACCTTATGCCATTTTTTTTTGTGGTGTGATGTCCCCCTTAAAATCCACGCCAGACCTGAAGTCACAGCTGTCTGCATTTGTGTATAGGTACCAGCCAGGGAGCCCTGAAGGCTGCCAGTGTGGCCAAAGCTGATGAGTACATGCGCACAGCAGTCCAGATGTTTAGCGCAGAGAGATCTGTTTCACATGTATGATACCTGTTTTTATTTTGTGAGCACTACCTACAGGGCACACCTCCCAGGGATGGCTGGATCCCCCATAAATATTCAGGTTGCCTACTCTTTTCTTCCTCCCACTATAATTCTAGAATCCTCTAGAATACATGGGAAGTAATCAGAGCAGCAGTCTGTGAGATACTATCAGGCCAGAACAATCCACCTCTGCTCCACTAATTAGAGGAGCTAACTAAATTTACCTAACAACCTGCACTAACTAGGAGCGTGATACACCAGGATGTGAAAATTTGACAAATGGAGGTAATTGAGTACTGTCCGTGATACTTTTTTTATTTGCACTAACATACAATTTTGAGGACAAGCTTTCGGGGTATGTCCCCTTCTTCAAGCAGTACTATTACAAATCTCAAAGTTTAAGCAGAATGTTAGAAGAGATTGAGAAAAAAAAAAAAGGGCTACAGATAAGATACATCAAAAGCGAGGGGGGGATACTACACTCACACAGAGGGGGTCAAGCTTTAGTTAATAGATAGTCATAAAGCTGTCGGATAATGGTTGAGGAATCCCATGTCCAAGTTAAGGGCGTTATCTTTTGTGTCAAATAGAATTTTCATTCTTAGTTCAAATATTTTTCTTTCCTGGATGGATTTGAAATTTCCTTTCAGAACTAAAATATTGAGGTCTTCCATATTGTGGCCTGGTTGTGTGAAATGGTGTCCTACAGGTGTGCAGAGGTCATCTTCTTTATGTTCCTTGATGGTATGTTTGTGCAAATTCATCCTTGTTTGCAACTTCTGTCCTGTTTCGCCAACATAAGATCCTTTGCTGCATTTTCTGCACTCATCAAAAAGTGTCAGACACTGAAAAGGAATCTTCAATATTTCCGGATCATACAGCTGCACCTCCAGTAATGTTGTATACCTTATCCAGTGCAGAAAATGCAGCAAAAGATCTTATGATGGCGAAACAGGACAGAAGTTGCAAACAAGGATGAATTTGCACAGACATACCGTATCACGGACAGTACTCAATTGTTTCGGTCGCAAATGCACTAATACGGCTACAATCACCTTGGCAGGAGGTAGGGGCCAGGGTTGCTTGTGGGGACACGAGAAGAGGATTGGGGCTGCTCTGTGCAAAACTATTGCACAGAGCAGGTAAGTATAACATGTTTGCTATTTCATTTAAAAAAGAGAAATCTGCCTTTAAAATCACTTTGACTCTTTTGCCATCTGGTTTCTTACAGAATATATTTAAAAAGAAATTGCTGCCCTCTGCTGGAACAAATAATCAAAACAATAGTCCTTCTAATGCAAAGGTTCTTGATCTGTTTAATCCAAAAACCAAATAAAAAATTGTTACCATATTGTGACCAAAAAAGATCATTTTTACCATATTGTCGGCAGAGTAAAACAAAACAAAACAAACAAAAAGGGCAGAACAAAACAAATCACAATAGTTGTATAACAGATTGTGAGCACACTTCACCATTTCTGTAAAATTTACCAAAGAATTTATTTGCTATAACCAAGTATTTAACTGAATGAAATCAATTCATTCAGCTTTTTTTGTTGTGATAAGCTGTGACTGGCCACGGCTAATCACATGACACAGATGGGCTGTGATTGGCCCAGCCTGTGCATGTGATTACTGTGACCATTCACAGCTAGACACACTTGTATACAATGGATGGCATGAAAGGAAGCTATCCATTGCTTACAACTGTCATGTGACCTGCTAGCGAAAGGGCTGGTACACAGATCTGTCATCGGCCGTGTCCAAGGTACATAGTCGGTGACATATCTTGCCACAGTGTGGCCCTGCTGGCACGCGCAAGGCGCTATCTGAGAAGGACGTCATATGACGCCCTCCCGAAGGGAGGAGAGGCTCGCCTGGCCGTCATTTTCCTATAGGCCAGGCAGGAAGTGGTTAAACTAGGATCGAGGGGGGAGGGAGAATTAGATTACATTGGGGAAGACAAATGAGACAGGATCAGTCCTCATTGGTGGGTGGAACGGAGAAAGATGGGGGAGGGCTGTAGCAGGTGATAAGAAGGTGACCATGTTACAAACAACCATTGCAATTGGTATGAAAATAAATACGTGTGAACAAGGTGTTAATGAATGAAAGTGTTCACCAATGACAGAAGTCTGCCAAGCAAAATAGGTGAGTTGGAAACTTTGGTGCATGAGCAGAACTATGATTTAATTGGTATTGCTGAATCTTGGCTTCAATCTTCACAACTGGGCCATTAATATTTCTGGCTATGTTCTCTTTTGGATAGACAGGGTAAATAGGAAAGGTGGTGGTGTCTGTCTTTGTGAGAAGTGATCTCAGAGTGAGTGTGAAAGAGGATCTAGTTGATGGAGAGTGTGATGAGGTTGAATCATTATTGGTGGAACTGTACATGGGGGAGCGTACTACAAAGCTAATCGTTGGAGTTTATCATAGGCCACACAGTGCTAATGAGGAGGTGGAGACTCAGCTCCTTGCACAGATCAAAAGGGCTGCAAAGGTTAAAAAATTATATGACAGGCAAAAGCCCAGGGCCAGATGGGTATAATGTTAGATATTATAAAAAATACAGTGAATTGTTAATACCTAAATTGAAGTCCTATTTCAAGGCCTTGGGGAAGAGATGGATATGAGACGAGAATTACTGCAGGCTCAGGCGGTCCTCATTTACAAGGAAGGAAAAGATCTCACCCAATGTTCAAGCTATAGACCAATATCACTATTAAATATAGATACGAAGATTTATGCAAAGATCTTAGCAAATAGATTGAAAGATTTAATGCCCGAATGGATACGTGAAGATCAGGTGGGTTGTGTCCAGGGGAGAGAGGGTAGAGATAATGGATTGAGATCACTGTTGCTTATTCAGAAAAGTAGAAAGGGAAAGACGCCAGTGGTGGCTCTTTCAGTGGACACAGAGAAGGCATTTGATAGAGTTAATTGGGGATATATGATGGATACATTGGAGATCCTGGGAGTGGGTGCTAGAATGAGAACTTGGATAGGAAAGTTGTATAGGAGCCCCTCTACAGTGGTTATGGTAAATGGGGAGATGTCGGAGTCATTTGAGATGACAAACAGAACAAGACAGGGCTGCCCACTGTCCCCATTATTGTATGTTCTGTCCTTGGAATCACTGTTAGCAACAATGAGGAAAAACGCAGACATAAAAGGAATATGGGTGGGAAATATAGAGCATAAGGTTGCCGCATTTGCAGATGATTTATTGTTTTATGTAGGAAATCCTAGGATAACACTCCCTAATTTAATGAAGGCTCTGGAGGAATATGGAGAGATGTCAAACTTAAAAATTAACCCGTCTAAAACAGAGATATTAAAGAAATAAAGCAAAAAGGGGGATACAAGGGGAATTTCCCTTTGTGTGGAAAGAGAGAGAATTAAAGTATTTAGGAGTAAAACTCACTTCGGCTTATAAAAACCTGTATAAATCAAACTATATTGTAATGTTAAACGAAATTAGAGAGGAATTAGATTAGGGGGAGGAAATCGGTCCTGGTTGAGACGTATAAATTTGATAAAAATGGTTGTAGTTCCCAAAATCCTATATAAATTCCAAATCGTCCCTATTAAGCTTCCATAGGTATATTTTAAGATAATGAAAAAGATGATGATAAGATTTATTTGGAGAAATAAAACACCTACAGTATCTTATGAAGTGATAACTAGAAATAAAGAGAATGGTGGATTGGGAGTGCCTGACTTTAAGAGATATTATAATGCAGTTATTTTGGCTAGAATATTTGACTGGACATATAATTTAAAAGGGAAAAGTTGGGTCACAATAGAAAATTACACTTAGTGGTAATAATTTAAGTACGAGTATATGGGTGCCTACAGAGTATAGAGGATTATAAGAAAGCATGAGTGTGTATACTTTAAATGTGTTAAGAGTGTGGGATAAAATGCACAGACAGTTAAAGTGGGAGTATAACTTATTCCTGATGCCATTGAGAAATTCAGGGTTCTTCCCGCCAGGTAGGGAGGAGGTCTCAGGAAAATGGATCAGGAATGAGGGAGCCCAGTTGAGAGATATGCTGAAAGGTGTAGAATTGAGAACACTTAAGGATTTGAAAAAGGAAGAGGGAAAGATTTTCACTAGGATAGATAGTTGGAGTTATAATAATCAATTAAAATGTTTTGTCGGGAAATTGCCTAAGCCTTTGAGAGCGAGTATAGATTGGAACTTATTTGAGAAGTTTTTGGGATCACAAAGGTGATGGGAAACATGGTACGGCAAATATATATAAATGTTTCACTGAGTTAGATATAGGTGGAAAAAAATTAATGTATATAGAAAAATGGGAAAGAGATCTGGGTGTGGAGATAGATGAGGTTAAACAGAAAAAAATATTTAGATTGGTTCACGAGAATCTAAGTTCACGAGAGGTGGAAATGAATTTTAAATGTTTGACAAGAGGATATATTACACGGAGTATAGAACATAAGATGAGTGGGGAGAAATCACCTTTTTGGCGGGGGTGTGGAGAGATAGGCACGTTTTATTACATATGGTGGGAATGTCCAAAGATACAAGTATTTTGGAGAAAAGTGGTACACCAAATTAGAAAGATTACGGAAATTGATATTAGTCTGGACCCTGGAACCTGCCTTTTACATAATACAAAAATACCAGTAAATAAATATAAAGAATCAGGAGTATGGTACTTTTTAAATGCAGCCAAGGGATTAATAAAATCTGGATGAAGCGCTCAGCTATGAGGGTACTGAAGAAGCCACGTGACACTGGTGTAACGCGTGGAGCGCATTGATGTCATTTCCGGGTGGAGCTCAGTGACGTATTTCCGGTGAAGCACTTCCGGTTTTCGGCCATCTTGATTTCCTCAGTACACCCATAGGATATGGGCAATCGTGTGTATTCAACTAGGAGCATGTGAGTGGCTTATCTGGCCTTTTTTGATTAAATAAACAGACATATTGCACTATGGAGGTTTTTCTTTCTGTTTATTCTTCCATGGTCCATGGTTACATGGCTGAGTCTACCTAAGCCTGTAATAAGATTTTGAGTGGTTATCGGTGTGTTAGAGGAGTTGCTGTGGAGTCGTGGGGACAAGGTTTATCCTGGTATCGGTGTGAAACATCATAATATTATATGATCTGTGACCCCTAGGGGTCGAATGAAGGAGGTGAGGAGGCACTCTGGCTATTGGAGGAGTGATGCACTAGAATGACACCTTGGTTTGAGCACATATTTGAAGTGGAGGAAGAAGAAGCACTTTTTAAATATTTATTTATGTTTATCACAGGAGAGTGATAGCATGGTTTTACACGTTATTATATATTTTTTATATTGATTGCATCTTAACACTTGTAACTTTTTAGATTGTTCACTGTGATTTTTCACATTTTTTGATTTGATAATACACATATTTATCCTGTGAGCACTTTGTCACTTTATATACACGTTTGTGTGTGCACATGTATAACCAGTTTCAGCCACTTGGTGGCAGACTGGTTGTTCCCATTTGGTTTACACATTTGTATTGTATTTAAGCACTAGTCACCTTGATTTTTATTTGTTATATATTATAAATTTTTCTGTGTAGTACCCTCATAGCTGAGCGCTTCATCCAGATTTTATGATTTCCTTTGTCTTATGGTATAGGTGATAGCAGCTAGCTACATTTAATTATTCTGTGGAGCGCAGGAGGATGTTTATATTGTTTATTTGCAGCCAAGGGATTGATCCCAAAGTTTTGGCGTCAAGTAGAAGCTCCAAAAAAAACAAGACTGGATAGATAGAGTGGACCATATTGTAAAATTAGAGAAACTGTTTTATATCCAGGAAGATGGTTTGGTGATATACCATGCGAAATGGAAAAAATGGGAAGAGTTTAGATCAAGGGTGAGTGGATGAGAATAAGGCCTCTCTTTTTCCTGCCCCTCTGTGGTGAGAACATGATTTAAAACCTCTTTTTCTCTTGCCAAAGAGCGGTAGTCGAAGGGTGGGGTGGGGTGACTTTGGATTTTTCTAATGGGGGGGTTAGGAGAAATAAGGAAAATATGGGAAATGAGTGTATAAGTTATTGTTGTTATAAGAATGTAAAGAATTTATATTGTAGATTTAAATTTTCCTAATATTTTGAAAACCAATAAATATTTAAATTATAAAAAAAAGGGCTGCAAAGGGGGGGGGAGGGGCATGAACGTAGCACCATGAGAAGCGTGAGCCACAGGACACCGCCAGCCACAAGAGAAGCCCTGCAGCTCTTCAGCCTATCCTGATCTATCTTGCGTTCTCCCTAAAGCCCTGTCTTGCCTGCAAACTGGGCAGGAGCGGAGTGGGGAGCTGTGGCTGCGCCGGGTCCGGGCATCTAGGAGCTGGTCCCTGTCAAGGTCCTACCTTTCCTCAGGGCTTGTGCTGCTCCATGTGCTGGCATCCATCTTAGGTGTCTGCAAAGCATTGTGGGATCCTTTATGCTTTCAGCCTCTGCGGCTCCTCCCCCAGGAGGTGGCGGCTTATCACATATAAGTCTGCTGTTTGTAGCTGTCCATTGCATTTGTGTCCTGTCTGTTGCACAGCAGCAAGCTCCTGTTCAGTTCACTCATTGCTCTCCTGGATACCAACTCGGCTTTGGCAAAGACTCCTACTGGCTTTTGACCCCGGCTCTGGTGACCATTCCTCCTGGCTTCTGACCCCGGCTCTGGTGACCATTCCTCCTGGCTTCTGACCCCAGCTCTGGTGACCATTCCTCCTGGCTTCTGACCCCGGCTCTGGCGACCATTCTTCCTGGCTTCTGACCCCGGCTTTGGCTACGATTCCCGCTGGTTCTTGACTTGATTATCCTGGAAGACGACCTCGGCAGGAGAACTTCTGTCCTACCAAGTCATCCGCTGTTGCATAGACTCTTGCCTTGTTTCTGTGTAAATAAACCTACCTTATTGCACCTCCTTGTGTGTCTGGCACCTCGCTCCCTGACAGTCCCAGAGGCAGTCGGTGTCGGTGGGTCCGGACCTGTGCCCCTTGGAGAGGCGGCGGTGAGGCTTGGCGGTTCCTCGGGAGCAGGAGGTGGTGACAGCAGAGGAGAGGGGGAGGGTGAGAGCGTCCCTGTGACATTCATGTGACTGCCCTTGTGACTTACCAGGTGACAGCCCATGTGACGGAAGGTGGTAATTATGAAAAAGTGACAAGCAATTTCAAAAGCCCAGGAAAATGATGTGGTTTCACAGCTGAAGAAGAGACTGAACTTTAATGGTGATTTACTAAGGACCTGGATAGCAGCCTTGGGAGACCCTGAGACGCCCTAGATGCTCAAGATACAGAGATCCTCATTAATTTATCTAATTTATCTAACCCCATCAGGAATCGGGCTCGGTGATAACAGCTGGGACTGAGTGCACCCGGGAACGGTGAGATCCGGATCTACCGACACGAAAGGTGGTGATGAGTTGCTGTGAGCAAAGGCAGGACTTTTTCTATTGTGACTCATCTGATGTCTAAATGCACTCTTGAGTACTAGGGGAGATGGAGGACTGTATTCGTGGGGTTCTCAGTGGTACTCAGTGGCGGTGGAATCGGTTAGGTCACTCCTGCTCCCAAAGTAACAAATAGAAGAGATTTAAGTCAACAGAGGAAAACGTTTTTCCTAGAGACGGATAATACAGCAGCTGTGCAATAATTGCAAACTCAGTGGTAAAGCTCAAAGGGATGAGGAGCAAATCTGCCAAAGGGGGGGAGTAAAACCCCCCCAAGCAAGTGCAAATACTAGCACAATAAGGAAATACCTACTTCTGCAGGAGAAAAGTCTGGAGAAATTAACGCCTGAGAAGCAACAGGAGAGAACTAGAAAAGGGGTGGGAGATCACTCAAGAAAGTCACTAGGGACACAAGAAGGGAACCAGTCCAATGACCCGATAAATGTGGACAGTATAACAGATCAAAGTGTTTTGGAGCAACAGGGAGCTACATTACAAACACTTACAAAAGCTGATATGGCAGATATGTTTGCAAAACTGGAGTTATCTATGAAAAATGAGTTGGTGGCAATACGTAATGATCTGGGCCGAATACTGACACGAGTGGAAGAGGTAGAGGGGAAAATGGAGACACAGGAGCTTTGGATCACTAAATATGAGATGCAGGTCAAAGAGATGCAAAGAGAACAGAAAAAGGTTGCATTTAAATTAGAGGATCAAGAGAATAGAGAACGAAGAAATGATCTAAGGATCTGCGGTTTGACAGAAGAGTCCCATGGGGAAGAATTGAGAGATAAAATAAAGAAAGTGCTTAACCCATTGTTAGGTAGACTCACAACAGAACATCTCAAAATGGACAGTACACAGGATAAGGAGACCTCAAGGAGTGCCAACAGACTTGCCCAGAGATGTGATTGTCCGTTTCCACCACTATGAGGACAGAGAAAGAATTTGGAAAAAGCTTAGAGAGACCCCTGAAATAAATAAGGAGAGATAAAGTTACAAATATTTGCTGACATTGCATCTGAGAAGCTAGCTAGGAGACGATCACTGAAACTGTGGTTGGAGCAAATGAAGGAGAGCTGATATAACTGGGGGTTCCCAGCTTGCCTGATTAGGTGGAAAGATGGGAAATTGGCAAGACTGAGATTCCCAGAAGAATTTAGTGACTTCTGTATAAAATTAGATTTATAGGAAATGGACATTGAGGGATGGGCAGGGGGGTCTACTGAGTGTTTAGGGCTGGGAAAGAAAGCGTGGCAGATGGTAAATAAAAGGAGAAGGTAAACCTGTGTGGGGGGGGGGGGGGGATGAAGGAGGTGAAAAAAGTGAGGGGTGTGACCCTCATGTGTGTGTGTTTTTTTTTATTTTCTTCTTCACCCCCTCCTCCCCCAGCTCCCTTCTCCTATGCCAGGGTTACAGGCCCATATAGGGAGAAATCAGGGGGGTTAGAAGGGCATTAGGAATTAAGCAAATGTTGAGAAGGTGAGGGCGGGCCGCCTGGAGGCTGAATGCGCTGCTGAACTCTAGATCACCTATGTTGCGAGATGGGGAGCGTAGTGGGCGTGCGTGTTTAGAGTCCCACCCCAATATGGGAATCTCTAGTGGGAAGGTCCCACGACAAATTCAAGGGTAAAACTTAGGCCCAAGGGTCTGGGGGAGGGGGGGTGGGGTGATTTTAGAGAAGAGGGGAGGGAAGGGTTTGAGGAGGGTGGGTAAGGGATGTTATAGTTGGAGAAGGGAGAGCATCCATATCCTAAACTGTCTGTATCTGTTTTCTCTTGAAGGAAAGCTAATAGATCAACGTAACTATAATAGAAATGAGTTTGATTAAGTTTATGACCTATAAAGGGCTGAACTCCCTGATAAAAAGACATAAGATACTCAGGGAAATCCATCAACACTTTATAGAAGTAGTATTTCTTCAAGAAACACATTTAACTCGAGATACAAATATCAAACTATACTCAACATATTATTCAGTGTGGTGCTATGCTGACTCACCAGTTAAAGGGGCCAAAGGAGTATCAATTGGGTTCTTGGAAAATTCAAATTTTTCCCTGGAAGGTAGACTAGAAGATCCAGAGGATCGGTTTCTTTTTCTCAGGGGAAAGTTACAAGGATTAGAATTTACATTAGCTAATATATATTGCCCAAACAAAAACCCAGTGATATTCTTAGAGGGGATGTTAAGGAAACTTTCTGAATTTAAAAAGGGAAGTCTGGTCATGGCTCGAGATTTTAATCTGTTTTTAGATCCTCAGTTGGATGCGTCATCATGTACACAGATAAAAGGGATTAGGAAGTTGAAATTACTGAAGAGGTTATTATATGAAAATTAACTGGTGGATACGTGGAGAGTGAAACATCCAAGAGAAAGAGATTATACCTTCTTTGGTTAGTTCCAACATAGAGGTCATGTCCATTTCTGATCATGCTCCCATCTTTGATGAGATTATGAGCAGGAGGAGACCAAGATAAAACAACTATATGAAGATTAAATGAAATGCTCATACATTATCCTGAAGTAAAGAAAAGGTTAAGGCAAGAAATTGAACAATTTTTAGAGCTTAATGAGACTAACAAGGTCTTGGAGGCCACAGTCTGGGAGACACATAAAGCATATATTAGTGAAATACTGATTTCAGCAGGAACAGGACAAAAGAAGGAACAAGGGAAAAAATAAAGATGGTGATGGAAGAGCTTTAAAAGTTGGAACTGTTGCACAAAAAAAAGAGAGGAACAGATGTATACCAGAAGATAATACTTAAAAGAGATGAGTTAAAAGATCTTATGGAACAAGTGTCACAGAGGATATTTAATAGGGTCTCAAAGGAAAGATACCAGTTTAGGAATAGACCTGGAAAATACTTAATGAGAAGGTTAAAGAACAAGAAATCCAAAAATTTTATAGAAAAAATTAGAGATGGGAAAGGAGAAATATTGCATGGTACCTCTGATATTGCCAATAGATTCCAAATATATTACAGTGAAGTTTATGATGTGAGCTGTGGTGATCAAAAGGAAGGGGAAGAGGAAAAGAAAAGAATTAGGCAGAAATATTTAAGTGAGGTGGGGCTGCCACGATTAGTGCTAGAAAAATTAGAGACCATCAAAAGATCTATTAGCCAGGAGGAAATTAACCTAGCCTTAAAGAATACGGTGGGAGGTAAAAGCCCAGGGCCGGATGGATACACAGTGGGATATTTTAAAAAATTTAGAGATCTTCTTGTCCCTAAAATGTGTAGGTATATGAACGCTCTGAAAGAGGAGTTGGAAATGAGAGGAGTCACTGAAAGCTCATATAACGATTATTCTTAAAGAAGGGAAGGATAGCACACAGAGTGCCAGTTATAGGCCCAAATCATTATTAAACATAGACACTAAACTATATGCTAAGGTGCTGGCGACAAGACTGAAGGACTTGATGCCGGAATGGGTACATCTAGAGCAGGTGGGTTTTATCCCGGGAAGAGAAGGTAGGGATAATGGTTTGAGATCCTTGATTCTTGTACAAAGAGCTAAGAAAGAGAAAGTGCCGACAATACTCCAATCGATTGATGCTGAAAAGGCTTTTGATAGGGTTAATTGGGGATTTATGTTTGACACACTAGAGGCAATAGGAATAGGGCCTAAAATGTTAAAATGTATAAAAGAATTGTATGATAACCCGTCAGCA
Organism: Staurois parvus; assembly: GCF_062004578.1. Taxonomy (NCBI): domain Eukaryota; kingdom Metazoa; phylum Chordata; class Amphibia; order Anura; family Ranidae; genus Staurois; species Staurois parvus. The sequence continues at coordinate 2,478,547 of NW_028317912.1, forward strand.
GCGGTTAAGGTTAACGGATCGCTTTCTCGTTTTTTTTAGAATGTATAATGGTACTAGACAGGGATACCCCCTCTCTCCCTTGTTATTTGTACTGTCTTTGGAACCTGTTCTGGCGAGGGTAAGGAAGTTTGTAGATATAGCGGGAATAAAGATAGGTGAAGTGGAGCATAAAGTAGCCGCATATGCAGATGTTATGTTGTTTTATATTGTTAAACCTAGAATAATGTTGCCTAACCTAATGAGAATATTAAAACAGTATGGTGAGCTATCAAACTTGAAAATAAACCCGGTAAAATCAGAAATATTAACTATCAACCTTCCAATGTCAGAGAAGTTGAGTCTACAAAAAGAGTTTCCATTTATTTGGAAGGAAAAGGAAATAGGATCTCAATAAAAAGTATATATCAAGCAAACTATATCCCCCTAATAAATGAAATTAAGGAAGAACTAAGGAGACTTTCAAAGGGAGGAGCCTCTTGGATAGGACATATAAATCTGGTAAAGATGGTGATAATGCCAAAAATTCTGTATAATTTCCACATGCTTCCGGTTCACCTCCAAGGGTCTTTTTTTGGGATAATTAAGAAGATGATCACTAAATTTATATGGGCAAATAAGAAACCGAGAATCAGCTATGAGGTCCTGAGTAGAGAAAAAGGGAATGGAGGTTTGGGCTTACCCAATCTAAGGAATTACTATCTAGCATTGATTTTATCATGAATAGTAGATTGGACATTTAACTCACAAGGGAAAGGATGGTGGAGATGGAAGGGATTTTAAGTCAGGCACAGTTAGAGAAGATTGTATGGATTCCACATAAGTTTTGCACATTGGATGTTAATATTAGTTATATTGACAATGAAAGTCTTGAGTATATGAGATAGAATGTATAGTCAAAAAGGATGAAAATATAATTCAATATTTACTCCTTTGGTGGGAACGGAGTATTTCCTCTCGGGGAAGGATAATATTTTTGGGAAATGGATAAAGGATAAGAATGCATGCTTGGAAGATATATTGAATGAAAGGAAATTGCACACGTTTCAAAATTTAAAGAAAAAAAGGATTTATTTATCACATTTGATGAGTGGCGATATTATCAATTAAACCATTTTGTTTCAAGTCTCCCTTAACCACTGAGGATGTCGGAGGATATGTATCCATTTGAAAAACTGTTAAATGAAAAAATAATCCCAAACATGTCACTTCTAGGATTTATAAGATCCTAATGGTTATGGAAGGAACTGATCATCCTGGGTTTTTTAAAAAATGGGAAAAGGAGATTGGAACAGAATTGAATGTACAGCAATGGAATAAATTTTTCAAATTAACACATGAGGTGACAAATATGAACACAGTGGAGATGAACTATAAATGTTTAACCAGAGGTATATTACACCAAACATAGCTTGGATGTGGAGAAAGGGGTACAATGGCACATATATGGTGAGGTTGCCCAAAACTACAGGATTACTGGAGGGAAATAATCCAGTATATTCAGGAGATATGTTGGCTAACCATACAGAGAGATCCATGAAGGTGTTTATTCTAAACTTTGAGCCCTCAGCAAAACTATATAAAAATAGGAAACTCTATCATCTAATTAGTGCGGCTAAGGTTTTGATTCCCAAGTTCTGGCAGGTTCCTGAAGCATCAAGAATTAACGAATGGATAAATAGAGTTGAAAGTATTTATAGTATGGAGGAGCTATGTCACATGGAGGAGGATAAAATGGAAAAATTCAGGAAAACGTGGTGTAGTTGGCTGAAATTTAAATCCTCTGAAATATATATGGAACTGGTTGTAATGGGGAAAATGGGTTGGGGGGAGGGTGGAAGGGCAGAGGTAATATTGGGATAAATGGAATGTGTATTTGTGAAATATTTTTATAAATGTGCTGTTCTTTTTGTTCTGAAAAATCAAATAAAAGTTAAATTAAAAAAAAAAATACATAATTGATGTTACATTGTTATGGTGGAACATGTTTTGTACAGTTAATAAATAAGAAATGTATTCAGGCACACAGTAATTATTCGAATATTACATTGGTACAGTTCATAGAGGCCCCAATTAGGAATAATGCTCTGCTGGACCTGGTAATCTCAAACCATGCAGAGTGTATTACTAATGTCCATATAAAAGAATATCTGGGTAGCAGTGACCATAACATGATTTCATTTATTAAAAATAACATAGAAATCTGTGCTGGTTCAAAGAAAACAAGAGATGCCAACACTAAATTCTGATACAAAGAATTTTCAAGACATAGAAATATAGGCGTGGCGCTAAAATTGCAAAAAACAATCTAATAACGTTAACTAAATGTAAGTGAAACCAAAAGTGACAACACTTGCAAATGAATGGAAATAGTAAAAATGAGAAAATAAAGTGAAAAAACTATAAGTCCCAATGCCAAAAGAGCACTCAAAAAAATCTTAAAGTGCAATCATGGATCTTCAGTTACTAGATGATCAAACATTATCCAAGTGAAACATGTGTCACTCCGCTCCGTGCTCAAAGCAGGCTTACCAGATATATTTGACCATCATATTATAGAGTGGTGAGAATGGGCACAAGAACAATCATATGGCAATCGCTCCAGCCTCCTTCATAACCTCCAGTGATGGTTCAGATGGCTTTCACCCACTCCATATGGATCATTAGTGCATGCGTTGTCAGGCATATAAGTGGCATGTGCATGGAATGAAAAAGCTTCCCATAGCATAAAATCATTAAAAAATGTATTTAAACAAAAAAAAGGCACTTACATGGTTTAAAATCAATTTCAGCGCTGTGTTATCCAAAAAGATCCATGTGTTCCCACTTCCAAGATGGCCATAATATATTTTTTGAGTGCTCTTTTGGCATTGGGACATTAGGGCTTATAGTTTTTCCACTTTATTTTCTCAATTTCCATTAATTTGCAAGTGTTGTCACTTGTGGTTTCACTTATGTTTAGTTAACGTCATTAGATTGTTTTTTGCACTATTAGCACCACGCCTATATTTATATGACAGAAAAATAACATAAAAGAAAATTTTTAAAAAGGGATCAAAATCTTTACCAAGTAATTATAGACTGTTAGTTTAACATCTATAATTGGGAAGATAATAGAGAGTTTAATAAAAGACAACATAAATTATTTCTTGCTAATTTAAGCAACAGACAGCATGGATTCATGAAAGACAGAAGTTGTCAAACAAATCTGATTTCTTTTTATGAGGAGGTGAGTAAAACCTTGGACAAAGGAGTGGCAGTGGACGTGGTATACTTGGATTTTGCAAAAGCGTTTGACACAGTTCCCCACACACGGCTAATGTGTAAGGTAAAGTCTACAGCAGCCTTTCTCAACCTTTTCAATGCAGAGGAACCCTTGACGCAACTCTCTGGTCTCAGGGAACCCCTGCTAAAAATATCTACGATTCATGGTACATTAGTGTGATAGAGGTAAGAAATAATTTTTAGTTTAAAAAAGAGAATATTGCAAACATATACAAAATTACTTTAAATTCCAAACACATTGGGGAACAGCATGCTCTGAATTTTATATAATTTTCTTTTTTTTCAGTGTTAACATGATAGTATTGCATTCATGTGTGAGCTAGTGCTCCTCTTGGCCAGAGGCCAAATTAGTTCACCGGGCCCCACACCGGAAAAGTAGTATCTTTTCACTTACCAGTGACATCTGTCCCTTCACTGACTGCAGAGACATTTTAAGAGATGGATTCCCTTTACCAGCTCTTACACGACACACTTTATTATCTTAAGCCTGAAAACATGGAGGCAAGCTTCTGTATACTTTGTTGGCCTTGCACACCATGGTCAAGGCCTGATCCCTAGGAGGGTTTCATTACACAAGAGGCCCTAATATTGGGACCCTGCCACTCAGAAGGGCAAACATCAGTCCATCCCTTCATCTCCCAGTCAGAATTGTCTCCTCTCCAAAGCTGACTGCCCCTTCTTCCATTTCTTACTCTTCATCACCCAGAATATTAACATGATGATTTACACTTGGTTCCCTGTCCCCATTCAAGGTAGGACCAAACAATTCACTTACCCAGTAAATTATTTTTTGAAGAATTTAGTTGTTCAATGTTTTCAGTAAAATTCCCAGAACAGTGCAAGTTCAGACAAACATATTTTCCTTTTTTATTTGTTTCTCGCGTACATATTTATCTTTGTCATGTATTGATTTGGTACTAGGAAATGAGTCAGTATATTCACTGTCACCTCAGGTCAACTACCTCGCTAGGGGTTGTCAGATCATTCACCTTGCTGACCATTAACCTAAGGTGTCAGGTATTTCGGGAATTTGAATTCTTTTTGACTTTACCTTTTTAAGCATGCTGATCAAATATCATCACAACTAGAGGGCTTTTTAATTGATAATAACAGGCACTCGGCCTCTTTTTTAGTATGGGATACATTAAAGGCGTATCTAAGGGGCTTATGTTTAAAGGAAGTATCATCTATCAAAACCAAAACTAGGAAATGGGAAACAAGGGCTAGGCAATGGGTTGGGGAAGCAGAGCAAGCATATGTGGCAAATCCTAACAGGGAGACTAAATGGGAATGCTTTACAGGTGCAATGCTTTACAGGCTCCTTTGCACAGAAAGAATAAATGCACATTTTTGTACCTACAAAAAAATGTACATTTATTATTTTTGTCTAAAAGGTGAACTTATCCTTTAGGTTGTTGTATCAGGCCCCAACAGCTCACCTTAGAATTAACAACACTTTACCTTCCCCATTTAGACTAAGGAGAGGTACTAGGCAGGTGTGAGGGACCGCCGAGCGGCACCACTAGCACTCCACCGGTCAGGCGTGCCCAGAGCGCGGAATCTAAGCCCCAGGGTACTTGTTCACCAGGGCCCCTGATGGTGGGGATGGACTTGTAGTACCCTGAGACCAGGTCGCCTCTACTGAGCACACCTGTCAGTGGTAGGGGTGTCCGCCAGGGGTTCCAACCAGGGAGAGCCAAATGTGAGGAGGTCGGGTGACCCTGATGGGATGGATGGATGGATGGCTGAGCAAGTGCGTAGTCAGACAGGCCGAGTCGGTAATGTAGAGGACGGTAAGGTACAAGGGAGCAGGCAGAGAATCGTCGGGTCACACGCCAGGTCAGCAACAGGAGGTCAGATCTACAGAGGGGCATCCAGGGAGAGAGGTCAGGCAAGCAAGGGTCTGGGCAGGAGAAATCAGCAAGGTCAAGAGCAATCCGGGTCAATAACTTACAGGATACAGGTTCACAGGATCAGGAATGCAGGTAAGACCAGAAGGCAACGAAATGACAGCTCAGGGACCTTTAAATATCCCGCCCTGCGCTGCCATTGGTGCCCAGCGGGCGGCCGCGGCTTCTACTGCGCATGCGCGAACTCGAACGCCGCGGCCGGCCCGGACCTAGTGCCCGTGTACTGGGAGGAGCAGTGCGCCTGCGCCGGGACCATCGAGGGACGGATCGCGGGGATCCCTGACAGCAGGGATGCCCGCTGTCTCCTTTACTGTTTGCTTTGGCATTGGAGCAGCTCACTGCGGCTTTTCTAAGTGATTCTCGGATAGTGGGATTTTGGAGAGGTGAGAAGGAAAAGAAATTGGCATTGTATGCAGCTGCTGCATTAATTGTTGGAGACACATCTACATCCATAGATAGTTTGATGTCTGTTATTTATATTTTTGAGTCCTACGCAGGTTTCAATATAAATTGAAATGTCTGTTCTCCTGCCGGTTGACCCTCTCAGAGATCCCTTGCCACCAATTTCTTCTCAGATAAAGGTGATAGAGTCATTTGTATATTTGGAAATAGTTATACATCGGGATATCTCTAGGTATGCAGATTCAAATATTAACTCACTGTTTATTAAATTTAAACAGAAATCTATAAGCTGGTGTAAACTACTACTTTCAATAGTAGGAAGGGTAAACCTAATTAAAATGATATGGATGCTACAATTATTATATGCTTTACATAATACTCTGGTGTGGCCCCCCCCATGTTTTTTTTTGATTGGACACTATACTCTGTGTGCTTATCTGGAAAAAGCATAGCTCACGCATAAAATTAGAAACATTGCAGGAAGCTAAAGAGAATGGTGGCCTGGCCGTTCCAAATCTATTCCTATACTTTCTGTCAGCGTAGCTCCAACATTTCACGAGTCGGGAATAAGATGGGAGTATTGACCCAATTAGGAAAATACTGTCTACGCTATTTTTAGCTATAAAATTGGTAGATTGTTTAGAGGTGGTCAGACTAGTTAGGCAGTTTCCCACTTTAGCCATGATAGACAAGGTTTGGAATAGGATAAAGGACCATTGTCAGTACAAGGGGTATACAGATTACACTAGAATCTTTCAGAACTTCAATTTCCTGGAGCTATTAAAACTGGAGGGATTTAATCAATAGTCTGAAAGAGGGCTTGTGTATATCCAAAAACTATTTCAGGGTCAACATCTGAAAGATTTCCAGACCTTACAGGAGAAATTTGGTCTGCCTACCAAAAGTTTTTCGGTATATATATTATACAGTGCTCAGCATAAATAGGTGCACCCCAACAGATTTGTCAGAAAATGTTTACTTTCCTTTTAGAACCAACATTTTCTATGGGACACTATACTACAAAATACTCCCACAAATGCGGGCCATTGATTGCAAACAAGATTTGTTACTTTGCAAACACAAAAAAGTATTTTTCCTAATGAATTCATTCAAGACCATGTTGCAAAAATTAATACACCCTATTGAAAATCTTAAATTTTAGACAACAAAATCCTACTTAACAAGAATTCAACTACAGGTGACTCTTATTATGCATTAAACAGGTGTCCAGCAGACAGTTGATTATAAAAAGGGCATTACTTAACAAAGAAAACCCCTTCCCATTTTATTCTGTCAGCAATGGCACCACATGGAAGAGAAACAAAACCTGAGAAAGAAAATAATTTCTTTACACAAAAAAGATGAAGACTACAAGAAGATCAGTAAAACTTTACTTATCAGTCAGAATACTGTAGCAAAAGTGATACGGAAATTTATCAAACATGGAACTGCAACCATCTCATGGAGACGTCCATGCTGTCCATGAAAGTTCAAACCTCAACAGGAGCATCTTCTGATGAGAAGGGTTGAAGAAAATCACCATGCAAGTTCACTGCAGATAGCTAAAGAAGTAGAAAACCAAACTGGGGTAGTTGTTTCCCATGACACAATATGGCGTACACTGCAGAGGAATGGCACGCATGGGTGTCGTTCACGAAGGAAGTCTCTCCTAAAGCCCATGCACAAAAAAGTCTGCCAAGAATTTTCCAGGGTCCATGCTGAAAAAGAAAAAGACTACTGGGACTCTGTATTCTGGAGTGATGAGACCAAGAAAAATGTTTTTGGAACTCATGGCTTCAAAACTGTATGGCATCGCAAAGGTGAGGACTACAAAGAAAAAGGCATGGTGCCTACAGTTAAACATGGTGGTGGCAGTGTCCTTCTGTGGGGTTGCATGAGTGCTGCTGGTGTTGGGGAGCTGCATTTCATTGATGGTAACATGAATTCACAGATGTACTGCTCTATATTGAAAGAGAAGATGCTACCATCACTCCATGCCCTTGGTTGTCGTGCACTTTTCCAACATGACAATGATCCAAAACACACATCTAAGGCCACTTTTGCATTTATGAAGAAGAACAGGGTGAAAGTGATTCAGTGGTGGCCAAGCATGCCTCCTGACCTGAACCCAATTTAACACCTATGGGGAATTCTGAAGAGACACTTTGAGCATCACTGTCTATCCAGCATCCAGGCTCTTTGTTCTTGAAGAACGGAAAAAGATAGATGTTGCAATATGTCGCCAACTTGTTCATTCCATGCCTAGAAGACTTGGTGCTGTCCTTAAAAATCATGGAGGTCATACAAAATACTAGATGTAGTAGTTTTTGTTGTGGGGTGTATTCATTTTTGCATCAACTAATTTGAGTAAAACTGAAAACGTTTGTAATCTAAGTTATATTGTTATCCTTATTTTCATGTAACAATTGTTCCATAAAACTCAGTTTTATTCTTATGTTCATTAAGATATTGATTAAAATCTTACTTTTCAAAAGGGGTGTACTCATTTATGCTGTGCACCATATATATATATATATATATATATATATATATATATATATATATACAGTGGGGATCGAAAGTTTGGGCACCCCAGCTAAAAATTTGTATTAATGTGCATAAAGAAGCCAAGGAAAGATGGAAAAGTCTCCAAAAGGCATCAAATTACAGATTAGACATTCTTATAATATGTCAACAAAAGTTAGATTTTATTTCCATCATTTACACTTTCAAAATAACAGAAAACAAAAAAATGGCGTCTGCAAAAGTTTGGGCACCCTGCAGAGTTAATATCTTGTACTGCCCCCTTTGGCAAGTATCACAGCTTGTAAACGCTTTTTGTAGCCAGCCAAGAGTCTTTCAATTCTTGTTTGAGGTATCTTTGCCCATTCTTCCTTACAAATGTCTTCCAGTTCTTTGAGATTTCTGGGCTGTCTGTCACGCACTGCTCTTTTAAGGTCTATCCATAGATTTTCAATTATGTTGAGGTCAGGAGATTGTGAAGGTCATGGCAAAACCTTCAGTTTACGCCTCTTGATGTAATCCCCCGTGGATTTCGAGGTGTGTTTAGGATCATTATCCATTTGTAGAAGCCATCCTCTCTTTAACTTCAGCTTTTTCACAGATGGCATCAAGTTACCATCCAAAATTTGCTGAAATTTTATTGAATCCATTTTTCCTTCTACTCGTGAGATGTCCCCTGTGCCACTGGCTGCAACACAACCCCAAAGCATGATTGATCAAACCCCATGCTTAATAGTTGGACAGAGGTTCTTTTCATTAAATTCTGTGCCCCTTCTTCTCCAAACGTACCTTTGTTCATTCCGGCCAAAAAGTTCAATTCTAACCTCATCGGTCCACAGAACTTGTTTCCAAAATGCATCAGGCTTGTCTATATGTTCATTTGCAAAGTTCAAACGATGATTTTTGTGGTGAGGACATAGAAGAGGTTTTCTTCTGATGACTCTTCCATGAAGACCATATTTGTACAAGTATCTCTTTATACTGGAATAGTGTACCACAACTCCAGTGTCTGCCAGATCTTTCTGGAGGGATCGTGCAGTCAAACGTGGGTTTTGAATTGTTTTTCTCACAATCCTGCGAGCTGTTCTGTCTGTTATTTTTCTTGGTCTTCCAGATGTTGCTTTAACTTCCACTGTTCCTGATGACTGCCATTTCTTAATTACATTCCGAACAGAGGATATTGACATCTGAAAACGCTTTGCTATCTTCTTATAGCCTTCTCCAGCTTTGTGAGCGTCAACTATTTTCAGTTTCAGTTTTCTAGACAACTGCTTAGAAGAACCCATGGTGCTGATTGTTGGGGCAAGGCCAGATGAGTCTGGGCATTTAAAACCTTTGAGATTGACATCACCTGGTCTTCCCAGATGATGATTGAGTACAATCCATGACACTGGCAGGTCTCAGCTTGGCAAAGGGGGCAGTGCATGCTATAAATTCTGCAGGGTGCCCAAACTTTTGCAGACGCCATTTTTTTGTTTTCTGTTATTTTGAAAGTGTAAATGATGGAAATAAAATCTAACTTTTGTTGACATATTATAAGAATGTCTAATCTGTAATTTGATGCCCTTTGGAGATTTTTCCATCTTTCCTTGGCTTCTTTATGCACATTAATACAAATTTTTAGCTGGGGTGCCTAAGCTTTCGATCCCCACTGTATATATATATATATACACACTGTATATATTATATATATATATATATATATATATATATATATATATAAAAACACCCATGACTTTAGAAATGCATTTATAGCCTTTCTAGTTTTATGCACTTCTGTAATTTTTCTTCTTTCCTCTGAAATCCGATTACTTTTTTTTTCTTTTAAGTTGGGATTTGGGAAAGGGCAAAAATAATCAGTTCATTTTGTTTGAGACAACCAAAGGTACTGCTTTTGTTAAATAACTATGTGATATGTTTGTTGTGACATGTCAGGAATGTGATATTGTAGAGTAGATATATATAGTAGTACAATTCTACAAGTTATTGTGAGAAGTGACTAAAAAAAAATCAAAAAGCTCTTTAACTGAATTGGCGTCTACCACAATAAACCTTCTTGGTACAGATGGTAGTCACATGTCTTATTCCTGACATATACCACAAATAAGAGGATCATTCCTCATTTCAGGACAGTGGGTGAAGTCATGCAAGTCATTCATTTATGCCTCAACAGCCAGAAGCACATCTGGAAACACTAGTGTATAGTTCAAATGTAGCTCAATATTATAGATCCAAACTGCATACAGCTGTTTCAGGCTTTTTGGCCGTCATTGCAGTATTTGGAAACTGTGGCTTCTGTGGAGTAGGGCTTGGGACCCAATGAGACCCTATCACCATACAAGTTATAATGAGAAGGGACTAAAGGAATCAAAAAGCCCTACAACTGAAGCAGTGCAGAGAACAGTAAAGCCTTCTTAGAACAGAACGTATTCACAAGTCTCAGTCCATCAGGTATTTGCTGAAATGATAATTTAAATACCAACATAGTTTTGCAGAGTTCATGATGTTCTCAATTGAAAGAGACGCTGCTGGCTACTGTAACACGAACCTCAGGATGTGATGTGTGTCTGCTGACATCTTGTGGCTCTTTGTAGTGCTTCATTTAAAGTGATACTAAACGATATCCTTATTTATTAAAATAAAACCCATACACATCCTTCCTTACTGTGTTTTTCTGCCTTCATGTAACATCCTCTGGGAGCTCCTGAACCTCTCCTTTTCAGCCCCACTTCAATTTGTTTCAAAGAGTGCAGGTTAGTGGCAATCATATCACTGGTTTATGCATGCTCCCACAGTTCATAGTCCCTAGTCCACCTCGAAGGTGAGAAGGAAAAGGTGACTACCCTCTGGTGGCTGTCACCCTCTAATAGGAGGTTGTATCACAGCAGCAAAAAAAAAAGTAAAAAAAATAGATGGTAAATATTTTATTTACAGTCCCCTTTTCTGAATGAACATGGTGAGTGATTGATACCCCTGTTTTACACTGTGTTGCTAGTGAGCTGTTGCCGTGTCACCCTGAGTAGGTAATTCATTAAAATCAGAGGGCCCAGGTACACCCACGTTTCTCCACTCTCTGCTCAGCCCCCCTGCCCAGCTTGAGAACAGCTTCGACCATGCACACATAGCGGGGGCAGGAAGGCCATATTATGAGCTGCCGGGTGAAAGTGGTGGGCTTGTATGTGAATCTGGAAGTCAGATGACCTGTGGGTCCACCAACCCCAGGCCGAGTCCTCTGAATATCCTGTTTTACATACAAGCCCACTGGGAGCGTCTTGGCGCACAGTGGAAGCCTTAGGTGGTAGTGGGGGGCCAGGTCAATTTTTGCATCAGGGCTATGCCTGAATATAAGAAAAATTCACTTTGAATGTGAACATGCACCACTACTTTAGTAAATTATCCCCAGTGTGGGTTTAATTCTAAAATGAGAGTTACATTGGCCTTTATTCCAGAAGAAAAGAGAGTTTAAAGATGAATCCCTGGTGCATAATCTTAATATAAATATGGTCTTTAAAACTGAACTCCAGATAATATTAGGTAAGTTCTATGTATGATACATAGCGATCTATCTCATTATATATCAGAATTTATCTCAATCAGCTATTCTGAAATAGCAAATCCTTCCCCTTACATGATCATATACTCATGCTGGCCACTTTCAGAATTAGATCAAATACATCAACTGTCAACCAATGTGTACTTCTCAAGTGGAAAACATTCTCAAAGCAATTCCAGAATATGATTGGTAGAAGGGAGAAAGTCACTTACCTTGTTCCCCACTTGCCTGTCCTGCTGTCTTATCCCAGATGAGTCCTGTTCAGGTGTTTCAAGCCCTCTAGCAATACACACCAAATTGAGCATGTGCGGAGTGTCTCATCAGGAGATAAGAGGCGGACACTGGAAGAAGGGGAGGATCAGAGAAGTCAGGATAAAACAGCCTTTTTACACAATGCAGAGGATTAACCCCTTATGTTCCACAGTGAGTATAACAAGCGTGCTTTACTGCATATACAGGCTGATTTTACTGTTGTGGGTTTAGTAACACTTTAAAGCTAATCTCCACATTTAATGATCCTTTAAATAGTTAGTTTAGGCCAGTGTTTCTCAACTCCAGTCCTCATGGACCCCCAACAGGTCATGTTTTCAGGATTTCCCTCAGATGAAACAGCTGTGGTAATTACTAAGGCAGTGAAACTGATCAAATCACCTGTGCAAAATAATGGAAATCCTGAAAACATGACCTGTTGGGGGTCCATGAGGACTGGAGTTGAGAAACACTGGTTTAGGCAATGCTGGCCCAAATGAACTATTTACTGCACTAACTATTGCTCTTGCTGGGTGCGCTGTATTAAATGTATGCAGCCTCAGCTATATATAGTATACAGCGCTGTATTCCAACAGGAGGACAGGGACTTCCCGTCTCACTCCCAGAACAAAATAGAGTTGGACTGAGTGCCATTCATTCATGCTGTTCATGAGAAGCTTTATGTTCTAGGAATGATTCATACAAAACAAATGGCTAAGTAGCCCAACTCCTATTTTGTTTCAGGAGGCAGACAGGAAGCCTCTGTCCCCATGTTGGAACACAACGCTGTATACTAAATGTAGCTGAGGCTACATACAGTTAACATAGGGTGCCTAGCAAGCACACCTGTCAGTGCAGTAAATACATTCTCTGGGCTAGTTTGGTCCAAAAAACTATTAAAGGGCCATTAAACATGGAGATCAGTTTTAAGTCACAGATAAACATAACATGACATAACATGATAAATTCTCTTTATATACTTTTATTAAGTTAACTGCTTTGACTTTATGTCCTTTACTTAAAGTGATTCTGGTAGAAGGGTGGGTATCATGTGGGGCAGCACAGTGGCTAAATGGTTAGCACTTCCACCTGGCAGTACCAGGGCTGTGGGTCCAAATCCCAACCACAGCACCACCCACCTGAAGCTTGCATATTCTCCCTGTGCCCGCATGGGCCTCCTCCAGATACCCCAGCCTCCTCCCACACTCCAAAGATATGCTGGTAGGTTAATTGGATCCTCTCTAAATTGGCCCTAGGGACTTTAGATTGTCTGCCCCTTGAGGGTTAGGGACTGATGTGAATGTACAATATATATGTAAAGCACTGCATTAATTAACAGCGCTATATAAATACCTGAAATGTGTTTCACTTTCACGAAGGCTTGGAATGGATGTTCCAAGCAGTGCTTTATGGTTTTTAAAGCTTCATTTGTCTATGTGTATGACTATACTGTGTTGCAGGCAGGGGCAAACTGACCATTTGGAAACTCGGGCACTGCCCGAGGGCCCAGGGTCAGTAGGGGGCCTCATGAGATGCCCCTGGTACCTTTTTCATAGGCTTTTTTGAGTGTGGGTGAGGACACAGGGGCCCCATGATCCCCTATTGCCCAGAGGCCCCATGAGTTGTCAGTCCGCCCCTGGTTGCAGGGTTATTGTAGCAATCCAACCCTCTTGAACCCCTTAATGCTCTAAGCCTGTGAACTATACATAATTATCATGAGAGCTGCTACACATCCAGTCATAATAATGCCTAGTGTCATGCAAGACCACCGGCAACTTTCCCACTATCAGACACATCCAGGTCCTCTGGGCTTGTCATTAATGTGTGCTGTGTACACTGTATATACTTGTATGAGTGAAGCCGGGGGTTTCATTCAGAAGGATATACCACCCGTAACAATGCCCATACACACTAACTTCCCTCGCCCTCTCTTTTACAAAGCTGCATTGCCTTTGTGAATGAATGAAGGGGGTGGGTGGAGTTAGTGTGTATGCGGGTTGCCAAGGGTGGTATATCTTCTTAATTCAAAGTCAAACTGCAGTGCCATGCTAGCTTAATATTTCTCTCCATAGGCCAGCACTGAGAAGGAGGAAATTGAAATCTGGAATCAATAGCTCAGCAATTAGCATAGGTCAAGTGCAAAAAACAACAATTTTTGCTGGAAAGTGATACGGTGTATGAAGAAGCGGACACCGCTCAAACACGATCCCAACCGATGTATGAAGAAGCGGAGTCCGCTCAAACCCAAGTCAAACAATGAGGGCAAGATGTAGATGGCCTCAGCCACCACTCCAGCCACGCCCTCTGATGTGTTTCGCCCCGCCCATCAGGGGCTTGGTCACAGAGGCATAGGAAACAGACAGGCAGAGAAATCTAAATAGCATTATTGGCCATGAAAACAGGTTTGAGTGCAAGGGTGCAGCAAAAACATCAAAGGGGAAGTAGTAAAGAGTCATGTTGTTTTTATTATTATACCTTTTTTTTTTTTTTTTATTACAAAATCGACTTTATAGCAAACATTTCAAAACACAAATTTTTACATAAATTTTCACATAAATGTATCTATTACCTCCCCCTCCCCCCTCCCCCCTCCCACTGATGGCTGATGGCTTGCCTCTTTGGATAGACCTGATACACTGCCTCATAGTGGGCTGTTTGTTTTTTACATCCCAGTCCTGATTTTTATCAGGCCATCAACACTTTCTCACAAAATTTCTTGTGATCATCGCTTCACACTCATACACTGCCCCATCAGTATCAGCCAGCAGGCAATCTTGTTGTTGGTGCATTTGGGCGGGTCCCCTTCAGCAGGTATTTTGGGTGGCATCTATCCTTCACTGGTTCAGTTTTTATTTTCTTTACCATATTTTGTTTTGTTTTATTATTTTTGCCTGACACATATGAGGAGTCCTTGGCTGTATCATATAACAATTAGTTCTTTTAAAAAACATTTAGGGCATTTTTTTACCTCACATGGAATCATCTTGAGCACTTCTGAGGAAGAGATTTTTGTTGAACTCGAAACGCGTCAAGTGCGACCCATGCCTGATCCATGACTAGATTTGTAATACCATCTTTGATGATACCGCCGCAATATGTATTGTAGCTTCATGTTTGTTTTCTAGATTGAAAAAATAAAATTGCATACTGTTTTAAAAAAAATTATTGCTTGAGAAATGTGCCGTTAAAGTCCCATCCAAAAGAGGATTTCCCCTCCCCCTTGTATTTCTGTGGTAATCAGGACAGTTTCCTGTTCACTGGGTCATTTTATCTTGATGAGCTTGTCATGGAAAGTGTTTCATCTTTTGCAGAGAATAAGGTAGAAAAAAAAACTTTAGCCTTTACAAACACTTTAACCACCTCCCGTAGTAATATGACAGACGCAAGGTGGTTCTCTCGATCTGGGAGGACGTCATATGACATCTTCCCATTCTCACTGTGCATGCACGGCTCACAGAGCACGCAGCGCGGCAATCGGCGGTGCGCTGTGTCCCTCGGACATAGCGGATCATGGAAAGAGCCGAAGATGTCAGCTCGGTCATGTGATCAACTGTGTCCAATCACAGCTGATCACATGTAAACAGGGAAATGTCGGTTATCGGCATTTCTCTCCTCTCGAGGTGTCACACTGACAGCTCGAGAGGAGAGCTGGTAATCGGCTTTCCGCGGAGGGCACTGATGATCAGTATGCCCTGATGATCAGTGTAGCCCCAGCAGTGCCACCTGTCAGTGTCCATCAGTGCCTTATGTCAGTGCCTCGTGCCAGTGCCCATCAGTGCCACATATCAGTGCACACCAGTGCACATCAATGCCACATATCACTGCCCATCTGAGCTGCCTTTCAGTGTCACCCATCAGTGCCAGTCAGTGCCACCTATCAGTGCTTCCAATCAGTGCCACCTATCAGTGCCACCTATCAATGCCAGTCAGTGCTGCCTATCAGTGCCAGTCAGTGCTACCTATCAGTGCCAGTCAGTGCCGCCTATCAGTGCCTGTCAGTGCCGCCTATTAGTGCCAGTCAGTGCCGCCTATCAGTGCTGCCTATCAGTGCCATGTATCAGTGCTGCCTTTCAGTGCCCATCAGTGATGCCTGTCAATGCCCATCAGTGCCACCTACCAGTGCCTCCTCATCAGTGCCCATCAGTGCCACCTGTCAGTGTCCATCAGTGCAGCCTATCAGTGCCCATCAGTGCAGCCTCATTAGCGCACATCAGTGAAGGAGAAAAATCACGTATTTCCAAAATTTTATAACAAAAACTAAGAAAAAACATTTTTTTTTCAAAATTTTCAGTGGTTTTTGGTTTGTTTAAGAAAAAATAAAAAACCCAGAGGTGATTAAATACCAACAAAATAAAGCTCTATCTGTCACAAAAAAATGATAAAAATTTCATATGGGTACAATGTTGTTTGACCGCGCAATTGTCATTCAAAGTGTGACAGCGCTGAAAGCTGGAAATTGGCCTGGGCAGGAAGGGGATATAAGTGCCCTGTAGGCTAGTGGTTAAACATGTGGCTTCTAAAAAGCTGTTAAACTGCCCCCTGTTCTGAATGTACGTATACTTTGTTTATTTCCATACTTGTACTGAAAGCTGCAAAAAATCATTGTGTAAATTTAAATGGATACTTGCAAGTTGGTTTACTGTTTTGTCCCATACATGCTATTGGTAGCTGAAGCTGCCAATTACATTTAGTCACAAATACAAGGTTTGGGGATGATAGCTCGAGAGATCGTGTTTACTCTAGGGTTTAGATCTCCCAGCGCACTCTGCAAATAGACTACAGATGCATGCAGGATGCCAAGTGTGGAACGTGTGTCCTGAGTGAATTGCAGGTTCTAAAAAGTACAGGGCACAGCAAAATGGAATTTCTGCCTCTCAGGCTGGATAATGAACACTTTCAGTGGATCATCATTTTGTATCTGACTTCTGTGTGAGTTTCAAATGTAAGTGGAAATGGGGATTTTTATATTCAGTGTTCAGTGACCCTTTAAAGCTGGAGTTAAAGCTAAAGCCTCTAGCCTTACCCTTAGTCTTGCACATTTGTACAAGCTCCTCTCCGGTACTGAAATGGCTTACTGCACACTGGAAGCTTGTCACAATCAGACTTGGAATGTTTATTTTTCCAGGTGTGAGACTCAGGGGTTTCACCCTCACAAGTATGTGGTTGGCCAAATTCTGGCTTTCCCCAGTCAGGAATAGATCAGGGGTGGTAAAGGTCAAGTATAGGCCTAGGCATTTTTTGTTTTTTTTTCAAGAAAACAATTGCCTCACACTCTTTGGTGTGGACTTTTGTGCACATTGTTCTACCAGTTAAAGCGGAGTTCCAGTCACACGCTACAAAAATAAGTCAGCAGCTACAAAAATTGTATCTGCTGACTTTTAAAAAACAGTCACTCACCTGTCCTTCAATCCCGCAATGTCTTCCCCGCAATCCGTTTCACCAGCCGTCCGGTGTTCCCAGCTCCGTCATCTTCAATGTGGGCACCTGACTGTGCCAGCTTGCGGCTTCACAGCCAAGTGCCCACTGCGTGAGTAGCGCTCTGCTTTCTGAATGGTCCCATAGTCTTCTGGGACCTGTCACGTGTCCCAGAAGACTACAGGGAGGGAGGGTGGAAGACAACTTCCACTTCTGATCACATAGGCAATCGCAGCAGAAAGCGGAAGTGGGAATGGGTACCAGTCAATTTCAGGTACTCACTCCCCAAGGGTGCCAATCCTTAATGAGGAGCAGGGGACCAGTCTTTAAGGCAGTACTTCCCCTTTTGGGTGGAGCTCTGCTTTAAGACTCTGTTGACACAATGGAACCTCCACTTGGTACTTTCCCTATTGCAGAATTCTCCATTTGAATCCGTCTGAGATGTACTGTTGTTCCTTCTGTTTCAAAAGAGTTTTTTCTGGATGCCATTACTTCAGCTCTCAGAGTTTCAGAATTGGTTGCTCTTTCATGTAAGAAGCTGTTCCTGGTACTCCACCATGCCAAGGTAGTTTTATGGCCTCATCCATCCATTTTGGTTCCATCTCAACCAGGACATTGTGTTGCCATCCTCGTGCCCCAACCCTCAGATGACGGGGTTCAAGGCCCTTCACACCTTTTGGATTTGGTTTCTATTAGATGGTACCTGAAGTCAACTGCTCTTTGTGCTTACTGAAGGATCAGGGAAGGGTCACACAGCTTTCAAATCTATCATTTCTCATTGGATACAGCAATGTATTTCTCAAGCTTATGGCTTAGAAGGTGGGGTTTTTTCTGGTGAGGGTCCATTCTGATAGGAGTGTTGGTGCCTCCTGAGCTATTCATCTTCAGGCCTTGGTAGCTCAAGTGTATTCAGCTTCTACCTGGTCTTCAGTTCATACTTTTACCAAGTGGATGTTGTGCCACTGAGAATGCTTCCTCTGGCTGGTGAATTTTGCAGGCTGCTGAGTGATGTTCTTACCTTTTTGGGTTTGTGGGTTGAGTGACTGGTTGCCACATTGCCCTCCCCTCATTTCCTGTAGGACATTCCTATCATCATGAATTTGAAGAGATGCTTTGTGTCCTGGGATGTGCAAAAAGAAAAATCAGATTTTTGCCTGTAAAATCTGTTTGTTGCAGTAAATCACAGGACACAGAGATCCTGGACCTATACCTTGTAGTTCATAGTTTGCTGC
Source organism: Staurois parvus (assembly GCF_062004578.1). Taxonomy (NCBI): domain Eukaryota; kingdom Metazoa; phylum Chordata; class Amphibia; order Anura; family Ranidae; genus Staurois; species Staurois parvus. The sequence continues at coordinate 2,497,113 of NW_028317912.1, forward strand.
AAAAACTGGAGCATTGCCTAATCGAGAGTGGTTTTGTCAGGACGGGGATTTCCTGTTTTTTTTTTTTTTGCTAGTGTCCAGACACCTGAAGGTGGCAGTATAACTATATCTTTATGAACATGAATCTGATATTTATTAACATTTGAAATATGCAGAATTGGTAAAGAGATGAAATTAGAAAAAAAAGTTCTCGGCATTGCTACAGCACCATAGAAATTGTATACCTGTAATATGGGCCTTTTCTTTTTCTAATTTCCACATTGATTTTTTTTTTTAGATTAAAACTGCTTTTTTCTGGATTTCTATTTTTTGGATTTAAATTTTTTCTTTTTTTTTTCTATTTTTCAATCCTGCGTTTTCCAGCTTCAGAAAAGGTCAGCATGCTAGATCAAAAACACGAGAAGCAGGAAGCTGCAAAACAGCTTCTGTTTGCAATTTATTTTCTTCTATAGATAAGGCTTTACTGTATTCAGGTATGCTCACAGAACAGATACAATTTTTAAACAAAAAAGTTTATTGCATGAACAGAACCAACACTGTCAATGAGAGAAAAATAAAACTGAAAGTGCATTACAAAATGTTTGGTAAAGCTCGTAGACAAAATAAAACTCGACATGCAAGAAGACATCAAACCACAATTAACCACTTATCCTCCAGAAGATTTACCCTCTGTCCTGACCAAGCCATTTTTTGCCATACGGCGCTGTGTTAATTTAATTGACAATTGCGTGTTCATGCAACACTGTGCCAAAATGAAATTTATGTCCTTTTTTTCCACTAATGCAGCTTTCTTTTGATGGTATTTGCTCACCTCTGCTGTTTTTACTTTTTGCATTATTAACAATAATAAAACATATCCAATAAAAAACATTTTAAATTCAAATTTCTTCTTACATTTAGGCAAAAATGTATTCTGCTACATATGTTCAGTAAAAAAAAAACCTGAATAAGCGTATATTGATTAGTTTTCGCAAATGTTTTAGCGTCTACAAACTATGGGACATATGCTGGAATTTTTTTTTTTATTCTAGTGAATTATAGTGGGACTGTGAAATTGCAGCGGACATTTTTACACTAACTGACACTTTTTGGGAACAAGTGAAACTAAGACAGTGATCAGTGCTAAAAATATGTACTGATCACTGTACTAATGCCACTGGTTGGGAAGGGGTTACCATCTAGGGTGATCAAAGGGTTAAGTGTGTGCCTAGCTATGTGCTTGTTGTACACTAGATGGTGCTGGCACAAGGGGAAGTGATAGATCGTGTTCCCAGCTCTGCAAGGACACATTATCCATGACTTTCCCCTGTCACAACACAGCTGTACCTATGTAGTCCCAGCTGTGTTCTTCCTACCCGCCGGAGGATCTTCAGGTGCCGCTGAAGATCCAATTACTGGGACTCACAGAAGCACGCACTCACCCTCGTGAGGCCGAAGTGTAAAATGACATGTCTGTGTGTGTATGTATATATATATATATATATATATATATATATATATGATTTTGGACAGGAGAGCCATCCTGTAGCAGTAAAACTGCTATAGGGTGAAGGGAAAGTGGTTAAAACCGATGTGGGTAAACTCTGCTCTACATGGAGGCTGGGTAAACAAACAGGTTGGCTAAACATTTTGTCTTGGAATAAGTCCTTCATACACGATGTGTTCTGCAGAAGTTGTGATCGATTTGAGAATCTTTTTTAACAAACATGCCCTGTAAGCTTTAACCCTAGATATAAAATAATGGCACTTGCCAAGCATCAAAAGTGCTTGTAGAAAAAAATGGAAGAATTATTCTCACTGTGCATGTGCTATATGGAATTGTTGACAAAATTGGGGACAAAGTCACTGTAGATACTGGTGAGTTTTGCCATTTCAGTGAAAACAATCAGATCTATAATTATCGTTATTCTTATTGAAAAAATGTGGGTACCAATAGCCTAATTTTGAGAATTACTATAGAGAAAGATGGGAACCATGTTGGGGTGGTAGCAGAGGACTGAACAATTTTATTTACATTTTATATAAAGCAATCTTTTTTGTTTTGGGTAGTTTAGGAAATGGTAAATTCACTATCAAGTCTCTTTTTTTTTCATTGCCTTTTTTTGGGAGATTTTTATGCACTTCTTGTTTTAGAGACTAAACATGTAGTACAATTAAAACTTCCCAAAATGAGGAAAGCCCTTTTATTAGATAGTTCTCTCATTTGAGTAATTCTCTTCTATTCCTGTTCTGATGACAGCTCTAAATTTTGGATTTAGCTTTCATATTCATAATTGCTAAAAAAACTAGCAATAGAGGATCTAAATAATTTTCCCACATGTATCCAGAACGGAAAAAAAAAAATTGCCTTTGAATCCAGAAAGAAATGCTTGCATTGTGAATCATTCATCCAATATATGTTTTATCAATACTGATATATTACTAAAACTACAGCTTAATATGCAAACTTTTGCACTTACAAAATGCAGTTAGCAAATAAATACATAAAATCTATAAAAACTAGCTTATAAAAAAAACACATAAATACAGAAATGTCTCCTGGAAGCAGATGCATTGTTTGAGAACAGTCTGTAGGGGGCAGTCCAGCTGTGGCCTAGTGCAGAAATTGCTTGCATGTCATTCACTTAAGAGATTGTTTGAACAGTGGCTGCAGCTGTGGATGGAAACCAGGGGGATGTCACAGGCTGGAAGAAAAAAAAGGTGTGAAGTTAAGTGTGATATTCTACAGACATTTGTTTCTATACTTGTTTTCCAAGAAGTTGAAGGTCATTATCATGTGGTAATACTTTGGGTATGATTGATGCGTCACTTTGCAAGCACCTCTAACCATAAGAACAAGTTTGGATTTACCATAACTGACAGATTTGTTAACTTGCCTCCATATTGACCCAAATAAATACAGGGACAAAAAATATGGGTTTTATTTAAAGCCAAAGCATATCCCTGTACACTTCTTCAATCAGCCATGTCCTAACTCACTGAGCAACATTTTTGATTGAAACAGTGTGAAGGGAGGCATGTCAGATCATTGGAGACCTAGACTACCATGTGCTACAGCTGACATTGGACTTGTATTTTAGTCTGTTCTGTAGCACTTAGAAAAGCATAAGCCTAAAAGAGGAGCAAATGTAGCATTTGTGCAGCCTGTCTGTATTACAGTAATAAAAAAGAGGATTCAACTGGAATTTAACTTAACAATTTCATAAATACAATAACTAATTTAAAGCTGATGTTTAGATATAGCAATTTTTACATAGATACATTGGTCCAGTGTGGACCAATATAGAGTATATTGCCAAAAGTACTGGGACGCTTGTCTTTACACTTTCATGGCATCCCAGTCTTAGTCTGTGGGGTTCAATATTGAATTGGCCCACCCTTTGCAGCTATAACTGCTTCAATTCTTCTGAGAAGGCTGTCCACAAGGTTTAGGAATGTGTCTATGGGAATGTTTGACCATTCTTCCAGAAGTGCATTAGTGAGGTCAGGCACTGATATCGAACGAGAAGGCCTGGCTTGCAGTCTCCGTTCTAATCCATCCCAAGCGTGTTCTGTTGGGTTAATGTCAGGACTCTGCAGGCCAGTCAAGTTCCTTTCCCCCCAAACTCGCTCATCCATGTCTTTATGGACCTTGCTTTGTGCACTGATGTGCAGTCATGTTGGAATAGGAAGGGGCCATCCCCAAACTGTTCCCACAAAGTTGAAATTGTCCAAAATGTCTTGGTATGCTGACGCTTTAAGAGTTCCCTTCATTAGAACTAAGGGGCCAAGCCCAATCCCAACCCCTGAAAAACAACCCCACACCAAAATTCCCCTCCACCAAACTTTACACTTAGCACAATGCAGTCAGGCAAGTACCGTTCTCCTGGCAACCGCTAAACTCAGACATGTCCATCATATTGCTAGACAGAGAAGCATGATTCGTCACTCCAGAGAACATGTCTCCACTGCTATAGAGTCCAGTGATGGTGTGCTTTACACCACTGCATCCAACGTGCTGCATTGCACTTGATGTACAGCTTGGATTCAGCTGCTTGGCCATGGAAACCCATTCTATGAAGCTCTCTACACACTGCTGTTGTGCTAATCTGAAGGCCACATGAAGTTTGGAGGTCTTTAGCTGTTGACTCTGCAGACAGTTGGTGACTTCTGCACACTGTGTGCTTCAGCATGCACTGGCCCAACTCATTTTATGTGGCCTACCACTTCACGGCTTAGTTTCTGTTGTTCCCAGTTGCTTCAACTTTGTTATAATATACTAACAGTTGACTGTGGAATATTTAATAGCAAGGAAATTTAATGGATGGACTTATTAAACAGGTGGCATCCTATCATGGTACTATGCTGGAATTCACTGAGCGACCCATTCTTTCTCAAATGTTTGTAGAAGCAGTCTGCATGCCAAGGTACTTGATCTCATACACCTGTGGCCATAGAAGTGATTGGAACACCTGAATCCAATGATTTAGAGGGGAGTCCTAATACTTTTGGCAATATAGTGTAAGTATGTATGTTGCATACCTGTAGGATCCCCTACTACAATGATCTCCACTATCTCTCGGCTCCCATGCAGAATGCCTGCCCTGCTGATTGCTTGGCATGGGCGTCTTTCAGGAAACACTTTGCATTCCCTAAATGGATTACCACGCTTTCAAATGTTTTCCACTCATTGAGAAACTGCAAAGTGTTCTCTGACTAGTATCTGTGTCGAGTACAGGACCCATAAGCTACTGGCTACTAGCAGGAGTTCCTACTATAGAGATTTCCAATTTCCTCATGGATTACAGAGCTATGGCACATGCTTACCAAGCTGAAAATTGCCATACCTGCACGTTGGCTAAATGGTTAACACTTCTGCATGGCAGTACTAGGGTTGCCGTTTGGAATCCCAACCATGGCACCACCTGCCTGGAGTTTGCATGTTCTCCCTGTGCCTGTGTGGGTTTCCTCAGGGTACTCCGGTTTCCTCTCACACTTCAAAGACATGCTGGTAGGTTTTGGCTCCCATCTAAAATTGGCCCTAGTATGTGTATGTATGAATTTAAGTTAGGGACCTTAGATTGTACGCTCTTGGAGGGTTAGAGACTAATGTGAATGTACAATACATATGTTAAGTTCTGCTTAAATTGATGGTGCTATATAAGTACCTGTAATAATAATAATACCTAAACATCAGCTTTAAACTGTACCCAGTACACAACATGATAAATGTTGGTTATCAGAAGGGGGTCTTTGGTGTCTGTTAGCCTAAAGCCTTGACTAAGTTCCACTTTTGTTCCCACCACATCCCACCTGCTTGAGGACAGTCCCAAATTTCAAACTAATCACTTTCTGACTTTCAAATTGACTGAACCCCTGGTAGAACTGACACGAAAAAGGGTAAGCACCATACTACTACATGGGCCTCCATTTTGTAACTGTCCCACACTTCCACAGACCCCAAAAAACTTCCTAACCCACCAAGCTGCTGTGGCATTCTTAATGCACTCTAACCCCATTTTGGCACATTAAATGAAGGAGTGTGGGTGGGTCAACTTTTTATGTATTCCTCCTGCAATTAACTTTATTTCTCTAGGTCTGATTTTGAGTATGTGCCAGTAGGCGGCTTTTCCCTGTACAAATCTTGACTGTACATTGATATTATCAGTAAGAAAGATAATCTCATGTAGTATTATGTTTTATCACAATATTCAATCACAATCATGTATTATCACGATATTCTAAACCAGGTGAGGACCAGGCTAACAAGGAAATTTCAAGTAAAGAGTTAATCCTAAGAGAGGGGGCCAGGTTCACATTTGTGTATTGTGGGAATGCGCTTTGCATTTGCAAACGCGCAGTGGTGCCATTGTTAAAATCACCTCCACGCACCTTGCTAATGCGTATGTTTGCACACACCAAAACGTTTAGTAACCATTGTGCACGCTCATGCTGCCTGATTTTTTTCAAACGGTAATCCACTTTTTTCTATGTCATTTTGGCATGTAGGGCAGCCCATTAAAATTAATAAGGTGCCCTAAATGTGACACACAAAAATGCACACCCACGGTCACACCATAGGTACATAGACCATTTTGTACTAATATTTAAGTGTGTGTCTTCCTTTCATGGTCTGTCATAAACAATTTTTTATTTTCTTTGCACATGATGGAGTATTCTTATCTAAGTGAGTTTTGATCACATTCATTAAGCTCTGCGTAAAATTCAGTTGCAAAGTGAAGAACTTATTTGCTTTTAATAAATCAGCCCCTACCTGTCCAGTCCACTGGTGGAGATACAGAGAGCATTATAGTTTCCCCACTCTGCACAAAACCAATACAAAACTATATGCCTCATAATGTCCCATATGAAGTCACACATAAAAAAATCTGCCTGCCCTGTATTCATACACAGCTAGTCAATAAGGGCAGGTGAAATTTAAAAAATATATTTTATTGGTTGCAGTATACACAACACAAAGGCGTAAAAAAACACAGAGGCGTGTAGATATGTATTGCAATAGGCTCAATCCTCAAAGATATAACACAAAGTTAAGGATCTTTATTCAGCCATGTGACTGTAAGTTTCACATTTCCCATTTCTCTGCTGAAAATAACTGCATTTTTTTTTAAAGGATCTTTATCCTGGTGTGTTAGCTCTGTCTATAACACACCAGGATAAAGATCTGAGCCTTTCTGAAAGCCATTGTATGTTACATTAGAGCTGCAGCTAGTTCCAAGTTCTATCTCTATGTATTTATCCAGTTTTAAATATCATTCTTTCACTTTTTGCTGTTTACATTTATCAAATATTCTTTGAGTGGATGAATAGAAGATGAAAGCTTGTAGAGTCAGTTCTAATTCTCTCAGTGTATAAACAGGTAATTACATCATTATGTCATTTATAAGTGAAATGCAGCGCTGCTGAAGCCTTGTCATAAGAACTTCCCCATATGGGGCTACTGTGGGGCTTTCCAGGTTATGTAATCCTGCTTTATGAAAATTTACTTAAATGACTGCAAGTTTTCTTTCCTCAAACTAACACTCCCTGCCTCACCAGAGTCAAGTTGCACTCAGCAAAGCCATTTATTGTAGTTTTGTACAAGATTTCACAAGAAATTACATCATCTGTTGAATACAGGGCATGCAGGCTTATTTAGCAGTATGGTACAAAGTAATTGATACCTGTAGCAGATAATCCCTTACAGAAATCAGTTCTAATCATCTAAAGAAAATGGATAAAATAAACAGAAGCGCTGGGTGTAAATTCAAGTAAGTACATAATAAATGGGTTCTTTACTGTTTCCTACTTAAAGCTGAACTCCAGGATTTAAAATTGTTTTGTATACTTACACTGGTCCTGCTTGGCACAATGTAAATATACATATCGGATTCCTGATGGGTTCTTGGGGAAGTTAAACTCACTGTCATAGTTAGTGCTACTATAGCAATAGCTGCAGTCTTTCAGGTCCTGCTCTGGGATGTGTCAGTGGTTCCCTTCATCACACTAATCCCAAGGGAGTTGCTCCCTTGGCACAGTCACCATACATAAAATGCCTGGTATTTTTTTGACAATACAAGGTGTTTTCTGCTTGGATGAAGGGGGATCATAACATCTCCTCCCCACCTTGTCAAATCAGAGAATGCATTATATTCATTGAAGAAAATACAAGGCATTCTATGAATATGGGCCGTGACAAGTGAATGATCCCCAGTGGTCAGCTGGCAGAAGGGAAGTGACTTTCATAGAACACAGCAGGGCCCAGGAGTCTGCGGCTATCATAGTAGTAGCGATGACTACTACAGTGATTTTTTAGCTTCCCCAGTGTGTGCCTTTTGTGTGCCAAGATAGAACAATATAAATATACAAAAATGATAATTCCTGGAGTTAAGCTTTAATATACAGTAACTGTACAATGATTATGCTTTGAAAGGACCTGTTTAATATCTCAACTAATCAAAAAGCCAGTTACCCAAAATAAAAAAATGAAGAATATATGCTCACCTCTCTGGTGGCCATTGTCTCCTACTTCAGGTCAGTTTTAGCACTGCAGCCTCCTCTGCCCCTTGCAGTGTCCCTTTCCATGTTTTGGGCTATGTCATTACAGGACTTAATAATGATGAAGCTTGTTGAACTGTACCAGTGCAGCTCAGGGGAAGAAACTGATGGTAACCGTAGCACTGGAAGGGATGAGAGGTAGAAGACACTCTGCCGGTTAGGGGAGAATGCTACCCGTTCTCTTGCAGGGAACTGGCCTTTTGATTCAGTTAGAGACATGTCAGGGTCTTCTCTCAATGCAAGTATATCAGTTTATGATACGCACAAAATGTGCTAATTGATTTGACCCCAGCAGTTGTCTAGAAAATATGACAATCACACTGTTTAACATACAGATTGCTGCAGCTTTCTATGAATCTACATTTCAAACCAGGGGCGGACTGACAACTCATGAGGCCCCCGGGCAATAGGGGATCATGGGGCCCCTGTTTCCTTGCCCAAACTCAAAAAAGCCTATGAAAAAGGTACCAGGGGCATCTCATGGGGCCCCCTACTGACCCCGGGCCCTCAGGCAGTGCCCGAGTTTCCAAATGGTCAGTCCGCTCCTGTTTCAAACTCAGGCATGATATTATTAAACAGTGATATATATTAAATTGTGAAATTTCCATAAAGACTGATAATGACACTGCTTATGAATATGCCATAGTTTCCTACTAATGCACCAGAATTTGGGGAAAAAAACAGCAATAGCAAAAATAATGTGGCAAAATAGCTTTGTCACTTTACCTTCATCTGCTGTTGGTCATGTGTGAGACAGAGAACCCCACATCATACGTAATGCAGCAAGCTACAGCTTTTGTGTTACAGGAAACCTTTCCACTGGGTATTGCCCTACCTGACTTTTCATTCTGAAAATGCTGTTTGCTTGGTTGTTAGGGCTCATGTACACTGCAGCTGATAAACTCACGTTTAGGAGCTATTCAGCATTTTTTTCAGCAACTCCTGAACTCACCCTAATGTTTTCCTATGTGTCCATGTACACATCATCGTTTACAGTCGTTTACAGGCAGCTGAGTTTACAGTAATTTTTTGCAAGTAGAAAACTTGCGTTCAGCAGTAGATTTTATCAGCGTTTCAAACGCAAAACACTTGCAAACACGTGTAAACGCGGCTAACCGTGTTTATAGGCGTTTTCATTTTAATTTTTTTTTAACTCTTCCATTTCCAGGTGATGTCCAAAGCCTTTTTTCATCATGAAAAATGCATGCAAAGTGTTTTCTCGGTACTCAAATGGACCTGGTACACCATACTTTGAGGTTTTGCATGAAAAAAAATATGTTAGACACTGCTGCAATCATTTCTGCACAGAAATGATACTGGAACACATCCAAACACCACACGAAAAAAAACAGCTAATCTCAACAAATACTGCTCTCTCTGCTTCTGCTCTCTCTATTTCTCGCAAAATAGTTAATTTGTTACTGTTTATCAGTGCTTTCTTGGCATTTTGAAAGGTCTCCTGAGGTTATCTTAAAAAAAGCGCTTCTAAACGCAAACACTCATAAACGCGCATAAACGAGGTATGCAAACGCGGTTAAACAGATGTTTTTTAATCTATGTTTTCCAGAAGTCAGTTTCCATCATTCAGAAGTGTCCCATGTACATGAGACCTTATGTTGTCCCCTCTGATTCATTTTCTTTTTTTTTAAATACATACTTGTTCCAAGTCAGTGACTCCTAAAGTCTTGATGCCAGTGGGAAATAACTTTTAAAGCCAAACTCCAGCAAGGTCCATCTCTCCAACTTACATGGGAACATTATAGTGGAAGACTGAAGAGAGAGGACTGAGCTGCAGAGGATCAGCAGAGCTGGGGGTCCACAGCAGGAGAAACTAGCAATGTCACAGGTGGTGCAAGCAAAGGAGCAATAAAGAGAAAGGAGGATCAGCAAACCAGAGGATCAGCAGAGCTGGGGGTTACAGGTGAGTGTGGGATCAGCAGATTTGGGGGTACTACTGAGTTTGGAGGATCAGCAGAGCTGGGGGTTACTATTAAGCGGGGGATCAGCAAACCTGGGGGTACTAGTGACTTGGGGCATCATCAGAGCTGGGGGTACTACTGAGTTTGGAGGATCAGCAGAGCTGGGGTACTACTGAGCAGGGAATCTGCTGAACAAGGGTACTAATAAGATGAGCATCTGCTGAACTGGAGTGCTAATGAGCTGTGGGTCTGCTGAGTGGGGGTACTATTAAGCTGGGGTTCTACTGGGCCCCTTTAAAACAAATTGAAATTCAACACACACACACATAAAGCATTTGCCAAGGTTCATTAAAGCTTCAAAAAGCATCATTGAAGCATCACAGAAGCATAAAAAAACACATTAAAAAAGCATTTTGAAGCGGTAGGCGCTTTAGGTTCAGTGGAAGGTATGTACTGTATTGAAAGGCCTCTGAACCCCTGGTTATAATTCACTGATCTCTAAAATGAGGCTAAGAATGCATTTCATTTTACTACTTACCAGCTTTGGGTTCTTATTTTTTATTTTCTTTTTGTTCTTTTTGTTCGACTTCTTTCCACGTTTTCCTCCTTTACCTCCTTTGTTACCCTTACCACTCTTCGGTAGTTGGACAGTCCCTCCACTCAGCTCCTTTACTTTTTTCTGCACCCATGTGGCTTTGGGGTCAGCACAGAAGGATCCATTGGCCTCTGTGCGGAATCTAAAGGAATGACGGTATATAAAAATTGATAATTTTGGTAGATTCAAGTCAATGCTGGATTACTGAGTTAGAAAAATGTGCATACAACTCCCATAATATTTACTCCTTACTTGGTCAAATATGTATGGAGCAAAACATTGTATATATTTAAGTCTTTTTAATTTGCAGCAGATGGTAGAAATGTATACATTTCCACTTATGCCCTTAAAGCTGATCTCCATAGAAACACAGTTTAATGCAGCCAAGTAATACTATGAAAATAATGAAATGTGTTTTCTCTCTTGATCTCAGTTTATGTAATCCAAAGAAAAGCAGCACTAGGAGAGGGAGAAGCAGCACTAAGAGCCAATCAGTCTATGCTGCATTCATGTGTCCTGTAAGTGAACTTGCTGATAGCAGGAGAGAGCAGAGTGAGCAGAGGGATGACTTATTACTGTATTGCGGCTCTTTTAATGCTAACTAAGCAAAGTATGACAGTTAGTTTGCCCGGAATATAGCTTTAGGTGGTGAACTTGCTACTCAAGTCCTGCAGGGCCCAAGTGCAGAATATTTACAGACTGGTAGGCTTTTGTCACAAAATAGGACCGATTGAGGTTACCAGCCCAGATACACTTTACACTAGGCCCCAAAATACCTTTAGACACACAAGTCCCTCTGGTTATGCCACAGCTGCCAAATAGCCAATGTAGCTTTGATGTATGCATCTGAGCTCAGAATGTTTAATCAATACCTGATATCACGGTTTCCCCTGTGATCCTGTACCAGCCTCAGATCATTTGACATCAACAAAACAGACATTTTGTTATTAAAGAATTTTCCATAAGTGGAAATCTTAATTTGCAAGCCTTGTTTCCAATTACTTACATTGTTTGAGGCTAGGTTCACATCAGTGCGGGTAGTGCCGCTGCGGATCCGCACGAAAATCAGTGCAGCCTCACCACCCGCACAGAAGAATGCGGACCCGCGGGCGGGTGCCATTAGTTCTAATGGCATGCCACCTGCACTGGAAAACGCAACCGTACTGTGAACTTCGGTTCCCATGCTGCGTTTTCAGAAGAAGTGCAGGACTTCTCTGCGTATCACAGGGCATGGGAGTCCATTCAAATGAATGGGCTCTGGTGCCCGTGCAAAACGTGACCCGCACGGGCGCATATATGTGAAACAGGGCTAACAAACTGAAGTTCAAACATTAAGAAGAGGATACCAGTATGTCAGAGCAGACAATGTGTGATACATTAACAAACTGTAACATTAACAGATTCCCACTATGACAGAATGTGTGATATAAGGTGAAACTGAAAATTAGAAATGCTCAGAAGCAGATGGGGAATTTTTATTTAACCCCTTCGCGTCTACCCTGACTTCCCTTTAAACCATTTGGAATGCCCGAGGGGTTGGGAAAGATCCTGCTGGCCACCAATTTCTTTAGCCCAGCCTGAGAGCTATCCTCAACAGCTTGGTCCTTGTGCTGGGAACACGCAATGAACATGCACAGTGCACATGAACATCAGCCACCTAATGATGAATATGTGTGGCCACCCTTTTGCCACCACACTTGTGTTGGGTGTTTGTAAAAGGGGTTAAACTGGAAATCCCCCTTAAAAGTGTTCATGTAGCATGTAGAAGGCAGGCCTTCCTAGGGACTTGTATGATCAGAATATTTTATTGCTTTTAGCAACCAACCAAATTACTATCATTATAAACTCTGCATTGCTGAAATCATAGTTGGGATGTGACTGGTGATTGCAAGCAGCCACAAATTTTCTTGTCAGCACATTTTTCATACATAAGCCCATTTGCAGCTTATATTCTGTCCCTGCCAGTCCAGTAAAAGAAACATACACTATTTAATACTCACATGACGGCATAAACGCAGCGATTAGCTACCTGCTGGATCTTGTAGCTTACTATTGGAAATTTGATATTTGCCCTGGACACTGCAGTACAGCAAGTAATTTGGACTGTGATGGGTCGGCGATCTGAAATACAAAAGCAAATATTAATAGAAATATATCTATGGAACATGTTGGAGGATGTACAGTACATGTTTTCTTTCCTTTTGAGTTGACATGATGGTTATGCTAAATGCACCTGCTTGTACAATATTTTGGCTGCCTAAGGCAAATGTGTAATATGTTTTCCATAGGAAAAGAAAAGGGGGAATTAATAGGGGCCCCCCTTTTTTATGGGACTGTGGCAGGGGAAATAAGGATTCAAGTCCCCCTACTGTATAGATACAGTGGGGGAACATTCTAGAAGGTTAGTAGTCCCCCCCAGTGGTGTGAGGAGGAGAAAAAACTGCTAAAGTTTCAAGTCCCCCATAGTATACTAATATAATGAGGAAACTTATAAAAATAGGAGGTTTTAGTCCCCCTCTACACCTGGACAATTTTAAGCCCCCCCAGGGTATATTATATAATGGGGAAGATTCTATAAATTGGGAGTTTTTAGCCCCCTACTACCCCTGGACATTCCTGGAAGAAAAAGTGACCAATAGAGAGAAGAATTAGAGAGGAGAGGGCTATAAAAGGGGGGTCTGTTAACGGAAAAAACAGAAACCTGGGAAGCATCTCTGTGGTGCTCCCCCCCACCCGCCCATTTTTGTTGAGGCCAATATTATTCATAAGTATCATATTAAATGATGGTAGAATAAGTAAGTATGTAAATTGCAAAAAGCTGTATGGTTAATGAGTAGGGTTGATAAGTGTTGTGTTAATAAGTACAGCTTGAGTCGTAGTCACTAAGCTGGGGATTTGAGTAAGCTTAATTTAAGTGAAAATGTTTTCCAATTATTAGTAAGCTAATATGTAAAAATGAAGAGCTTTATAAAGAATGATATTTAAACCAAAAATAAAATGGCCGCGGCCAAGTTAGCACCAAACAATAAGAGTTGTGGTCTTTTATTGTATAGAATAAAGAATACTGCCTACAGTCCCATGTATTTTCTATATTTATGTATTATCTTCAGGAGTTGGGCTAAAAGATAGCAAGTAAACATGAAAATATTGATATTGAATATTTTATATTTAAAACTTTCAGCCAGAAGGCGGAAAATATGGGTTTTTTTTCTGCAGTTTTTCAGAAAGCTGATATACCTTTATGCTTTCAACACCAGCTCACATAGGCAGATAGACTACATACAGTTGGATTGGCATCCAGATTTACAGTGTAGTAGCAGTCAGTGAATGCAGAGCTTGTGCTGAGCTTCCTTATTTACCATCCCAACAAACACTGCACACACTAAGTATAGAAACACTCTGTTATAAATCTTTGTAAAACAGTCACATAATACAATAAATATAATTCAGATTATAAATGTGAGCTTTTTAGAAGTTTAAAAAAAACTTTTAAAGTGGACATAACGTAAAACTATATTACCAAGGTTGCTAGTAAGGGTATATAAAGAGTAAAAGCAGGATCTCAATATTACCCAATGATGCACCACTTTATACTTCTTAAACTGGTTCCAAAGGTAGAAGGTTTTTGCCCTACTGCATTCTCTGCATTAAGGTTAAAAACCTTCTGTGTTCAGTTCACCCCCCATAGTTACCTGAGCCCAATCTCAATCCAGCAATGGTACCCAACATCAACAGCTCTCTAAAGTGGCTTGCTATGGGGGCACTTGTAAGTGGGGAGGAGCACTGGCCAAAAGAGGAGGATTGGAGCTGCTTTGTGCAAAGCCATTGCACAAAGCTGATAAGTATGACATGTTTGTTATTAACCGCTTCCGTGCCGCCCTTTAGCACAAATACTGCTAAATGGCGACAGGGCTGCGCAAAATCACACATATATATATATATATATATATATATATATATGTGTGTGTGTGTGTGTGTGATTGACGGCCATGCTGTCGATCACCAGTTCCCAGCTGGAGATTCCCCGCCGGCACCCAGCGATCGCTGAAAGAACACTGACAGGGGAGAGGTCTGTATGTAAACAATACAGATCTCTCCCCTGTTAGCTCCAGCATGCTGCTTTGTCAATGCTGGTACAGGGTGGCAGGGCTGCACAAAATCACATATATATGTGATTTAACATTTCCAGGTAGGGGGCGTGCACGCGCGCCGCCCTACCCGCGCCGCCATTGGAGATTCCCCGCCGGCACCCAGCGATCGCCAAAAGAACACTGACAGGAGAGGACTGTATGTAAACAATACAGATCTCTCCCCGTCAGCTCCAGCATGCTGCTTTGTTTTGCTCTGCATAGCACAGCAAAACAAAGCAGCATGCTTACACATTAAAACACAGCACATAGTAAAACAGCACACCGTTAACCCTTTGATTGCCCCAGATGTTAACCCCTTCCTGCCCAGGGTCATTAGTACACTGTCAGTGCTTTTTATTAGCACTGATCACTGTATTAGTGTCACTGGGGATGTCAGTGGCAGTTACTCAGCTTCAGTTAGTGTCAGAATGCCCACACAGTACTACTTTGCACAGCCATCAACCCCAACCAGCTGAAGCCTGCTGTAGACTATGACAGGCTGCCTGCAGCAGAGATAGAGAGGAAGATGCTGCACCTGACCCTGCCATGCACAATAAAATGCTGGGAGGGACACATTGCAGCTGGACAGCTTTAGGGGCAAGGAGCCTAAAAAATGGATGTGAAATGACTGGAAGATGGATATGAACACTGATGTAATCTGAATCAGTATTCAGTTTTTTTTTTGTCCTAGCAAAACACATAGGGGTTGATTTACTAAAGACAAATAGACCTTGCACTTTGCACAGTGCAGTTGCATGCTGCAAGTGCAGTTGCTCCAGAGCTTAGTAAATGAGGTACAGATTAAGTTAGCAAAAACACCCAATCACGTGCAAGGAAAATTAAAAAAACAGCATTTTTGCTTGCATGTGATTGGATGATGGAAGTCAGCAGAACTTCTGCTCATTTACTAAGCTCTGGAGCAACTGTTCTTGTGGACTGCAATTGCACTTTGCAAAGTGCACAGTATAGTTGCCTTTAGTAAATAAACCCCATAGTTACATAGTAAGACTGAAAAAGGACACTAGTTTATTCAGTTCAACCAATGCATGCGTGTGTTTGTTAGGAATGCACTGACTAATGCCCTTGTTTAATAAGTCTTTAAAGCACCTTTCATTGGTGTTCTTGTTTGCAGGAGTTTGATCCCATTTAGTAACCTGTAGTAGGGAGCACAGCTTAATAAAGTTTGCTCTTTTAAAATTGAAGGCTCTTGTCCTACCACCATGTCTCCTTTTCCTATAATTTATGATAAGTGTAATTATCTTGTGAATATTATTACCCAACATATCCTTTACAACCACATCTGCACTCAGCTCTGTGTTTGCAATTAGTAGGGCCATCAGAACATTATTTCCAGTTGGGGGTTCCACCATTTGCCTCATGAAATTTTTTAGCATTACATAAAAAAAAATTACAAATCTTAGTAGACTGTATTGATGATGCCCATGTGAAAAGGGCTTTTAACCAGCATCAAATGTTACAGGTATATCTTTTCATTCTGACATCAGTGTACTAAACAGCATGGTGAAACAAAAAACTATATATAAACGTTTTCTGAAATTCTTGCATGGATATTGTTCACTTTGAGGGGAATGTTTTTCTCAACAAATGGAATTTCACTTATATCTTTGGTGGGCTAAAGACTGATCACAAAAATACAGTTTTCCACTGAGGTTAATTGCAATTGTAGATTGCACTAATGTTCCCAGCAGGTGGAATTTTTTATTGGAAATTTCTGGGGCTCTAAGTTATTAAAAGAGAACTGTAGGCAAAACATTTTTTTTTTGGATAGGGTAAAGTAGGGTTATACACTCACCGGCCACTTTATTACGTACACCTGTTCAATTGCTTGGTAACACAAATTGCTAATCAGCCGAACACATGGCGGTAACTCAATGTATTTAGGCATCTAAACATGGTGAAGACTCAAACCGAGAATAAAAATGGGGAAGAAAGGGGATTTAATTGACTTTAAATGTGGCATGGTTGTTGGTGCCAGAGGGGCTGGTCTGAGTATTTCAAAAACTGCTGCTCTACTCGGATTTTCACGCACAATCTCCTCTAGGGTTTACAGAGAATGGTCCAAAAAAGAGAAAGTATCCAGTCAGTGGCAGTTGTGTGGACGAAAATGCTTTGTTGATGCCAGAAGTCAGAGGAGAATAGTGAGACTGGTTCGAGATGATAGAAAGGCAACAGTAACTCAAATAACCACTTGTTACAAACAAGGTATGCACAATACCATCACTGAATGCTTAATACGTCGAACCTTGAAGCAGATGGGTTACAGCAGCAGAAGAACCCGCCGGGTGCCACTCCTGTCAGCTAAGAATAGGAAATGGAGGCTACAGTTCACACAGGCTCAACAAAATTGGACAATAGAAGATTGGAAATATGTTGCCTGATCTAATGAGTCTCAATTTCAGCTGCGACATTCAGATGGTGGCGTCAGAATTTGGCGTAAACAACATGAAAACATGGATCCATCCTGCCTTGTATCAAAGATTCATGGATGTGCAGCCAACAGATCTGCAGCAACTGTGTGATGTTATCATGTCACTATCCACCAACATCTCTGAGGAATGTTTCCAACACCTTGTTGAATCTATGCCACGAAGAATTAACCTCTAAACGCCGGCCGAACGCAAATGTGCGGCTTCCCGGCGTCTGGACCTAGACGCCGAGCGTGGCATATTCGCATTCCATTAAAAAAGAACATTTGTGCTGAGAGCGCGCCCTGCGCGCTCCCTGCACACATGTCCGGTACTCACGGAAAGGTCCCAATCTCCTCTTTCGATCGGGACCTTTCCCGATCATGTGAGTGACATGACTCTAAACCCTGCCCCGCCTCCCGGCTTCTGAAACTCTTAAAGGGCCGGGAAGCCGGCGTGAAGGGGTTATTGCAGTTCTGAAGGCAAAAGGGGGTCCAAACCAGTACTAGCAAGGTGTACCTAATAAATGGCCGGTGTTCAATTGGAGAGCTCCCCCTTCACTTCCTGTCTCATACCCAAAACAGGAATGAAAGGAAATGTCTCCAAATTGAGGGACCTCTGGTTGCCACCAGAAATGGCATCCCCTTTAAAATATTTCCCCTCTATTACTGTTCTGGGAACAACCCAAAATTTGGGGATTTTCTTTCACTTTCAATGGTGACAATAAATATGACAAACGAGGGCACAGACAGCAGTAAAACCTGACAGGTTCACAATTGGCTGCAGAAATTGTGAATTCTGGTAAGGTGTAATAATAATGTTACCTGAAGGTACAAGTGACCAAGTGGTGTTTACTACTGCTTTAACATTTGAATTTGGAATGAATGTCATTTCCCAAATGAAAACCACATACACTGAAAGAAGTTTGTGTAACCGCTACCAGGCGGCAGCTGTGCGCAAAATCACGTATATATATGTGATTTCACGTATATATACGTGCAAAGTAGTGTGCTTAGAGTGAAGCACTAACACAGAACATGATGTAAAACGGCACACAGTTAACCCTTTGATCGCCCCACATGTTAACCCCTTCATACCGAGTGCCATTAGTACAGTGACAGTGCTTTATATTAGCACTGATCACTGTATTGGTGTCACTGGGGATGCCAGTGACACCAAGTCAGTTGCCCCCCAGTGTCAGAATGCCCACCGCAGTCCCACAGTCCTGCTATAAGTCGCTAATCGCCGCCATTACTAGTAAAAAAAAAAAGCCCAGTATATATACCGCCATTTGTAAACGCTATAACTTTCACGTAAACCAATTAATTTACACGTATTGGGTTTTTTTTTAGCAAAGACATGTAGCAGAATACATTTTGGCCTAAATTTAGAACAAAATTTGATTTGTTAAATATTTTTACTGGACATGTTTAATAGCAAAAAGTAAAAAAAAAATTCTGACTTTTTTTTATAGCACAACAAATAAAAAATGCACAGGCAATCAAATAACACCCAAAAAAAGCTCTATTTGTGGGAAAATAGGACATACATTTCATTTATGTGCAGTGTTGCATGACCGCGCAATTGTCAGTTAAAGTAACACAGTGCTGTAATGCAAAAAATAGCCTGGTCAGATAGGGGGGTAAATTCTCTGGAGGGCAAGTGGTTAAAGTGGAGTTCTACCCAAAAGTGGAAGCTCTGCTTGTTTACCTCCTCCGCTGCCATATTTGGCACTTTTTGGGGGGGAGTGGATACCTGGTTTTGACAGGTACCCGCTCCCACTTCCAGCTCATTTTGCCGCGGTGAAGTGTGCCGGAATTTCTGCCCTCCTCCTTCCTGCAAAACACTTCACAGGTCCCAGAAGACCACCAGACCAATCAGAATGTGCAGCACAACTCCAGCATGCGCAATGGGCACCCGGCTGTGAAGCCTTAAGCTGTCACAGCCTGGTGCCCACAGCTGAGCGGGTGAGCACATCACTGGACCCTGGAACAGGTGAGTATGTGTTTATTAAAACTCAGCACATACAGTTTTAGCAGCTGCTGACTTTTAATAAACACAAAAATGACTGGAACTCAGCTTTAAGAAAAATCATCCACCCTGTTCTTTCACATTTTATCATTGCTATAGTAGAAAACAAACGTTGATTTGACCTCACAAAATTTTAGAAAATCAAACAAAAGTTCGATAAAATAAGTAAAATAAAAAGTTTCTAACAATATTCTAATGCTTTACGCAAAAGAAAAAAAAATTGACCTCACAAAATTTTAGAATATCAAGCAAAAGTTTGATAAAATAAGTGAAATAAAAAATTTCTAACAAAATTCTAATGCTTTGTGCAAAAGAAAAAGCAGTTTTTTTCATGAATCTGTATCAAAATATCACCTATCAGTATAGAGCAAGCAGAACCATGACTGGTGATTCCTGGCTGATTGCTGGGAGTCACTGCTCTTTTCACATGTTCCTTACAATGTGATTCCTAGAAAACTCAAACAAAGCAAAAAAAAAAAAAAGAGTTCTTTTCTTTACACTTTCATCAGGAATGATAAAGACAGCAATGTGATACTTACAGTCAATATGAGTTTCCTTTGAACACAACACTCCGTAGCTAAGACAGGTAACCACAAGCAGCAATACATTGCGCACTGAGCTGTGTGGGAGCATCTTGCTGCACTGACCACTGACACATGGACCTGTAGACAAGGCTACATTGTCATATATAGCTCAGTACACATTGGATTCCAGTTCTCCCCTCCGCCTTCTAAGAGGCGGAGTACAAGTTGCAGCACTGAAAGGAAATTCTTTAAAGGAAAATAAAAACTGAATCAGAAAATTCTCAGCTGTTTACGTCACATTTAGATTCCCTTCTCAGTGAATAATGACACTGAAAGCTGCTCATGTGTCCAAAATGACTGTTCTAGTTTCCTATCTGCTATCGATCTTTTAAGGGGACAGTCCTTGGCCCTAAAGCCCTCTACCTCTCTTTTATTCTTAACTTTACTATGTACATTTAGTGCTATTTCATACCATGCCATGCGTTTCTGTGTGATTCAACCTCATGTAAAACGCACTGTTTTTGCGATCTGCAGCGGTGTGTCAATAAACATTTAAAGACACACCAAACACAGGTGACAACCCCAGTGCTTATTCAAGCATCAGAGCGCATCCAGTTATAGTGCATTTTAAAAAGTAGTGCATGGACTACTTTTGGCACGGTGCTTTGCCATTTTAGCCTATTCAAAATTAAAATGTTACTAAACCCACAACAGTAAAGTCAGTCTGTATATGAAGTAAAGCATGCTTGTTATACTCACTGTGGAACCTAAGGGGTTAATCCTCTGCATTGTGTAAAAAGGCTGTGTAGCGCTCACCACCGAAGGAGCCGCTGGAATTAATGGGCACTTCTGTCCTTACTTCAGTGATGAACCATATATATATTGGATCCGCAGCACACCAGTACACCTTGCACCTTGTGGGAAGTTTTATAACAGGCTAATATCTTTATATCTTGTGAGCCAAGCTGTGTCTACTAAATATCCACCCTAAAACACAAATCTGGACAGAATATGTCCTTGATATTACTGGATCGCAAACACCCAACACATAACTACCACTGTGTGCATAAATTATTTCACCATAGTGTGTTGCGCTCCTTATTAATTAATATCTCTTTAAATACTTATAATCCCAAAATAATCATGTATTTCCTAGTGATCTAATTTACAAAAAATCTTTACACATGAGTTCATACCTTTACCCAAAATTCATATATAATAATAACTTAGTATATTTTTTTAAAAAATATTGAAAATCCTCAATAAAACATATTATTAATCCATATCCGTGATTATATAATTAATTATAATTAAACCAATTGTGCATCATGATTAGTGAAAAATAATAAATTAATATCAAAAAATGCGAATAAATACTCATATATAATTAATTAATTAATTTTGTGCAAAAAATAATGTCCCATTAATCAAAAAAATATAGTGACTCTGTGCTTTAATTAATCTTCAATCCGTGACTGATTGTGAATCCGTGACTGTTTGTGAATCCTCCAATTAGTGCAGATGTAAGCTCACCTCCTTATCTGCCTACAATTAGGCTATATGCGCTTTTGGTTCACCTCCTTTGGAACCTGCTTGATTAAGATTTCTCCTCTTTAGATTGTGGAATAGGGATATCCTTTATCACTGATCATCCCCTCTGGGATTAATCCCTCCTCACGATGATACAAGCCCCTATACTCTCCTCTCCATGTGTCTCTCCACATGCAGGGAAAAAATGCCAAACATAGTGTTTTATCCTTTTAAAATACTGCTTTATTCCTTCCAAGTAGTACACTCACATTTACTGAAATCAATATAAGGCAATCCAGTGTGTAACGAATCCTCCGCCGACCATTGAGTCATGCACCCGCCGTCTGTCAAACAATCCGGCTATCTCCGAGTGACGTTGCAGCCCCACCCCTACGCGTTACGCCACTGGTCACGTGGCTTCATCAGGGGGTTTTGATCTGATCAACTTGGAAAATAGCAGTTAAATGCACCGAATACACAAACCTTCTAGAATTGGCACAATAACATCAATAAACACAATATTCATGTATATACGTATATACTGGTATAGCTATAGATCAGAATTAACCTCCTGCAACTACAGCAGCAATATATCCCCAGCTAAACTGACATCTCTTTAGGCTCAGTCCCAAATTCACTTGTATGCTGTAGGATTGTAATACTGTGTGAGTCTATGGGTTGCACAGGCCTGTGTTAGTGAATGGGTGGAGTGGTCTTAAGGACTGACATGTCACTGGTTAGCAGTTGCTCACCACATCCAAGAGGGCGGACTGACCATTTGGAAACTCGGGCACTGCCCGAGGGCCTGGGGTCAGTAGGGGGCCCCATGAGATGCCCCTGGTACCTTTTTCATAGGCTTTTTTAAGTTTGGGTAAGGACACAGGGGCCCCATGATCCCCTATTGCCTGGGGGTCCCATGACTTGTCAGTCCACCCCGTCCAGGGGTTAACTCCTTGAAGGGATGATGAATGGGGCTCTGTCTCTCTGCCTAGTTTTTTCCTGTTGTCAATTGTCCATGCTGCACAATCTCTGAGGTGCCTCACCTGGGATGGTCACACGCCTCCTCTGCAATTTCCAATACTCTGACCTCTCTCTCTTTGCGGTGGGAGATGTCGTTGCTGTCGGTAACTGCTGTCGTGGGTGATCACAGTTGCTGCTGACTTCAGCTGCTGTAGATAACCGTTGTCCTTAGCAACCTCTGCTGTTCTGGAAACAGTGTCAGTGTACTTCAACAGTAGGGGCTGCAGACTAGCTCCCACATGTCCTCTGCAAAGGCACACGTGGCTCTCTTCCCCCCCTCCTGCAAAGCATCCTGGTCTTGTAGTTCTGTGCAGTATAAAGTTACATTGTCTGCCTCTGTGATGAAACTGCAACTCCCACAAACACTCCAGTACTGCTGAGAGCCGAGCCAATCAAACCCTTTCTGACAACATGCAATCTTAAAAGGGAAACAGCAATCGCCTTGCTACAGCTGTTTGATCCTGACTTCTGTACCCCTCCTCTTGTTCAAATGTAAACACTGATAACAGAGACTGAAGTCGTAGCCCTTCTGCACATGTTCAGTTTATTGTGTATTGCTAGAGGTTTTTTTTTCTTAGGAGAGTGCATGTGATCAGCACAGGGCCAATCAGAACTGTCCAGAAAGAGGTTAAGGGTCCTGCATCCTCCTAGAGCAGAAAGAAATCTCCTCCTACAAGCTTTAACCAGTGCTCTGCTGAAGTCACAAGACAAAGAACAAAGTTATACCGCTCAGGCATACAATACAGGTCAATCCACAACAGGTGCAGGCTCTGGCTCGCCACCACTCACGATGCAATAGGAAGAAGGGTCAGCCGCACACTGGAAGATAGATGAATATAGTGTGTATTTATTAATCCATAGGACACACAAAACACCAGGACATGAATGCAGGACCTGTTAACGCATTTCACAAGATCTCGTGCTTAATCATAAGCCCTTAATTGCATTGTCAATTTCTTTATGCTGATCTTGACCATTGTGGATGGCTGCTTAGATAAGAATATCTCTCATGTTCAGACATACTGATTGTTTTGACCCCTTTCATGTAAATATTTTGTTGTTGTATTGAGCAGCATTAGGTTATTATTGTTTTGTAGTATGCTGACATCTAGTGGTGGTTTCGGCCACTACAACATGCTTACTAATGTGATCTTGGTATCTTCCTCTGTCCTCCACTGCTGTTTACTGCTAGTTAAATTAGTCCAAGCAAGATCTTCCCTACTTTAGTCAGTCGGTGTTGGTTATTCATAGAGACTAGACCTAAGAAAAGTAATTTTCTTCCTATACTTCAAAAGACCGGAAAACATCCTCTGAACTGCAATTAGCAGAAGTAAAATTGTGTTGATTCAACCTCTGTGTCTTATTGAAGAGTTAAGCCTGTTGATGCCAAGGCAGCAAGTGAACATACTGTCCAGACAGAAGGGTTCTATGGTAGTATGTCATTGAATAAAGCAGCATTTGAAACAGAACATGAATTATATACATTGTATTCAGTGTATGTAATCATACCAAAGACTATCAAAGACTATGGACTTTTTGCAGAAGATTGTCAGAGCCTGTGAACATGCTATAGGAGTGCCTGTGAACATGCTATAGGAGAGCCTGTGAGCATGCTATAGGAGTGCCTGTGAACATGCTATAGGAGAGCCTGTGAACATGCTATAGGAGAGCCTGTGAACATGCTATAGGAGAGCCTGTGAACATGCTATAGGAGTGCCCGTGAACATGCAATAGGAGAGCCCGTGAACATGCTATAGGAGAGCCCGTGAACATGCGATAGGAGTGCCCGTGAACATGCTATAGGAGAGCCCGTGAACATGCTATAGGAGTGCCCGTGAACATGCTATAGGAGAGCCCGTGAACGTGCTATAGGAGAGCCCGTGAACATGCTATAGGAGAGCCCATGAACATGCTATAGGAGTGCCCGTGAACGTGCTATAGGAGAGCCCGTGAACGTGCTAGAAGAGTGCCCGTGAACGTGCTATAGGAGTGCCCGTGAACTTGCTATAGGAGTGCCCGTGAACGTGCTATAGGAGTGCCCGTGAAAGTGCTATAGGAGTGCCCGTGAACGTGCTATAGGAGTGCCTGTGAACGTGCTATAGGAGAGCCTGTGAACGTGCTATAGGAGTGCCTGTGAACGTGCTATAGGAGAGCCCGTGAACATGCTATAGGAGTGCCCGTGAACGTGCTATAGGAGAGCCTGTGAACGTGCTATAGGAGAGCCCGTGAACGTGCTAGAAGAGTGCCCGTGAACGTGCTATAGGAGTGCCCGTGAACGTGCTATAGGAGAGCCCGTGAACGTGCTAGAAGAGTGCCCGTGAACGTGCTATAGGAGTGCCCGTGAACTTGCTATAGGAGTGCCCGTGAACGTGCTATAGGAGTGCCCGTGAACGTGCTATAGGAGAGCCCGTGAACGTGCTATAGGAGAGCCCGTGAATGTGCTAGAAGAGTGCCCGTGAACGTGCTAGAAGAGTGTCTGTGAACGTGCTACAGGAGAGCCCGTGAACGTGCTACAGGAGAGCCCGTGAACGTGCTACAGGAGTGCCCGTGAACGTGCTATAGGAGTGTCCGTGAACGTGCTATAGGAGTGCCCGTGAACGTGCTATAGGAGAGCCCGTGAACGTGCTATAGGAGAGGCCGTGAACATGCTATAGGAGAGCCCGTGAACATGCTATAGGAGTGCCCGTGAACATGCTATAGGAGAGCCCGTGAACATGCTATAAGAGAGCCTTTGAACATGCTATAGGAGTGCCCGTGAACATGCTATAGGAGAGCCCGTGAACATGCTATAGGAGAGGCCGTGAACATGCTATAGGAGAGGCCGTGAACATGCTATAGGAGAGCCCGTGAACATGCTATAGGAGAGGCCGTGAACATGCTATAGGAGAGCCCGTGAACATGCTATAGGAGAGCCCGTGAACATGCTATAGGAGTGCCCGTGAACATGCTATAGGAGAGCCCATGAACATGCTATAAGAGAGCCTTTGAACATGCTATAGGAGTGCCCGTGAACATGCTATAGGAGTAGTGGGAAAGAAGGAGGTATCATTAATTCGGGATTTATTACATGAGGATTCTATAGATTACTACCATTACAACACCTTTTAAAAATCAATCCTTCCATATTTGTGCTCCCTATTGCCCCTTTACAAATTCATGTCCACACAATCAGGTTCCTCACACCATGATACATTTTTAAAGATCAGAGAAAAAAACACATACTAATAGAAAAGGGAATAGCTAACACAGAAGAGTTTTGGTTCTGGCAGTTCAGGTAATGTGGTATGACACATTAGTGGGTACAATAGTACAACCGCTTAACATTACACACGTGGAGCTAGAGGAAGCAATTTTTCCCGAGATCCTCATTAGCACGAGACCTAGAGAAGAGTGAGAGGAGGTGTTCCTAGTCTCTCCCCATGTCACAAAGTGCAGATTCCCAGGAAAAGTCTAGGAAGTCTGGTGACCTGGGTGGTGGGAAGGGCATGCCTGTTATCGAGACATTTTGTTCTAAAATGTGTCTCTTACTGCAGTATCAGAAAGTGGAGAGTTCTGCCGGAATAATGTATTAGGCACTTCAAACCCTGTATTAGTCTTTATATTGTTTTGCGGTTCAAGACTGTACAGCAAAATCTGTCATATTTGATGTAAACCTAACAAACAGAAAATGACAGGTAAACTGAGGTCCACACATTACCGGGATGACTATAGGAAATGTTGCTTTAGGCACTAGGAATCTACTAATCTACCTAATATGCTTGCTTTCTTTTGTGCCAACACCATCCATATTAAAGCCCAGCTCCAGCCAAAACATTTATTTTCATCTTCAATAAAGAGTGGAAGACTTGGAGCCTCTGATAAACAGGTAAACAGCCAAAAAACTCATTTTAGTAGAATGGTGAAGGGTTCGGACCTCCGATGATTTATTTAAAGCGATCCTGAGCAGGGAGAGCAAAGGCTGTTGATACAGATTTGCAGTCATAAACCAACAAGGGTTGTGTAGGACTGCAGCAGAGAGGCTGCTGATTTTGCACAGAGCAGTTTCCCATTGGTGCAAGGTGGGGGAGGCCTCTACAAACAAAAATTACAAGGCATTGCAAACGTTTGTAGCACCCTTCATTTATAGAGAACATTTTAAGGTAACCTTCAGCTGGGCTTCAAAGTGTATGTAAACACTAAAAATGAACTTCTCTTATTTTCTCCCTTTTTGGTCTGTTAAATATACAGTTGAGAGCATTATGATATATCTGTTCGATAAATGCAAAGAAATACGTGATCATGTCAGACATTCACAGCCGTCCTGTGTTCTGAGCACACCTCCTGTGTTATCTCAAGGAGTCCTCATAGACCCTATCGTGGACCACAGAACAACTAGTCCCTATGCTTTGGGGATTAGGATACATGGGGGTGTGAGTAATTTGGTATAAGATGTCTGAGCAAGGCTAACATCACTCAGTCTACAAAAATGCATGTGTTGTCTGCGCACAGCAGAATGTAGGAGCTAGGAGAATTTAGAGCAGATCTACAGGTATATGTCTGTATTTAAAACATAGGTAAATATGCATGTATTGCAGAGATTAGGGATGACCTGATGCTTCAGTCTGAAACTAGGTTTGGTCTGATCTTTGGCTGCTCAGATGTTCAGGCAGCTCAGGACGCCTGTGAAATGTTTGGGTATCTGTACTACGTTTTTTTGTGTTAATGAGTAGGTGTACTATGTACCCCTTACATATTTATGTGTGTGGGGGTGCTACCCAAGGGCCCCTTATTTTTATAGGAGGCTTCCCGATTCCGATAAGCCCCCTGCCTTTACACCCCTATAACTACCAGCAGGGGTTGTGGGGAAGAGGATCTTGTCCCCCCTGGCAACATACCCTGGCATTTAAAATATATGAATAAACAGCGCAAAAATAGACCTAAAATCAATTATTAATAAATCACAAAATATAAATGTCCCATATCATTAAGTGCATATCTGTGTCAGAGAAAATTTCTTTCAAGAAAAGGACACCATAAAAAGTCCCTTGTGGTGAAAAATACGAACTCCAAATCAGTTTTCTAGCCTTCCACCTTTCACCAGTGCACACCAAAATCAAATGCACTCACCAGATTTTGGTGAATGAAAAGCCTTTAAGATCTTATGGGAATCCTATACCCTCTTTCCATCAGCTCAATGATAGCCTCTCCAAGATAAAATCCTCTTACAGGTCCTCACCGTAGCTCCCAAGTTTGCTCCACCGTATCATCAAAGAGAAAACTCACATAGTGTAATATTGCCAGATCAATCTTGTACAATAATGAACAGAATCCAGGCCACTCACATTTCAATAGCTTGTAAAAGGCACATTTAGTAAGCCCATGACATCCTGATGATCACAACCAGCTAACATACTCCAGGGTTCCCACACCAATGTAGCCAGATAGAGCAGAGGAACAGCAGAGAGCCAACCTAAATCCCACAAAATGGCCGCTGGAACGCACCGCTCGGCGTGCGGTCCACTCACCGGAAGTGACGTCAGACGTAAGGCAAATGAACCGGAAATGCATCAACGTGTTTCGCCCCTCCCATCGGTGCGTTCCAGTGGCCATTTTGTGGGATTTAGGTTATTGAGACCAAACTCCCAGTAAATTATTTGAAATCTGCTGTACTCCAATAGAAAAAAAAGTTTATACTCACACGATAATAGTATGGAAATACAAAATATGTAGGCTCTGGATCGGGCTGGGTTTCACTGTGGGGGATGAAGGTTCTGGGGGGGGGGGGGGTTAGGGGACTCTGCAGCAGACTTTATGTCCCTATAGGGGATAAGGATTCTGGAGGAAGCTGGGGGCAATTATGGAGGATGGGGCCTCTGCAGGAAGCTGGGGGATTATTTGCAGGGGCAATATGGGAAACTGGGTGCCACTGTTGGGGGGGGTACTAAAGCCTCTGCAGAAAGCTAAGGGGCACTGTGGAAAATTGGTGGGAACTGAGGGTTCTTAGGTGGCCTTGGGTGCATTGTAAGAAGTTGAGGGGCAATGTGGGCCACTATGGAATCTCCGGAGACACTGTGGGAAGTTGGGGGATCTGCAACTAGCTGGGGGCCCAGGAGGAGAAAGGTATTGGCACGGCAGTGGGCCACGGTCTAGAGGTTGAGAACGTCTGCATTATTATGGCTGCAGCAATCAGCTGGATTCCTATCTATGCATGTTCCGTATCTTGAATTTAAACTCACATGAACATGCTATGCCAGACACGGCAAACATAGGCAATTGAGTCGCAGAATTACATTCCCCTGACCAGCCAGCTTAACCTACCACAGTGCCCAAGGGGATTGTACACATGCTGAGGCAAAAATTATACCCCCTGTCATGTTCAGCAAGAGTACCAGATGCCAAGCTTGGTCCATTTGAGGGAATGGGGCTGTGCTGCAACCACCCTGCAACACAGGCAGTGAGGAGGTGACATATCGCTTGTCAACTGCATTCTGTAAAACGATCCACTACAGATCACTTCTTAGAGGGTCAGAAGGGCTGCCACTAGTGTAAATGAGCCCTAATGCAAATAAAGAGTACATAGTAACAGACCTTCCATTCAGCACACAAATGTGAATGCAGAGTGTATTGTGGGGCGATACCCAAAAATAGCACAGGAGCATTGTTTCATTAGTTGAAGCTCATTAATCATCCATTCAAAATATATGGGCCGCCTTTAATAAACACACAAATATATAAGAGTTAAATCATTCATTGCCAGGCTTGCAATAATGTGAACAGAGCCTTAGTGACTGTACAGTGTTATGTGACAAAGCATATTGCATGTAGTGAAGGCTCACTGTGGTGTTTCCCATAGAGATCAGCTGTCATTCACATTCTTGGGTGACCTGGGCCAGAACAACGACAGCTGATTTCTGATTAGTCAGATTTAATGAACAGTGAGCTCTTTCTGTGTAGGAGGTGATTCATACCTCTTGCTAGGCATATGATCAGACTAAAATGTGATGAGATAATGACTGAAGACACAGATGTGTGACACTGCAATACTCCTGCTCACACTGCACCACTTCTCCATATGTGGTAAGTCCCATGTCTAAAGACAAGCCGCAGACAACATTTAGTCGCCTTAATTACTTTCCCATCCCAAACTTGCCGCCTGTGCTGTATGGATTTTGTTGAAAGAGCTCTTGACACACCATTAATGCAGAACTCCAGTAAAATCCAAAGTTAAATGCTCGTTTTCGTTTAGGGGTACATTAAAAAGCAGTTTGCTTACCTTATGTATCACACTCCCACAGGATTTCTCCCAACTGCATGCGTTGGCCACTCTGCCATCATCACCTACAATTCAGGACCACCAGTGAGGACGCCGAAGGTCCCCCTATAACCTGGAGCATTGGAGAGAGCAGAAGAGTGCCAGATGCTGGAGGGGCAAGGGACAAGGTTAGAAAAATGTCTTTTTCATGTTTTGCTACAAAAATACAAACATTTAACCCTTGCAGTGCAGGAGAAGCTCCACTGTAAGGGTAACTTTACCCACAGTTCAGCTTTAAAGCTGAACACCAGGCAAGCAGCTAAATCAGGGGTGGGCAAACTTTTTGACTTGAGGGCCGCAATGGGTTCATATATTGGACCTGGGGGCCGGACCAAGAGTAGATGAATGATGTGTATGTGTCATCCATAGTAAGTATAGTAATATTCCCCCATAGTAAGCATAGTAATTAATCCCCCATATAGTAATTCATCCCCCATAGTAATTCATCCCCCATATAGTAATTCATCCCCCATAGTAATTCATCCCGCATATAGTAATTCATCCCCCATATAGTAATTCATCCCCCATAGTAATTCACCCCCCATATAGTAATTCATCCCCCATATAGTAATTCATCCCCCATAGTAATTCATCCCCCATAGTAATTCATCCCTCATATAGTAATTCATCCCCCATATAGTAATTCATCCCCCATAGTAATTCATCCCCCATATAGTAATTAATCTACCATATAGTAATTCATCCCCCATAGTAATTCATCCCCCATATAGTAATTCATCCCCCATATAGTAATTCATCCCCCATAGTAATTCATCCCCCATATAGTAATTCACCCCCCATAGTAATTCATCCCCCATATAGTAATTCATCCCCCATAGTAATTCATCCCCCATAGTAATTCATCCCCCATATAGTAATTCACCCCCCATAGTAATTCATCCCCCATATAGTAATTCATCCCCCCATATAGTAATTCATCCCCCATATAGTAATTCATCCCCCCTATAGTAATTCATCCCCCATAGTAATTCATCCCCCATATAGTAATTCATCCCCCATATAGTAATTCATCCCCCATAGTAATTCATCCCCCATATAGTAATTCATCCCCCATAGTAATTCATCCCCCATATAGTAATTCATCCCCCATAGTAATTCAGCCCCCATAGTAATTCATCCCCCATATAGTAATTCATCCCCCATAGTAATTCATCCCCCATATAGTAATTCATCCCCCATAGTAATTCATCCCCCATATAGTAATTCATCCCCCATAGTAATTCATCCCCCCTATAGTAATTCATCCCCCATAGTAATTCATCCCCCATATAGTAATTCATCCCCCATATAGTAATTCATCCCCCCTATAGTAATTCATCCCCCCTATAGTAATTCATCCCCCATATAGTAATTCATCCCCCATAGTAATTCATCCCCCCTATAGTAATTCATCCCCCCTATAGTAATTCATTCCCCATATTAATTCATCCCCCATATTAAGTCCCCAAGTCCCCCCTGTGTCAATTCACTTACCTTTGCTCCGCGCGTTCCTCTCGCCGTTTTCCCGCGCCGTTCCGGTGTAGCATGAAAATCTGTCTCCTATGAGGATCTGTCCCCCTCGACGTATCTGCGCATGTGCCAGTTTCAGGCATTAGCAGCCGATCGGCGATCTCCGGCACATGCACAGATACGTCGAGGGGGACAGATCCTCATAGGAGACAGATTTTCATGCTACACCCGGTCTTCAGGGCGGACTGTGAGAGGAGCCTAGCGGGAGCCTAGCTCCGCGGGCCGGATTAAAAGGTCCGCCGGGCCGTATACGGCCCGCGGGCCGTAGTTTGCCCATTGCTGAGCTAAATACACAGATGAAATGCAATACATTTATTTCCTATGATCTTCAGCTCCTTCTTGTGGCCATAATGTAGTATTTTCCTGAAAAACCCCACTGCATTATGGTCGATAGATGGAGCTGATCATCATGGGAAATAAATGTACTAGGCATATTATAGAAAATGTTTTTGACAGCTGTGTGAATGTATGAGACTTTCACACAGCATATTTTTTAGAATTAGACTCACAAGTTAGGACAAATTTCCCCAATATGGACACAAACCATAATACAAAACATGCAAAGGGAAGGAAATAGATTTCTGTTTCTACATTGTAAATACCATGTAAAAATAAAGAGATATTAAAAGTAATTTTTTTTTAAGGAGTACTTCAAAAATCAATTACTAGGGGACACACATTTATAAGCTGGCCAAGGATGATCGAACAAAAATACAAAATGCTTTATTGGACAAAGTATTTTATAACCCTAGGAAAAATGGATATGTAGGCCACTCTGACAAATTCAAACACAGGAGATCAAGTATGAAGTAATTTGTCACTTAGATAATTGTTTTCTGAAGAACATTGATGAGCTCATCTGACAATCTGCTTTCATCCTATCAGTAAGATCCTTATCTGTTCATGAGCACTGCAGCCCAACCTTCTGGATCCCTGTGCTGCCCCATCCTCTCCAGTCTGAGCTCTGCAATGCAGGGGCTTCAAGAGGCTGATACATGACCAAATTCAAGTACTTACACTTGCATTTTAAAAGTTATTTCAATATTCATTTATTAATGAATACAGAGCTGCATTAAATAGGTTTTTATTTTCTAATATATTAGTGCAGCGCTAAAAAATGCATGTCATAAATTCCATAAACACGTGACTTAAACGCATATGCAATAAAAAAAGTTCATCAGAGCATTCGTGAATTTAAAACGTCTCTTGTGCAAAGATATCAGCTGAAGAAATGCCTATGATTGGCATGTGAAGTTATCCATGAAGAGTGCAAAAGCTTGTAAAAGGAAATCCACCCTTGGTATGGACATACACTCACCAGACCATAAATTATAATGCGCATTGATTAAAATATATCGTACATCTGGGGGTGCAGCGTTATGCTGACAGCTACGGGGTCATCCGTCCATCCATCATGGTGGGTGCCTGGTGGTCCTGAGGGAATTAGCTCAGCCATAGGAGCCAGAAAGGTGCTTATAGTGTAGTATTTTATTTATGGTAATAATAGCAAGTAACATAAAAACATATCCACATGGAGTAATAAAAAAATAAATGAATAAAGTACCAAAACGCTCATCAGTAGCGGCGGCTAGAGGTCAGCAATAGGGCTCTACCCAACGCGTTTCGTGTAATAACACGCCCTCAGGGGTACACCCATCTGCTTGGGGTACAACTTTAAGTTCCAGGTATGTGTACAAATGTGCTTCACTGCCCTTCCCTAGAATATCTTCAAAGAATATGTCTAATCAAGGGTAAAAAGCTTGCCTCCCATGATACTATAGAGTTGATTTACTAAAGGGAAATAGACTGTGCACTTTGCAAAGTGCAGTTGCTCCAGAGCTTAGTAAATGAGCAGAAGTTCTGCTGACTTCCATCATCCAATCATGTGCAAGCAAAAATGCTGTTTTTTTATTTTCATTGCACGTGATTGGGTATTCTTTGCAAAGTGAATCTTTACCTCATTTACTAAGCTCTGGAGCAACTGCACTTGCTGAGTGCAACTTCACTTTGGAAAGTGCACAGTCTATTTGCCTTTCGTAAAACAACCCCTATATGTTTTTTTCATGCACCAGCATGAGTTGGGCAGCATAATATGCTGGAAATGGTGACTGGCCAATTTTGAATTTTTTTTGTTCTCCCACTGCAAGCAAAGTAGTAAATGGCAGTGTCAATTGCTTGCTTTTAGTACTATTATTACTTCAATATACCTCATTTGCTTTTTAATTTGGACCAGTCGTTGTACAGAAGCATGTGGTTAGCTGACACAAATAGCTTGTGAAAATTAAACTAAACTGAACACAGAATGATATATGAGGTCATTTACTGGGGTATTTTTTTCCTGGTTTCCCAAGTGTATTAAAAGATGTATCCTTGTCTATAAAAAACAATGTTTACCAGCTACCCCCATATGTAGGCCATCTTATCTAAAGTAACCCATGACCTGTACATTCTTGCCTCTACTTCCTATAAATGTCTTACAAGCAACCCTCTATGCATTTAAACAAATAAAATAGACATGCTGTATATTTAAAATCGTAATCATTGAGTAAAATGATTTTTTATTTGATTTCTTTTTGGGCCCATTCAAACAGGAGCAGTTCATAGTGGTATAGTATGTTGCGTGTTAATGTGCCTTGTGGTAAAGCCGACCTACCATGAAAACATGAATCATTAACAATTGCCATGTTATGTTTTTCATGTTATTTTAATCTTAGTACTTCTGATTTCATCCAGCCTTTTTGTCACCACTTCTTGCCTACACGCAGTGACTCCAGTGAGTCATTTTTCAAAACCGGCTTCTTGTTTGGGACATCTGTGAAACATTTCTGCGCAATGAGTCTCAGCATGGTTCCCTTTAGTCCCCACCAGAGGTGAACATGACAGAGTAACAACAGAAGAGAATCCTGGGAATATCCTATTGCTTCTCGGGGAACCAGGAAGGAATTTTTTCCCCTGCAGGAGCAATTTGGATCATGCTTTGC
The DNA here is from genome assembly GCF_062004578.1 of Staurois parvus. Lineage (NCBI taxonomy): Eukaryota > Metazoa > Chordata > Amphibia > Anura > Ranidae > Staurois > Staurois parvus. The sequence continues at coordinate 2,531,127 of NW_028317912.1, forward strand.
TGGGGTTTTTACCTTCCTCTGGATCAACTGGTATAGGATTATAACTCTTTTTTTTTATGGTTGAACTGGATGGACTTTTGTCTTTCTTTCAGCCAGACTAACTATGTAACTATGTAAGAGAGTGATTGGGAGAACATTGTCACCACAAAACAGAAAATTTCTTAGCAAAGAATTTCATGACAGGACCACCAGGAACTTTGGCAAAATTTTCCCTTATAGTGGGCCCCCCTGCCCTGCAAGGATTAAATGCTTGTTAAAGCGGAGTTCTACTCACACTGTAAAAAAATAAAAGTGAGCAGCTACAAAAACTGTAGCTGCTGACTTTTAAAAAACAGTCACTCACCTGTCCCACGATCCCACACTGTCCTCCCCGCAGCCCATTTCACCGACCGTCCTGTGTTGCAGGCGCCGGCATCTTCAGTGTGGGAATCCGGCTGTGACAGCTTGTGGCTTCACAGCTGGGTGTCCACTGCCCATGAGCGAGTAGTGCTGCACTTCCTGAATGGCCCTGTAGTCTGGGACCTGTCACGTGTCCTAAAAGACTACGGGAAGGGAGGGGGGGAGGACAACTTCCGCTTCCGATCGGACGTGTGAGTGGGTACTTGTCAATTTTGGGTACCCGCTCCCCAAGGGTGCCAATCCTTAATGGGGAGCGAGGGGACCAGTCTTTAAAGCGGAACTTCCCCTTTTGGGTAGAACTCCGCTTTAAGTCTAGGCCAAGATGAAGAAGCTGTATTACTTACCCCAACCCTTGCTGTCTTCTTCTCTCCAAAGCTGCAGGTTGTGGGCGATCCTTTAGTGTCATCACACAGAATGCAGGGCTATGAACCTTGCATCACATGTGGAGGAGGCAGGAGTGCAACCATGGCTAGAAGTGCCTTAAAGCAAATCTTCACCCAGAAAAGAAACTTCCCTCCTCTCCACCCCTCTTCCACTCCGCTGCACAAATATTGTTCTATTTTTTTTTTAATGACATGCACTGTGATTCCTGGGATATGCACGTCACATATCCCAAGAGGCATAATCTTTCACCCAGAAAAGGGGGAAGAGGCGTGCCTAGCAGCCTGTCATTGGGAGGCCTGCTTGCTGAGCCCAGAAGAGCAAGCAGCCTCCCAGTGGCATCACACAAGAACGTGGCAGTGTGGGACCCGAGCGGTGGCATAAGAGAAGAGGATCTCAGCAGGACAAAGCTTGATCTGCTGTGTGGGTGGGTATTTTAATTGTGCATAATCCACAATCTGGTAAACAGGTTTAACAAAAATGGAGGGGGGGGGATTACTCCTGATTTCTGCATGCCCTAGATTTAAGAAGCAGTTAAAGGAGAAGTTCAATTGTTAAATGAAAATACTAAAGACACATTTTTTGCAGGTAAAAAAATGTTAATTTACAGCCCTGGCCAAAAGTTTTGAGAATGTCACAAATATTAACCACTTGCCAGGCACTTTTACCCTCTTCTTGCCCAGGCCAATTTTCAGCTTTTGGTGCTGTCGCACTTTGAATGACAACTGCGCAGTCATGCAACACTATATCCATATGAAATTTTTATAATTTCTTTCACACAAATAGAGCTTTTTTTTGGTGGTATTTAATCACCACTGGGTTTTTTTTTAATTTTTTTGCACTATAAATGAAAAAAGAGCGAAAATGTTAAAAAATTTCTATTATAAAAATTTGCAACCAGGCAATTTTTCTCCTTCACTGATGTGCATTGATGAGGCTGCGCTGATAGGCAGTTCTGATGGGCACTGATAAGGCGGGACTGATAGGCAAAACTGATGGGCACCGATGAGGCTGCACTGATGAGGTGGCACTTGTGGGCATTGATGAGGAGGCATTGATAATGCTGCACTGATATGCAGCACTGATGAGCACTGACAGGCGACAATGATGGGCACTAATAGGTGGCACTGATGGGCACAGACTGGCAGAACTGCTGAGCAGCACTATTGGGCACAGATGGCCAGCACTGCTGGGCACTGATGAGCAGCACTGTTGGGCACTTTTGGGGCTGTACTGCTAATCAGTGCCCTGCTTATCAGTGCAGATGTCTTCTTTGACAGTTGCCGGTTATCGGCAGCACTTTCCTCACGATGTCACATGCTTCCCAGGCTCCTACAAGAAACAAGAAGAAAGAAAAATTCCTTTAAATATCATGCCTGGGGGTCCCATAAACTACTTGCAAAGTTGTACATCTGTATAATGTATAGAACCTGCTGTAGCAGGACTGACATTTAAAAAAAAACTAAAAAAAAAAACAGCGTGGGGTCCCCCCCAATCCAAGGTTAGGAGGGACCCCACAGTAAAAAAAAAAAAAGAAAAAAAAAAAAGGTGCATGGGGTCCCCCCTAAAGGGGGGGGGGGCAAATGAGTGACCACCCCCCTCCCTGCAGCTTACCAGACCACATACCCTCGGCATGGCATCTTCCCCACAACCCTGGCCCGATGGTTGTGGGGGTCTGAGTGCAGGGGCATTCACTAGCATCAGGGTAACCCTTTAAATAGGGGGGGGACCCTGATGCTACCCTCTACCTCCCCCCCCTTGTGAATGAGTAAGGGATACTTGTACCCCCACCCATTCACTAAAGAGTTAAACTGAGTAAAAAATAAAGATGCCAGACTTTTGAAAAATTCCTTTATGGAACATAAAACAAAACAACAATTTTTGACAAGTCCTTTATTTAAAAAAAAAAGCCAAAAAAATGGTTCCATTGTTGTAATTCATGGTCAATCATGGCGTCCAGTGTTGTCATGATGACCACGATTTGCCAAAGTAATAGAAAACCAGCCACCCACCTCGCTGTAATCTGACATTTGCTGGTCAGATATAAACAATTGGGCGGAGCTATTGGTGATGTCCCAATTGTGCTGTGATTGGCCAAAGCATTGCACCTGCCCTGTGGTTAGGTACATTGCTCTGGCCAATCACAATGCACTGTGAGAGCGCAGTTAATTGTGGGGCGCGGCAGGTGAATAGCCCACCAAACACCCTTACTGTTGGTGTGTTCAGTGAACACATGAACGGCTGATGTTCGAGTCAATTAGTTATTCTGCTCTGCACCTTCATACAATCAGCCTATAAAGTAATAGTAGTCTGTTTAAATCTCTTTAATACTTTGTAAATCCTTCCTAAGGCCTCATGCACACTGGATGGTTTTTTTTCTTTCCGGCCCCTAAATGCCTCTGCAAGTTATCCTATGTGTACATGCAAACATAGGCTTTTAGAGGAGTTTAGAGGCAGAAAAAACCCCACTGTCACTGCATCCAGGAGCATGGTGTTTTGACATAAAAATACTCAACGCCTGTAAAAGCATTTTAATGCAAGTTGACACTAGGCAGGTTTAGCACTTGTGCATTCATTCATTTCAGTGACCAGAATAAATGCTTATTCTGGCCACAAACCTGATGGATCTAAATGCATTACACACTTTCACAAGCAATAAGCATTTTTTCTGCCAGGAGGAAAGACTTCTGGGAAAGTTGGCAAAACGTCCTGTGTACATGAGGCCTAAATAACACTAATAGGTGTATCCAGTGCAACTTTCTTTTGCATTGTTAAAATTGATACAAAAAAATGCTCTTTTTTATCATTTTATTATTTTATTAGTGTAGAGTTATTGATCCTGAGGTCATCTCAGAGGACAAGGGGGCACTCTTTACGTCTGGAGGAAAAGAAATGTAATCTCCAAACACGGAAAGGTTTCTTCACAGTGAGAGTTGTGAAAATGTGGAATAGACTCCCTCAAGAGTTGGTTCTGGCCAGCTCAGTGGATTGCTTCAAAAAAGTCCTGGATTCTTTCTTAGATACACAGAATATAACTGGATACTAATATTTATAGGTAAAGTTGATCCAGGGAATATCCAATTGCTTCTTGGAGGATCAGGAAGGAATTTTTTCTCTGCAGGTGCAAATTGGATCATACTTTGCTGGTTTGTTTTGCCTTCCTCTGGATCAACTGTGGATATAGGATTAGACCTTTTTTTTTTTTAATGGTTGAACTGGATGGACTTTTGTCTTTTTTCAGCCAGACTAACTATGTAACTATATATCATGCAACATTTTCTTTTATGACTGCTGGGATAGTTCATTGTTAATGTCTAATTGCAGTCAAAAGAGAAGCATGGACTTTTTTTTCCCCTTTTATGCTTACCTAGATGAAGCCAGCATCAGTCTGATGCTGCATCTGTCCCCCGCCGGCTCTAGGTGTGAGAACTCAGAGATCACATGACCGCTGATTGCTGAGTTCTGACAGCCGCTCTGAGCTGTCTGCTCTGCTGCACCCCTCTTCTCCCATGCTCACTGGAGCGCTGGGCTGGGGTGGGAGCAGCTGAGCCAGGTGCCGCTTCAGACTCTGGGGTAGATCCTGACTTTAAATTCGGGATCTTTCTCCAGCCTGGACTGGCAAAAATGGGTCACAAGAGTGCAGAATGAACTACACTCCTGTGATCCACAGGAAAAGTATAGTCAAAAGAGCTTTGGCTGTGCTTCTGCTTTAAATTTCTTGAAGTAGCATATAATTGTCATTAGCTGTATATGGCAGACTATTTACAATCAAAATAGTTTGTAGAACTTCTGTGCTCCAGGCCTCAGCGCAGGCTTGGAATGCTGTCAGTACTCCTGTATAACTGAAAATAATCCCTCCAGCTTGTCAGCCAACAGTCTAACTGCTTCTTTTCCAGCCATCTCCTCTCCCTGGCAAGCTGTCCATCTCTCATCCACCTCTTTTCCGTCAAGCTTCTCTACTCTAGGCCATCCATTTCTTATCAAGCCATTCTTCTTCCAGTTTTGTCCTCCCACTAATTAAGTTGCTCCTATCAGAAAAATAATAAATATTGTTACGTTACTGATTTAGCCCCTGAGCAATTTAAAGCACATTTTCAGAAATGTTTCAATGCTCAACAACAGACTTCCATTTAGCTCTATTGTTCCTGTTCACATATAAGTGATGTGCCATTACTCAACTCTGAAAAAGTGCAGGACTATCCATGATCACACGTTTTTGGCCCCAAAAGACTTATTGGTTCTTTTTGCTGTCTAACTTCCATCTCCTATTTTCTAGAAAAACGCTCTATCCTGAAAAGGTGAGAACAAGCAAGCAAAAAAATGCTTCAAAATCACTGAAAAACCACTCACGCTCAAGTGTGAATCCAGACTTAAACTGGTTCTAAAGCAGTGGTTCTTAACCTGTGTTCGATCGAACCCCAGGGGTTCGGTGAGTCAGTCTCGTGGGTTCGGCGGAGGTGAAGACCCACACCCGACTCATATGATTCGTGCAGTAAATATTCATTATTATGTTTTTTTTTGTGTGAAAATCATGTTTTAATGGTTTTGTTCTTTGTTCTTAACGGTTTTGTTCATTTTGTGCACCTATGTATAAATATATACCTAAATATATACCTATGTTTTGAATTTTAAAAATCATATTTTATTTTTCCAATTAAGAAGGGTTCGGTGAATGCGCATATGAAACTGGTGGGGTTCAGTACCTCCAACAAGGTTAAGAACCACTGTTCTAAAGGGTGGGTGTTTTATACCTTTTAAAGATTCTAAAGGCTTTTTTTTATTTAAAATAATAAATATGTCATACTTACATACTCTGTGCAATGGTTATGTGCAGAGCAGTCCCAATGTTCCTCTTCTGGGAACCCCAGCTACCGTTTTTTCTACCCTCTCTTCCTCTACTCACAGGGACTTGGAAAGCAGCAGGAGCCAATGTCAATCAAATAGTGTGAGTAGGGATGGTAGTGTGAGTAGGGGGGTGGGGCCAAGTTGCGCTGTCTGAGTCAATGGACACAGGCAGGGTGATTCCGGAGCAAGCCACTTGCTATGGGGGCACACAGAGAAGAGAAGGAGCCAAGAGCATCACCGAGAAGAGAAGGATCTGGGCTGCTCTGTGTAAAACCATTGCACAAAACAGGGAAGTATTACATGTTTGTTATTTAAAATAAAAATATATAAGGCTTTTCAATCATTGGCAGGACCATGAACTGCAAAATCCTTACATGCTCCTGAAAAGTTTCAGCAGTGTTTCTCAGATCCATGCTGAAAGTCACATTCTAAATGTATCAGGAAAGCAACAGATATTTCTGCTGAAATGACAACGTGAAATGTAATAATTTATTGACTGCCTCTTTTGTTCTAATTGGATCACCCTGGAACTTGTAGTACCATGTATTGTAGTGTCCAGGCCTTGTCTCTGCATAATGCACAGAGATACATACCTCTCTGCTTCTGTTCTCAACTGAATACTGTTTGTAGCAGGGGCGGACTGACCATTCGAGCACTCGGGCACTGCCTAAGGGCCCGGGGTCAGTAGGGGGCCCCATGAGATGCCCCTGGTACCTTTAATAGGCTTTTTTGGGTGTGGTTTGAGTGTGGGCGAGGACACAGGGGCCCCATGGTCCCCTATTGCCCAGGGGCCCCATGAGTTGCCAGTCCACCCCTGGTTTGTAGTGCAGGTGAAACTTCTCAATAAAACCTTTTGAAACTAAAATTGACTCTTGCATCAAGCTGCCATGCATTTTCCTGAGTCTCTATGGTATCAGTACATTTTGCTCTCAAGCTCTAACAGCCTCGTACCTTTTTAGGATCTGTTATTTTTCCAGCCCTGTCTTTTTTGTTATTTCCTGTTAAGCATTGTGCAGCTTAAGTTTATGATCTACAGGTCTCCCCCAGAAAAAGATATGCTCCCCCTAAACGTAAGCTAAACTCCAGACACAAAAACTTTCATTTAATTATATTCCTCAATAGTCACATGCATTTTCAAACCCTGGTATTACCTTGTAAAAGTAGTGGTGCTATTTCTGTACTGTACATAGTCTGTGCAGAGAGCAGAACTGTGGGAGGGACCCAGAAGCTCCTCCTACTACAACCTGCCTGCAAAAAACTACAGGAGGGGTGACTACACGGCCAGCCATCTTGCACAAAGCTAGAGAGCAGCAATGACAGGTCTTTATTACAGGAAGGTCCTGCATAGAGGCAAATTTTCACACCGGATTACTGCACAGATCTGGAAGAAACACACAAAGCATACTAAGTTTCAACGAAGAATACACATGGTTCTTGTAGTTAGACAATATTTGCTAATCCAGGTGTTCAGTTTTAAAGAACAGCTCCAGGTCCATCTTTTTTTGCTTTGCGTTTTTATACTCGTGGAAATCATGCAGAAGATTTAAATCTGTCGGGTTTTTATTTCTGTTTGTTACCCCATTGTGAAGATTTTCATCACTTCCTGTCCCCATGAAACCCATTCAAGAAATTAAGGATGTGGTTGACCCGAGACATACATTTGGCTCTGTCCTCATTATAGACATTTCTCATCACTTCCTGTCTTGATGAGATTAATTTCTCCAATGTTGACACAGATGGAATAAAAAAATTGTCACAAGTACTAACCCTTCCCAGCTCCATCCAAAACAATGTAAAGAGTTTGACTGGTGTTGGGCTTTTAGGTGACCATACATGTACAAATTATCCATTTTAGGTGGTATATGGTATTCTGTTTGTTAGCATGTGTACTGTGGTCCAGTCTGATACGATTTGGGAAAGATGGAAACTCTTGTTGCCTAATAGCTTTGGACAAATTTTTTTCCTCTAAATGACCCAAAAACTCCAGAGGCAGATGTGCCTACTGTAAAATAATTCAGCACTCATAAATTGAAATATGAGTGACAAACATCTCTAGGCTGACTCTATTGTTATACATTTTAATTCACTCTAGGGTCACTTCTCTGTGATTTCTGCTATATTTTGTAGACACATCATTATGCCATGTGCCAGCACATACTACAATGGCTACATTCTGCCATGGCAGTGATATTACCAATTGTCTGCATGTGTGATGGGGAAACAGCTCTCATTGTTTGAACACTGTGTGGAAGTAAATGAATGTTTTGACTGACATTCTGCGGTTTAGCCACAAGATGTCACTGTTTTTCTAATACAGCCTCAGACTGCATAGATATTTGTATATTCATGAAGAGGTGGGGTTTTGCACTCAGAGTTTGGAGTTTAGTGAACAGGAAGAGGAGACTGCAGCCATGTTTTGGATGATGCTGAATGAAGGGGCCATGTGATCTGAGAATCCGATGACATCCAGGTGTGAATGCGTCCCTCAGTAACCAGACCTGCAGCTGAGTGAAGCTGATGAGTTTGCTGCCAGGAAGCTGATGAGATTGCTGCCAGGAATGCTGATGAGATTGCTGTCAGGAAGGCTGATGAGAGCAGAGGAACTAAGTAACATATACGGCAAGACCGCATGCTTGTTGGAGAGACATTTGTTCTGTTCAGAGTCAGCAGCGGATGCAAAGCAGACCCGGGTCGGTAAGATCGCCCACGCACCTCATTTCAGTGTTGGCGCCTTGAGACTGATTTCAGGCCTATAGTTAGTTAGTTAGGGTCTCTGTTTGTGTCAGGCCACAAGTGTTGTTACTGATTATTGGAAGGACTCCATAACTTAAAGTGACATTTCACATTGGAGAGCTGATAAAATCCTACAAACTCAAACCAGACTGGCGTTTTGCTCAGAAGGAATACTCAGGCACGTGCTACAGTACCAGTTATGGGAGGGGGAATACTGTAGATTTGTGTAAGATTGTAAGCTGTTGTCCTGCACCGCAGGCTAGCCCATACCGTACACCCATACACTGATTCCTGCTCTTTTAGGGTAATAACGGGTAAGGTGTGGCAGTTTATTTGTGCCCGCCAGTAGGTAAATTACTTCACTTTCTACCTTCATCCATCAGAAGGCGCCGTGCTGTGCAGCACAAGGGTGTGCATTTATTTATTTATTCTGCAAAAAGATGTGCATTTATTTATTTATTAAAAGGTGAACTTAGTCTTTAAGGAAAATACACATAAATCAATTACTTATCTGAGGTGAAAAGAATGCATATTACCTGACCTTTATGATGGAGGATCAAAGTAGGCAGAAGTGTTACTGCTCCTAAGTGCCACTTAGTAAACCCCACTGCACCCCATTCACTGCTATTGTCTTTGCTACAACAGACTTAAGGGTGTGCACGTTTGGCATCTGTTCACTTTTTCCTCAGTGACAGTACCAACAGAAAGTGTGATGATGATGCATGCTGCACATTGTTTGATGACTGACAATCTCCTTTAGAATCACCAACAAATACTCTGTCAAGGGTGCTCAACCTGTAGCCTGAGTCTGAGTTTGAGGGCCACATCAGAGGGCTCTGAGGGCCACATCAAGCTGAATGGCAGGAGGTTTGGTGTGCTTTCAGAAAGTGCACCACACCCGCAAGATATAATAAATGTGTTAGGCAAAGCGCAATTAACCCTCAGGAAAGCCACAGGTGCACTATGCTGTACCCGTGGTGCGCATAAACCACAGTGCTTCAGTGTGAAAAGCATCTTTATAGGGAGCTCAGGACAGTAAGGACTTGTTTACATTTGCTTTTTGGGGGGGGGCAGGTGGTTTTTACCACACACCCCTAACCACTTGTGTAGCATCAGGTGTCCAATGGCGACCCCACCCCATGCTCCAAGGGGCCCGTGCCACCTCCTTGTCACATTCTGTTTTACACTTGGACAGGAGGGGTGGTGGGGGCAGCATGTACAACAACCAATCCTCCTTATTTTTCTCCTGCAACTGCTAAAATCCAGATTCTCCTGTTTTCCTTCCCTCCCGACGGCATTCAGGGGCTGCAGGGGGAAAATTATCATTCTGCTATTCAAAATAAAAAAAAAATTGTGAACCATTTCATTGTGGCCTGTGACTGGTTATCAAATCACTTAAGTGACCCTCACTCTTCAAAAGGTTGAGCACCCCTGCTCTATGTAATGTGCAGGCCTTTATGGAAAAAAAAATGTGTTCAACTTATATACAATCTGGCAGGCCCTTGCACTACGCAGGAGAAAATAAAGGAGATTTTGCCGTGAGCTCTAAACATGGCCATTTGTTAAGAGAAACAGGGGTCCTCACTGTGATAACTGGCTTGCACACATTGCATACACTTAACTGCCTTATAATGGGCCATGACTATCAACATGAATGACGTACAGCATGTAGAAGTCAAATATCTTGGGTTGGCCTTATCACACACCCCTGTCAGAGGTCAAGGATAGGAAGTGATACAAAAATAAAGCATTTGCAAAAACAAATCTTGAAAATTATGTTTTCTTGTTTAGTAGACAGATAAAACAGAGACAGAAATAGGCACTAAAATGATCCACCAAAAATAGCTTTGCTGAGCTACGTATATTAATATTAAAATAGATCTCTAAGCATGCTTTGATGCTGCTGTCTCTTGTGGCATACCTATGCTAGCTACTCACAAGGTACTGGAAGATTGTTAAAGTTAGATTAGGGTTGGGGGGCTTTTTGTATACCTAAGCCACAGTTCATTGCTTCCACTTCTTAGCTCAACATCTGAGCCACATACTTACAGTTTCTGGTTACTTCTCACCACCCCCTTATGTTCTCTTGGCAGGTGCTTTTTGATGGCATGGTGACCCCAATAAAATTGTTTTAATCCATTGTTATCTCTTATTCTGCTGCCTCTATGACCAAGCACTATGTTCGTAGTTAGACTATTTAGAATCAGAACAGAAATTGTGGCCCAAAAGAACCTACTGACTTCCTTAGTCTGTGCACAATAGGAATACAGTGCATTAAAGGGTCCTAATAGAATTACAATACAAGAAGGTATGGAGTTAAAGTGAAAACATTTTAGCATGGTAATGGCAATAGGTGGACAGCTATCTGTTTGAAAACAACAAGAAGAGAGAGATTTCCTTGTCCTTGCACAAGTGCACACAGACAATAATGCATACATGGGACTTCTGGTCCTTGGCTGCATGGGACTTTGTGGGGCTTCTTGCCGATAGCTTGACATAACATAGGCATCTTCTAATTGTTATGAACAAACAAAACCAGCGCTCAAATCTTCATGCACACTAAGATAACTGAAACTGTCATTCATAGAGGTGCAGCCCTTAAAGATCGGGAACTCTTGACACTGAACAAAAGCAAAACGGCACACTCTCTTTATGCATTAACGCAGTAAACCAAGAATTTATTATAAAGCATAAAAATACATACTCACAAACCAAAGGGGGATAAAAACAGACAAGAAGAGTCCATAATAACAGTCCAAAGTGACGATAGACCCTTAGTAAGGTAATCTAACGCATTTTGGGAGACAAACTCCCTTCATCAGAGATCTGATGAAGGGATTTTGTCTCCTGAAACGCATTAGCTTACCCTACTAAGGGTCTATCGTCACTTTGGACTGTTATTATGGACTCTTCTTGTCTGTTTTTATCCCCCTTTGGTTTGTGAGTATGCGTATTTATGCTTTATAATAATTCTTGGTTTACTACAGTAATGCACGAAGAGAGTGCGCCCTGTTTTGCTTTTGTCTTCTAATTGTTACAGTACTCACAGATAGCTGTAGACTTTCTTTGATCACCATGGAGCTGATCAATGGCTGAGTCTTTGCCATTTTGACTATTCATCGATCCATTTGAATGGTAGTTTTCTGTTTTCTTCCACATCTTTCTGGTTTTGGTTGCTATTTTTAAAGCATTTGAGATGGTTTTAACAGAGCAGCCTATCGGTTTCTGCACTTCTTTATATGGTTTCCCCTCTCCAATCAACTTTTAAATCAAAGTATGTTGTTCTTCTGAACAATGTCTGGAACAGCTCATTTTACTCAGATTTGCAGAGAAATGCACTATACCCAGCATGCACAACATTTGCTGCCTTCGTCCTTAACCACTTCAATACCTGGCACTTATACCCCTTCCTGCCCAGGCCAATTTTCAGCTTTCAGTGCTGTCGTACTTTGAATGACAATTGTGTGGTCATGCAACACTGTACACGTATGAAATGTTTTTCATTTTTTTCACACAAATAGAGCTTTCTTTTGGTGGTATTTAATCACCACTGAATTTTTAATTTTTTGCTAAATAAAACAAAAAACACCTGAAACGTTTGAAAAAAAAAAGCACTTTTCTTCATTTCTGTAATAAAATTTTGCAAATAAATAACATTTCTTCATAAATGTAGGTCAAAATGTATTCTGCTACATTTTTTTGGTGAAAATAATAATAATAATTGAATTTGTATTTTTTTTTTTAAATCTTTCTATTTTTTTTTATTACATTTTTTCTTTTTTTTACCATTATATTTTTCAGCACACTGTGACCAAAGCAATACAATGTTACCATAGTAACACTGAACTACTCTGGGCAAGTGATCAGGATTTTTTTTTACACATTATGATTGCTCTCTCTCTCTCCCTCTCCCTCTCATCTCTCGCCCACTCCCTCATCTCTCTCCCTCATCTCTCTCCCTCTTCCTCCCCCTTTGTCCCTCTCCCTCTCTCTTTCTATATATATATAACAAAAATGATTGTTTTTAACAAGCTTTGATGCTTATTTCCTTTTAAAGTGAAATAGACTTGACTAGTACTCCTTTACTCCAAGAGTACTTCCAAATGTGCAGACACTGCAGGATTTTCTTTTTTAGGAAAGCCAGCATGCTTTACAGACTTTGTGTCATAGATGCATCCTGTTGCATAATGAGGATATTATACAATTTATTACAATGATATAAAGAAGTTTATAAAACTTTAAACATTCAAAATTTAAGAAAAAAAATTACTTTTGAACCCTGGTACCAGTTTCAGATTTTGCAACTAAAGCTCACTCAGAAAAAAGGAAACCTGTCTTTAAACAGAAAGCAAATATAGTTTCCTGTAGCTAATAAAACTGAAAAAGCAATGTAACACATCATGACCACACTGAAGCAAGTTCCTCTTCATGGTCTTCTTTGTTCCATTACTCAATATACCTCATCCTGAAACGGAAAAAGGCTCTTAAACACAGGTCCAATTAGTCTGAAAAGCAAAATTCGTATTGGTGTGTTTACTAGTGCTTGGCACTGTAGAAATATCCACTTAAGCTCTGGAAGATTTTACCCCCTTCATGGCCAGGCCATTTTTTGCTATTTAGCACTGTGCTACTTTAACTGGCAATGGCTTGATCATGCAATGCTGCACCCAAATGAAATTTGTATATTTTGTTCCCCACAAACAGAGCTTGGTGGTATTTGGTCACCACTGGGTTTTTATTTTTTATTATATAAACAAACAAAACTGTACATTTTGAAATAAACCCCAATATATTTACTTTCTCCTATAAAGCATAATAATAAAAAAATAAAAAAAAAATCTAATTTCTTCAAAATGTATTCTGTCTTTGGTAAAAAAAAATATATTGCAACTTACCGTCCCTTACATTATATGTTATATCGGGTTCTTATTCCATCTAGCAGACATTCTATTGGGTAGTATATTTTGCCTGATAATGACATTTACTATTGATGCTTTTGTTCTGTATTATCAATATTTGTACTAATGATTTCCATATATATCACTTTTATATTTTGTGTCTTTTATAGTCCTGATCAAGGAGGATCGTTTGTCCCCTGAAACATGTTAGTTGATTTTTGTTCTCCTGTTATCACTTGCTGAACCAATAAAAATACTTTATGCAATCTCAAATTGTTGGTTTAGCACTCCTGGCTCAACTGTACATAGCCTTCCCAAGTTGGGGGAACCACTGTCTCTGGGGGTCCCATGCTTTGTGGAGAGCTGCTGAACCTAGACCATTTGGCTATGATAAAGACTATATGATATGTAGGCATGGACAGGCTTATAGGATCAATGCATCAAATCCCAAAAATAAAGATATACAGAAATAACATTTTGGAATTTTTCATGTGCTACAGTGACAAGCCACATGGGTACACAAGATTTCTGTAAAAAAAATAAAAATCAGTTTTTATTAAAAGTGGCATGTCCAATGGGAGGGCTACACATAGCCTATAAGAGGATGACAGAAAAATAAGAGCTTAAGTGGATTTTAGGGCTTATTGAGTTTCTCTCCCTGATGTGATTCAAGCTTTTTGAGTCTCCCTGTTTGATGAAAGCAGTTTTAGCTCTTTTGTAATATGCCCTGGGGCATAAATATTACTGATATATAGTTAGTCTGGCTGAAAAAAAGACAAAAGTCCATCAAGTTCAACCATTAAAAAAAAGTTATAATCCTATACCCACAGTTGCTATATGCTATCTTGTATTAAAAGAGGTATAGACTCCAGAGAGAGAGATATTGTTTTACTCCTGTACAAATCATTAGTAAAACCTCATGTGGAATATGCAGTTCAGTTTTGGCCACCAATTCACAAAAAGAACATTGGGGAACTGGAGAAAGTACAGAGAAGGGCAACCAAACTGATAAGAGCCACGGAGGAGCTCAGCAGTGAGGAAAGATTAGAGGAACTGAATATATTCTCTCTTGAGAAGAGGAGATTAAGGGGGGATATGATCAACATGTATAAATACATCAATGATTCATATAGTGAACTCGGTGTAGAGTTATTCACCCTGAGGTCATCACAGGGGACAAGGGGGCACTCTTTACGTCTGGAGGAAAAGAAATGGAATCTCCAAACACGGAAAGGTTTCTTCACAGTGAGAGCTGTGAAAATGTGGAATAGATTCCCTCAAGAGTTGGTTCTGACCAGCTCAGTGGATTGTTTTAAAAAAGGCCTGAATATTTTCCTAGATACACAGACTGTAACTGGATACTAACATTTATAGGTAAAGTTGATCCAGGGAATATCTGATTGCCTCTCGGGGGATCAGGAAGGAATTTTGTTCCCTGCAGGAGCAAATTGGATCATGCTTTGCTGGGTTTTTTTTGCCTTCCTCTGGATCAACTGTGGGTGTAAGATTATAACTTTTTTTTTAATGGTTGAACTGGATGGACTTTTGTCTTTTTTTCAGCCAGACTACCTATATCTAGTAGGGACAATGGGGCCGGAACCAAATATTGTTAGGAAATCGCCATGTTAAGAATTATTTCTTCTCCCTGCCTAAAGCTGGCCATAGATGATTTATTTTCTATAACTATGGGTCAGTGTTGATGGGGGAATCCCTCCTGCGGAGCTATTGTGTTTTCTTGGCAGGGATGGTGGAGAGCCCTCCCTGTTGGGAGAACACATTAATTATTGTTAGCAGCTATAGCCGATGGCAATAATTGCATGAAAAATCTGACAGGGTGGCTGTACTCAAGTTGTACAACAATCAATTTGGGTACAATCAGCCTGCCCATAGATGGTTCAAATCTTGGCTGGTTCCTGCTGACCCGGACGAGATTTGGACCATCTATTGCCAGCTTAAGAGTATCAAGCATGCATTTTATGTTGTTGTGTATGTTGCATAGCTACTGTATGAGTGTTCTACAACTGGCTGGAATCCTATTCATAGGCTCAGGGTTACTTCTCATATTCTTGTATTAAATAACTCACCAACTGAGTAATAATGAGAATACAGAAGTGGCTAGCCTATGATGATAGTTGTGCAGCTTTTGCAAATGCTAGAAACTGCCTGTTGAAGCGTATGTAAGGCAAAATAAACAAATCATGTTAGCAGTACATCTGTGCAATACATGCATAGTCCTCCATGCTTTATCCCTTTAAATACGCTGCAGGTACTGAAAAATACTTACAGTATATACAGTTGTGTTCAAAATAATAGCAGTCAGACATCAATAACCTGATCAATCACTGTTTTTGGTAGAAATGATATTTCTACATGGCAAATAATATACTAGCAGGTGTAGTAGTGTAATAGAAATCCAACAGACCCAACAGTCATGACATGCATGCTGCTGATTCTGTGTAATTGAATCACTAATTGAAAGAGGCATTTTCAAAATGATAGCAGTGTGGAGTTCTGTTAGTGAGGTCATTCATTCTTTGAAAAACAGGTGGCAATTATTGCCCTTATTTAAGGAAGGAAGGCAGCAAATGTTGTACATGCTGATTACAGTGCATTTCTCTCTGAAATTCTGAGAAAAACGGGTCGTTCCAGACATTGTTCAGAAGAACAGCGTACCTTGATTAAAAAGTTGATTAGAGAGGGAGAAACGTATAAAAAAGTGCAGAAAATGATAGGCTGCTCAGCTAAAATGATCGCAAATGCTTTAAAATGGCAACCAAAACCTGAAAGACGTGGAAGAAAGCGAAAAACTACCATTCGAATGGATAGAAGAATAGCCAAAATGGCAAGGACTCAGCCAACAATCAGCTCCAGGAAGATCAAAGAAGGTCTAAAGTTACCTGTGAGTACTGTTACAATTAGAAGACGCCATGTGAAGCCAAGCTATCTGCAAGAAGCCCCCGCAAAGTCCCACTGTTGAAAAAAAGACATGTGCTGAAGAGGTTACAATTTGGCAAAGAGCACATTTACTGGCCTAAAAAGAAATGGCGCAACATTTTGTGGACTGATGAAAGTAAGATTGTTCTTTTTGGGTCTAGTGGCCGGAGACAGTTTGTCAGACGACCCCAAACACTGAATTCAAGCCACAGTACACTGTGAAGACAGTGAAGCATGGTTGTGCAAGCATCATGATATGGGGATGTTTCTCATACTACGGTGTTGGGCCTATTTATCGCATCCCAGGGATCAGTTTGAATACATCAGAATACTTGAAGAGGTCATGCTGCCTTATGCTGAAGAGGAAATGCCCTTGAAATGGGTGTTCCAACAAGACAATGACCCCAAACACACCAGTAAACGTGCAACATCTTGGTTCCAGACCAACAAGATTGACGTTATGGAGTGGCCAGCCCAAACCCCAGATCTTAATCCAATAGAAAACTTGTGGGGTGACATCAAAAATGCAGTTTCTGAGGCAAAACCAAGAAATAGAGAAGAACTGTGGAATGTAGTCCAATCATCCTGGGCTGGAATACCTGTTCACAGGTGCCAGAAGTTGGTTGACTCCATGCAACACAGATGTACAGCAGTTCTCAGAAACAGTGCTTATACAACTAAATATTCATTAAGTGATTCAAAGGAAAGCAAAATCTTAAAAAAACATTTTTCAGTTTCTATAGTGAATGTTTGAGTTTATAAGGAAGAATACAAACACTGCTATTTTTTTGAACAGTCTAATCACTTTTCTTAAATTTTTTTAGAGGAACAACACAAATTTGATATATTTTTCTTCATGTTTTGATTTGGAATAGAATGTGTAGTGTTCCCAATGCATTTATGGAAATAAAAGCTATTAGAAGAATTTTGAGCTTTATTCACTTTTTTCAGCACACTGCTATTATTTTGAACACAACTGTACCTGCAGAAATGCGCTCAGCTCAAGTCCTGTTGTAGGCTGACAATACACAGCTTTTTTTGTGGACTGAGTGGGGTCAGCACCTGCCCAGTTTCTTTTTCTCCACTGCTCAACCACTCCCACTCTCAGATCTCTACAACTTAAGACTAAATAATATATAGTATAATACAAAAACTAGAAGGGCTAAACAGCTTATTTGAGATAACACAGGATATGTGCTGAGGACATAGCACATCTCTGAATTTCCAACAAGATCAGCAAAATCAAACAGTTATAACAAAACTCTTCCAATGGTGTATTTAACAGACCAAAAGGAAGCAATCGTTGTTTGGATTTGCATACACTTAAGATCTTTAGGAAAAAAAATCTAATTAAAAAAAAAAAATTAAAGTAGAACTGAAGGCAATTTTTTTTTTTTTTTTTTTTTTTTAGTTTTATATAGAGTGGAGAGGTATTACAACACCTATTTTTTTTTAAATTGCTGTCTGTGTTCCTGTTACAGAGGTTCCTCCTTTCTACAGTATTTGTCCTGTCCACCATAAGCATTGCAAGTGAAAGTAATAGAAAATCCCAAATTTTGTGTTGTTCTCAGAATAGTAATAGAGGCGAAATCTTTCAATGGGGACACTGGTTTTGGTGACCTAGGGGCCCCAAAGGGGCAGGGATTTCCTCTCACTTCCTGTTTTTGTTATAGAACAGGAGGCAAAGTTAAATCACCCCAATGGGACACAGATGGCAAAAAAAAAACTGACAGGGGTTATAACCCTCCCTTACTCTATCTAAAATGAAAAAAAGTTTTGCCTATACTGTAGTTCTGCTTTACAGAATATGTAAACACAACATTTCATGTTCTTGATACGTGCTTGAACAGTGTCCTGTTTTCTGTGTTTAACATTTCTGGTGTTCCTGCCAGTTTCTCTGCTTTCTTAGCACTAGCACTAGGCATGAGCACAGCGTGGTCAGCTCTCTAGCTGTGCAGGGAACTTTTTCTGCTCTCCTACAATGATCAGAATCGTCCTGGCACCCCCCCCCTGCACAGCCATTCACTGGGAAGATCAGTGTACTGCTGTTTTTCTTCCCTGAGCTCCTTATGCAAACAAGAACAGAGGGAATGTGTTATAAAAAAAGGAAAAAAGGTATTAATATATTTTTATTATATCTATACACAAATGTTTTAGCCTTTCATTTCTACTTTAAATTGAATGGTTTGCTATACAAAGGTGAGGGTTTACGTTTATTTTAACTCAGGAGGGCCCAATCTTTTGAATTTCCTGGGTCACAATGGAAGAAGAGGAATTATTTAAAGGGCTTGTGATAATGAGCTTTTGTTTATTTCAAATGGGTTGTGTGTGTGTCCATACAAATCTATAAGAACACAGAACCTGATTGATGCAGGTCAAATACAGATCAAAAGGAGGTCAAACACACCCTTCAATTAACCATGAGAGTCCCGCCTGGCTGTCATTTTCCTATAGGCCGGGAGGGACTCTCGTCGATCCGGAAGGGCGTCATATGATGTGAACATTTTAGTAATGGCTCTCAAGGTGCACAGACACTGTACACTTTACAGACAGCAGTCTTACATTTCCTGCAGGTCAATAGTCAGGGTGAGAATATTTTGGAAACTTCAAAAGCCTGTAGAGACTTAAATAATTAGGACAGATAAATAACTTTTTTCACATTTTATCGTTGTATTGTCCAGCAGTCATAACTACTTTATGGGTAATTAATTAACCCTTCATATAAACAAATAGAACTAATGCCTATCACTTAAAGTGTCATTAGACCCCGGACCCTGCATTCACTATATCCGGTCTTTCACAGTACACAGAACATGGAAATGCAATTATTTTAGTAAAATAATGGTAAATACCTTTTGTCATCAGCAGTATATAGCAGTCTTGTGACTGCTATCAGTGTCCAGCTGAGCACTGGTTAAAGCTTGTAGGAGGAGTTTTCATTCTCTGACTGTCCTATGAGGCTGCATGGCCCCTGACCCTCTGTCTGGACAGTGCTGATTGGCTGATTACATGCACCCTCCCAAAAAAAGAAAACTAGCCATACACACTGACCTGAGGATATGCATAGTGACTCCTAGAGTTCTGTACTATAAGCAGATAGATTGGGGACAGTAGAAAAGGGGAGGATCAGAGAAGACAGGATCAAAAAATGCGGAGGATTAACCCGTTAGGTTCCCCAGTGAGTAAAACAAGCATGCTTTACTGCATATACAGACTGATTTTACTGTTGTGGGTTTAGTAACACTTTAAGGAGTCAGTCTAACAGAGTATGATATGTCAAGGTTTGGTATATGATAAACGTGATTCTTGTGAGCTTCTATGGTGTATTCTACAAATAAAAAATATGATAATAATTTTAGTGACTATATAAAAAAACGGTAAATAAAATTTTGCCAAAACATTAAATTAAATAAACTGAGTGAAGTAAATGCAACAAATGAAATCCAAAACTAGTATGTGAAATATTTAAATAAACTAGAAAAGCTACAATTTCTGGGGAAATTGTGTGAAGTGTTCTTTCCTCCACCAGTAGTCTACAACTGGAGTGGGACGGAGTAACTGGGTGGAGTGGCTTGAGTAACTGTGAAAAGGTTGGACTGGGCAGAGTAACTTTATGGAGTGGGCAGAGTAACTGTGTGGAGTGTTTGGAGTGAGTAAAGATAGTAAACATTATGGCGGTTGCCATCTTCAAACGGTTGTAGTTTACAAATTAGAAATCCTACACCAAAGAGCTTTATATTGTGAGAATCACAAGACCTAGACCTACATTTTGATGCATAGTATGTCTCTGAAATATTAAAAATGAAGGCACAGTGGCAGTTTAGAAATTGCCCTTCAAATTTGAGGTGGCTAGAGTGGAGTTTCAATGAACATCAATGGGCGGCGTGAGTTGCAAACAAATGGTCATATTGTGAAAACTATCAGGACTATGGTTTAGCCGTGGACATTTTTAATGGCAGCAGGGATAGCTGAACGTTTTGATATAACATTTGTGTAAATGGGTTTGAAAATGAGGGAGTGATGGCAGTTTAGAAATCATGTCCTGATTTTTCAGCTCACACGGTAGCTTTTGTCAGCTCCCACTCTAGTTTTGAACATTCCGCCATTCATTCCTATGGGACCAATTTCACCACAAAAACGGTGATATTTCGTGAACCATTCGGCGAAACGTTCCACAAAGTAATAGCCCACCAATCTGGAACAATCCGCACGTTTCGATATATATTACTGTCTATGTAGTGTAAAAACTGTGAGAGGAGTTAGGGTGGTAAATTTGGCTATAATAATAAGAATATATATGTGAGATAACAGTAAGTGGTCTTGCCATGCAAGAACACTTAATAAGTGGGTCGTCTACACTATGGATGGATGGAGTTATCCCTCTTCCCCCTAGGGGGTTTCTTCACTCCCTTCAGATTTTTCACTCCATGTACACAAGTACTATGTAATTTAAAAATAAAATATAGTGCCTTATCTTCTTTTTCAAATATTTATTAAACAAATGTAGTGCACTCACATGTATTTTGAATTAAAAACACTTTTTTTAAAAAAAATACAGGATCCTCAATGTGTTTGTCACACTCCTTATTCTAAAGGAGTGTAATCCTGATTAAATAAAGGTGAAGTATATTTTAATAGTTACTAATGAAACACGAGAGGTCAAATTCCTTATTTAGGCCCACTGGACCACTAGAGAATGGCGCCCGAAGTTCCTATATAAATCAATGAGTACCGTGTCGTCCAATCATTTCCCCCTGATGAAGCCACATGACCCGGTGGCGTAACGCATATGGGGGGGGCTCTGACGTCACGACACTTAAGGCAACTACACAGCAAGTATATTGGAGTGTGGCAAACACATTGAGGATCCTGTATTTTTGTAAAAAAAAAGTGTTTTCAATTCAAAATACATGTGAGTGCACTTCATTTGTTTAATAAATATTTTAAAAAGAAGATAAGGCACTAGATTTTATTTTTAAATTACATGGTACTTATGCACATGGAGAGAAAAATCTGAAGGGAGTGAAGAAACCCCCTAGTGGGAAGAGGGATAACTCCATCCATCCATTTTCCTCCAGGAATTAGGTCTCTAGGAAGCAGCAAAACCCCTTGCTGGGAAAAGGGAAACACTCCACTCATCCATCAATCCATCTGGGAAACGGATACATTCATCTATTCATCTCTGAGTCCAATTAAAGGGACACAAGATTTTATGACCTCACTTAACGGTTTGGTCATACACCGTGTTCCAAATTATTATGCAAATGATATTTTTCTCATTTACCTAGATAATTGATGTAAATAACAGTCAGCATTCTCATGTTATCAACTATTAAGAGTACAATTCAAATTTTATTGAACAAACCTCCTAATGATAACAGTATTTTTGTTAAACATACAAAACTTACAATGCACTGTTCCAAATTATTACACACAGTAAGTTTCAAAACACTTTATAGGTTGTAAAGAACTGAAAATTGTCATTTGTTGTGTTTGCAGCATATTTACTGAAATCAAAAGCTATTTCAATCAAACTTTTAACAACATTTTAACTTTTTAAACATTTTAACAGGTCACGTTACATTGTAACATAGGACCCCTTATTTGATAGCAGCTTCACAAGTCTTACATCCATTGAACTTGTGAGTTTTTGGACAGTTTCTGAAGTTTCTGAATTTGTTTGCAAGATGTCAGAATAGCCTCCCAGAGCTGCTGTTTGGATGTAAACTGCCTCCCACCCTCATAGATCTTTTGCTTGAGGATGCTCCAAAGATTCTCAATAGGTTTGAGGTCAGGGGAGGATGGAGGCCACACCATGACTTTCTCTCCTTTTATCCCCATAACAGCCATTGATGCAGAGGTATTCTTTGCAGCATGAGATGGTGCATTGTCATGCATGAAGATGATTTTATTATGGAAAGCATAGTTCTTCCTTCTATACCAGGGAAGAAAGTGGTCAGTTATAAACTCCACATACTTTGCAGAGGTCATCTTTACACTTTCGGGGACCCTAAAGGGGCTGACCAGCTCTGTTCCCATGATTCTGGCCCAAAACATGACTCCACCACCGCCTTGCTGATGTCGCAGCCTTGTTGGAACAGGGTGGCCATCCACCAACCAACCATCTATCCATCTGAACCATCCAGGGTTGCACAGCACTCATCAGTGAACAGGACTGTTTGAGAATTAGTCTTCATGTATTTTTCTGCCCAATGCAGCAGTTTCTGTGTCAGGGCTCTGGGAATGACCAGAGGTGTGTGGACCGACACAGGGAAACACAGACTTCAGGTATAGCGTGTAAACAAGATAATTTATTAAGGACAACACAAACATAAATGCAGTGCAACAAACCAAACCCAAAACTAACACAAATACATACAACAAGGTGAAACAAACCCAAACCTAAGCTGATATATATATATATATATATATATATAGCACAACGTAGTCAGGCGGGCCGGGTCGGTAGCTAACGGGCAAACGGTAGCAGCGGAAGAGTGGTCAGGAATAGCCGAGGTCAGGACAGGCGGAGTTCGTTCAGAGTCAGGATCAAAGCAGAATCAGGATCAGGCAGGAAGCAGACAGGATGCAGGTACAGGGGCTCATGGAAAACATACACCAAGGCACTTATCACAGGCCTGGTCCTGCTTAAATACACCTTCTGCAATCAGCCTCAGGTGATGGCCTGATTGCAGGAGTGAGATTCTGGCTGCTGAGAGCACCCACTGGCCAGCCTTGGTACTGCAGCCCACAAGGCAGGTGAGTCCCACCACCACTGGCGAGTCCATTCCTGACAGTACCCCCCCTCAATGACCGGTCATGCGCACTAGGTGGAACGCACGCTGACCTACAAGGAGGTAGCCATCTTCACATGCCATGAGGCATACTTAGGCGGCACAGGCGCCATGGAGAGGTCGGAACCCGCGGTATGTCGGCTGATGTTAGCGGTGGTTCCTTGGTTCCATACAGCAGTACCTTTTGAAGGGCAGTACTTATGAAGGATATCCTTTTCGTTCTTATTACCCATTGCACAGGTGGTGAGTGGACTGCTACAGGACATTAGATTAAAGGTCCCTTGTGACCTATATGGCATAAATGTCTATTATCGAGTGAAAGCTCTTACAGTGACTTCCCTCATATTGTTTGTCTTACTACAGGATGGGGACATTATGGTGCTTTATATAGGAAACAAGGCATGCCACATATATTTCAACGGGCGGAGGAGCCGCTGGGCCTTATCTTGTTTTCAACAAAAGTGGTGTGTAGTCTACATGCTGTGGTGAAGAAATCACTTGAAGCAGTGTTCTGCTACTTGCAGAATCAGGATCAGGATCAGGCAGGAAGCAGACAGGATGCAGGTACAGGGGCTCATGGGAAACATACACCAAGGCACTGATCACAGGCCTGGTCCTGCTTAAAACACCTCCTGCAATCAGCTTCAGGTGATAACCTGATTGCAGGAGTGAGATTCTGGCTGCTGAGAGCACCTGCTGGCCAACCTTGGTACTGCAGCCCACAAGGCAGGTGAGTCCCACCACCATTGGCGAGTCCATTCCTGACATTCTGCTTGTAAGCATTGGTTAGTGGTGGCCGAATAGAAGGTTTATGCACAGTTGCAAGACTCTGGAGGACTCTACACCTTGATGTCCGTGGGACTCCAGAGGCACCAGCAGCTTCAAATATCTGTTTGCTGCTATATAATGGTATTTTAGCAGCTGCTCTCTTGATCCGATGCATGGATCTGGCAGAAATCTTCCTCAATGTGCCTTTATCTGCACGAACCTGTCTGTGCTCTGAATCAGCCACAAATCTCTTAATAGTGCGATGATCACGCTTATGTTTTCGTGAAATATCTAATGTTTTCATAACTCGTCCAAGGCATTGAACTATTTCACTCTTTTCGGCAGCAGAGAGATCCTTTTTCTTCCCCATATTGCTTGAAAATGGTGCTCTGCTTAATAATGTGGAACACTGTCCTTTAGCAGTTTTTCCTTAAATTGGGCTCACCGGCCAATCTAATTATCACAGGTGTCCGACATTGTTTTCAGTGATCAAAAGAGCCCTGACACACAATGCCATCCATGAGTTACACTGAAAAACAAAATATTTAATCTTTGTGACACTTAAATAGAATTTGCATAATAATTTGGAACGCGTTATATACGTCAGGTGAGAGCACAACTGGTGAAGGAGCACATAATTGAAGATTGGTAGACTATTGCACTATTGCACCATTTAAAGACACATCTAAGTCACGGATTATTCAAATATACGTGCGCAGAATCAGCATGATTGCAACATCATGCGGCTGAATTAATGTCGGACATACCCACTTTATTTATTTATTTTATTTAATTTAATACTCATATATATCTTCTTTATTTATTCATAATTATGTATGTTTATATATTTTCACATCTTTAGTATTGTTAGTGGAGCACAACACCTTGCTTTTTGATTCAAGCTTTGGTATATGCTGAAGAGGCAAGGGGATGAAGATTGGTTGATGCTGCAGGCTTTTCAATTTTACTAGCAATTTTTTTCTCACTGGCTCTAGAAGCTGTTCAGAGTTCTTTGTGGCTTGTAAGCAGCATTAACCTGTTTCCCAGATAACATCTGCTGACAGGAAGGCATTTACCAATTCTTTCCTGTACACTGTGCATTGATGAACTGCTGCCCAATACCTCTCACACCATTCTGATGGCATGATATCTCTGTGCAGGATGCATTGTGATATTTCTGTCACTAGGTGGTAGCAGCATTCCACTAACTAACTCAACCCCAATAAGCATGCAGAATAACCTAGGCAATAGAGACAAACAGAAATAAGCAACATTAACATTAAAGGACAACTATCCTTCTACCTAATCTAATGCAGGCCATAGATGGGGAGAAAAACGGCAGATTTTCGGCCGATTAACGAACTATCGGTCGGTCTAAAAAACTTACCTGACCACCAATTATTACGAAAATCGGCCGATTAATGAGTAACCTATAACGGGAAATGATGTCATTTTGTGGCCTTTGTGATCCTTTTTCGGAAAACGATCGTTCGTTTTTGACCATCAATGAGGATAAAGTCGGGCGTTTTTTGAAAATTTTCCAACATCACCGATAATCTGAAAGTCCAAAATACACGAAAAACGGCCGACAAAATCGTCCACTAACGATAAGATAATCGGCCGGTTTTATTTTCGGACGAAAAATCGGCCGTTTTTCTCCCCATCTATGGCCTGCATAAGTCTTAGAGCTTGCCTTGCTCACTCTATGCTACCTATACTATACTCCGGTGTACGTAGATCTGCGGGTAACCCTGTGCAAGAGCCACGGCTTCTTGTCCTCTTAAAAGCTGGAGTAGCCCACAGACTTAGTATATTAGTAATTACCAACAGCCCTTCTAAATGTTCATCTTCATTCATAGTATGGAGAATGAAACAATAGAATTGGGAAAACCCATGCTATAAATCTGCAAACTTTCTAACCATAGGGCCAGTTTACTGTCCTTCAGACTTTTGGCGGAGGCAAATTATATCCAGTGGGAGTAGAAAATGCCGCAGAGTAAGTGGGAGCAAACAGTATCTCAGACTTGGAGGCCAATGGGAGTAATGAAACTACATAGAATTTGTGGTGAGTAGGAGTAGGAATAGTGCTCCATCTTTGGTGTCAGTTGAAGGAATAGTACTCCATCATTAGTATTGGTGAGAGAATAATGCCCCATCATTGGTATCAGTGGGAAGAATAATGCCCATCATTGGTATTTGTGAGAGGAATACTGCCCCATAATTGGTATTAGTGGGAAGAATAGTTCCCCATCATTGGTATGAGTGGAAGGAATAGTGCTCCATCATTGGTATCAGTGGGAAGAATAGTGCCCCATCATTGGTATTAGTGGGAAGAATAGTACTCCATCATTGGTATCAGTGGGAAGAATAGTGCCCCATCATTGGTATTAGTGGGAAGAATAGTGCCCCATCATTGGTATCAGTGGGAAGAATAGTGCCCCATCATTGGTATTAGTGGGAAGAATAGTGCCCCATCATTGGTATTAGTGGGAGGAATAGTGCCCCATCATTGGTATTAGTGGAAGGAATAGTACTCCATCATTGGTGTTAGTGGGAGGAACAGTGCTTATCATTGGTATTAGTGGAAAGAATAGTGCCCCATCATTGGTATTAGTGGAAGGAATAGTACTCCATCATTGGTATTAGTGGGAGGAATAGTGCCTGTCACATACCTGGTTGGGGAGCCTGACGTGGAGAGAAGGCATCCTCTTATGACTTCTGCTCAGAGCCCCTGATAGTGGGAACAGAGGGTGGAGAGCCAGGAGTGGCACGAGTGCTGGGTAGATCTGGAGCTGGCGGCAGGTAGCTGGAGACCCAGGAGATCCGGGTGCAGGCCAGGTGCAGATGCAGGAACGTAGGTGCAGCAGCAGGCAGGCATGGCGGCAATCAGGATGCAGACTGGACTGGACACAGGAGCGTGGATGCGGCAGCAGGCAGGTATGGCAGTGACCAGGATGTAGGCCAGGTGCAGGACCGTGGGTGCAGCAGCAGGTAAGTATGGCAGCCGTCAGGATGCAAGCCAGGTGCAAGTACAGGTAAGTAGGTGCAGCAGAGTCAGACAAGCTGGGGCAGTATTAAGCGAGCAGATCAAGTACAAGGGAGCAGGCAAGCCGATGGTCAGGGATAGCCGAGGTCGGTGCAGGTGGAGTTCTTTCTTAGTCAAGTCAGATCAAGATACAGGCAACAGAATCAGGTAATAAGTGCAGGGATGTTGTAAACCAGAAGGCATTGATTTTACTGTTCTGCAGGTCTAAATAGCCCACCTAGCGGTGACATGTACGCAACTACAGCAACAAGTTGCAGCGCTTGAGTATATAATAAAGGGAATTACCATATACAGTGGGGATCGAAAGTTTGGGCACCCCAGCTAAAAATTTGTATTAATGTGCATAAAAAAGTCAAAGAAAGATGGAAAAATCTCCAAAAGGCATCAAATTACAGATTAGACATTCTTATAATATGTCAACAAAAGTTAGATTTTATTTCCATCATTTACACTTTCAAAATAACAGAAAACAAAAAAATGGCGTCTGCAAAAGTTTGGGCACCCTGCAGAATTTATAGCATGCACTGCCCCCTTTGCCAAGCTGAGACCTGCCAGTGTCATGGATTGTTCTCAATCATCGTCCAGGTGATGTCAATCTCAAAGGTTTTAAATGCCCAGACTCATCTGACCTTGCCCCAACAATCAGCACCATGGGTTCTTCTAAGCAGTTGTCTAGAAAACTGAAACTGAAAATAGTTGACGCTCACAAAGCTGGAGAAGGCTATAAGAAGATAGCAAAGCTTTTTCAGATGTCAATATCCTCTGTTCGGAATGTAATTAAGAAATGGCAGTCATCAGGAACAGTGGAAGTTAAAGCAACATCTGGAAGACCAAGAAAAATATCAGACAGAACAGCTCGCAGGATTGTGAGAAAAACAATTCAAAACCCACGTTTGGCTGCACGATCCCTCCAGAAAGATCTGGCAGACACTGGAGTTGTGGTACACTATTCCACTATAAAGAGATACTTGTACAAATATGGTCTTCATGGAAGAGTCATCGGAAGAAAACTTCTTCTACGTCCTTACCACAAAAATCATCGTTTGAACTTTGCAAATGAACATATAGACAAGCCTGATGCATTTTGGAAACAAGTTCTGTGAACCGATGAGGTTAAAATTGAACTTTTTGGCCGGAATGAGCAAAGGTACGTTTGGAGAAGAAGGGGCACAGAATTTAATGAAAAGAACCTCTGTCCAACTGTTAAGCATGGGGTTGGATCAATCATGTTTTCGGGTTGTGTTGCAGCCAGTGGCACAGGGAACATCTCACGAGTAGAAGGAAAAATGGATTCAATAAAATTTCAGCAAATTTTGGATGGTAACTTGATGCCATCTGTGAAAAAGCTGAAGTCAAAGAGAGGATGGCTTCTACAAATGGATAATGATCCTAAACACACCTCTAAATCCACGGGGGATTACATCAAGAGGCGTAAACTGAAGGTTTTGCCATGGCCTTCACAATCTCCTGACCTCAACATAATTGAAAATCTATGGATAGACCTTAAAAGAGCAGTGCGTGACAGACAGCCCAGAAATCTCAAAGAACTGGAAGACTTTTGTAAGGAAGAATGGGCAACGATACCTCAAACAAGAATTGAAAGACTCTTGGCTGGCTGCAAAAAGCGTTTACAAGCTGTGATACTTGCCAAAGGGGGCAGTACAAGATATTAACTCTGCAGGGTGTCCAAACTTTTGCAGATGCCATTTTTTGTTTTCTGTTATTTTGAAAGTGTAAATGATGGAAATAAAATCTAACTTTTGTTGACATATTATAAAAATGTCTAATCTGTAATTTGATGCCTTTTGGAGATTTTTCCATCTTTCCTTGGCTTCTTTATGCACATTAATACAAACTTTTAACTGGGGTGCCCAAACTTTCGATCCCCACTGTATATAGCAGAATTAAAAGAAATAACAATCATTTTATGACATGCACCAGATCCAACGTTCATAAATTAATGTAAACAATGGTCAGGTAAATAATAGAGATTCATTCCACTAATCAAAGTGCCTATAGTGATAGGGTTGTTAGAGTCATAAGTTTTGGGGGTGTATCCAAGTGACAAGCAAATCCGTGACTTCCGTGATAGGAGAATAGCTGTAAAATGCACTAACCAGATAGCGCAAGTAAACGCGCATTGGAGTATAATGACCTACTCCTGGTCACAGCCAAATGGTCCTCAGCGTAAAGCCCTCAGGAACACCAGTGCACCACTCTTGCCTTCTCCTACCACCAGGGGGAGTGCGCCTCTTTACAGTATCACGAAATAGCCTTATATCCTCTATCGCCAGGATTGGTGTGCTTTCATATCAGGAGATCATCTCAGGGACTCGGCAAAAAGACAAAGGTAGAGTGGTTGGAGGAGATGCTTTCAATACTGTCACAGCTACCAGTGTTGCCCACGCTGTTCAAGGCTTCCATACCTACATGCCTTGTCCAAACTTTTTTCTCTGGCATCACCCAAACCAGACAGACAACTTGACCAGTCTCAAAATAGATGCTTGGCAACAGGATATTAAAAGATTAAAATAAAGAAGAAACCGAGAAAGAAGACACTCGATCCTTTCAACAGGACCCACAGGCAAAACGATTAACTACAAATTGACTTTCCTTACTGAAATCTTCACAAGTCATTAACTCTGGATAAAAGTCACCTGCCTCTCCCTCCCTAACCTGCGCTCTACCTTTGCTTGGTCATGGAAGGGGCGGATAGACAGGACGCAACTGCTCATGCGCGCACTTCCGCGCTTCTGCGCATGCACCCCCGCACGTTCCCACGCATGCGCACTCGCATTGCCACGGCCCAAGGGGATCCGTCGCTGTCGCATGGTTGCACGGCAACAGGATCCCTGACAGTGCCCCATCATTGGTATTAGTGGGAGGAATAGTGCCCCATCATTGGTATTAGTGGAAGGAATAGCGCCCCATCATTGGTATTAGTGGGAGGAATTGTGCCCCATCATTGGTATTAGTGGGAAGAATAGTGCCCCATCTTAGGTATCAGTGGGAAGAATGGTGCCCCATCATTGGTATTAGTGGGAGCAGTGGGGTCAGTGTAAGGAATAGTGCCCCATTGTTGGTGTCAGTGAGAGGACTAGTGCCCCACTGGTGGTATCAATGGAAAGAATAATGCCCCTATCATTGTTATTAGTGGGAGGAATAATGCCCCATTCGTGGTTTCAGTGATAGTAATAGTGTTCCATCTCTTATATCAGTGGAAGTAATGGTGTTTAATGTTTGTTTATATCAGAGGAATTATGCCCTAATATTGGTGACAGAAATAGTGCTCCAAGGGCCAGATAAAAGCAAGCAAAGGGTCGCAGTTTGGAAACCACTGCTATAAATAATTGAATCCTTGGTAAAATAGACCTGGGAACTATGGTACAGATATCTCACTGATGTAGTCCTCACGAGATATAAGATGTCAGCTCGGGTTCGGGTTGTAATTGTGTAATTTTATAAAGATAGTATAAGTGGTTAATGTTCTTCCTGCATCTCTCACTGTGACATACTAATATATAATGTGACGTATCACTCTATCAGCCTTCCCCTGTTCAGCTTATGGGACAACAGACGACATCAGACTGAGAGTAATCGTTAGTGAGGCAGGTTAAATCTGCAGCTAACCATTTATACAGACGGTAGCTGCCTCCGCATTAACGCAAACATGCATCTGCTGTTGTCACCCGCTGCCACACCCAGAAAGCAATGTAACAGAGTTTACATTATGGTAGTTTTCTTCAAAGCGGCAATAAGCTTTTTAATTTCTATTTAGGGCATTCAGAGATTCAACCTAACAATTTTAAAATATTGTTTTAATGAAAAGAAAAGGATAAAAAAAATTTGCTAAAAGAAAAAAAGAATATTACAACACAGAAAATAAGCAATAATAAAATAAAAGGTATTAAAAGTAATATGTATTTAGCAATGTTTGTCTAGTCTTTGTTTGGATGTAGAGTACTTCATTTGCAGAGCAGTCCTATCTAGTATATCAGCATTATTTCATAGTTTTAAGCCTGAATAGCTAAAGACACATCTGAAGCGCAGTTTAAATAGTTTACCCTGCCAAAAAAATTTAGTAATTCTGTTCAGCCAGCTATGTGATCTAAGCCCATCTCCCAGACACCACAGCTAGGTCCTGGATCTCTCTGCAGGCTACAGTGCAATTAAAGGATAAAAGGTTAAAGGATAAGTTCACCTTTGTGAACATGTTACACCCGTATTTAGGATGGAACGTGTTCCAGCTCCTCTTGCCACTTACTCCGATGTAACAATGGGCAGGGGATCTTCTCCCTGCACCCGCAGTCACAATTGAAAAACAGCGCATCCTGTGAATGAATGAACTACAACTACTGTCAGTCTTTGCGGTTTACAGCTTCTAGTTCTGAATAGACTGCGAGGGTGCTGGTGAGTGGTCTCGTAGCTTATCCAGAAGCCCTCCAGCTTGTAAACATTGGAGGTACGGGCTAAAAGCTGCAGAGCTTGTCTGCAAAGGCCTGACATTTTGCACCTGATCCACTGATCATGGGTGTAATGCTTTGCCGGCTCCTTAGGGAAAAAATAATAAGCGCACTTTTTTTTTCTTGCAAAAATATGTGCGTTTAATATTTTTCCCAAAAAGGTGAACTCATCCTTTAAGGGACGTAATGCTGATGATATTTCTGTTGAAGGGAATAGAGGTAACGGCACACAACTGCATGATTATCACTCTGCACAATTCTGAAGAGTTTGGTAAGGAGGCTGTGCAACATCCCACATAGTGCACAAAAAATAGGTGCATTTATCTACAAAACAAGATGGTCATGACTGCATTTACACTAAAAGTGCACCTAGGAGTAATACAGCCGGGTCCAGGACTCTCCCCAATCTATCACTGGACAATGAGGCAGCAGCAAGTACTGGTAGGGATATCACTGCACTCTGTCATCTTGTAAGCATGGTTTGTCAAACATACTGAGACTCTGTAATTCTAATGTCATCAACCTGGACCCTATTCTTAAATCCTGTCTCAAGGAATAGAATAATAATATAATTTATTTGCATTCACATTATCTACTTTTATTTGACTTTCAAAGATCTATTGAGAATGAGATTTACTTGTTCAGTGTAGTGTCCTTGTCTGCAGGCATCCTGAAATGTATGTGCATAGTGACACCTTGTTGTCATTAAGTATTTTGCAAGTATAAATACAAGATAGGAACTTATTCCTCCTGAACTTTATGTTATTATGTACACTCAGGGAACAGGGCAGTAATTACTTTCCAGATTGCCCCTGGTACTTATCCTAATTACCCTCTGAATTGTGTATATTTATTGCTGTTACCCTGTAAGGTACAGGTGTCAAATACAAGGCCGAATCTGGCCCTCCAGGCCATTTCATGTTGCCCTTGCACCTCTCCTGCAGGTACCCCTTTGTCTCCACCCCCACCTTGTCTCAGCAGTTGGCAGCAGAGAGGAGAATAGAAGTCCTCTGCCAAATCCTGCACCTCTCAGTGCAGCTGCAGCACCCCCTCATCTCTGCCTCCCCTGGTCTCAGCATTCAGCAGACTCTGGTAACTGACTCCACTCCTCCTCTGGTCCTCCTCCAGATCCTGCACTTTCTGCTTTCCAGCTCTGCCCCCAAAGGGGGTGCATGGTGAGGATAGGGAGGGTGTGGGATTCTTGACATCTGATGTAATGGGGGGTGGGGTGCTCCGGACATCTGGTCTTACAGATACAGCCAGCCCCTTGAGGGCAACCATAATGCTGATATGGCCCGCGATGAAATGGAGTTTGACACCCCTGCTGTAAGGGTCCCTTCACCCTTTTTGCCAGGGATGGGAGGGGGGCACGAAAAATAGGTAGTTGAGCTGTGGTTTTACCCCAACCCCTCAACCCAACGCAGTGGCCGGAGGGGGTTGTGCACATATTAGGGATGCTATGCTTTGCTTCTCTACTTTGACAAAACTTAAACCTTCTGTCATGTTTGGCAGTCAGTAACGCTGCCCAACTCTACCCATCAGAGTGAATAGGGCCAATCTGCAACCGTCTTGCAATCACGTGCAATACATGCAGTTGCAGCATGGTGGTGGAGCCCTATGTGAGCCGACCACTGAAAAGCAATCCAGCAAGGACTGCTGCTAGTGTAAACAAGTCCTCAAAGCAGTATTAAACCCCAAACCAAAAATGTGGTATATTCTGGTTGACCATTCATTAGGTGTGGTGGCTGCATTCGTTTTCTTTTTTAGGCTTAGAGTGCCCCTTCTCTGGATGAAGGAGCGCAGGGGGAACCTTTGGACAGCAGCATTGTCAATCTGGGGGGGGGGGGGAAGAGAGAGGAATGTTAGATGGACTAGCAGATTTAAATACACTAAAACATTGAAGCCAAACTCCATCTCACACTTTATAATCGGTTAAAGCCAACTTTTTTTTTTCCCTTTAGGATAAAGGTTTTTTATATATATATAAATAAAAGCTGATCAATGTGTACTGTGGGAGACCACATATAGTGAATGCAGGGTCCTGGGTTTAGTAACACTTTAAACATTTTTAGCGAGTGGGCAGAAACCACTCACACACATGGTGGACATTTAAAACCACCAAAGTCCACAGTGGGATTGTAACCAGGACTTCTGTGCTGCAAGACATTAGTGCTTACCAATAAGCCACCATGCTTCATTGCTGAAGACATTCTAAAGTTCTCTATCAAAAATAGAAGTACTATACAGAACTGGGGGGGGGGGGCTTGCTGCGGAGGGGGGAAGGTGATTTTATTAATCCCCACCAAAATGCCTGCAAGCTACAACCACATATCTTGTGCTGACGAAGACTAACAAGCTCAAAACAACTGCATGCATGTGCAGCTGAATAATAGTAATGTAGTGTTGGAATCTAGAGATACCAGTGGACACCACACCTCAATAGCAGAGAGAACAGCGGACCCTAGATATTGGAAGTTTAACCACTTGAGCTCCAGAAGGTTTTACCCCCTTCATGACCAGGCCAATTTTTGCTATTCGCACTGTGCTATTTTAACTGGCAATTGTGCAGTCATGCAACACTGTACCCAAATTACATTTATATAATTTTCTTCTCACAAATAGAGATGTTTTTTTTTGGTGGTATTTGATCACCACTGGGTTTTTTATTTTGCATTATATAAATTTTAAAAGGCTAAATATTTTGAAATCCCCCCCTGAAGTTTTCTACTGTATCTATTAGTTTCCATTTAGGATACAGATGTTTCAACCGCTGTACATGTGAAGAAGCTGTGAGAGAACTGTCAGAAATAGAGGAACTCTGCACATACACTTTTTGCCGGCTTGGAATTATTCTTCTTTTCATCCTACTTCTTCTTCTTCTTCTTCTTCTTCATCCTCATCCTCATCCTCTTCTTCTGAGGATGAGGATGAGGATGAAGAAGAAGAAGAAGCAGTAGGATGAAAATAAGAATAATTCCAAGCCGGCAAAAAGTGTATGTGCAGAGTTCCTCTATTCTGCAGATACACTTAGAGGAGCTCTGCACATACACTTTTTGCCTGTTTGGAATTAATCTTATTTTCATCCTACTTCTTCTTCTTCTTCTTCTTCTTTATCCTCATCCTCAGAAGAAGAAGAAGAGGATGAAGAAGAAGAAGAAGAAGAAGAAGAAGTAGGATGAAAATAAGAATAATTGCAAGCCGGCAAAAAGTGTATGTGCAGAGTTCCTCTATTCTGCAGATACACTTAGAGGAGCTCTGCAGATACACTTAGAGGAGCTCTGCACATACACTTTTTGCCGGCTTGGAATTAATCTTATTTTCATCCTACTTCTTCTTCTTCTTCATCCTCATCCTCATCCTCAGAAGAAGAAGAAGAGGATGAGGATGAGGATGAAGAAGAAGAAGAAGAAGAAGAAGAAGTAGGATGAAAATAAGAATAATTCCAAGCCGGCAAAAAGTGTATGTGCAGAGCTCCTCTAAGTGTATCTGCAGAGCTCCTCTAAGTGTATCTGCAGAATAGAGGAACTCTGCACATACACTTTTTGCCGGAAACCGCTGTATGGAGGGAATGTCCCAGAACTGTCATAAATAGTCTATTTCTGACAGTTCTGGGACATTCACTCCATACAGCTGTTTCAACCGCTGTATGGAGGGAATGTCATAGAACTGTCAGAAATAGACTATTAATGACAGTTCTGGGACTGTCCTTCCATACAGCGGTTAAAACATTGTATCTATTTGTTTCCATAAATGGATCCATTTATGGAAACAAATAGATACAATGTTTCAACCGCTGTATGGAAGGACAGTCCCAGAACTGTCATTAATAGTCTATTTCTGACAGTTCTATGACATTCCCTCCATACAGCGGTTGAAACAGCTGTATGGAGTGAATGTCCCAGAACTGTCAGAAATAGACTATTTATGACAGTTCTGGGACATTCACTCCATACAGCGGTTGAAACATTGTATCTATTTTTTTCCATAAATGACATTCTGCAGATACACTTAGAGGAGCGCTGCAGATACACTTTTTGCCGGCTTGGAATTATTCTTATTTTCATCCTACTTCTTCTTTTTCTTCTTATGAGGATGAGGATGAAGAAGAAGAAGTAGGATGAAAATAAGATTAATTCCAAGC
The DNA here is from genome assembly GCF_062004578.1 of Staurois parvus. Taxonomy (NCBI): domain Eukaryota; kingdom Metazoa; phylum Chordata; class Amphibia; order Anura; family Ranidae; genus Staurois; species Staurois parvus. The sequence goes on from NW_028317912.1 coordinate 2,566,529, forward strand.
CGGCAAAAAGTGTATCTGCAGCGCTCCTCTAAGTGTATTTGCAGAATGTCATTTATGGAAAAAAATAGATACAATGTTTCAACCGCTGTATGGAAGGACAGTCCCAGAACTGTCATAAATAGTCTATTTCTGACAGTTCTGGGACAATCACTCCATACAGCTGTTTCAACCGCTGTATGGAGGGAATGTCATGGAACTGTCAGAAATAGACTATTAATGACAGTTCTGGGACTGTCCTTCCATACAGCGGTTGAAACATTGTATGTATTTGTTTCCATAAATGGATCCATTTATGGAAACAAATACATACAATGTTTCAACCGCTGTATGGAAGGACAGTCCCAGAACTGTCATAAATAGTCTATTTCTGACAGTTCTGGGACATTCACTCCATACAGCTGTTTCAACCGCTGTATGGAGGGAATGTCATAGAACTGTCAGAAATAGACTATTAATGACAGTTCTGGGACTGTCCTTCCATACAGCGGTTGAAACATTGTATCTATTTGTTTCCATAAATGGATCCATTTATGGAAACAAATAGATACAATGTTTCAACCGCTGTATGGAAGGACAGTCCCAGAACTGTCATTAATAGTCTATTTCTGACAGTTCTATGACATTCCCTCCATACAGCGGTTGAAACAGCTGTATGGAGTGAATGTCCCAGAACTGTCAGAAATAGACTATTTATGGCAGTTCTGGGACATTCACTCCATACAGCGGTTGAAACATTGTATCTATTTTTTTCCATAAATGACATTCTGCAAATACACTTAGAGGAGCGCTGCAGATACACTTTTTGCCGGCTTGGAATTAATCTTATTTTCATCCTACTTCTTCTTCTTCATCCTCATCCTCATCCTCATAAGAAGAAAAAGAAGAAGTAGGATGAAAATAAGAATAATTCCAAGCCGGCAAAAAGTGTATCTGCAGCGCTCCTCTAAGTGCATCTGCAGAATGTCATTTATGGAAAAAAATAGATACAATGCTTCAACCGCTGTATGGAGTGAATGTCCCAGAACTGTCATAAATAGTCTATTTCTGACAGTTCTGGGACATTCACTCCATACAGCTGTTTCAACCGCTGTATGGAGGGAATGTCATGGAACTGTCAGAAATAGACTATTAATGACAGTTCTGGGACTCTGACAGTTCCATGACATTCCCTCCATACAGCGGTTGAAACAGCTGTATGGAGTGAATGTCCCAGAACTGTCAGAAATAGACTATTTCTGACAGTTCTGGGACAATCACTCCATACAGCTGTTTCAACCGCTGTATGGAGGGAATGTCATGGAACTGTCAGAAATAGACTATTAATGACAGTTCTGGGACTGTCCTTCCATACAGCGGTTGAAACATTGTATGTATTTGTTTCCATAAATGGATCCATTTATGGAAACAAATACATACAATGTTTCAACCGCTGCATGGAAGGACAGTCCCAGAACTGTCATTAATAGTCTATTTCTGACAGTTCCATGACATTCCCTCCATACAGCGGTTGAAACAGCTGTATGGAGTGAATGTCCCAGAACTGTCAGAAATAGACAGAAACTGTCACAGAACTGTCCTTCTTCTCATCCTTCTCCTTCTTCTCATCCTTCTTCTCATCCTTCTTCTCATCCTTCTCCTTCTTCTCATCCTTCTCCTTCTTCTCATCCTTCTCCTTCTCCTTCTTCTCATCCTTCTCCTTCTTCTCATCCTTCTCCTTCTCCTTCTTCTCATCCTTCTCCTTCTCCTTCTTCTCATCCTTCTCCTTCTCCTTCTTCTCATCCTTCTCCTTCTCCTTCTTCTCATCCTTCTCCTTCTCCTTCTTCTCATCCTTCTCCTTCTCCATCTTCTCATCCTTCTCCTTCTCCTTCTTCTCATCCTTCTCCTTCTCCTTCTTCTCATCCTTCTCCTTCTCCATCTTCTCATCCTTCTCCTTTTCCTTCTTCTCATCCTTCTCCTTCTGCTTCTCCTTCTCCTTCTCCTTCTTCTCATCCTTCTCCTTCTTCTCATCCTTCTCCTTCTTCTCATCCTTCTCCTTCTCCTTCTTCTCATCCTTCTCCTTCTTCTCATCCTTCTCCTTCTTCTCATCCTTCTCCTTCTTCTCATCCTTCTCCTTCTCCTCATCCTTCTCCTTCTTCTCATCCTTCTCCTTCTCCTTCTTCTCATCCTTCTCCTTCTCCTTCTTCTCATCCTTCTCCTTCTCCATCTTCTCATCCTTCTCCTTCTCCTTCTTCTCATCCTTCTCCTTCTTCTCATCCTTCTCCTTCTCCTTCTTCTCATCCTTCTCCTTCTTCTCATCCTTCTCCTTCTCCTCATCCTTCTCCTTCTCCTTCTTCTCATCCTTCTCCTTCTCCTTCTTCTCATCCTTCTCCTTCTTCTCATCCTTCTCCTTCTCCTCATCCTTCTCCTTCTCCTTCTTCTCATCCTTCTCCTTCTCCTTCTTCTCATCCTTCTCCTTCTCCTTCTTCTCATCCTTCTCCTTCTTCTCATCCTTCTCCTTCTCCTTCTTCTCATCCTTCTCCTTCTTCTCATCCTTCTCCTTCTTCTCATCCTTCTCCTTCTTCTTCTCATCCTTCTCCTTCTTCTCATCCTTCTCCTTCTTCTCATCCTTCTTCTCATCCTTCTCCTTCTTCTCATCCTTCTCCTTCTCCTTCTTCTCATCCTTCTCCTTCTCCTTCTTCTCATCCTTCTCCTTCTCCTTCTTCTCATCCTTCTCCTTCTCCATCTTCTCATCCTTCTCCTTTTCCTTCTTCTCATCCTTCTCCTTCTGCTTCTCCTTCTCCGTCTTCTCATCCTTCTCCTTCTCATCTTTCTCCTTCTTCTCATCCTTCTCCTTCTTCTCATCCTTCTTCTCATCCTTCTCCTTCTTCTCATCCTTCTCCTTCTTCTCATCCTTCTCCTTCTCCTTCTTCTCATCCTTCTCCTTCTTCTCATCCTTCTTCTCATCCTTCTCCTTCTTCTCATCCTTCTCCTTCTCCTTCTTCTCATCCTTCTCCTTCTTCTCATCCTTCTCCTTCTTCTCATCCTTCTCCTTCTTCTTCTCCTTCTTCTCATCCTTCTCCTTCTTCTCATCCTTCTTCTCATCCTTCTCCTTCTTCTCATCCTTCTCCTTCTTCTCATCCTTCTCCTTCTTCTCATCCTTCTTCTCATCCTTCTCCTTCTTCTCATCCTTCTCCTTCTTCTCATCCTTCTCCTTCTCCTTCTTCTCATCCTTCTCCTTCTCATCCTTCTCTTTCTTCTCATCCTTCTCCTTCTCCTTCTTCTCATCCTTCTTCTCCTCATCCTTCTCCTTCTTCTCATCCTTCTCCTTCTCCTTCTTCTCATCCTTCTCCTTCTCCTTCTTCTCATCCTTCTCCTTCTCCTTATCCTTCTCCTTCTCCTTCTTCTCATCCTTCTCCTTCTTCTCATCCTTCTCCTTCTCCTTCTCTTTCCTCATCTCCAAGGGCATTTAAATTAAAGGTACAGTGTTCTGCACTAATTTAAAGGCTCTCTGAAGCCTAGAAACCCTTTTTATAAGTCATCTCCTTCTCATCCTTCTCTTTCTTCTCATCCTTCTCCTTCTTCTCATCCTTCTCCTTCTTCTCATCCTTCTCCTTCTCCTTCTTCTCATCCTTCTCCTTCTTCTCATCCTTCTCCTTCTCCTTCTTCTCATCCTTCTCCTTCTTCTCATCCTTCTCCTTCTCCTTCTTCTCATCCTTCTCCTTCTCCTTCTTCTCATCCTTCTCCTTCTCCTTCTTCTCATCCTTCTCCTTCTCCATCTTCTCATCCTTCTCCTTCTCCTTCTTCTCATCCTTCTCCTTCTCCTTCTTCTCATCCTTCTCCTTCTCCATCTTCTCATCCTTCTCCTTTTCCTTCTTCTCATCCTTCTCCTTCTGCTTCTCCTTCTCCTTCTTCTCATCCTTCTCCTTCTTCTCATCCTTCTCCTTCTTCTCATCCTTCTCCTTCTCCTTCTTCTCATCCTTCTCCTTCTTCTCATCCTTCTCCTTCTTCTCATCCTTCTCCTTCTTCTCATCCTTCTCCTTCTCCTCATCCTTCTCCTTCTTCTCATCCTTCTCCTTCTCCTTCTTCTCATCCTTCTCCTTCTCCTTCTTCTCATCCTTCTCCTTCTCCATCTTCTCATCCTTCTCCTTCTCCTTCTTCTCATCCTTCTCCTTCTTCTCATCCTTCTCCTTCTCCTTCTTCTCATCCTTCTCCTTCTTCTCATCCTTCTCCTTCTCCTCATCCTTCTCCTTCTCCTTCTTCTCATCCTTCTCCTTCTCCTTCTTCTCATCCTTCTCCTTCTTCTCATCCTTCTCCTTCTCCTCATCCTTCTCCTTCTCCTTCTTCTCATCCTTCTCCTTCTTCTCATCCTTCTTCTCATCCTTCTCCTTCTTCTCATCCTTCTCCTTCTTCTCATCCTTCTCCTTCTCCTTCTTCTCATCCTTCTCCTTCTTCTCATCCTTCTTCTCATCCTTCTCCTTCTTCTCATCCTTCTCCTTCTTCTCATCCTTCTCCTTCTTCTCATCCTTCTTCTCATCCTTCTCCTTCTTCTCATCCTTCTTCTCATCCTTCTCCTTCTTCTCATCCTTCTCCTTCTCCTTCTTCTCATCCTTCTCCTTCTCCTTCTTCTCATCCTTCTCCTTCTCATCCTTCTCTTTCTTCTCATCCTTCTCCTTCTTCTCATCCTTCTCCTTCTCCTTCTTCTCATCCTTCTTCTCCTCATCCTTCTCCTTCTTCTCATCCTTCTCCTTCTCCTTCTTCTCATCCTTCTCCTTCTCCTTCTTCTCATCCTTCTCCTTCTCCTTCTTCTCATCCTTCTCCTTCTCCTTCTTCTCATCCTTCTCCTTCTTCTCATCCTTCTCCTTCTCCTTCTCCTTCTCTTTCCTCATCTCCAAGGGCATTTAAATTAAAGGTACAGTGTTCTGCACTAATTTAAAGGCTCTCTGAAGCCTAGAAACCCTTTTTATAAGTCATCTTCGTAGCGAAGAAATTCGCATCGAATCGAATTTCACACTGGAATTCGCAGAATCAGCCGAATCGAATTTTTGAGAAATTCGCTCATCTCTAGTGATTAGGGATACCGACTGAAGACAGGATGTTAAAAAAATAAATTATATATATATATATTACATTTTGTTAATTTTTAAACCTTTGTTTTTAAGTCTTGTCATCAGAGTAGTTCTTATCAACATAGTGACAGTGTATTACTCCGGGGGGTGATCTGGATTTTTTTTTCTTTTTTACACTGTTATTTTTTATACAGTGAAGATGTACAGTTGCAAGAAAAAGTATGTGAACCCCTTGGGATTACGTGGAGTTTTGCATTAATTTGGGCATAAAATGTGCTCTGAACGTCATCTAAGTCACAACAATAGAAGAACACAGTCTGCTGAACATAATTCCACACAAACATTAGATGTTGCCATGGTTTAATTGCACATAACATGTAAACATTCACAGTGCAGGGAGGAAAAAGTATGTGAGGCCCTAGCTTAATGACTTCTCCCAGAGCTAATTGGAGCCAGGAGTGAGCCAACCTTGACTCCAATCAGTGTGATGATATTGGATGTGTTGCTGACAGCTGTCCTGCCCTTAAAAAACACACACCTGTTTTGGGTTTACTGGTTTCAAGAAGCACTGTCTGATGTGAACCATGCCTCGCAGAAAAGAGCTCTCAGAAGACCTACGATGAAGAATTGTTGACTTGCATGAAGCTGGAAAGGGTTACAAAAGTATCTCCAAAAGCCTTGATGTTCATGTGTCCACGGTAAGACAGACTGTCTACAAATGGAGAAAGTTTAGCACTGTTGCTACTCTCCCTAGGCGTGGTCGTCCTGTAAAAATGACTGCAAGAGCACAGCGCAGAATGCTGCATGAGGTAAAGAAGAATCCCAGAGTGTCAGCTAAAGACCTACAGAAATCTCTGGCACATGCTAACATTTTTGTTGACACATCTACAATAAGGAAAACATTAAACAAGAATGGAGTACATGAGAGGATACCACGGAGGAAGCCATTGCTGTCCAAAAAGAAGATTGCAGCACGTTTGAAGTTTGCAAAAGAGCACCTGGATGTTCCACAGCACTACTGGCAAAATATACTGTGGACAGATGAAACCAAGATTGAGTTGTTTGGGAAGAACACACAACACTATGTGTGGAGAAAAAAAGGCCCAGCACACCAACATCAAAACCTCATCCCCACTGTGAAACATGGCGGAGGGAGCATCATGGTTTGGGGCTGCTTTGCTGCCTCAGGGCCTGGACGGATTGTTGTCATTGATGGGAAAATGAATTCCAGAGTTTATCAAGACATTTTGCAGGAAAACGTACGACCATCTGTCCGCCAACTGAAGCTCCGCAGAGGATGGGTGATGCAACAGGACAATGACCCAAAGCATACAAGTAATTCAACAAAACAATGGCTGCAACAGCACAGAATACGCCTTCTGGAGTGGCCCAGTCAGAGCCCTGACCTCAACCCGATTGAAATGCTGTGGCAGGACATTAAGAGAGCGATTCACACCAGACATCCCAAGAATATTACTACACTGAAACAGTTTTGTGAAGAGGAGTGATCCAAAATTACTCCAGATCGTTGTGCAGGTCTGATCTGCAAATACAGGAAACGTTTGGTTGAGGTTATTGGTGCCAAAGGAGGGTCAACCAGTTATTAAGTCCAAAGGTTCACATACTTTTTCCTCCCTGCACTGTGAATGTTTACATGTTATGTGCAATTAAACCATGGCAACATCTAATGTTTGTGTAGTATTATGTTCAGCAGACTGTGTTCTTCTATTGTTGTGACTTAGATGACGTTCAGAGCACATTTTATGCCCAATTCATGCAAAACTCTACGTAATCCCAAGGGGTTCACATACTTTTTCTTGCAACTGTATAAGCAATACCTTTAGCTGTCATGAATGGGGTTTCCATTCATAAACAGCTTGCTTTTGATTGTGATCTGTGAGTGGCTAAGCTAAACACATGGTATAGGTAGCAAGGTACCATGTGACTGCTGTGGGCCAATCATAACAGTAAGGAAGCTGTTTGTGAATGGAAAGCCATTCATGATGTTGTTTACATTGTTATAATGTGACTATTATAATCAATTATAGCAATCACATGATACCCAGCTACTGGTAACAGTGATCCGCTTTGTCCAGTGGACACAATGGAAATTCTGAAGGACCCTCTGCACACTGGTATATACCCTTTCCAGCAGACTATGCAATAAATAGGGATATTTAGTTCACATATTGCAATACATGTTTAAGCTGGCCAACTGCGTCAAAGTAATCCCTCTATGGCCAGTCCTACTCTGCCCTGCCTACGCAAATGCTACTGTGGACACAATGCTAGCATAGGGGAAAAGACACAATGGGGAGAGCTACAAGGTTCAGGTCTGGCTACTGACCCAACAATACAACAAACAAGAGATCCCTGTGCTCAAATCCCAACAGCTAGTGCATGCATTTATCCATCAGGTGCTAAAGGGGTGTAACCACATATTACCACTAGAAATTCTGAGGACCCTCTGCACACTGGTATATACCCTTTCCAGCAGACTCTGCAATAAATAGGAATATTTAGTTCATACATATTGCAATACATGTTTAAGCTGGCCAACTGCGTCAAAGTAATCCCTCTATGGCCAGCAGTTGGCCAGCTTAAACATGTATTGCAATATGTGTGAACTAAATATCCCTATTTATTGCATAGTCTGCTGGAAAGGGTATATACCAGTGTGCAGAGGGTCCTCAGAATTTCTAGTGTTAATATGTGGTTACACCCCTTTAGCACCTGATAGATAAATGCATGCACTAGCGGTTGGGATTTGAGCACAGGGATCTCTTGTTTGTTGTTTTTTCGGTGGACACAGTGGTCACAGGAGGGGCACACTCCGTGCCCCTAAATTGAGAAGGCTCAATCATGTATAATATGTGACTGAACCTGCGCATTCCACCCAGCCGCAGTAAATGTACTGTAGCGGGAAAGCAAGTGGTTAAATAAGAAAGGTTCCACCTACATACTCCCTATGGAGGTTCTAATCATCAGCACCTAATCTGGAACACTTGATTCTAATTTCATGGATTTTAAATGTTTGTTGCTGTGGGGGTGCATTTACTTTTTCCATGTGATAAATCTGTATGTTTTAAATTTAGATTATGGGAATGTATACACCATGATTTGTTCAAGTATATCTATATACCTTTATCTGCAGGCACTGTGTGTACACTTTTGCCACTGAGGAACCCTTCACCAATCCAACTACACCGCAACCACAGGTTTGTATGGTCATCAGCACATGCAGTAGAAACTGAAAAAAGGCGATCTACACAATCATATGAAACTGATAGTTTTATTGTAGAACATGTAAAGAAACTGAATGGCATGCGTTATCTTTGAAACACGTGGTGGCAGCTGTTGTTTTTGTGTGGAAAGTGTTAACCCACCCTAGTGACAATTACTCCCAATCTGCTGGCACTTATGGCCTGGAGAATCTCTATGCAGGTGAGGCTGAAAGTGCCATTGTCACATATGGGTGGCAGTGGCATGTTAGTGCCCTGGTGTCCATCACATATTGATGGAAGATGCTGGAACCTGGCACTGCTGCTCTATGATTGTATACATAGAAATATTGGGGGGGGGGGGGGGGGTAATCCTTTAATAGGAGATTGGACAAAATCCCTGTATAATACACTGGACAATTGTTTTTGTCCACCACATGATTTCTGCATATGCTTGTGCAGATCATTTCCCGCTTTACCTACTACATGTATGCAATTTATTATTTTACATTAGATGCCATCGGGTCCCGTTTTAATGAGATAAATATCAGAAATGTACAATTGCAGTACTGCATTCTTAGGAAAGAAGTAGAATCTGCATATGTAGTAAACAAAAACACTATTATCATGTACTTTATATATATATGGTAAAAAATGGTAAAACATTAACACTGATTAGATTTTTTACATTTGTCTGATTTTCACATGCATACTATAATTTTTTTGTCATAACACACAGTATCAGTAAAGGAAATGGTGGTCATTCTGTATGCACAGATAATTGTATCTTCACTCTTAACTGATGGCTGTATGGTCAAAGTGTTATTACCACTTCCTGCCATATTGTTCTCTAAGGGTAAATTTTAGAAAACATTATTTCCGTGGGCACAGAAAGAATGCATAGAGAATTACTAGAAAATGACTATTTCTGTTTCTTGTGCCGTAAGGCTCACATTATAAATTAGATGACAAAATCAGATATTCATAATAAATATGACTACTGATTGTTCCAAACCTCTAATTTTTTGATGGCAAGAGATTAAAGCTAAATTGAATTTTTGTTTTGAATGAGCTAAATAAACTGTATGTGTAGAAAAAACAGCTGTTGAAAGTCTTACAGTTTGTTTTTTCATGGAAAGCAACCACAGACAGAGTAAAAAATCCTGCCCTATGCCAGCATGCTACAAAGAAGGACCTATGCTGTGGTACACTGCATTCACAATTGAGTGATTTGTAGCTTAAAGCTCAAAGCTCCAAAAACACTCAAATTTAAAAAATCAATTGTTCTGTATAGTACCACAAAAGGTAAGTTAGATCCCTCCAGGGTGATAAGCCCATTCAAGGTCCATTGCAGTACCCAGAGAGGGGATCTCCTGTCTACTCAGGAACCTGCACCCACCAAACCCTGTAGGGGACCTCTGGCTGTCTTGGATCACCGTTAAGCCCTGGAATCACCCGTTGTGCCACTTACCCTTCAGAGGGAGGATCACCTCTGTTCTACCCTGATCTCTTTGAGAGGACATCTTTACCCATATTTATATGTGCATTTAAGTTGCGCATCTGGTGAGTGTGCAATTTTACTATTACCATCTGCACAAGCACCGAAATACCTTTGAAGCAGGCACCTTCAGAGCACTATTGTCACTTTTGGAACATTTAGAATGTATGATCATTTATGTATGGACTCTATTATTTTTAGGCACCTTATTAGATATATTCTCTTTAGCGCTGCACTACGTTGTTTTATTCTGTATAGTGCCTGTTCACGCGATCAGGTGCGGACAGGCACCATGGAGAACAATTCATTTTTTAAGTTTGGAGTTTTGAGCTTCAACCTACAAATAGCTAAATTGTGAATGCAGCCTAGGAGCAGTCTGAGGCACCCCGTGTAAGCCAGAGCTGTGTTTTAAATCTGACATCTGGAGTTAACGAGTATTATCTTGATAAAAGCCGTGTTGTTATAGCCCTGTTCCGATTTGCCAGTTTCTGTCTGTTTCAGCCTTCTCCATTTGCTTGATACAGCTTTTTCCAAATCTGTTAAGGCATTTCTCATTTCCAGCTTTGCTCAAGCTCTCTCTCTTTTCTGCTACAGCCCAGGTATTTCAGTCTAGTCCTAATTTTCAACCTGTACCAGCAGACACTAATGATGCTGAGAGTGGCCTGTATTTAAAGTGATACTAAAGGTTCAACTTTTTTATTAAAAATATAATAAAAATACTTATCTGCTCTGTGTAATGGTTTTGCACAGAGCAGTCCTGATCCTCCTCCTCTTGGGTCATCTGCTGGTGCTCCTGGCTCCTTCCTCTTCAAGTACTCCCCCCCCCCCCCCCAGCAAGACGCTTGCTAGGCAAGGTGCTCATTCAGGCCCGCTCTCGAGCCCCACTGGCTGCTCTCATACATAAAGGCATTAGGGCTTTGTGCTGCCCTCACTCCTTCTTCAGTGGCTGTGATTGACAGCAGTGGGAGCAGAGAGCTGGGAACAGCAGCCTCTCTTGTGCACATCACTGTGCCTGTATCAGGCTCAGGTAAGCATTGGGAGGGTGCTGGTGGAAGAGCTGTAGAGTGAACGTTTTTCACGTTCATGCATAGAATGCATGAAGGTTAAAAAAAACCTTCAGCCTTTGCAACCGCTTTAAAGTGGTAGTAAACCCCCTTTGCAGACTTTTACCTACAGGTAATCTTATAATAAAGCTTACCTGTAGGTAAAATTAATATCTCCTAACCCGTGCCGTTCCTTCAGAGCACTGTGCTGTGTCCCAGGACACCCACGCGCATGTGTCGGACCTTGCGAACCCAGAAGGAAGACTGTGTGAAGATGGAGGCCTCTGCAGCGGTGACAGTGCCCCACTGGAGGGCTTCGTTTTAAGATAAGTCCTTCATAATTTGCTAGTATTTATACTAGCACATTCTGAAATTACATTGCAGGGGATTTGTATTTATTTATTGGTGTGGTTTACTACTTTAAGCACCAATTTTCAAACTAGATATAGCAAGAGCTACAATACTAATGTCTGTTTTTGCTTACAGTCTCTGTCTGATTCTGCTATTCCCTCCACCAGAGCTTCTGCTGCGGTAGCTACACTTATGCCTGTCACAACTGAGCCCAAGGTCCCCTTCACAGGTTGTTTTTCTGGAAAAAACAGACAGTTCTGGACTTTTCGTGCTGACTGCCTCCTTTCATTTCCTTACAGCTCAGGTCCTACCCTGGTATGTTCACCAGAGTAGGCACCAATCTCTTACTCCTTCATGGGGAACCTCAAGCTTGGACTTTCCAACTAATGGAACAAGTAGTGGCTCTAGCCTTCCCCTACTCTACCAAAAAAAGAGTGTTGCTGTTAAAGAGTTCCCCTCACTTCCTGTCTGGTAAAACAGGACAAGAAGTAAGGGGGAAATATTTCCAACCAAATCATGGATATCATTAAAAACTAGACAGAGGTCAAAATCCTTCCCCATTCCATTTAAAAATGAAAAACATTCTGGTTGGGCATATACTGTAAGATCAATTACACTCTTGTCCCAGTTGACACTGCCAAGTGCCACATAGAGAAGTCACTGGGGGATCACATTAAAGTTGGGGAGGCTCTTTGAATTACATTTACATCCTGTGTCTAAGGCTGACTCATCGTTCGTAGGGTCTTGGAATTTCTTTGTGCATGTCTCGCTACAGCACTTCTGGCAAACTTCGCAGTCCTCATCGTTCACTCAGGTGGTTGTGTTGCTATTCAGACATCCATCTGTCACCAGGTGGGTCCACATGAGGACACTACCCTTATGGTATGTCAATTAAATATCGAAAACTAGTACTTGAGTCAGTGAGACAATTCAATCATTATTGTTGTGGTTAAGAAGTTAAAGAGGAACTAATACACCCTTCAATAAAACAGATTGTTTTCCCTTTTGGTCTGTCATACTTTAGTTGATAATACTGCTTTTATTGTTTTCTGATAAGAAAACAAAGTTTAGGTGTATAGTTTCTGACAGGATATTATATAGTCTATGTAAACAGACCAGTATTAAAGTGGAACTATAGTTAGAAAATTAAGTCCTGCCACATCACTTTATGGTGGCCCATTTTCCAGGTATAGTTCTGTAAAGCATTAAAAATAAGTGTCTATACTGTCTAAATCCTGTAATACACTGTCTCACACTGCTCTGCAAAAGCTCATTTGCTTTCTTTTTTTTTGGCACTACCAAAAATGTAGAGGCCGATCTGCTGACAGCCTACTCAGGAGCTCTGGGCTTCAGCAAAATGACAGATTCCAACAAGAAGAAACAAGAACAATGCTAGAGGCAATTTACAGCACTCACTAATTTTGGTAGCATAATTATTAATGTGAAATATACAGTATGTTCCTTGCTAAAGAGCATTATTTTTTTATCAAGTTGTCTTGAGTAAAGTTTTTATTTAACAGTCCAAGTGAGCCGAAAGAGATACGACCCAAACAAACTATCTCTTTTGCTAACAGATGGGCATCAGTTCTATATAATATAAAGTGCTGTGTTCTGGTAGCGAGACAGGGACTTTGTATCCCGATGCCTGAAAAAAAATCGAGTCAGGCTGAGTGCTGCTCAGCCCTTCATAGGAAGCCTTGTATTTATATGAATGAATGAGGTGGAGGCTGTGACATCATGGGGTTTATTTACTAAAGCTGGAGAGTCCAAAATCAGACTCCCTTCTGCATAGAAACCAATCAGCTTCCAGGTTTCATTGCCAAAGCTTCATTGAACAAGCTGAGGTTAGAAGCTGATTGGTTTCTATGCAGAAGGGAGTCTGATTTTGGACTCTCCAGCTTTAGTAAATAAACCCCCATCTGTCTGCCTCTCCACCTCAGTCATTCAGAGGAAGCTTTGTCTTTATTGATAGAAATATAAGGCTTCCTATGAATGGTTGAGCAGCAGTCATCATGACTGAATCTATTATGTTCCAGGAACAGGACAGGAAGTCCTCATCTCACTACTGGATCACGGCTCTGTATAGTGTATGTAGTTGATACTACATATGGTTTATACAGTGCTTCCAGCAGGCACATCTATCAGTAAAGAAAATAGTTTGTTTGAACTAGCTTAGTTAAAATTAAAAGTTAAATCTGGAGTTCGACTTTAAAGATGTCCACAGATTAATTAACCAGCATTCATGCTTGATGGAAGTCAATTGTTAGATTTACTTCCGTTGAGCCAGAATGACTATACATGGATCGAAATATGGCGAGTCCCTGCTGAACTGTCCGAATTGGCCAGTTTAAATGGGCATTTTAGAGGGATTGTTGTCAATATGAGGGGCATTCAAGTCAAACTGGGACTTTTAATTTTACAGGTAAAGGGATTTTACAGTACAATAGTAAGTGGCAAGTGTGTGCTATTACTAATAGGAGGCGTATATGTCATGGGCCATTCCAGAGACCATTAATCAAGATGGCAGACAACAGTGTTTTTGTGTGTGCATGGAACAGCATGTGGTGACGCTGCAGGTGTGTACAGAAGACTTCAAACACAACAGTACAATGATGAGACACTCAGCCACAGTAACACATTTGAATGGTGTAAACGTTTCAAAGATGGCCGTACGTCTGTCAGTGACAATCCCGGCTGTGGTGGTTCCCAGCCCACAGCAGTCAATCCTGTGAACATTCAGTGTGTGGAATGCCTGATCCTGGATAATCTACACATAACATGTCGTGAAATTGCCAAAGAGATGAATTGTTCTAGGTACCAAGACAGCTTTCCACTTTTGATCAGCACAGAAGAGTTGAAGTCTGCACTGTGTTGAAGGAGTGTTTTAACAGGGAAGGCCAGGATTTTCTGGATCTCATCATTACATGTGACGAAACCTGGACACATCATTTCACTCCAGAATCAAAAGGAGCATCAAAGCTGTGAAAGCATGCAAACTCACCACCACCAAAAAAATTTTGAACAATTGCATCTGCAGGTAAAGTGATGGCAGGTATTTTCTGGGACAGGTTTCATTATTCATGTGAATTTTCTACCCCATGGTGCCACTATTAATAATAAATATTACTGTCATGTTCCGAGTGATGTGCATAAGTGTCTGCAGAAAAACCGTCCTGATTTGATCAAATAGGTTGTCCTGTTTCTCCAGGACAACTCACAAGCTCATACTGCTCACCGCAATGTGCACATTGCAGCAACACATTGCAGCAACTCGGCTGGGAGGTATTGCCACATCCCCCTTACAGCCCAAACCTTCCTTCAAGTGATTTCCACCTTTTTGGACCCCTAAAAGTGTTCCTCAAGCCAGCATTTCAGCACTGATGACAAAGTAAAGCAGGCTGTCCAAGGATGGTTCAGGCGTACTGACAAATCTTTCTATGCCAAAGCCTTCCAGCCATTAGTTAAATGCTGGGATATGTGTATAAATGTAGCATGTCAAAAAATAAATGCAGTTTGAAATTTGTTCTTTTATTATATAAACTCAAAATTCAAAATTCAAACACCCCTCGTATTTTATAGACATCAGATATTTGTGTAGCACCCTTCTAGTTTAGCTAAGGTGAGCTAGATCCTAATGGTTAGAGAGGAGCTGATTAGCAGCTCAGGTGTAATAGCCTGTGGGGTCAAACTGTGGTCAGAGCTGAGAGGCTCTGCAGGTCAGCCCCTCTAGAATTTCCCTCTGCTCTGAGGCTTTTGGAGGAAGGCCTTGGAGGCAGTGAGTGGATCTGAGGAGTGTCTCGCTGCACTTTTGAGGGTCCTCAGCCAATCCCCAACATAAGGCTTGGCAAGGGGCAGGGACTTCTTTAAAAGTGTTGGAGCCTGCTCAGTAGCAGGAGAGTCGGATGTAAGAAGGAGAGAGGAAGATGTGAGGCTGGAGGAGGAAGGCTGCCAGGAGGCTTAGTGGAATGGGGCCTGCCTGTAAGCCTGGAGCTGAAAAGGCAGAAAATGTGGAGGTCCCCTGAGCGAGGACCACCTGTAAGGCAGGGAAACAGCAGCCCTGCTGATAGGTCTGGTATCAGCAGCCAACCAGTGAGCGTAACAGGAGAGAATCTGAGTGAGTACACCTGCACCCCCTGGGCGGATAGGGGAAGGAGCACTCTGGTAGGAAACCAGATTAGCCCCCTACTTGTGGCTGTTCACCTCATTAAAGGGACAGGAGCAAAATCCCCTGCTCAGGAAAATCACCAGATTGCTGGGTGAAGAGGAGAGTTTCATCTAGGGTCTGGGGAGGTACATCAAGGAGATGCTGGCTAGCTCTCCAACAGAGACTGTGTTGCAGAAGAGAAGGTTTTGAATAGTTCCAGGAAGTTTGTCCTCAGTTCCCTTGGACATCCTATACCCCCCTTACCCTATCCCAGTTCCCAAATCCCGTCAATAAATACCAAAACAAAAGCTCAAGGACTGGTTTTCTTTGAATGCAAGCTTGTGTGGAAAATGCAGATTGCTTGGCTATTCAGGACTATAGGGGGATCCAAATCAACAGCAACCCCTAAGGGGGTAGTGCTACATTTGTCACTTACAAGAGTAATTGGTAAGGCAAAGTGCTTCAAATACAGATAGTTTAGAGAACTGTAATGTCTTGGAGATGGTCTGAGCATAAGCCAAATTTGCAGATGTCCATGAAATGCTTGTTTGAAACTGATTTTGTAGATCTGTAAAAGACCAGATCCATTTGGTTCTAACATCCACCAGGAGACCAAATTGAAACAAGTCCTTATTTATCCAAAAGTGAGAATTTGTGAAGACATACTATCTGGCATGGAGGGAGTCAAAAGAAATGAAGTCTTGAGAGATGCATTGGAGGTCAGGTAGTATTGGTAAATTAATTTGCTTTAAATTTTAAGGTTCATTACACCTAACAAAACGGTGTTTGTGAGAACATTGTCTCATTGAATATAAAGTTTTTCACGTTTTAAAAAATTGTGCTGATTTTAGAACATACATCTTGACAAATTGTCATTTACAGTCATTTGCTATCAAAAACTGTGTCCTTTGGACAGTTTTTATTTCTAACAAGGGACTGTAAGCCTTTGAGGTGTGTGGCTGTTTTTTGTGTGATACCATTGTGTCCTGCTTAAAGTCTGGGATGATTAGGCCACTGTACAAACTTCTTATTTTTGCTACATGCTCAGGCTGAAATTTATACAAGTTTCCGGAATCCTGTAAAAGTTATAGTACAATGGC
Source organism: Staurois parvus (assembly GCF_062004578.1). NCBI lineage: Eukaryota > Metazoa > Chordata > Amphibia > Anura > Ranidae > Staurois > Staurois parvus. The sequence goes on from NW_028317912.1 coordinate 2,582,931, forward strand.
TTAGTGGTTAGCACTTTATCTGGCAGCACTAGGGTTGTAGGTTTGAATCCATTCACAACACTCTCAGCATGAAGTTTGCATGTTCTCCCAGTTCTCACGGAGGTTTCCTTTTACACTCCAAAGACATGATTGTAGGTTATTTGGCTCCTGTCTAAACACAGCCCTAGCTTGAGTATGTATAGATGTGAATTAGGGATTTTGGATTATTCGCTCCTTGATCAGGGACTGATGTGAATGTACAATATATATGTAATGTACTATCAGAGCTATATACAGTAAATACCTGAAATAAATAAAAAAATAAAATGATGCACATCCTGTATCTGAGTCACGTGTCCAGTACCCCCTGTTCATCAGTACAAGCCCCTCTGCATCACACTGCTATATAAAATTAGAATCATGTACGTCAAATCTTACATAACCTCAAGAGCAGTTGTGCTGTCACTGTTCTGAGCAGATTTACGCAACATCGTGATGGTTGTTATTTGTACTTATACTGTAAAATGTTGATAAAGAAGAACCTCAGAAGAAGTCATACTTGAGAAACCTTTCCTGGATGATTAAAGGAGAAGTATACTCAAAGCTTTTTTGGCTATACTTATATGGATCACAAGAGCACCGTTCATTCTACACTCCTGTGACCTGTTTTTAGCCAACAGTGGGTTAAGTCCTCTGTCAGCTGACATCACTGAGCCAGTACAGGCTCTGATAAAATCCCAACTATATGCTCGGATCTGCTCAAAAGCCTGGACCAGCACCCGGCTCAGCACCTCAGCAATCTGCTGAGAGCCTGAGTGTCACTCTTACCCCAAATACAGTTGGTCAGGCACTATAGCTAGCATCTGTGTTCTTCAATCACCTTCCAGGTGGGCAGACAGGGAGAGTGCATAGTATCCAAAACCAGGGTGCTGGAAGGAGACCAGCAGTGGTAGGAGTTCCAGACGTTCCTGACATTGAGTCAGCCCCTCCTACCCCCTCCACAGCCTAGCACGCCAGTGAGTGCTGGAAGGTCAGAGCAGAGATCTGGAGACTGACAGTCACAAATCTCTGCTCAGAGGTGAGAACTGAGTGATCAGTGGTATTTGATCACTCAGTTCTCACTGCAGAGTTGGCGGGGGAGAGATGCAACATTGGATCGATGCTGCATCCTCCTAGGTCAGTATAAATGTGTTGTTTTTTTTTTTTACAAAGTCCATACTTCTATTTTAAAATGGTTAATTTGATTTCTTTCTGGTAAATTCTAAACTTTGAAGGTTACACTGGAAATAAACAAGTAACTACATTTTACTTTTGCTCACCACTTTCTCCAAAAGTTCTCTGTATATTTTGGTGACATGTTTACCAAAGTTTCATATTATTTCACTCAGTTTCAGAAAAGCTGAACTTAAATAGTAGCTATCAGGGATGTAACTACAGACCAAAGCAGAATTTTAATGCCACCCCTGGTGACCTCCCTGCTATCATTGATCTTAACATAAAGCATGTCTATATTGGGTGGGGGTGGGGTAGTAGGAGATCTGCCAACATTGTCTGTGTATTACTAGGGACCAGTCCTGTGGACAGAAGTTGTCAGGTAAGAGGGGGCACCAGTACATAGCATTAAAGAGGTTCTTCAGTCCCAGAAAAATAATTAAAAGTCAGCTCTTACAAATACTGTAGCTGCTGACTTTTATTAAAAGGACACTTACCTGTCCAGAGATCCAACATTGTCCTCACCCTGGCTGGTTCTTCACCATTCTTCAGGTCCTGGGCACAACCATGCAAACTGTGGGAAGCCTGATGTAACTCTTTGCAACTTCACAGCTGGCTCCCCACTACGCATACTTGTGTCACGCTATGCCCTGTGAATGGTCTTGCAGCCTCCCTGGACCTGTGATTTGTTCTAAAAGGTTGCCAGCAGAGAGGGTGGGAAGCTGAACTTCCACTTGAATCGCCTAGGTGATCTGGGTGGAAGTGGGAGTAGGTACCTGTCAAAATCAAGTAAATGCTCTCCGCAAGAAAAGAAAAGTGTCCAAAGGGCGAGAAGAGGCATAAAAGTGGAACTTCCTTTTTAGAGGTTAAGTTCCACTTTAACTTTTAATTTTCATTTTCCAGCTAACTTCCCTGAACATAGCAGCTCACTAGTCTTTTTCAGTAAGTCAAATCTCAGGGCTCAGGTAAATTCTAAGCCCTCATAACCCTTCCGCTACCACAGCAAGCAAGCGCTGAAAGAAAAGGCCTACTAGTAAGTAGAAAAAAAAAAGTAAAAAAACAAGATTTGTTGGAGCAGGACTAATGACCATCATAATATTCTATATTATGGCATAATTGTTGGTATTATATCACATGACTCTATAACCCTAATATTAAAATCTTTAAACTGTTTTTTCCCCAGAACTACAACCAAGCATCATGTCACTTGTTACAAAAAGCAGAAAATTTCCCAGCACATGTACCAGCTAAACCTCAACAAAACCAAATTAGCCCTGTCTAACTGTTTGCATGAAAAAAGAGGTTTTAGTTGCACATTTGTAGATACTGTATATGTGAAAGCCACATTACCAAGGTTCCTCAGTATACTACATAGTTACATAGTTAGTCTGGCTAAAAAAGACAAACGTCTATCCAGTTCAATCATTAAAAAAAAAAAGTTATAATCCTATACCCCCAGTTGATCCAGAGGAAGGCAAAAAAACCCAGCAAAGCATGATCCAATTTGCTCCTGCAGGGAAAAAAAATCCTTCCTGATCCCCCAAGAGGCAATTGGATATTCCCTGGATCAACTTTACTTATACATGTTAGGATACAGTTGTATTCTGTGTATCTAAGAAAGAATCCAGGCCTTTTTTAAAGCAATCCACTGTGTTGGCCAGAACCAACTCTTGAGGGAGTCTATTCCACATTTTCACAGCTCTCACTGTGAAGAAACCTTTCTGTGTTTGGAGATTTAATTTCTTTTCCTCCTGACGTAAAGAGTGCCCCCTTGTCCTCTGTGATGACCTCAGGGTGAATAACTCTACACCGAGTTCACTATATGAACCATTGATGTATTTATACATGTTGATCATATCCCCCTTAATCTCGTCTTCTCAAGTGAGAATCAATTCAGTTCCTGTAATCTTTCCTCATTGCTGAGCTCCTCCATGCCTCTTATCAGTTTGGTTGCCCTTCTCTGTACTTTCTCCAGTTCTCCAATGTTCTTCTTGTGAATTGATGCCCAAGACTGAACTGCATATTCCAGATGAGGACTTACTAATGATTTGTACAGGGGTAATATGATATCTCTCTCTCTGGAGTCTATACCTCTTTTAATACAAGAGAGGATTTTGCTCGCTTTAGAAACCGCAGCTTGGCATTGCATGCCATTATTAAGCTTGTGATCTACCAGAACTCCCAGATCCTTCTCCACCATTGATTCCCCCAGTTGTACCCCCCTAGTATGTATGATACATGCATATTCTTAGCCCCCAAGTGCATAACCTTACATTTATCAACATTAAACCTTATTTGCCACATAGTTGCCCAATTAAACAGTGCATTGAGGTCGGCTTGTAAATTGAAGACATCCTGTAAGGACGTTATTCCACTGCACAGCTTGGTGTCATCTGCAAAGACTGAAATAGGGTTTTTAATCTCAGACCCTATATTGTTTATAAATATATTAAAAAGTAAGGGTCCCAACACTGAACCTTGGGTTCACCACTGACAACCCTAGACCATTCAGAGTATGAATCCTTAACCGCTACTCTTTGAATATGATCTTTTAGCCAATTTTCTATCCATTTATATACGGATTTTTCTAAGCCCGTAGACTTTACCTTACACATTAGCCGTGTGTGGGGAACTGTGTCAAATGCTTTTGCAAAATCCAAGGACCCATGGGTGTATTCCATCCGGTCCAGGTGCTTTATTCACCTTTATTCTTTCTAAATATTTTTGGATCATATCAATTGTGAGCCAATGTGGATCATCTGGAGTTGTGTCAATACCATGCCCATTATGGACAAGAGCTACCCCATGTTCCTTTGTATATACAGAGCTGAAGACGTTATTTAATAAATTTGCCTCTTCTTTGTCCCCAGTTACCCACTCTAGATTATTTTGTAAAGTTCCTACATGCTCGGACTGAACCTTTTCACTATTAATATATTTGAAGATTTTTTTGGGGGTGGTCCTGCTATCTTTTGCAATCTGTCATTCGTTTTCAAATTTTTGCGGCCTTTATTTCCTTTTTGCATATTCTGTTATATTCTTTGTAATGTTTGAATGATGATAGCGTTCCTTCATTTTTATATTTAATAAAAACTCTTTTCTTATTATCTATTAGCTTTTTTAACTTTGGCCCGTAAGCCACATAGGTTTGATTTTTAGCCTTTTAAACTTGTTGCCCATGGGAATATATTTTGCAGTGTGTTCACATACACTCTTTTTGAAGAACTCCCATTTCTGTGTTGTGTTCATTGATGCCAATATTCCCTCCCAGTCTAAGTCTTAGAGAGCAGGTCTCAGCCTTGGAAAATTAGTTCTCTTAAAATTGAGTAGTTTTATTTTTCCCGTATGTGCTTGCTGTTTACAGCTACCAATAAATGAAATCATGTTATGATCACTGCTACCCAGATGTTCTTTTATATGGACATTCGTAATAAGCTCTGCATGGTTTGAGATTACCAGGTCCAGCAGAGCATCATTCCTAGCTGGGGCCTCTGTGAACTGTACCATAAAATTGTCCTGTAGTAGGTTTAAACATTTTTGCCCTTAAACTGTTCCTGCAGTACCATTACGGGATGACGTCAGGGTTCCTCTGCACCCTTGAGGAAAGGAAAGGCTTATATATATCTGCTTATATATATCCGCCTTCTGGTGAGTGCGCATTTCTGCTACTTCCTCACGGATCACCATTGTGGATTTCCATGTGTTACCTGGCACGTGTAAATTAATTAAAGTGAAAGTTATAGTGTTTACAAATGGCGGTATATATACTGGAATTCTTTTTTCAATTTTTTTTTCTACTAGTAATAGTGGCGATCAGCGACTTATAGCGGGACTGCGGCAAGCATTCTGACACTGGGGGGAAACTGACTTAGTATCACTGACATACCCAGTGACACCAATACAGTGATCAGTGCTAATAAAATCACTGATACTGTACTAATGGCACTTGGCAGGAAGGGGTTAACATGTGTGGTGATCAAAGGGTTAACTGTGTGCTGTTTTACTATGAGGCTGTGTGCTGTTTTTCACTGCGAGCACACTGCTTTGTATTGCTCTGCTATGCAGGGGAGTGATCTGTGTTGTTTATACACAAGTCTCTCCCCCATTGGAGATACTCGGCGATCACCGAGTGCTAACAAGAAATCACCAGCTGGGACCCGGTGATTGATAGCCAAGGCCGCGAATGGCGGTGCAGGTAGGGTGACTCCTACCTGGAATTGCAAAATCACATATATATATGTGATTTTGCACACCTGTGCTGCCCTCTAGCAGTATTTCTGCTATAGGTCGGCGCGGAAGAGGTTAACTGGAAACATCACTGAGGATACAGAGTCGGTGTCAACAGAAACCTCTGCAATCCTTAATAATAAAGTACTGAATTGTGGTATTTACACATACACACCAATTTTTAGTGTTGAATTTGTCTCAAGGGCCCCCCTAATAGGTCTCCTTTTACTCCCAGGCCCCATATCAGCAGCATTGGCTAACATGTCTATTGTTGTACCATTGGTACTCATAACTTTAAAATCCATAGCATTATTTGAAATTCACAACTGACAAAAACAGTAAAAATGTTTGGTTGATATTTATTTTCTTTTTTTCATCAATGCCAGCACTGATTTGCTGAACTACTTTATAAAGTGCAATGTATTTCAGCAAGGCTTTTCACCCTTTTTGTATGTGTATTAAGCTGCTGAAAATAATCTTCTCAGTCAGTTGGTACCATCATGCAAATTCATAGAACAACCACTTTGCCAGCACTAAGAGCCCATTCACATTATTGTGTTGTGTTAACGCTCAGTAATGCACATTACATGTGTTGGTGCAATGTGGTGCCATTCATTCTGAATAAAGCAGTGGATCTTCCTAATTCATGTGTTTTAAATTACATGGAAGAATTAAAGAAAATCTAAAGGCAAAAATTTTTCTTTAGTTTTGGATAGAGTGGAGAAGGATTAGAACACCAGTCAGTTTTTATTGCTGTCTATGCCCCAGTTATCTACTATTCACATATATGGGTGATAATGAATGCAATTTGAATCCAATCTGCATGGCATGTGAAATCACATTGCTTCCTATGGTGCCTATTCACATATATCCGGTGCACTGGTGGTGCAGATTCAGTGTGGTTTGAGAAAGAGTCATGCATGATTTCTGAGAAGTACCTTCAGGTTCGTGCAGATTACAGGTTACTGACGTCTATGGGAACCGTTTCTAATCTGCATATGTGTGAACAGGATAAGATCCTGACCTAATCCTGTCCTGAACCTGATATAAACCTGATATGAACCGCTGAACTACTACTGTATCAATTAGCTGTGAAACCTGAGTTTCAATCCTCACCACACATGTGTGAATCAGCTCTTAAGGAGATTCACTCTCTCTATTTGTCCTGTTTACCATTATGATTGAAAGTGAAAGTAAAAGAACACCCAAAATTTTGGGTTGTCCCCAAAAAAGTAAGAGGGGAAATCTTTCAATGAAGAATCTAGTTCTGGTGACCTGGGGGTCCCCAAGGAACCCCATTAATTTGCATGGATTACCTTTTACTTCTTGTTTGACTATGGGACAGAAAGTGAAAGTAAATCTCTGTGATGGGACGCAGATGGCAAAAAAAATAAAAAATTTGACAGAGATTGCTCTATTCAAGATGAAAAAAAAGTTTTGCTACTTTAACCTCCTGTAAGTGCATGGTGAATGTCACATTATGCAAGTTATTTATTCTGAATGGCATCCCATCTTACAGGGATTGATTAACCACTTGTAAATTCTCAGTGAATGTCACATTGTGTGTTGGGCAGCCATTCATTCTGACTGGCACCCCGATGCACCTTGTTGAGATCAGGCTCAGTAAGTATAAGGGGGGAAGCTGCACTTGGAAGTTTTTTTTTTTTTACCTTAATCCAGAGAATGCATTAGGGTAAAAAACCTTCAACCTCTGGAACCACTTTAAGGAGAAAGAAATGGACGATTATAAAATATTAATTTTATAGCCACCATTTAAATCTATTTGTCTAAAAGCTGAGTAAAAAGCTTGCATAGAGTGTCTTAATGTCCATGATCATTGGACCTTATTACTATTGCAACCATTTATAACACCTTGGCTTAGGAGCTTCTTTTGAAAAAACGGGAAGTACTGAATCTGATGGAAAACAAAGAGGTGGAGATTTGGTGCCAACTTAAGAGTGTTATAAATGCTGAATGTTGTTAGTCAGGTAGGATTACATGGACATGTTGCTGAATTTGTCAAAATGCAAGTTGTAGGCGGCCCAATTGCCACCACCCAGATTGACAAAAGTAAATTGGAAAATTGCCAGTCAAAGAGTGACTGCATCCTGTCTGATGCATACATTGTTCAGGTATTCAGACATCCACGGTTGCTGTGGCTGTCTGAATACAATAATTTTCATGTAGTGTGGAAGTGGAAAGCTATTGCTTTTCTCTCATTCAATCCACGGGCTGAATGAGAAAAATGTAAAGGTGTATTGTTAGCTATAGTGAAGGTGGGTGTTGTGTATACCAACTACATAAAGAAAGCAGAGAGTGATTTAAGTTCTTCTGAGGTTTTAAGACCTGCATATTAGAACACCCAGAGCAACTAGCTGTACTGTGTAATTATACAGATGTGTATAGGTCTGATACAGTAGTAAGTGTTTTTGTTTCAGAATACAAAAACACATCCTCTTTATTTCTTTGAACGTAGCAACCAGCCCAGAAAACCACATCCGGAATATTACTTCCCTCTGTATTTTCATTGTATGAGTGAAGCAAGCTTTAAGAATTCTTACCCAAAAATTTTTTTATGATAAAGACCAACAGTCTTAAAAACGAAATAAAGAAACAAACTACAAAGCATCACAACCTATAACAACTAATCAAAGTTAAATGGCTAAAGTCACACAAACATAAGCTGGATTCTGATCAGTTACCAGTTGGCAATTGTATTTATTTGTTTGCTCCTTGCATTGGTTTTTCAAATAAAATGGTTAGCCTAGCAGGATGTTAGACACAAACCTCAAATGTTTGTGTTGTTATAGCAATCAACAACGTAACACGTATAGTTCAAATCAGCCAATAATTAAACTGAAACCAAAGTAAGTAATAAATATTTTATTGAGTCCTTGTTTTACTGCATATAACAATTCATCTTATAGAATGAAATATTGAAAACAGCAAAACATTTTTTTCTCTGTACTTTTCATTAAATTATTAATAAATAATCCAATTTTATCTTGAATCAGTGAAGAAGGGATGTGCTTTGTAAATATGACAACATACTTACATTCATTAACAAAAACAAAACACAAAATCAAACAAAAAAAAATAAGGAATTACATTTACATGCAGAAGGTATGCAGTCCAGTTACAATCCAAGCATGCATTCAAATGACAATACCTCATTTTTTATCACAGTGCAAAAAAAAATATTTAACTACCTTGCAGCAAGTTGATTCTAAATACATGCTGACTGCCAACACATGTATGTCTTGCTTACTAAAGTGTGATTGGCTGTCTCATATGCTTTGTAATTTTTACTAGGATTATAAAACAGCCCAGCACAAAAGACTGACAATTAAACAATTGAGGCAAGGTGAATCAAACAATAATGCAAGGGGAATTCTGACAAGTGTCATACAGAGGCTATTATCGAGAGATACTTTGAACCTGTTTTGAGTTGTAATTAAGCTGGGTAAAATCAATGGTGGAGTTAAATAGAGACAATAACACATTGACAAAAATCATAATTGCTTGTAACAATATCAGCTTCTTATGTACCGATTCTCCAACTGATTTTTCATGTCTTAAAACAGAAAAAATGGTAGTTTCAATAAAAATAAAGATATTTCAGTACACAAAATGGTAAAATGATGTAAAACAACTTCATCAAAGTGTCATATGAAGTGATCTACATTAGTGATTAAAGACTGCTGAACTAACTTAGCTATGATGGCAAGGGGAATGTGCAAAGTGCTGGTGATAAATTAATTATTACGCTTTGGTCCCTCACAATTACATTGGAAACATTACTAACTGCTAGAGGCACAGAGGGCAGGACAGCATACCATGAGCTAGGACGGCAATGCTTACAAAGTATTGGCATCCTCTTACCATCACTACAGCAGTCTGGTTGTTGGGATATTACCCTAATAAGTGACATGCTCAGGAAGGCATAGCACTATTCATATCTTGCTGCAACTAAATACATTTCACAATTAAATTAACAGATTCATTTGCTAAATATGGTGAGCAAAATACTCAGGAAAAACTATGTTAAAACAGAAGAAAAAAGTTACAAAAATGTCAATACAATTGTCTAATTTATGTAAAAAAATATATTTTCACATTTCAATGGAAAAATATGTTACATTGCTCTTGGTGACACACACATTTTTTTACACAAAGACCATTATAAGTGCTTTCATAGCTAATCTGTTTTACAGTACATGATACTTCAACAATAATAGACATTCATAAAGCACAACCCTAACTGCACCTGCATACAATTAATAAATATGTATATTCCAGTTTCTTCGTGTGTTTTAAAACTTTTACACACATTAATTTAAACTATCACACAAATAAATTACTAGAAATAAAGTTAAATAACCATGAATTGAACACCACAAAGTTTAACTAGAGACACCACTTTTGTCATTTAGATTTCTTCATGCTAATTAACCATGGAAAGGGCCAGAGTTTTTGTCATTGTCATCTTTACTCGTTGTTTTCTTTAGTTTCTTGTGCTTTTTTCTTTTGCCTTAAATTTAAAAAAGAAAAAACAGAAACAAAGTTAAAAATATGAATATGAACATAACATAATGCATTTTGGGAGACCTGTTTATAAAGGGCATGTTTGAAAGATATTTATAATTGTAGTGCATTTGACACAGTGTAAACTAGCTCCAACTTCTCTTCCATACATGTCAAACACAAAGCCCGCAGGCTGAATCCATCCCTCTAGGTCATTTTATTTGGATCTCAGCTAAGTCTATGCCCCCACCTTGTCTCAGCAATCAGCAGCAGAGAGGAAGACAGAATTCCTCAGCCAGATCCTGCATCTCTCTGTGCAGCTGCAGACAGGCTCATCTCTGCAGCTTTTCCCATCTTAGCAGTTGGCAGCAGAGAGGACAGAACTCCTGCTACAGATCCTGCGCCTTTCTGTGCAGTAACAGCACTCGCCTCCCCTGTTCTCAGAATTCAGCAGACCCCAGCCCTCCTCTGGTCCTCCTCCAGACCCTACACTTTCTGCTTCCAAGCTCTCCCCCACCTTCTTCCCTGCAGCAGCACACAGTAAGGGTGGTGCACTGTGATGTAAGGGAAGGTGCGGGACTCTTAACATCTGATGTAAGGGGGTGAGGTGCTCTGGACATCTAGTCTTACAGGTACAACTGGCCCTTGGAGGGCAACCATAATACTGATGCAGCCAGAGATTAAATTGAGTTTACCCCTGTTCTATTCTATTTTCTTTCACTAAAGAAGCCTTGGCATTGGTGTAAGATATGAATTAGGGCAACACTTTGGCCAGCATACATAATATTGGACCACTTGACTTTCTTCTGGGCTAGAGGTACTCAGTATGGAACAGATTTGGCCATTCATGGCAATAGCAAAATTAGGAAATATGGCCAAGCCAGGAGGCTACTAAGAGTCTAAATTTATTTATTCAAATTGTGGATGCCCTCTAACCAAAATGATTTATTCAGACATTTCTGTGTCTGCGTGGCAAGCTCTTGCCCTAAAAAGCAGTCATTGGCCTACAAATAGACCTGATAAAGGCAGAGGGCCTAAAATGAGCTTTTCCAGTAATAATTTTCACACAAGAGGCTTTTAAATTCTTAAATTTCAATCTAAGCATTTGAATCTGAGGTTAAAATAGTCTTAACCTACCCGATCTCCTTCACCTTCTGAATAACCCAGGGCACGTTAGGCTTGGAGCAAAGAATCTTGCCTTCTTTTGTGATAAACCTGGAAGAAAAACATAGTATTTGAGAACACTTCATAAGTTTTTATTAGCATTAGGATATAAACAGCAGATATGCATATACTGTAATCAGAAACTGGCAATTTTTTGCTCATATCAATGTAAACATTTGTTAAAAATTAATTATACAAATATACTGTATGAATATAGCACAAAGCACAGCACCTACCCTCCCCACAATGCAGCACTTAGGACTTCATTAGCCAATCACCAAGATCCAGTGCGATTATGGTGCAGTTATCTCTAATATTGGGTATTTTTGACCCTTCCCCATTCTCTTCCAGGTAAGTGTTTAGCACTTCTGCCTGGCAGCACTAGGGATGTCTGCTTGAATCCCAGCCACAACACCACCTGCCTGGAGTTTTTTTTAATGTTCTTCATGTACCTGCGTGGGTTTCTTCCGGGTACTCCAGTTTCCTTCCACACTCCAAAAACTTTCTGGTAGGTTAGTTGACTCCTGTCTAAATTGGCCCTAGTATGTGTATGTATGAATGTGAGTTAGGGACCTTAAATTGTAATCACCTTAACGGCAGGGACTGTGGATGTACAAATATATGTAAAATCACTGCGTAAATTGATGGCACTATAAAAATACCTGTAATGCATAAATACATTCTAATCTTAATACTCACATGATGGCTTCAACACAAGGAGGAGCTGCTTCCTGTAGGAGGAAGTCCACTATCTGAACTCTGGGTTTAGCTGAGGAGACCCTGGTGCAGCAGGTGCTAAATTTTCCAGTGTCTGCAAATAATAACAAGTGTAGAGAATGAATGATCACGTGAAATTATACATTATTAAAACTTCATGTATATACCATTTGATATTTCATAAAGGAATATCTCCACCAAAATTTAGCAAACCCCACCAATTCAGCTTTTAGGTTGGTGCTAACAAGGTAAATCATCAACTGGCTTCTAAAATCTTTCCCTAACTCAGATAGCCTTAATTCCTTGCAGCATATTTGTTCCTTAGTCTAGAACAGCAAGCCTATAAAGGAGGTATCACTCTCTTACAGCCAGATTCCCAAGATATGTGCTTGTTCTTTTAAGTGAGGAATCTGCTACATAATATGACACATCCCTTTATCTGGTGGCTAATGGCTTTGCCAATTGGACCAAATTGAGAATTTGGAGGGTATATTTTACTAATGGTGAGATTGCATTTTAAAATGAAATAGTGATTATAAAAATCTTTGGAAGAGGGCCTGACTAGTCTATAGCAGCCAGTCATATGAAAATGGTCATTTTATGGCTTGCATGATTAAATGTATTAGGTGTTGCAAACAATATGGCAAAAATATCTATTAATAGAAGATGGGATGAAGAAACAAGCAATAAATAAAGTTATAACACTATTGTGTTCTCTCTTCTTTCTCCTAAAACATTGCCAGATACATATGATTCATTTTATGAAAAACAATACAAATTGGATATGTTTTGGCCACAAATTCCTCTCATTGTCCTTGTTTAGTTTCCTTAGTGCATATTAGAGGCTGAAATAAAAATCTCTCTAGATAGCGTAGGAAACATCTTTACTGACCCATTTGCCCCATAATTCAGTTCACTTGTCACCATACCTTTCACCTGCATATTATCTATCTGCTTACTATCTGTTCTTCTGTCGCCACTTACCAGCAGATACGGTGACTACTGCAACTGCAACGAGGAGTGCCATACACAGCATGATCTTCATGGAGCACATGATGTTGGGGTATCTTTGATCTTTAGGGCTCTTGTCTTCTCCTGTATGCAGAGCTGCTGAGCACTGTGATAGCCACATGGAGCCATCTTCTTTTAAAGACCAAAAAAGAGGAACTTTACAAAGGCAGAAGGAAATGATGCTGGTATTTCCATGCAGTGATTACAGCATCAGCACTTACAGGTGAAACCAAAGATGACAAATCCTTTTCTATGCTACTGAATAACTGAAGATAAAAAAGAATAATTGTTATAGAGTTGGCCATCACAGAAACATTTATAAATTAATGGTAATTATGTTGATGACGATGAAAGGTCAGTTTACCCAACTCACTGGTTTATTACATTTTTCATGGACCGCAAGGGCAAAATCTCCTCTTTACAGATTCCAGTTTTCCCCCCTCCACTAAGTCTCACCACTTCTGCTGCATTCTGTGGTATATATTGTAAATCGCTGAGCAAACTGTTGGCGCTATATAAATCCTGTATAATAATAATAATATAAAGTATAAATGGAAAATGCCAAGGCGAAGAGGGAATTTCCTGATAATGGCTCTGGTGGATAAGCAGAATTGGGAATCTGGGTAAAAAACTGGCAACGCTGGTGTTAGTGATGTCCTTTTTTGATGGACTTACTCTTTATAAATATATACAAGGGGCATTCATGTCAAACCGGGATATCTGAGTTTTTATAATAAAAAGAATATAGTTCTTTTGGAAACTGGAATTTTGTGGAAACTGCATTTATTTTTTAACATACTCCCCTGCTATATTTATACACTTATTCTAGTGTTTAACTAATGGCTGGAAAGCTTCCTCATAGAGGGATTTGTCAGTACACCTGAACATCCTAGTACAGCCTGCTTCACTTTGTCATTAGTGCTGAAATGCTGACCTCCGAAGAACTTTTTTTAGGGGTCCAAGCAGGTGGAAATCACTCATAGTGAGGTCTGAGATCTAAGGGGGATGTGGAAATACCTCCCAGCCGAGTTGCTGTAATGTGCATATAATGCGGTGAGCAGTATGAGCATGCGTTGTCCTGGAGAAGTGATGCGATCCAGAAAATCCAGCCCTTCCCTGTCAAAACGCTCCTTCAATGCAGTGTAGACTTCAACTCTTCTGTGCCTTTCAAAAGCAGAAAGCTGTCTTGGTACCCAGCGTGCACTAACTTTCGAAAATGCAAATGTTCGTGAATGATTGTGTTCACCATTCCCACAGAAATATTTGTTTCTTGTGCAATTTCATGGCAGGTTATGAGTTGATTATCCAGGATCAGGCATTCCACAAGCTGAATGTTCACAGGAATGACTGCTGTGGGCTGGGAACCACCACGGCCAGGATCGTCACTAACGTTTACACCATTCAAATGTTTTACTGCAACTGAACTAATTACCGTACCGTGCTTGAAGTCTTCTGTAGATATACACAGGTTTTACGCCTTTGTTCACAAGAAACGTCTTCACCACACATTGTTCCATGCACGCACTAACACTGTTGTCTGCCATCTTGATTTACGGTCTCTGGACTGGCCTGCGATATGTGTTTTGCTTATCAGTAATAGGACACACTTACTACTGCGTGTAGTACCGCCATGCTGGCATCCCTTTTTATACCTGTAAAATTAAAAGTTCCAGTTTGACTTAAATGCCCCTCATGTGTGTATATACTATATTGCCAAAAGTATTGGGACACCCCTTCAAATCATTGAATTCAGGTGTTCCAATCACCTCTATAGCCACAGGTGTATAACATCAAGAGCCGAGGCATGCAGACTGCTTCTACAAACATTTCTGAAAGAATGGGTCACTCTCAGGAACTCAGAGAATTAAATCGTGGTACTGTGATAGGTTGCATAGTCCATCCATGAAATTTCCTTGCTACTAAATATTCCACGGTCAACTGTTAGTGGTATTATAATAAAGTGGAAGAAACTGGGAACAACAGCAACTCAGCCACAAAGTGGTAGGCCACGTAAAATGAAAGAGCAGGATCAACATATGCTGAAGTGCACAATGCACAGAAGTCGCCAACTGTCTGCAGAGTCAATAGCTAAAGACCTCCTAAGTTCATCTGGCCTTCAAAGTAGGACAACAACAGTGAATAGAGAGCTTCATGGAATGGGTTTTCATGGCCGAGCAGCTGCATCCAAGCTTTACATCAGCAAGTGCAATGCAAAGCGTTGGATGCAGTGGTGTAAAGCATGCTGCCACTGGACTCTAGAGCAGTGGAGACATGTTCTTTAAAGTGGCAAATTACGCTTCTCTGTCTGACAATCCAATGGACGTGTCTGTGTTTGATGGTTGCTGGGAGAACAGTACTTGCCTGACTGCATTGTGCCAAGTGTAAAGTTTGGTGGAGGGGTGATTATGGCATGGGGCTGTTTTTCAGGGGTTGGGCTTGGCCTCCTCCTGTTCCAACATGACTGCGCACCAGTGCACAAAGCAAGGCCTGCACAGAGTCCTGACCTCAACCCAATAGAACACCTTTGGGATGAATTAGAGCAGAGACTGCAAGCCAGGCCTTCTAATCCGACATCAATGCCTGACCTCACAAATGTACTTCTGGAAGAATGGTCAAACATCCCCATAGACACACTCCTAAACCTTCTGGACAGCCTTCTCAGAAGAGTTGAAGCTGTTATAGCTGCACAGGGTGGACCAACTCAATATTGAACCCTACGGACTAAGACTTGGATGCCATTAAAGATTAAAGTTCATGTGCGTCTAAAGGCACAATACTTTTGGCAATAGAGTGTGTGTGTGTGTATATATATATATATATATATATATATACACACAATAGTTTAACTCACATGTTAGTTTTTTGATACAATGATGCTTTCCATAGTAGAGTAAGATCTCCCCCTTTTAAAATTTTGTGAATGCTGATCTGCTCCCACTACTGCATGCCGTTTTACTTTAACCTGTTGTTTGGCAGTGTTCTTCAATGGCAGTAACACCAACATCAACACAAGGCAACTTGCGAGAACTGATGGCACCATGAAAAAACATTTGACTGGCACAAAAAGGCGGTGAGTGGAGGGACCTGGCAGGGAGACAAGGTGAAGAAAGGCTCTCAATGCAAGAAACCAGCCAATTGGATACATTGCAAAAAGGCACTTCCCTTGATATGTTATTATCACTGCATAGCATGTTGTATAGGTCAAGTGGCCTTAAAGCTCAACTTCAGATTAATGAAAAAAGAAAAGAACCCTCACTGCAATATAATACTACCCTATCCAATCTGTCCCTCACATTAGGTCATCTTGGACACTAGATGGTGCCGCTGTTCCCATTTGAATAACACATTCTACTGTGATCCCAGGGAGTCAAGGATCTGTAACCCCTAGGGGTGCATTATCAGTCCACCCTGGACACTTAAGAGAGTTCTGCAAAAAATTATATTCATGGCATTACAGGTTGTCACAACTTGCAATGTCCAAGATGACACTGTGAGGGACAAAGCTTGGAGAAGGTAATATTATATTGCAGCTAGAGTTGCTTTTTAGTTTTTACTTTCTGTGTATTTTTTTTGTATCATCACCCTCCCATTGTAGAGGACAGAAGACAAGAGGGACGACCTTGTAAACTGAAGTGCTAAAAACGTTTTAGAAAGTCCACAATGGAAGTTATAGTAGAAAAGCACTTTCATTGGTATCTATGAAAAAGTAATCAAGTAGTACTGAATATACCTTACGACATTTTGACTTCATAAGACACATATCACCAGACATTTATATATATATATATATATATATTTATATATATATATATATATATATATATTGTTGTGTCATGATGACTACAATGTTTCAGCTGGATTTTGTATCTTTCAGAACGCAGCCAATTTATAAGTTTGGTATCCAACACAACATCTGGTTTTGTGGTTATTTTTGTTATTCTGAAGCAAACCTTGATTCAAAGCATTTTGTAATAGTTTAGAACATCTGTTAGGTCGTGTTTATCATATCATGCTATTCTTCCATAATGCCCACACTGACATTTGCCAGTCCATAACCTAAATGATTGTTATAGCATTGTCACTTTTACCCTTGTATTGTATACTGACGTGAAACACTACAGTGTGTGAATGATTTTATAAAAGGGAAACTGAAATGGTTTTAGTGAGGTTTATTTACTAAAGCTGGAGAGTACAAAATCAGGCTCACTTCTACATATTAATCAATCAGCTTCTAACCTTGGCTTGTTCAATTAAACTTTGGCTATAAAACCTGGAAGCTGATTGTTTTTTTATGCAGAAGTGAGCCTGATTTTGCACTCTCCAGCTATAGTAAATAAACCCCACTGTGCATTTAAGGTTGGGATGGAACTAAACGTGACCTGGAAAATGTATATAATGTTGTCTTAGGCTAGCTTCACATCTCCATGTTCTTGCATTCATTTGAATAGACTCCTGTGCCCCGGGACACGCAGGGAAGAAGTCCCTGCACTCCTTCAGAAAACGCAGCCCGCACGGGAACCTTGATTCCCAGTACAAATGTGATTTCCAGTGTGGGCGGCGTGCCATTAGAATTAATGGAACCCACCCCCGGGTCCGCATTCCTCTGATGCGGCTGCACACATTTTTGTGCGGATCCACAGCGGCACCACCTGCAAAGATGTAAACCAGGGGTTAATGTTACAGATACATAAGTTTTGTTGCAAAACATAATGAATAGGATATTGGTCCCAATTGAATTCCAACCACGGCACCACCTGCCTGGAGTTTGCATGTTCTTCCTGTTCCTGCGTGGATTTCCTCTGGGTACTCCGGTTTCCACCCACACTCCAAAGACATGCTGGTAGGTTAATTGGCTCCTGTCTAAATTGGCCCTAGTATGTGTATGTATGAATGTGAGTTTAGGACCTTAGAATGTACACTCCTTGAGGGTTAGGGACTGATGTGAATGTATGATATATAAGTGCTGCGTAAATTGACAGCGCTATATAAGTATCTGTAATAGATACAGTAAATAAATAAATAAATAATGATCTTCATGGGTAGGCTGCAGTAGTGCTGCAATACCAGACCTTCCCATCAGGTGGCATTGCAAGTAAAATCTGTAAAGGTTGTTCCTGATCCTAGTAAAATTTACAGAATTTGGAATTTTATTTTTATTTTACTGTGTAGAACAATCAGCACTTCCTTAGTAATACTGGAGCAAGTATGCACCAGGGGCGGACTGACCATTTGGAAACTCGGGCACTGCCTGAGGGCCCGGGGTTAGTAGGGGGCCCCATGAGATGCCCCTGGTACCTTTTCATAGGCTTTTTTGAGTTTGGGCAAGGACACAGGGGCCCCATGATCCCCTATTGCCCGGGAGCCCCTTGAGTTGTCAGTCCGCCCCTGGTATGCACAGTAACCGTATCAATCCTACTTGAACTTTCACTAGTTTAAGTCAGTCAACCAAGTGAAAGACTACTTCCAGTTTACTCCTACAGAGTTTTAAAATTTTTAACCAAAGCCATATTTAATATACAGTAGGTCAGATTTATCACTCTGAATCACTGCTTCTTCTACAGCACACTGATTAAAGAGAATTCAGTAAGGAGAGTGATGTTGCTAAGACAAACTAGAATTCATGACAAATTTAGGAGTGAAACTTTTTCTTGGCAATGAACAGTGGACAGAGGAAGTGAAATTCTTTGATTTTGTCTTTCTATGGCATTACTAAGTGACAGTGATTCAGTGATGAGGTCATTGCACTTAATTTGACCTTTTATTGTACCCATACCTCCCAATTTTCTGAAATGATGAAGCCGGGCACCTTTTAGCACACAGCATGTAGGCAAAGGACTTGTACCCGCCATGGCCTCACATTCAGGGACCACAAAGATCTAATATAAAGAAAATGATTGGCTAAACCACATAGCTGCTTTTTGACCTCTATTGTTCTTTGATATTGGCTCATCAAAATAGCCAATGAGGTAATATAGAGGTTTTATAAAATGTTTAGTGCAACACTTTTGGTAGTAAAATAGTACATTTTGTATAGGGATGTACACATCAGACCAAAGAGAGGTACAACTGAAGCTGCATGAGGGACAGAGGCATATGGTCTCAAAAGAGGGACTGGCTCTCCAAATGAGGGACAGCTGTGGGCTATTTTGTATCACAGACTGTCCAGTTAAGGTGCCCCTAGCCATTATGTGATAGCCTTCTAATCTCTTAATTGTCAATAAGCTCACAGCCAGTTTACACAAAGAATTAAAAATCCCCAGCATTTGGAAGAAAAAATCCATGCCAGAATTGTCCTCTATATTTTGGAACATTAAAGGGAAGTCATACGTTGCCCATTTTTCCCACGGTCCTCTCCTCCAACCACATCTGGGTTGGATTCACACTGTTACAGTGCGTTACCACATGCATGTTAATGTGTATTATGTCATGCTATCTGTTGTGGTAATGCAGCTGTTCATTTTGAATAGGATTTCAGTGCACAGCCAGGTAGGCTTTAATGGACCTGCACTTATTTTCGAAACCTTGCACACAGTGCTCAGATGGTTCAGATCTGTAAACGGCAATGCTCAAAATGTGAAAAAAGGGTGCTGTACCACATTACTGCAAAGCAAAGATGGGAATCCTGGCTTACCTTCAGGTTTGTTCATATCAGATCAATCTGAGTCAGGACTTTCACAGGACTAGGGATTCTCCATTGGCCCCATGTGGGAATGCTGAGATTTGACAGGTGAATTATAGGCACTAGAGTAAGAAAGTGGGATGCCCTTTATCAAAAGGTATGTAGACAAAGGGCTCCCCTGTCATGCTCCATAAATATCAGGACATCGATACAATTCTAACATGTTTGGCTCTATAACCACCACAATGGATTTGAAATGAAATGAACAAAATGTGCTTTAACTGCAGACTGTCAGCTTTAATTTGAGGGTATTTACATCCAAATCAGGTGAACGGTGTAGGAATTACAACAGTTTGCATATGTGCCTCCTACTTGTTAAGGGACCAAAAATAATAGGACAGAATAATAATCATAAATCAAACTTTCACTTTTAAATAATTGGGATAATGAGGGAATAACACACACCTGGCCATGGAACAGCTGAGAAGCCAATTGTTCCATTACTTTTGGTCCCTTAACAAGTGGGAGGCACATATGCAAACTGTTGTAATTCCTACATCGTTCATCTGATTTGGATGTAAATACCCTCAAATTAAAGCTGACAGTCTGCAGTTAAAGCACATCTTGTTCGTTTCATTTCAAATCCATTGTGGTGGTGTATAGAGCCACAAATGTTAGAATTGTGTCGATGTCCCAATATTTATGGACCTGACTGTATGTGGACAAGGAAGATCCAGTACGTAGACAATAATTGCTTAAATCCACAATTGCTTTTTTTGCTGCTACTTTTCCTCTGTAATGGCTTTGTAAAATACGATATGCAATACATTAGAAGTTGGATAAAATGATTTGAATACAAAAAATAAATAGTCCCTCCAAATGAGTAGAGTTATATGACTGCTTGCCCGCACAGTTAGTTTAACCCAGAGGCTAAAATGGCAATCAATACATTTTTGGCTGTAAAGAACTATGGACAAGTCAATATAAGCTGAATTATTTTTCACAGGTAGCTATATAACACCAACAACTTACATATATATTGTATACTTACATCAGTCCCTGTGATTAAGGAGCTTACAATCTAAAGTCCTAACAGACATCCTAGGGCCAATAACCTACCAGCATGTCTTTGGAGTGTGAGAGGAAACCGGAGGACATGTTAACTTCAAACAGGTAGTGGCATGGTTGGGATTTGAACTGACAACTGTAGTCCTGCAAGATGGAAATGCTAACCACTTAGCCACCATGCTGCCCAACTGTACTTACTTCACACACTCAGACATTTTTAGGCAGTTCCAACTACTTTAAGGTCTCATGCGCACAGGTATAAAAAACTGCTTTTACAGGCATCCAGGTTTTATTAAATTCCTTTTATTCAGTTCAATGTTACACATTAGGAGTTTAGATCCATGTTTGAAGAGCAGCATTTAGAGATATAGAAAATGCCCCAAAGCTAAATTCAGATTATGCGCATACACCTGTAAACATGCATAAAAGCACATTTGTGCACATAAATTCATTCCAGTGGCTAGAATAAATTAATATTCTGGCCAGTAGAATGAGTTTACGCTCTAAACGTCATACGCCTGAAAACTTGCAAAAACATGTCAAAATGCACATAAACAAACATTTTTTATGCTTGATTTTTTTGCCATCTCTTATCAGAAAGATCCAGCATTGATATGAGGTTTGTATTATACTCATGTGTATGAGGCCTTCATCACTTTTACCAGCTTTAACCTCTTCCCATCAGCCCATTGCCTATAGACGGAGGACGGGAAGCTTTGCCGATGTGGGATAATGTGCCTGTATGTCAGCCCACATCAGCAATCGTGTGTCGCCTGGACACATAGGATCACATTACCGCTGTGTACGGGTGATCACATGGTGTTTTACCATGTGATTGCTGTGACCAATCACAGCACTCACATTGTAAGCACTGTGAGAGCAGAAAGAAATGATGCAACAGCTTGTGAGTGTGCAGCAGCTTGCCAGGATGCATGTACACTCACAAACTGATGTGTGAGCCACCCCAGTGTTCTTGATTACTGCCCCTGTGTCCCTGATCACTGTCCATAGTAATCAATAATAAACAAAACAGCCCGCCCTGTCACCTGTCCCAGTACACACATTAAAATGGACATACACCATACCAATATCCTAATCACCGCCATTCCAGCATCCTGATGATCGTCATATCCCAAACCAACGCCCTGATCACCACCGTATGACATACCAGTGCCTGATTACCTCCATATGCCATACCAGCACCCTGATCACCGCCATACACCATACCAGCATCCTTATCATCCCATACACCATACCAGTATCCTGATCACCGCATTGCCCCTTACCAGCATCCTGATCTCCCCATACCAGCGTCTTGATCAAGGCCATACCCCATACCAGCATCCTAATCAACATCATACTCCATACCAGTTTTCTGATCACCGCCATACCACATACCAGTGTCCTGATCACTGCCATACCTCATGCTATTGTCCTGATCACTGCCACACCTCATTCTATTGTCCTGATCACTGCCATACGTCATACCAGCGTCCAGCATTTTAGGGTCTCAACTGATCAATTTTCAAAAATATATCCCATAGTTTGTACACTCTATAGATTTTATACAGACTAAATAATATACACTGCTTTGGGTTTTTTTTACCCCAAAAATGTAGCAGAATACAATTTGGCCTAAATTTATGAAGAAATATTATTTATTTACAAAACTGTATAACAAAAACTAAGCAAAAAACTTTTTTTCAACATTTTTGGTACTTTTTTATTTATATAGCAATACAATAAATAACCCAGTGATCAAATACCACCAAAGAAAGCTCTATCTAAAAAAAATGCAAAACATTTCATATGGGTACAGTGTTGCATGACAGCGCAATTTTCACTCAAAGTGTGATAGTGCTAAAAGCTGAAAATTGGCCTGGACTGGAAGTGGGTGAAAGTTTCCAGTCTTGCAGTGATTAAATCTTGAAAATAACCAAACATAAAATAGTACCTACCAAAGCTTCTATCAACACAGTTAAATGATCAATAATGTCCTTGGTAGGTTGCCTCAATCTATTTGATTATTTTTGCAGTTGAAAGCTGGTCGAAACTGCCCTGAAATTTGCTTGTGTTAAGAATAGACTGGGTGTCTTTATTGCTGTAAAGAGATTTTTTAAAATGCCATTAAAGAATTCTGTAGAAATAGGAAGAGATAGCCTGGTTTAAAATGCCATTAAAGAATTCTGTAGAAATAGGAAGCGATAGCCCGGTTGCCACACACCTCACCTGGTCCGAGTGAGTAGCAGGTAACCCCCTCGGGGGCAGGATGAAACATGTTGGGGGCATGGCTTTGATGAATCGAGCTGAAGCTGCTTTTACCTGATAACCACTCGGGCTGAGCGAGGTGAGCGGCAGCCAGGCTATCTCTACAGTGTGCTTTGGGTCTGGACCAGGGGCGGACTGACCATTTGGAAACTCGGGCGCTGCCTGAGAGCCCAGGGTCAGTAGGGGGCCCCATGAGATGCCCCTGGTACCTTTTTCATAGGCTTTTTTGAGTTTGGGCAAGGACACAGGGGCCCCATGATCCCCTATTGCCCGGGGGCCTCGTGAGTTGTCAGTCCGCCCCTAGTCTGGACAAACCTTTCCCAGCCTGCACCCTCACTAGGCAGCAGCATCCAATTCATCGGACCTTGTTAGCCTGAACAGGGGACACTAAGCGTTTGAATATTGTAATTGATCTCTTACAGTATATTTAGGTATATGAGCAACATTGTTGTACAGCATGTAACCCTTTACTAATGCAGCTCAGGGTTGTCCAGAAATACAAATAAACCATGCTACTGACTGTTGCAAAATAAGGAAGCAACATCATGTGTCTCAGCATCCTGCAGACAAATGAGGACTCATTTCTCAGTATCTTTCTTTCATTCTTTCCTGGAAAGAACTAAAGTGAGCAAAGATGAAAGTAAACTTAACTATAACAACATGTAAACATTTTATTAAAAGTAAACCTGTGAGGAGATTTATATTCAATCTGCAATTGCAGGCTTTCTTTCTGACAATGCTAATTGCTGGCAGTCATGCTGACCCTCAAGCTTCAATTTTTTAGGTGAACAAATTTCACCCTAATTTCAAACAGAACATAGTTTTCTTCTCAATAGAGACAGCAATAGAAAATGCAGAGGCTCTAGCCCTTTTACACTCCAGAGCAATGGGGGGGGGGGGGGGGGAGACTTATACTGGGAGCTTGTGGCCACTCCATTCTACAGCTGGCTCATTAACAAGAGTGATGGGCTATGTCACCCCTGCCAGAGAAGACTGCTGTTCCTCCAGGTCAGGCCAAAACCAAGAGTGTGGTCCTCAATAGCTCCTGGAAATAGGACTCTGCGCTCTCCTCCCTCCAATAGCAGCCTAATGTGGATGGAAGAGAACAAAGTGCCCACCAAAAAATGCACCTGTTTCTCTGTACAGTTGCCCTGCTTGCTGCCACACTTCTTCACAACCATGCTGCACAGTAACGCCTTCTGTCTGTTGCTTTCACTAGTTCACTCTTTCATTGGCCCAATATTTGAACCTGGCCAGGAGAGAAGATTACTGTAGGAACTGTCTTCAAGTGGCAGGCTACATAAGGGTTAATTCTGCAGGGAGTGTGTCTAGGATTAAGGTTGGACCAACAGACAAGGCTAATGGAGGCAGACTGTCTAGCAATATAATTGTTTAATTAAATGCACCCATAGAGTCCCACCACCCCAACCTCCCAGCTCTCCTCTCTTCCTTTATCCCATTAAAACAGATGCCAAATTAGTCCTCCTCAGAGTGACATCACTGACACAACGGCATTTTTTCCCTCTTAATCACACAGCAGCATTTGTTCTCTGCCTTCACTGTTGCAGCATCAAATTTGGCTTCCAGTGACACCACAAACATTTTTTCCTTTCACTGATGCTACCAACATAGGGACACTTTTTCCTTCTGGTAACCCCAACAACACAGGGTATTTTTTTCCTCACAATGATGCCAGGGTATTTCTTCCTCTGCCACTGTTAGCTCATATTTTATTGCATAACAGAATGTGTAACTTTCTTAAACTCTTTAGTTCGATTGGCATTATTTTAGTGCATTCCACAAGCATTACATATGTTTCAGCTTGGTGCTGCATTCACTGCTATTAGCCCCACCGCCTACTCCGCCCGGGGGAGTGCAGTTTGGCATCTCTGCCCTAGGTACTGAATGAACTTGTCCCAGCAGTGTTCCACTCTAAAACTTGGAAAAAAATTGCCTGAAACTTTATTGCCATCAACCCCTTGGGCTCCGTACAAACTGAGTGAGTAATATAGAAAATACTAAATTATATAAATATTTGAACTAGAAGGTACATGCAATTGTTTAACAAAACATACAAAGCAATATATTGAAGAAATAGTCTTTCCCCTGTGAATTTACAAGGTAAATGTCAGGGATGCGGGTGTGACCAGAGATGTGTGTACTGACACAGGGAAACACAGGCTTCAGATATGGTATAAATAAGACAATTTATTAAGACTAACAATACAAATATAAACGCAGTGCACCAAACCCCAAGCTAACACAAATACATACAACAAGGTGAAACAAACCCAAACCTAAACTGGTATAGATACACAGGTACATACACATATAGAGCACAACGTAGTCAGGCAGGCTGGGTCGATAACTATCGGGCAGGTAGGTACAGGAGGAGCAGGCGGAGAGAATGGTCAGGGTCACAAGCCAGGGATCAAACAGGAGAAGTCAGCAGAGGTCAGAATCAGGCAGGGTCGGCAACAAGTCAGGCAGAAACAGGAACAGGAATGCAGGTTACAAGGTACAGGGGCCCATGGAAAAACACACACCAAGGCACCGACTGCAGGTCTGGCCATCCCTTAAATACACCACCTGCAATCAGCCCCAGGTGATGGCTAATTGCCAAAGTGAACCTCTGGTTGTTGAGAGCACCCGCTGGCCAGCCCTGGTACTGCATCCCACAAGGCATCGTGAGTCCCACCACTATTGGCAAGTCCATTCCTGACAGTACCCCCCCCCCCTCAAGGAGCGGCCTCAGGACGCTCCAAACATTCCTAGCTGGGCAAAATGTTCCACCGCCCGGGTCCGGTGACTGGCAGGATATCAAAGGCTGGCACATTGGGCTGGACACTGGACGGAGGCACTTCGGGCTGGACACCGGACGGAGGCACTTCAGGCTGGACACCGGACGGAGGCACATCAGGCTGGACGCCGGATCACCAGGCGGAGCAGCGGGCACCAGGCCACCAGGCGGAGCGGCGGGCACTGGGCCCCCAGGCGGAGCGGCGGGCACCGGGCCCCCAGGAAGAGCGGCGGGCACAAGCAACCAGGCGGGGCGGCGGGCACCGGGCCCCCAGGCAGGGCGGCAAGCACCGGGCCCCCAGGCAGAGCGGCGGGCACCGGGCCCCCTGGCAAGATTGTGGGCACCGAGTCGTCTGGCAAGACTGCGGGCACCGAGTCGTCTGGCAAGACTGCGGGCACCGAGTCGTCTGGCAAGACCGCAGGCTCCGAGTCAACTGGTGGAACAGCGGGCACCGAGTCGTCTGGCAAGACTGCGGGCACCGAGTCGTCTGGCAAGACCGCGGGCTCTGAGTCAACTGGCGGAACAGCGGGCATCGAGTCGTCTGGCAAGACTGTGGGCACCGAGTCGTCTGGAAAGACTGCGGGCACCGAGTCATCTGGCAAGACTGCGGGCACCGAGTTGCCTGGTAAGACCGCGGGCTCCGAGTCAACTGGCGGAACAGCGGGCATTGAGTCGTCTGGCAAGACTTCGGGCACCGAGTCGTCTGGCAAGACTTCGGGCATCGAGTCGTCTGGCAAGACTGCGGGCACTGAGTCGTCTGGCGGAACAGCGGGCACCGAGTCGTCTGGCAAGACCGTGGGCTCCGAGTCAACTGGCGGAACAGCGAGCACCAAGTCGTGAGTCGTCTGGCAAGACTGCGGGCACCGAGTCATCTGGCAAGACCGCGGGCTCCGAGTCAACTGGCGGAACAGCGGGCATCGAGTCGTCTGGCAAGACTGTGGGCACCGAGTCGTCTGGCAAGACTGCGGGCACCGAGTCGTCTGGCAAGACTGCAGGCACCGAGTCGTCTGGCAAGACCACGGGCTCCGAGTCAACTGGCGGAACAGCGGGCACCGAGTCGTCTGGCAAGACTGCGGGCACCGAGTCGTCTGGCAAGACTGCGGGCACCGAGTCGTCTGGCAAGACTGCGGGCACCGAGTCGTCTGGCAAGACCACGGGCTCCGAGTCAACTGGCGGAACAGCGGGCACCGAGTTGTCTGGCAAGACTGCGGGCACCGAGTCGTCTGGCAAGACTGCGGGCACCGAGTCGTCTGGCAAGACTGCGGGCACCGAGTCGTCTGGCAAGACTGCGGGCACCGAGTCGTCTGGCAAGACCGCAGGCTCAGAGTCAACTGGCGGAACAGCGGGCACCGAGTCGTCTGGCAAGACTGCGGGCACCGAGTCGTCTGGCAAGACTGCGGGCACCGAGTTGTCTGGCAAGACCGCGGGCTCCGAGTCAACTGGCGGAACAGCGGGCATCGAGTCGTCTGGCAAGACTGTGGGCACCGAGTCGTCTGGCAAGACTGCGGGCACCGAGTCAACTGGCGGAACAGCGGGCATCGAGTTGTCTGGCAAGACTGCGGGCATCGAGTCGTCTGGCAAGACTGCGGGCACCGAGTCGTCGGGCAAGACTGCGGGCACCGAGTCGTCTGGCAAGACCACGGGCTCCGAGTCAACTTGCGGAACAGCGGGCATCGAGTTGTCTGGCAAGACTGCAGGCACCGAGTCGTCTGGCAAGACTGCAGGCACCGAGTCATCTGGCAAGACTGCGGGCACCGAGTCGTCTGGCGGAACAGCGGGCATCGAGTCGTCTGGCAAGACTGCGGGCACCGAGTCGTCTGGCAAGACTGTGCGCACCAAGTCGTCTGGCAAGACTGCGAGCACCGAGTCAACTGGCGGAACAGCGGGCACCGAGTCGTCTGGCAAGACTGCGGGCACCGAGTCGTCTGGCAAGACTGCGGGCACCGAGTCGTCTGGCAAGACTGCGGGCACCAAGTCGTCTGGCAAGACTGTGGGCATCGAGTCGTCTGGCAAGACTGCGGGCACCGAGTCGTCTGGCGGAACAGCGGGCACCGAGTCGTCTGGCAAGACTGCGGCTCCGAGTCAACTGGCGGAACAGCGGGCATCGAGTAGTCTGGCAAGACTGCAGGCACCGAGTCGTCTGGCAAGACTGCGGGCACCGAGTCATCTGGCAAGACTGCGGGCACCGAGTCGTCTGGCGGAACAGCGGGCATCGAGTCGTCTGGCAAGACTGCGGGCACCGAGTCGTCTGGCAAGACTGCGCGCACCAAGTCGTCTGGCAAGACTGCGAGCACCGAGTCAACTGGCGGAACAGCGGGCATCGAGTCGTCTGGCAAGACTGTGGGCACCGAGTCGCCTGGCAAGACTGTGGGCACCGAGTCGCCTGGCAAGACTGCAGGCACCGAGTCGTCTGGCAAGACTGCGGGCACCGAGTCGTCTGGCAAGACTGCGGGCATCGAGTCGTCTGGCAAGACTGCGGGCACCGAGTCGTCTGGCGGAACAGCGGGCACCGAGTCGTCTGGCAAGACCGCGGGCTCTGAGTCAACTGGCGGAACAGCGAGCACCGAGTCGTCTGGCAAGACTGCGGGCACCGAGTTGTCTGGCAAGACCACGGGCTCCGAGTCAACTGGTGGAACAGCGGGCATCGAGTCGTCTGGCAAGACTGCGGGCACCGAGTCATCTGGCAAGACTGCGGGCATCGAGTCATCTGGCAAGACTGCAGGCACCGAGTCGTCTGGCAAGACTGCGGGCACCGAGTCAACTGGCGGAACAGCGGGCATCGAGTCGTCTGGCAAGACTGCGGGCACTGAGTCGTCTGGCTAGACTGCGGGCACTGAGTCGTCTGGCAAGACTGCGGGCACCGAGTCGTCTGGCAAGACTGCGGGCACCGAGTCGTCTGGCAAGACCACGGGCTCCGAGTCAACTGGCGGAACAGCGGGTATCGAGTTGTCTGGCAAGACTGCAGGCACCGAGTCTTCTGGCAAGACTGCGGGCACCGAGTCGTCTGGCGGAACAGCGGGCATCGAGTCGTCTGGCAAGACTGCGGGCACCGAGTCGTCTGGCAAGACTGCGCGCACCAAGTCGTCTGGCAAGACTGCGAGCACCGAGTCAACTGGCGGAACAGCGGGCATCGAGTCGTCTGGCAAGACTGCGGGCACCGAATCGTCTGGCAAGACTGCGGGCACCGAGTCGTCTGGCAAGACTGCGGGCACCGAGTCGTCTGGCAAGACCAAGGACTCCGAGTCAACTGGCGGAACAGCGGGCACTGAGTCGTCTGGCAAGACTGCGGGCATCGAGTCGTCTGGCAAGACTGCGGGCATCGAGTCGTCTGGCAAGACTGCGGTCCCCGAGTTGTCTGGCAAGACCGCGGGCTCCGAGTCAACTGGCGGAACAGCGGGCATCGAGTCGTCAGGCAAGACTGCGGGCACCGAGTCATCTGGCAAGACTGCGGGCACCGAGTCGTCTGGCAAGACTGCGCGCACCGAGTCGTCTGGCAAGACCACGGGCTCCGAGTCGTCTGGCGGAACAGCGGGCACCGAGTCGTCTGTCAAGACTGCGGGCATCGAGTCGTCTGGCAAGACTGCGGGCATCGAGTTGTCTGGCAAGACTGCGGGCACCGAGTTGTCTGGCAAGACCACGGGCTCCGAGTCAACTGGAGGAACAGCGGGCATCGAGTCGTCTGGCAAGACTGCGGGCACCGAGTCATCTGGCAAGACTGCGGGCATCGAGTCGTCTGGCAAGACTGCGGGCACCGAGTCGTCTGGCAAGACTGCGGGCACCGAGTCAACTGGCGGAACAGCGGGAATCGAGTCGTCTGGCAAGACTGCGGGCACTGAGTCGTCTGGCAAGACTGCGGGCACCGAGTCGTCTGGCAAGACTGCGGGCACCGAGTCGTCTGGCAAGACCACGGCTCCGAGTCAACTGGCGGAACAGCGGGCATCGAGTTGTCTGGCAAGACTGCAGGCACCGAGTCGTCTGGCAAGACTGCGGGCGCCGAGTCGTCTGGCATGACTGCGGGCACCGAGTCGTCTGGCGGAACAGTGGGCATCGAGTCAGCTGGCAAGACTGCGGGCACTGAGTCGTCTGGCAATACTGCGCGAAACCAAGTCGTCTGGCAAGACTGCGAGCACCGAGTCAACTGGCGGAACAGCGGGCATCGAGTCGTCTGGCAAGACTGCGGGCACCGAGTCGTCTGGCAAGACTGCGGGCACCGAGTCGTCTGGCAAGACTGCGGGCACAGAGTCAACTGGCGGAACAGTGGGCATCGAGTCGCCTGGCAAGACTGCAGGCACCGAGTCGTCTGGCAAGACCACGGGCTCCGAGTCAACTGGCGGAACAGCGGGCATCAAGTCGTCTGGCAAGACTGCGGGCACCGAGTCGTCTGGCAAGACTGCGGGCACCGAGTCAACTGGCGGAACAGCGGGCATTGAGTCGTCTGGCAAGACTGCGGGCACCGAGTCGTCTGGCAAGACTGCGGGCACCGAGTCGTCTGGCAAGACCGTGGGCACCGACTCGTCTGGCAATACTGCGGGCACCGAGTCAACTGGCGGAACAGCGGGCATTGAGTCATCTGGCAAGGCTGCGGGCACCGAGTCGTCTGGCAAGACTGCGGGCAACGAGTCGTCTGGCAAGACTGCGGGCACCGAGTCGTCTGGCAAGACTGCGGGCACCGAGTCATCTGGCATAATAGGATCATCAGGCTGGATCAGTTCATCAGGCTGGGTAGAGACATCATGCTGGGTAAGGACATCAGGCTGGGTAAGGACATCAGGCTGGGTAAGGACATTAGGCTGGGTAGAGACATCAGGCTGGGTAGAGACATCAGGCTGGGTAGAGACATCATGCTGGGTAGAGACATCATGCTGAATTGTGGGCGCCGAGGCACCAGGCTGCACCACGGAAGGCAGGTTCTCAGATGGCAGGCTGACCGGTTTGGATACTGGCAGGATGGTATTGGTTGGAAAGAATTTTCGCCTTTTCCTTGTTTTAGTTACCAGAGCACTGTAAGTAAGCACAGGTTTGTAAACGGATGGAGAAGCTGAAGACGGAGAAGAGCTGGAGGATGGAACAGAGGAGGGAGCAGTCGCTACAGAGGACCTCTTTACAGGGTTGAAGAAAGGATAGGTGCAGCGAGTGGGAGCAGGGGACTGGTATGTGGTAGTTAGTAGAGTATACTGGGCCATCACTGGGGGTGCTGTCGGGGATGCAGGAAGAGTGCCTTGAGCAGAGGAATGATGTTGCAAGCCGACTGAGGCTGGGTGTAACAAATCTGTCCATGTCTGCAGTACTGGTTTAACAAAACTCAGCTTACACATTGCCTGTCTGATCAAAGACTGCACTGCGTTTATGCAATCCATAAGCACATGTGATGGACATGCTGCACAGTGCTCATGGAAACAATCTGGATCATCCTCCAACAACCATACCAGTGATTCCACTTGATCCACACTAAATAGGGGAAAAAAGTCATTCCTGCTTTCAGGGGTACAGGACCTAGCCAACTCAGCACAAACCTGGATCAATGGCTGCACCTCAGAAAACTCTGTGCCCTGATCAACTAGACAATGAGCGATCCTTATACACTCTAGCAGTTGATCCCGGGTATACTCCTTCAGAGTCTGATAAGCATAGTCTTTGTCATCAAACACTAGCAGAGATAAATACACCACCTCATCAAGATCCATCCTTCCCAGCAACAATAAGCCAAGATGGCTTCCCTGTGCAGCCACTTCTGGTCAGGATTGCCCTTGGTGTAATGTCAGGGATGCGGGTGTGACCAGAGATGTGTGACTGACACAGGGAAACGCAGGCTTCAGATATGGTATAAATAAGACAATTTATTAAGACTAACAATACTAATATAAATGCAGTGCACCAAACCCCAAGCTAACACAAATACATACAACAAGGTGAAACAAACCCAAACCTAAACTGGTATAAATACACATATAGAGCACAACGTAGTCAGGCAGGTCGATAACTATCGGGCAGGTAGGTACAGGAGGAGCAGGCGGAGAGAATGGTCAGGGTCACAAGCCAGGGATCAAACAGGAGAAGTCAGCAGAGGTCAGGATCAGGCAGGGTCGGCAACAAGTCAGGCAGAAACAGGAACAGGAACAGGAACAGGAATGCAGGTTACAAGGTACAGGGGCCCATGGAAAAACACACACCAAGGCACCGACTGCAGGTCTGGCCATCCCTTAATTACACCACCTGCAATCAGCCCCAGGTGATGGCTAATTGCCAAAGTGAACCTCTGGTTGTTGAGAGCACCCGCTGGCCAGCCCTGGTACTGCAGCCCACAAGGCATTGTGAGTCCCACCACTATTGGCAAGTCCATTCCTGACAGTAAAAGTATGAACTTGTAATGAGAGGTCTCTATTCATCTGCCTCCATCCTTGACGCCCCATCCCTGAATAAATATTTGCAATATTATCTTACCTTTTTGCCTTATTATCTTACCAATGCCTGTAGACCAGTGGTGGTCGACTTACTAGGTATAGGGGGTCTCAACTCTGAACCCTGACATTACAAATACAGTTGCAAGAAAAAGTATGTGAACCCCTTGGGATTACGTGGAGTTTTGCATGAATTGGGCATAAAATGTGCTCTGAACGTCATCTAAGTCACAACAATAGAAGAACACAGTCTGCTGAACATAATACTACACAAACATTAGATGTTGCCATGGTTTAATTGCACATAACATGTAAACATTCACAGTGCAGGGAGGAAAAAGTATGTGAACCTATGGACTTAATAACTGGTTGACCCTCCTTTGGCAGCAATAACCTCAACCAAATGTTTCCTGTAGTTGCAGATCAGACCTTCACAACAATCTGGAGTCATTTTGAACCACTCCTCTTCACAAAACTGTTTCAGTTTAGCAATATTCTTGGGATGTCCGGTGTGAATCGCTCTCTTAAGGTCATGCCACAGCATTTCAATCGGGTTGAGGTCAGGACTCTGACTGGGCCACTCCAGAAGGCGTATTCTGTGCTGTTGCAGCCATTGTTTTGTTGAATTACTTGTATGCTTTGGGTCATTGTCCTGTTGCATCACCCATCCTCTGCAGCGCTTCAGTTGGCGGACAGATGGTCGTATGTTTTCCTGCAAAATGTCTTGATAAACTCTGGAATTCATTTTCCCATCAATGACAACAATCCGTCCAGGCCCTGAGGCAGCAAAGCAGCCCCAAACCATGATGCTCCCTCCGCCATGTTTTACAGTGGGGATGAGGTTTTGATGTTGGTGTGCTGTGCCTTTTTTTCTCCACACATAGTGTTGTGTGTTCTTCCCAAACAACTCAATCTTGGTTACATCTGTCCACAGTATATTTTGCCAGTAGTGCTGTGGAACATCCAGGTGCTCTTTTGCAAACTTCAATCGTGCTGCAATATTCTTTTTGGACAGCAATGGCTTCCTCCGTGGTGTCCTCCCATGTACTCCATTCTTGTTGAATGTTTTCCTTATTGTAGATGTGTCAACAAAAATGTTAGCATGTGCCAGAGATTTCTGTAGGTCTTCAGCTGACACTCTGGGATTCTTCTTTACCTCATGCAGCATTCTGCACTGTGCTCTTGCAGTCATTTTTACAGGACGAACACGCCTAGGGAGAGTAGCAACAGTGCTAAACTTTCTCCATTTGTAGACAGTCTGTCTTACCGTGGACACATGAACATCAAGGCTTTTGGAGATACTTTTGTAACCCTTTCCAGCTTCATGCAAGTCAACAATTCTTGATCGTAGGTCTTCTGAGAGCTCTTTTCTGCGAGGCATGGTTCACATCAGACAGTGCTTCTTGAAACCAGTAAACCCAAAACAGGTCTGTGTTTTTTAAGGGCAGGACAGCTGTCAGCAACACATCCAATATCATCACACTGATTGGAGTCAAGGTTGGCTCACTCCTGGCTCCAATTAGCTCTGGGAGAAGTCATTAAGCTAGGGCCTCACATACTTTTTCCTCCCTACACTGTGAATGTTTACATGTTATGTACAATTAAACCATGGCAACATCTAATGTTTGTGTAGTATTATGTTCAGCAGACTGTGTTCTTCTATTGTTGTGACTTAGATGACATTCAGAGCACATTTTATGCCCAATTCATGCAAAACTCCACGTAATCCCAAGGGGTTCACATACTTTTTCTTGCAACTGTAGGTGCATACTGCAGATGGTCAAAGACAACATTCATGCAACAGGTGTGGATTTGAAACTGGAGAGTGGCTGCAGGAGACAGAGACTGGGGCAAAACATGAGAGACTTAGATATTACTGCAGTTACATCCCCTTTACAAATACGTACTCCAACTCCCACTAATGACACTCGTTGGACACCAGGACTATAGACTAATACATTTTGTTTTCTACAACTTGGCACTGTGACATGTGCTAGAGGTGTTGCCAATCACAACCGATCAGGTTTCATATATTACTCTCCTAAGGAGTGCTTACCTAGTCTATCGCAAATTGCCAAAGATAAATATTGTGGCCTTGGCTGGCACCCACAAAGTTGTAGCAGTTCTTGAATATTATGGTTAGTTGGGTGCCTTATTAAGTGCCATTTCATACCATTAGCAATCCTGTTGAAGCAATGAAAAAGATCGGTTATCCTACTGTTTCCAGTGGTGACCCCCTTAAACTAGATCTGACGCTAAACACCGACACACAGATAGTGACACACAGGATTTTATTTTGGGTTGGCACAAGCCCTGAAAATAGAACACTGATGAGACAAATCTGACAGCAACAGGATTATCATGTTATCAATTACTGTATCAAATAAAGGTACAACTAAGTAAATAAGTAGCGTTAACCTTCTTTGTGAATGGCCTTTCAAAAGCACAAGTTGAGTATCACTGAATTATAAAGCAATAAAAATTGCAATGTGACCTATCTATAATGCTTAGGGCGAGTCTAACCACTGGCCAGTGGAGCAAGTAAATGCAAATCAGTTGGGTCCATTCTTCCCCAGGAACATTCACATTATATGTGCTACAAGATTAAGCATCAGCATCTCTATTCCCAACCCCCGATCAACAGTTTAGGCTAAAATGAAATCCAGACAGAGCAACTAGCCACAATGCCCCATGGCAACTAATTTGGCAGTCGTAAGTACGTAGGTGAGTGGAATATTGTTCCTCTTCACTCAAATGATGCCCCATACCAGTAATCTTTTAGCTTGTTTACCACTGTCCATTTCAGACCAGTGAACTCTATCTTGTATCTTGGTAAAATTCTTCTCGTTATTGGTGAAACTCCCACTCACATGGGGGACCGATCTCAAACATCCATCAATCTCTTGATATAGCACTCCACTGATTTTTATCTCTAGTTCCTAAGATCTGCAGCAGCCTGGATTATCTCTTTTTAGATTTCAGATTATGTCAGAAGCAGGTGATCTCACACTCTCTTTTATTCTCAGGCT
Organism: Staurois parvus; assembly: GCF_062004578.1. Lineage (NCBI taxonomy): Eukaryota > Metazoa > Chordata > Amphibia > Anura > Ranidae > Staurois > Staurois parvus. The sequence goes on from NW_028317912.1 coordinate 2,617,947, forward strand.
CTTTCATTGTCAAGGTCCTACCTTTTCCAGAGACTGTGCGGCTTCATGTACTGGCATCCATCTTGGGTTTCTGCTGAGCATGGTGGGAGTCTTTTATGCCTTCAGGTCTCTGAGGTCCATCCCCCAGAGGGGTGTGGCTGAGTACATATAAGCCTGTGATCCGCACATGCTCTTTGCACTTGTGTCTTGTGTCTTTGTGTTGCTACAGCTCTGTGTATACTCTCGTGGCTCTTCTGGTATCTGACTCGGCTTGTGACTAGACCATTCTCTGTGTTTTCCTTTGATCTGACCTTCTGTTGCTGAACCCGGCCCGTGACCTGTGATTCTTGTCTACTGTTCTGTACTGTTTTGTCCCGTTGTTGTCGACCCGGCCTGCCTGACTACGCTATTGTAATTTCCTACCAGCTACACGCCATTGGTGGCGGCCATTACCGCAGCCGGGGTGTCTCGGGGGCCGCGACCTGGTTCCTGGCTGCGTCAAGTCCATCCCCACAACCAAGGGCCCTGAGGGACTTTGGTCTGTTGGTGGTAGTTGTCGTCAGTCAGTGCGTTACCCTGCCACTAGACCTACCTGTCCGTTCCACAGCCCTGCCCTGACATTCATGGTGTCTGAGATCCTCCATTCTTATACCGCCTGAGCAGTCTGGTAGCCAAATCTCAAAATCCTTTTCCTCAGGAGGTACTGGTGCCTTTCCTGAATAGAACCACAACTATATCCATATCTGACAGGCGCAGAATTTTCATTATGTTTTCTTCCAGCTTTTCCACATCAGTGAAGTGGAGGTGGGAAGTGCAGAAGCTGCAGTAATTACACTTAAGTCATGCACTGTTTAACTCTCTAGGCTACGCGTTGGTAGATTAAGCAGAATTAGCGGTATTTCAACATCACATGTCAGTTGCGGGTTCGTGCCCCAGAATGTCCTTTCTCCATTCTGAGAGTGCATATGTGTAGATGGTGCCACAAGTATTATCTTTGTGTCCAAGATGAACATCTTTCGATCACTGGCCAAGACTGCAGCTACCTGGTGAATCTGCTACTTTGTCCATCTGTCACTGGAGATGTTCATCACTGCACTTAGCCCTAATTGGTCATTCTGCTCTTCATGCCACCTAGCAGCAGTGAGACTAGATTCATCCTGCTGATTTGGATTTGCACCTTCAATGTGATGACCATACATTGCAAAAAGGATAAGAAGAATGCCAGACAAGCATCCTCTTTATGACTTCTTAGGGTACCAATGGGAATGATAGGTTCTCCTATCATGGTGACCCACCCTAAAAACTGGATCTGACACTTACCAGCACACCATTAGTGATATAAATGATTTTGATTTTGTGAAGGAGAGATGGACAACCTTACCAACAATATTAGCAGTGAGATAGAGTGGTCTATCTGTTATGTTTAGGCCCTATCTAACTGCTGACCAGTGTAGACAATAAATGCTAACCTTCTGGAGGTGATGCCCTTTAATCTGTTGTGTGGGAGCACATGACTTTCAAATGAAGATACACTATATTGCCAAATGCATTGGGACACCCCTCTAAATGATTGGCTTCAGGTGTTCCAATCACCTCCATGGCCACAGGTGTATAAAATCAAGCACCTAGGCATGCAGACTGCTTCTACAAACATTAGTGAAAGAATGGGTCACTCTCAGGAGCTCAGTGAATTCAAGCGTGGTACTGTGATAGGTTGCCACCTGTGCAATGAGTTCGTCCGTGACATTTCCTTGCTAGTAAATATTCCACAGTCAACTGTTAGTGGTATTATAACAAAGTGGAAGCAACTGGGAACAGCAGCAACTCAGCCACGAAGTGGTAAGCCATGTAAAATGACAGAGCAGGGTCAGCACATGCTGACGTGCACATTGTGCAGAAGTCACCAACTGTCTGCAGAGTCAGTAGTTAAAGACCTCCAAACTCGTGTGGCCTTCGGATTAGCACCACAACAGTGCAGAGAAAGCTTCATGGAATGGATTTCCATGGCCAAGCAGCTGCTTCCAAGCATTACATCACTAAATGAAATGCAAAACGTTGGATGCAGTGGTGTAAATCATACATCACTGGACTCTAGAGCAGTGGAGACCTGTTCTCTGGCATGACAAATGATGCTTCTCTGTCTGGCAATCCCATGGACATGTCTGGGTTTGGTGGTTGGCAGGAGGACAGTACTTGCCTGACTGCATTTTGCCAAGTGTAAAGTATGGTGATGGGGGATTATGGTGTGTGGTTGTATTCTGACAGAGTGGAGACCGTGAGAAGCTGATTGATAGAACAGGAATAGCTATACATGGATTGAAATTTGGCCAGTTCCAGCTGAACTGGGCAAATTTTAGTCCATGTATGTACAGTTTAGGTGCCGGCACAACTTTTTTTTTTTTACAACAATAGTCATGCAGCCAAATCGTTTTTTTTCCATAAGAAGCTTTTATTGTACAATTTTTAGAGCATACATAACAATGTCATGTCAAGGTAATGAAGATAGGGGGATGCCAATAGGATGCCTGACTATGTCTTTCCCCTGCAACACCCACCTTCATGTACAAGCCATAGACCCTAGCTCTCCATTGACACACCTCATGTGTTTGCTGCACCAGACGGCAGTCAAAACTTTTATTGGGGAAGGAATAGAAACTGTCAGGTTTTTACTTCTATGTAGATCTCTGTTGGAGTGATTTCCCTTCCTGGGATGGTGACAGTGGTTTAACCCATGGATTTTTTTCTCAAAAAATAGGTGCAGGAATTCGCCCCTTTTGAGTCACTTCTTGTCTCTGCCCCCCTCTACCCACCTCCGAGCACCATCACTTGGTTCCACCCCCTACCCACGTTCTAGTACCTCTTATTTTAGAGAGCCAAGTTTCATTATGTGGTGCTAAATAATCTGTATGGAATTAGTTAATGATAGAAGAAATGCAGAAAAGTAGATCTCCCACAGCCAGCAGCAATAGACCCCCTTCAACCCCTCAACACCAACAATATATTCACCCAGCAACAATGGGTCCCCAAAACAGAATACCACCCCTGGACAAAAGACCCCCAGCAGTTACAAAGGATCTTCCAGCTGATAGCATCAATAGACTCCCCAGAAGATAGCATCAATAGACCTCTCCTTCAATAGTAGATCCCTTCCAGCAACAATTTACCCCCATCAACAATAGACCCCCCTCACCCCGCCAGCAACAATAGTTGTCCCCAGCAACAATAGACCACCCCACAAAAATAAATTGCCTTCTGTGATCCCCAAACATCCAGAAACAATAGATCCTGCAGAACACCCCAGTACTCCTTGCCAATACATACATTCAGTGCTGGAGGTTCCGGAACTGTGTTCCCCATGCATTCCTGCTGGAAAAAAGGCCCTAGTTTAACCAGACAGGGAACAAGAGAAAATCTGTAACAGGAACACAGACAGCAATAAAGTGATTTTATCTCACTTCCTGTTATGTAGCTGTGAAGGAATGTGAGGGGAAATCTCCCCAACAGTACCAAGACTGCAAAATTTAAAAAAGGACGGACAGATGTTTAACCATTGCCTACTCTATCTAGAACACAGGTGTCAAACTGGCAGCCCTCCAGCTGTTGCCAAACTATAAGTCCCATGAGGCATTGCAAGATTGACAGTTACAAGCATGACTCCCAAAGGCAGAGGCATGATGGGACTTCGCAACAGCTGGAGGGCTGCCAGTTTGACACCCCTGATCTAGAACAAAAAAAAACCGTTTGCTTTTGATGTACCGCCTTTTATTTCTAGATCACTAAACTTATAGGGTCCTGTGTATTTCCAGTATAACTAGAAACCTGCATTTTCATTACAATTCCAAACCACCTTGTCTCTGTAATTAATCTATGTTGTGGATTCTTTGAATTTAAAATAGGACCGTTGTTTTGCAATACCTATGATGTACAGTATGTCATATGTTCAGCTTCCTATCCTTGGAGATCCGGCCTCAGGATGTTTTAAAAATAAAACTTCATATTCTGAGTTTTAGAATGACTCAATTCCAATCTGCTGACACACAAAGTCAACAGCTAAAGCCTTTTCTCTAGAAACTTGCTGATACAGTAGACACACAGCTTATTGACTGTAAAGACTGAAGATTTGTGAATGACTGCGGTGAAACTCATGAATGCAGTTGACTTAATCTCAATGTGAAAATCCACAAATCCACTTCTAAGAACAAGTGGATTATATGGGAACTGAAACTGTTTGTGTGCACTGTAAACCAGTGTCTCATGCATATATCCAGAATCAGTGAATATTATATTGCTTTCAGGCTACTTTTGTTTGATTGAAACCTTGGAATCAGATGTATGATAAAGGGCAAGTCAGTGTTGTGATGAGTTATTGGGAGCGTTTGTCAATAAAATTGTTGCCAATATGTCCATTATTGTGCCACAGTTTGCTAATCTGGTAGAGATGCATCAGATGTATCATAATGTCGCATTTCATGGGACAGGTATGTGGTATCTCTTTGCAACCATTGTTTTGCTGGATTATTCAAATGCATGGCAGTTTTGCCAAGTTGTTACAAATTGCCGAAAAATGCTCTCAGAAAAGCATTTAAAAGTAATTTTCAGATAATTGAAAAAGTGGTCACTTCGTAATTATACAACATATTAGTGTGTTAATTCTGCCGCAATCTAATAAGCACTTGCAACAAATGTGCAAAAATAGAGACACATTTGCAAAACAGATGTGGCAGTTGCCAAAGGTCAGCCACGAAAAGTAGAATCAGAGCTGCAAATGATTTATACACATTGGTGTGGTGTGACATTTGAAAATAATAAATGTCCCTCTTTCACTCTTGTGAACAAAGGGCTTTTTCAGCACAGCTGAGAGTGATGCGATACTTCACACAAGGAAAAAAACTACAGCTTCACCTACTGGCTGGTTGGAAGACTTCATAATATTACTATGCAATATTTCATATTTACTTGTCTAAAAAAGATTAAATGTTATTTAATTAGAGCATTTCTGAGATTTCTGATGTACCAGGTGTGTCCAGAATATAATGAGAATGAAGTTCCTACGCTCAAGAAGGGCTCTGTGAAGTAAGAAGCTGTCCAAGGTCACTTGGGGTGGGGTGCCAGGTGTACTTTAGAACACTAATCAGTTGCATTCCAGCCCTGTCAGAGTCAAGACATTCTTTTTTGTGACACCCTGTTCAAGTGCCTCGTATTAAGGAAAATGCAAGGGGGTTTGGAGCAACAGTACATGATAGCATTTTGTGTGAAATTGGGTAAAAGTGCATCAGAAACTTAGTAAATGGTGAGGAAAGCTTACGGAGAAGCTGCACTATAATCTACACAAGTGTACCGATGGCCCAAGGCCTTCAAGGAAGGATGAGAAGGTGTTGAAGATGAACAACAATCAGGATGTCCCTCTTCGTCTAAAACAACAGAATGTGCATGCAGTGAAGTCTGCTCTCAATTGTGATCGAAGGCTCACTATCAAAATGATTGCAGAGGAAACAGAAATTACCAAGTTCATTGCTCATGAAATTGTGACTCAGGATTTGAGAAAAGAGTGTGCAAAACATGTTCCAAAGAACTTGTCATTTCATCAGGCGGAACACCGTCAGCTCATTTGCCAAGACCTGTTGGCCCGTTGAAGATGAAGAAGGGTTTGAAAGGGCACCATATTGATATTATGGATAACATCCAAAGAGCCACTACGCAGCCTCTGAATGCCATCCCACTTCCAGGGATGCTATGAAGAATGGAAAAAATCGCTGGGAGCATTGTGTACATTCACAAAGTGCATACTTTTGAAGAAGACCATGTTCAATTGTAACACTTTACAATAAAAGATTTTTTAAAATATCCTTCTCACTATTTTCTGGACATACCTCATATATCATTTTGTTTTCAAACAATGCAAAATGCTGATTGCATTATAAAATAGATGCTGTAAACTTAAAAAAGCTGAGGTTTAGTCATACCAAAATTCTCATTAGCTTTATTGTGGAAGTGCATTGTGGTGCGGCGGCAGTCCAGTTGCAGGAAATAGAACTTGTATTAACCAGATAGGCTCCAGAGCAATTTTTGATATTTTATTTTGTTATAAAACTTTCTATGTGCATTATCCCCCCCAGCCCCCCTAATACTCACCCAAGCCCCTTCTCGAGCGATGTACACTGGAGTCTCAACTATCCTGGGACTCCATCTCCTCATTGGCTGAGACAGCAACAGGAGCCAATCACAGCAAGTGAGCCAATGAGAAGAGAGAGGGCATAGCCAAGACATGACTCTGGGGAGTGCACATGCTCGGGTGCCCCCCGTAGCAAGCTGCTTGCTGTGGGGGCATCTGACAGGAAGGAAGGACCAGGAGTGCCTTTGGGGAACCTGAGAAGAGGAGGATCTGGGCTGCTCTGTGCAAAACCACTGCACACAGCAGGCAAGTATAAACGTGTTTGGTATTTTTAAAAGAAAAAATGTAAGCCTTTTACATTTTCAGGAAAAAGTATCATAAAATTAATTATAGTGCAAAAACACACAATATAATACCCATTCTTGGTTAAAATTAAAAAGATGAGGTTACATTCAGTAAATAGATACCAAGCATTCCATGTCTTAAAATTGCATGCGTCCGTGATATCGCCAAAAACTTGAGTTAACTAGGAGCACATGTGCTAGAATTATTGTTCTCACTTTGACATTCGTGGCAATATTTCACACGTGTGAAATATTACATACGTGTGCACACCTTGGGCTTGTGTTTGCAGAGGTGTGCGGGGCAACAAGGGTTATGGCAAATTTGTTTTTCATTTTAATATATCTTATTATAATTTTATTTTTTAAAACTTGTTTCTTTACTTTTTTCATTTATTTTTACTTGATTGCTATCACAAGGGGTTAATAAACCCCTATGTGATAGCATTGAATAATTACATCAGTGGTTCATATAGTGAACTCGGTGTAGAGTTATTCACCCTGAGGTCATCACAGAGGACAAGGGGGCACTCTTTACGTCTGGCGAAAAAGAGATTTAATCTTCAAACACGGAAAGGTTTCTTCACAGTAAGAGCTGTGAAAATGTGGAGTAGACTCCCTCAAGAGCTGGTTCTGGCCAGCTCAGTGGATTGCTTTAAAAAAGTCCTGGATTTTTTCTTGGATACACAGAATATAACTGGATACTAACATTTTTTAGGTAAAGTTGATCCAGGGAATATCCGATTGCCTCTCAGGGGAGAGGAATTTTTTTCCCCTACAGGAGCAAGTTGGTTCATGCTTTGCTGTTTTTTTTTTGCCTTCCTCTGGATCAATGGTGGGTATAGGATTATAACTTTTTTTTGGTTGAACTGGATGGACTTTTGTCTTTTTTAGCCAGACTATCTATGTAACTATGTACTCTTTATGGAAAGCAGACTGCACCTGCTTACACAACATTCAGGCTGCTGGATCCAATAGAAACCTTTTCTGCAGGGATGCTAGTTCTCTTCCTGTCTCTGAATTTCTGTCGCTACAGGGGTTAATAGCTCCAGGTCTTCTATGAAGCTGCTGTGAAAAAGTTGATGATGAGCCCCCTCTTCATTGTTCCTTCATTGCTTTCACTGCTTCTGATGTGTGAATGGGGGAAATTCTGTTGAGTGATAGGATTCTCTCCCCCATTCAAAGATGTTCCCTGCAAGCATGGTGTACAGAAAGACTCTTGCCATTTGCATGAGATTAATGCTCCCTCAGTAGAAATATCCACTCAACAGAAGAGGAGCTATACTGATTTGAAGTTTAAGCTCTGACCCAGCAGGAAACAGGTTAGACCTCTGCAGTGAAGCAACTGGTTGCACATAGCAGAGTTCCATTCTGCAGCATGCTAAAAAGAGGCAGGCTTTTCTACTCATGCTCAGGCTAAAGACTTTGAACACCTTTTGATTTTATGTACTTGGAATGAATTCAGGTGACCTAAATAGAAATTTCTGTTGGGCATTAGCCATTAGACCCTGTTCACACATAGATCACCAGTAAGACACACAGAAAAGAATAGTTTTCTATGTATCCTGTTCACACTGCAACACCTTCACCCCCCAAAGTGTGGGGCAGTGATTTGCAATTAAATGCAGACCCGCTGCATTTTATCGCAGCATACAGGACAGGACCGCATGTCACTGTACAGCAACTGCTGTACAGTGACATGAATGGTCACTTTTGTGCACTTCAAATGAAGTTTGTTACAAAAAAAGAGGGAACCGCGTGATGTGCTAAAATGTGAATTAGGGCGCCCCCCTTATTTATTTATTACAGGTACTTACATAGCTCTGTCAATTTACGCAACTCTTTACATATATTTAGAACATTCACATCAGTCCCTGCACAATCTAAGGTCCATAACTCACATTCATACATACTAGGGTCAATGTAGACAGTATCCAATTAACCTACCAGCATGTATTTGGAGTGTTGGAGGAAACCCACGCAGCCATAGGGAGAACATGCAAACTCCAGACAGGTGGTGCCATGGTTGGGATTCGAACCAACGACCCTAGTACTGCCAGGTGGAAGTGCTAACCATTTAGCCACTGTGCTGCCCATCTGCTGGATTACCTCAACCGGAACAGACAGCTGCTGCACACTAAACCGCTGTGCTTTAGTGTGCAGCAGCTGTCCAGGGCAGTGTGAACAGGCTCTTAATATCTTTTACATTCTGTAAAAGATGCATGGCAATTTAACAATGTTTTGTTGACAAACTGGGTTTGTATCATTAAAGTGGAGTTCCACCCAAAAGGGGAAGTTCCGCTTTAATGCTTTGTCCCCCGCTCCCCATTAAGGATTGGCATCTTTGGGGAGCGGGCGGGGGAGCAGGTACCCAAATTTGACAGGTACCCACTATTGCTGCGATTGCCTAGGTGATCAGAAGCGGAAGTTGCCCGCCCTCCCTCTTTCCCCATAGTCTTCTGGGACATGTGACAGGTCCCAGAAGACTACTGGGCATTCATGAAGAGCAGCGCTTCTCGCACATGCGAGCATCTAATAAACACAGCTGTAAACTGAAATTTAGTTAGAGGGGAACCATCCTGATGTAAAAAAAACCTTGCCATACCTAGGTCTCACCTAAAAAAATGCCATAATAGAAACACTGGACAAGTAGGACAATCAGGAAAATAGTTAAAAAAAAGTCAGTTTCCTTTATCCATTTGATCATTTTTTGACCATGTAATAAAAATTCTACCTCTATCAACTTCAAGTAAAGCATAATTTAAAAAGAGATCAGACCTATTGCTTTATTTCCAGATACTCTTTCTACTTATCCACTTATGCTGCGATTGCCTAGGAGTTCGGAAGTGGAAGTTGTCCTCCCCCCTTCCTCCCTGTAGTCTTCTGGGAAACGTGACAGGTCTCAGACTACGGGGCCAATCACAAAGTGCAGCGCTTCTCGCATGCGCAGTGGGCACTTGGCTGTGAAGACACAAACTGTCACAGCCGGATGTCCACAATCAAGATGCCGGTGCCAGGGAGAGAAGACGGCCGGTAAAACCAGCGGTGGTGAGGACACCACGGGACCGAGGGACAGGTAAGTGGCTGTATTTTAAAAGTCAGCAGCTACAGTTTTTGTAGCTGCTTTTTTTTTTTCAGCTGGAACTCCACTTTAATATGGCACTAGAATATGCAAATAAAAGAGTATTTTGATCCTCATAAAAAAAAAAAAAAATCTCAACAGTACTCTGTGAACAACTGCAGAACTACCATTTTGGGCATCCCTTTTTCCAAGTGAATAGGAAATTGCAAGCAAAATTAGTTAAATAAAAGAAAACAGGAAACTCAACATCCTAATGGATACAAAATAACCAATACAAATTAGTTACAAAGAAACCCTCTGAGAACCCATGTGCCACACTTCATCAATGCATCCCAGACAAAAACACGTGACAACAGCAAAACTTCAAATGATGACTTAGTGTTAAAGTTTGATCATCATATGAATCAGCAAAGTAAATGAAAAAATATCAATCACCGTATGACATGTTACATGTTGCAAGACTAAATGCTACATGTGTGCAATATACAGTCTGTATGTGTGGGTGTACTGTGTATGTGGGCATAAAGAAATAAGCAAAAATACATTAAGCACATCACTGCATATCAGGCAGAATATTTATGTTGTTACCAAAAAGAGTGAATCCTTTATGTAGACAGCAATTTGAATATTTGAAGAGAGGAAGTGGCCTTCCACATGGAAGAGACAAAGAGCCACATGATGGACAATGATGATGATGAAATAGGAACAATCATGTCTTGTAAGTTTTAAATGACCATTACAGGAACTATACTTCAAAATGTTAAAACACAATCAGAAGCAAAAATGAAAATTGTAGGCAAATGTGTGGATTTTACAAAAAGAGTATAGCCAAATTCAGACCTCTGTTTAAATTGGTGTATGGCACTAAAATAGAATTTGGAAATTCCTGGGTAATAGGACTTGGTTTTTTTTTTGTTTTTTACACTTCCGATAGAGTGCATCAAAAACACAATTGTTAAAGTTCTCTTAAATTGGAACTGTAGTCAGAAAATTAAAGCGGTTGTAAAGGCTCAAGGTTTTTTTTAACTTCATGAGTTCTATATATGAAGGTAAAAAACCTGTATGCAGCAGCACCCCCTAACACTTACCAAAGCCCCATCACGATCCAGTGATGTGCACGAGAGCCTCAGCCCTCCAGGGACTCTCACTCATCAATGGCTGAGACAGCAACAGGAGGCAGTGGCTCTTGCTGCTCTCAACCACAGCCAGTGGGCCACTAAGGAGAGGGGTGGCCAAGCCATGGCTCTGTGTGTGAATAGACATGCATAGCAGAGGCTCGGGAGCCCCCAGGGGAAGATGCTTGCTCTGGGGCACTCAGCAGAGAGGAGGAGCAAAAAGCTGTGGCGGTGGACTCGAGAAGAGGAGGATGGGGGTTGCTCTGTGCAAACCCATTGCACAGAGCAGGTAAGTATCATGTTTGTTATTTAAAAAAACAAACCTTTAATATCACTTTAACTCCTGCTAGATCACTTCAGTCTGCCCCCTTTTGCAGGTATGGCTATTTAAAACATTACAAATAAGTACCTATACTGTTTAAAATCTAGTAATACAATGTCTCACCCTGCTCTGCACATGCTCAGTTGTGCTCTATTTTTTGGCACTGTGCTGAAAATGTAGAAATGTAGAGGCTGATCTGCTGACAGCCTAAACATTTACTGCTGCTCAGGGGCTCTGGGCTTCAGCACAATGCCAGCCTCCAGCAAGAAGTAACAGGAGCAATGCTGAAAGCAATTTACATCACACACTAATTATGGTAGCATAATTATTAATGTGGAATGTATTTTCCTTGCTAAAGAACATTATTTTTTATCATGTTGTTATGGGTAAAATTCCACTTTAAAACTCCATGCAAACAGATAACTACACAATTGAAAAAACATGTATGAAGTTTAATCTGAAAAAAGGATCTGTATTTCTGTCCATCCATTTCTGAAATTTACACCGCTGCTCCCTACAGTACATCCCTGTATAAAAGGGAAGGGGACCTGTTTGATCTTTGCTGCAGTTTCACTTACAGGTCCCTTCACTGCCCTTACCTTGTTACTGGACAGGAAAAGGAGAAACAGCAGAATGATGAGTTCATCTCTCAGTCACTCTTGTCATCTGCCAGAATCCAAGGCAGGTATCTCTCTTGTGTGCTTCAGTTGAAGACAAGTGGGGTTATTTACTAAACCTGAAGAGTGCAAAATCTGGTGCAGCTCAGTCTAGAAACCAATCAGCTTCCAGGTTTTATTGTCAAAGCTTAATTGAAGAAGCTGAAGTTAGAAGCTGATTGGCTGCTATGCACAGCTGCATCAGATCCTCCAGTTTTAGTAAATCAGCTCCAATAATTCTTGTAATACAATAACCCGAGTTTGTTGTATACTACATCAAGACTCAATACACTTTGTGAAATAAACGTATTTCCTCCTAGTGATCCTGCCAGTAACATACTTCTTGTCCTAAAGTGACAATGATCACTAGTTGTACTAAACAGACATCCCACAGATTCCATTTTGGCATGAAGTAGGTTAACACAAGAAAATGGCATCCATCATTCTTTATCTCATAATCCATTCAAGGACACTTTGCTTTTGTTTTATGACTTATACTATTTTAAATATTAAAACAAATAAAAACGGCTGGACATAATTATTGGTACCCTTTACCTAATATGTTTGTATTTTGTATGTTGAATAATGGTAAGGTTTAATACTGGATGGGGCCTATTGCCAAAAGTTAATTCCCTATTTATAGCATGAGCATAGGCCCACAGAAAACAAGTCAAGCATTGACACGCACCTTAGACCTCTTGTACACAGGGCCATCAAGCTGCAGTGCATCGCTCCAGGGAGTCTATGACAGGCTGCAGCTGGATGGGGCTGAGCACTGTACTGAGTGGTACAATTCTTTAGGGCCGTGTGCATTCAGGGACGAGGTTCTGGAACACACAGGGCCCTAAGCACCAGTACCACTAGGCACAGCATTCAGTCCCTTCCAGCAAAAGCCTGCCACAGACTTGGACAGGCTGCACCTGACCCCCCTGGGCTCACTGAAACATTGGGAAGGACACACTTCACCTAGATGGCCCCATGTGCAGGGGGTCATATGGTTAGTTACAATACATGACAGGGTCAATTTAAAATTAAATTTGACCTTCAACCCAAAAGACAATGTGTGTGAACCTCCTTCCCTATCCCACAATTGGCTATTTTTTGCCTGCCTTTTTAACTTTTTTTTGTCCCACAGGGCAGAACTTCTACTTTTCTCATCTAGGGGAAAATGTCATTGTGCAGGCATGCACAGGTGTGCTGTAGGGTATTCCCCAGCCTTCAGGACCCAGAAGAGACCTTCAACACATCTCTGCATGCATGGGTTTCCCTGCATATGTGTGTAAGAATGGCATGGTCAAGGAGGTCGAAGACCTTTGTTAATCTGCTCATGTACATGAACCTTGGCACTTGTGTAGATGTGTGGCAGGGATCTGCCAGGTTCCGAATTCCAGGCAGAGGCCTTCATCGCTTCTGCGTACACATTGCACAATCTAAAATAACATACAGTTCTGTTCAAAATAATAGCAGTGTGTTGAAAAAAGTGAATAAAGCTCAAAATCCTTCTAATAGCTTTTATTTCCATACACACAAATGCATTGGGAACACTACACATTCTATTCCAAATCAAAAAATGAAGAAAAATATATCAGATTTGTGTTGTTCCTCTAAAAAAATTGAAGAAAAATGAATATTAAACTGTTCAAAAAAATAGCAGTGTTTGTATTCTTCTTTACAAACTCAAACATTCACTATATAAACTGAAAAATGTTTGAAGATTTTGCTTTCCTTTGAATCACTTAATGAATATTTAGTTGTATAAGCACTGTTTCTGAGAACTGCTGTACATCTGTGTTGCATGGAGTCAACCAACTTCTGGCACCTGTGAACAGGTATTCCAGCCCAGGATGATTGGACTACATTCCACAGTTCTCTATTTCTTGGTTTTGCCTCAGAAACTGCATTTTTGATGTCACCCCACAAGTTTTCTATTGGATTAAGAGCCGGGATTGGGCTTGCCACTCCATAACGTCAATCTTGTTGGTCTGGAACCAAGAGGTTGCACGTTTACTGGTGTGTTTGGGGTCGTTGTCTTGTTGGAACACCCATTTCAAGGGTATTTCCTCTCCAGCATAAGGCAGCATGACGTCTTAAAGTATTCTGATGTATTCAAACTGATCCATGATCCCTGGTATGCGATAAATAGGCCCAACACCGTAGTATAAGAAACCTCCCCATGTCATGATGCTTGCGCAACCATGCTTCACTGTCTTCACAGTGTGCTGTGGCTTGAATTCAGTGTTTGGGGGTCGTCTGACAAACTGTCTTCGGCCACTAGACCCAAAAAGAACAATCTTACTTTCATCAGTCCACAAAATGTTGCGCCATTTCTCTTTAGGCCAGTCAATGTGCTCTTTGGCAAATTGTAACCTCTTCAGCACATGTCTTTTTTTCAACAGTGGGACTTTGCGGGGGCTTCTTGCAGATAGCTTGGCTTCACATAGGCGTCTTCTAATTGTAACAGTACTCACAGGTAACTTTAGACCTTCTTTGATCTTTCTGGAGCTGATTGTTGGCTGAGTCCTTGCCATTTTGGCTATTCTTCTATCCATTCGAATGGTAGTTTTTCGCTTTCTTCCACGTCTTTCAGGTTTTGGTTGCCATTTTAAAGCATTTGAAGCTGATCATTTTAGCTGAGCAGCCTATCATTTTCTGCACTTCTTTATATGTTTTTCCCTCTCCAATCAACTTTTTAATCAAGGTACGCTGTTCTTCTGAACAATGTCTGCAACAACCCATTTTCCTCAGAATTTCAAAGAGAAATGCACTGTAACCAGCATGTACAACATTTGCTGCCTTCCTTTCTTAACCATTAGCCACCCGGCCTATAGCTGTTTGGCGGCCGCAAAAATGCTGTAGCTTTCCGGGGTATACGCCATTTGTCACCGGCCGATGACAGATCTGAGTACCGGCCCCCGTTGCCGGTACCATGTGACCTGCTGTGACCAATCACAGCAGGTCACATGACAGTTGTATACAATGGATGGCTTCATTCATGCCATCCATTGTATACTAGTGCCTAGCTGTGAATGGTTACAGCAGGTCACATGCACATGTCATGTGATTAACTGTGGCCAAATCACAGCTAACCACAAAAAAAAAAAAAAACCTGAATGATTCGATGTCATTCAGGTAAATGCTTGCTTATAGCAGTGTTTCTCAACTCCAGTCCTCATGGACCCCCAACAGGTCATGTTTTCAGGATTTCCCTCAGATGAAACAGCTGTGGTAATTACTAAGGCAGTGAAACTGATCAAATCACCTGTGCAAAATAATGGAAATCCTGAAAACATGACCTGTTGGGGGTCCATGAGGACTGGAGTTGAGAAACACTGGCTTATAGCAAAGTAATTCTTTGCTATAAGCAAATTGTGTAAAAAAAAATAAATAAAAAAAATACTGATCACTTCCCTAAAGTAGTACAATGTTACTATGGTAACACTGTACTACTTTGGTCATAGTAAAATATGAAAAAAAATCTTTAAAAAAATAAAACAAAATGTAATAAAAAATTAAAAATAAAAAAAAACTAAAAAAAAAATATATATATTTTTTTTTTCATACTGTCACCAGTCAGTGTCCCTGTTCACCACTATGCCAGTTATATGATGACGCTGTACTTCACTGGTGACAGTATGTAAAAAAAAAATAGTGAAAATAATTTTTTTAATTTTTTCATTTTCCGAAAAATTATGACAAAAAAAATACAACTTCAAAAAACTCGCCATTTATCTTATGAAGTACGTCGGACTGTCTACTCTGCAAAAAGGGGTCATTTGGAGATATCTGTACTATTCTGACTTTCTTGAACCTCAAGAAATTAGATTGGCTGTCAGTACTTCAGGATTGATCAATTTTCAGATCTATACCATAGTTTGTGAACTCTATAACTTTCCTACAAACTAAATAATACATCCTAATTTGGGTTATTTTCACCAAAGACATGTAGCAGAATACATCTCGGCCTAAATTTATGAAGAACAATTATTTATTAACTTTTATAACAGAAACAAAGAAAAACGTGTTTTTTTTTCAAACTTTTTGGTCTTTTTTTGTTAATTTAGCAAAAAATAAAAACCCCAGTGGTGATTAAATACCACCAAAAGAAGCTCTAGTTGTGTGAAGAAAATGATAAAATTTTAGTTTGGGTAAAATGTTGTATGACCGCGCAATTGTCATTCAAAGTGTGAGAGCGCTGAAACCTGAAAACTGGCCTGGGCAGGAAGGTGTAAAATTGCCCGGTATTGAAATGGTTAAATAAGGGCAATAATTGCCACCTGTTTTTCAAAGAATGAATGACCTCACTAATAGAACTCCACACTGCTATTATTTTGAACTTGCCCCTTTCAATTAGTGATTCAATTACACAGAATCAGCAGCATGCATGTCATGACTGTTGGGTCTGTTGGATTTCTATTACACTACTACACCTGCTAGTAAATTATTTGCCATGTAGAAATATCATTTCTACCAAAAACAGTGATTGACCAGGTTAGTGATGTCTGACTGCTATTATTTTGAACACAACTGTATATATTGTCATCACACCAGAGACCTTCAAAAACCGTCCAAACATTTTATTCAAAATGATCACATAACAGCAGAAATATGCATTGAGCCGTGCAGGACCCCTTCATCAGATATGCGTGTAAAATAAAAAATAACGGCACCAGTAGAGGGGGGAGGTGGAGCCATGATCATGGGAACTGAAATTCCTATTTACCTGATCATGAAAGAAACAAGAATGCCGCCATTTTTGCCCACCTTTTAAAAATGCAAATGGCCTGGCTGTCTTTGGTTTCAATTCTTTCTAAGTCAATGAACCAAAACCAGCTTGTAGTCAACAACGTCAGAAGCCTGGTGACTATCTAAACCCAGGAACAAAAATGTAGCCTAGTACTTTACTTGCAGAATAGAAGTAGTTGCAGCCCATTTATCTGCTGCTGTGTGTTTTCCCACAGAGGACTTCTACATCGCACAATCCTTGTAGAGACTTTTACTGAGGATTTGTAACAGCCAGTCACAATCTTGCTTCCATCTACTAGAGGACACCCAGGGACATGTGAATTAAAAGAGACTCTGAGAAAGATCATGGTGGATTGTGGGAAGTTTAGTTTACAGGACCGATTGAGCTATACTGCAGACTGGCTGAAAAACTGCAACTCCCATGTCAGAGTAAAGAGAAGAGACAACTGTGATTTTCCTGGCTTGGAGAAAGAACAACTCTCTCTTTCTGTGGGTAGACCAGGTTGATAAACATCATTAGCCCACATATGTGCAATGAGAGCATAGAGTGGGATATGTTTACCTGGGAGCAGAGCAGATGCAACCTTTGAGCACCTAGACATTGGGGGAGCTTGCTGTACAGCATGGATCCACACACTGAGGATACCACTAGGTAAAGAAATAGGGAAGCCCTTTGCCAGGAATATGGACTGAAAGCCTCTGTACACTGGACTGGTGAGCAGCTGCCGGCCAACCACACACTGCAGCTACTAGCAGAGAGACAGTTTTGCAAGCTGGAAACATTTGACTATTGCAAGCAGCATCCTGTGAACTTCAACGCAAGGTCCTGGGCCTCAACTAGCTGGCCAGCAGAACACATAGAGCAAGTGTTTTATTGATTTCTGACTGTTGTTGTGGAGATGAATCCTCACATCCAAAAGAAGAAATGGATTATTTGTGACAAATCATATGGAAACGCAACCTAAAAATCATATTATTCAAGTATACGTTAAACATCTTCAAGCCATTTCTTTTTTGGATGTGAGGATTTATATGAGTGGAAATACCCTTGAGACAGATTTGCATATTAAGCCCACTGATATAAATCTACTTTATGCTTTATCCCAGCTGGCATCATCCAAATGCTTTTAAATCTATTCCACTCAGCCAGCTTACTAGGGTGGATCACTTTGTGAATGAGGATGTGGTTAGAATAGAAAAAATGCGGGAGATACAGAAAAGACTGGAGGAGAGAGGATATTTCTATACAGCAATTGGTGGTAACATTTAAAGGAAGGAGTAAAGAGTAATATAGATAGTGGGATAAACAGAGTAGGAAAAGGATTCCATTAGTTTCACAGTTCATAAATTGTCATATAGGATTTTTCTTTTGAGAACTGTGACAGACCCAACCAGGACAATGGCTTTTGGAGGGGAGTAGGGGCTAGTCTTCTACCCACTGATTATGGCCCACAGAAAGAGCATATCATTCTCCAATGATGGATAACAACGTGATGAATGCGGAGAGCGAGGCTTGGATTAATACTGCTTCTCTTCTGGAGTGGATGGAAAGGTGTAATAATAATTTTATACAGGTTAATGGTCAGAGGAAATATGGGGCCCTTCTTCAGACTGGGTTGGAGAACCTCCTCCACTTGGGACAGAAATATTTATCAACAATTTTACTAAAGAAATCTATGAAGATACATGAATTCCACTTTTTCAGACTGTTGGAATATTGTAAGAGTTTTGTCTCATGATGGACTGGTTATACAAGTAAAAGCAGTCACCTGAAAGCATTTGTATTGGACTTGGTGTATTCATTGCTGAAGATGCTGGGCTGTCTTGGGTGGGCTCCTAGCTGGCTTATTTGCTAGCTGTTGATTAGCTTATTGTTAATTAGATCACTGTTAGCTGTACTGTTTACTGTTTGCACTGTTTAGGATAATGTGATCAAGCTCTTACCTAATCAGTGCAGGATGTTTATCCCGATGTGTAATATTTATTTTTATTGTTCATGTGGGGACTGCCCTATTTCTGAAGTGTATGAAAGCCTGTATTTCTTTTCAATAAAGAGCTCCACTTTTTGCACCTAAGCTAGTGTCGCCTAGTCCTGGGTGCGATGCCCAACTATAATACCTTGGTCCTGTGTCCCAGTGGCGAGGAAGCAGTTCTCTGATGGATCAAACCGATCGGGGTCACAGGCGGTCCGACATAGGGACATTTTAAGAAACAATTATGAGGCTATTGAAGAGTTCCAATTCCTCCCCCCAAAAAAATTTCTAGCATCAGATTAGCAGCACAAAGTTTCTACGATCCTTCAGAAGTGTCTGTACTCACAAGGCCCAAGGACAGCTGGTTGCCTTCTTCCATGATATAAGATCAGATCTTCAGTAGATAGCCCCTCAGCAGTTCTTAACAGTACTCAGGTCTCAGCATTTGGGTCACCCACCTGAGGCTTCGCAACAGCAGATGTGTGGTAGCAATGCCCTCCAGGTTGAAATGGTCCTCTTCTTGGAAAGATCCAGAACTCTGCATGCTCACTAAATATATTCAGTCTCCCAGCATGCCATCAGAGCCTGCCTCTCTGGGATAGGCCAGGGCTGTATCAATATTTATGCTGCCAACTGCATAGCTATACACCTATCACCCAGAAACTTCTCAAACTCTCTGGATGCAGAGGGAGCTATCAGATTAGCAGCAGCTGAATCCACTGAGCAGACCTGACTAGCAGAATACAGCTTCACTGAGTACAGTGAGCAAACTATACTTTTACCTAACAAACAATCACAGCCACACTGACTACAGTGTGGCAGCTAAATTTACCTATCAAAACATATACTGAATCTATCTATCTAAACCTAGCAGCTATCTAGGAGGGTGCTACATTTGGTTTACTAAGGTGCCCATGTAATAATTTTGTTTGAAACTATTAACACTTCCCGCTGACACCACCTATTGTGGGAGTTCCACATCCTTACCGCACTGACAGTAAAGAACCCTCTACGCAGTTTAAGGTTAAACGTCTATGATTAAAGCGAGTGTGTTTACATTCACATGCAGACATATTAGAGAATTTTTAAATTTGCTCATTGGTTGTATATATTCTAAAATGCCCTGTGGTTTATATTATGTAGGGGTGACAACAAAAAAGATAAAGGACAGACTTTTCAACACAATTCATCTCTATGATCACCTAAATCTGAATTGAATCTTTAAACAGTGCGGTAATTCGCCATTGCAGCTCAGATTTTTGGTGATCAATCATATGCCTTATTCTAGAGAGGCTGGTAATTGAGAACTAAAATTTCAACAAAGAGAGCAAATTTCTCAGTTGGCCCACCCGAGGGGTTACATAAACATGTTGACATACATCTTTTTCTATGATATTAAAATGTTATTTTGTTTATAGGAATTGGCTTGTTATACTAGGATATTGTATCTCTGTGTATCAAAAAATTGGTATAATTGAATAGCCTTCTGAAATATGATGTGCATCAGCTATAGCTTATTTCCCGTCAGGATTGTATGCTATATAATGGAATGTTTTTTGTATGTGGTTGAATTTCTGTATACTTGATGAGTGTCCGTGGTGATCCAAAACTGTTGTAATTCAGTTTGATATCTGACATTGAATAAATATACAAGGTGCACTTTATTGGACTATTGTCCTTCTTTATCAGGACAGCATAAACAAGATAGGAATACTGACCTCTCTCCTGGGGGTGGCTCTCTAGTCTTCAGAGACAGCCAAGCCCCAGGCCCGGACTGGGACAAAAAATAGGCCCGGGCATTTTAGACTGAACAGCCAATTTCCGGGGGCAGTTTCTGCAATAGTCGGTCCTCCGCACTGTAATATAAAGGGAACTGGACTGTAAAGGGGCACTGTATTGATTATATTATTATTACTTTATATCACAGTGCCCATAGAAATCTAATCACAGTGCCCCTTATATATTAAAAGAGATGGCCCAATCCAGCAAAGAGACATCCCCACCCAGCAAAGAGACATAAGAGACATCCCCATCTAGCAATGAAATATTCCCATAAAGCAAAGAGACATCCTCATCCAGCAAAGAGACATCCCAATCTACAAAGAGACAGGATGCCTCTTTGCTGGACAGGAATGTCTCTTTGCTGGATGAGGATGTCCCTTCTTGGACTGGGCTGTCTCTTTGCTAGATTGGTATGTATCTTTGCTGGACCCAACTGAGCAAAGAGACAGTCCAGTCCAGCAAAGAGACATTCCCATCCAGCAAAGAGACAGCCCATCCAGCTAAGAGACAGACTGCCAACAAGGAGACAGACCATCCAGCAAAGAGACAGCCCATCATGCAAAGAGACAGCCCATCCAGCAAAGAGACAGTTCAACCAGCAAAGAGACAGCTTAACCAGCAAAGAGACAGCCTGTTTAGCAAAGAGACAGGCCATCCAGTAAAGAGACAGCTTAACCAGGAAAGAGACAGCCTGTCCAGCAAAGAGACAGGCCATCCAGCAAAGAGACAGCTTAACCAGCAAAGACACAGCCTGTTCAGCAAAGAGACAGCCTGTCCAGCAAAGAGACAGCCCGTCAAGCAAAGATACAGCCCGTCCAGCAAAGAGACAGCTCATCCAGCAAAGAGACAGCCCATCCAGCAAAGAGACAGCCCATCCAGCCTAACCAACAAAGAGCACCTCCCTGAGCACCTTGGGTGTGGCCGCGTGGGCACAACCTGTCCATCGGACATAGCCAATGACAGATAGGTACCGGACGGCTGTCGGTACCATATGATTGCTGTGACCAATCACAGTAGATCACATGACAATTGTACACAATGAATGGCTTTGATTCATGCCATTCATTGTGTACAATTGTATTGCTAGCTGTGATTGGTCACAGTGATCACATGTTACAGGCAGGACAATCACAGCCCATCTGTACAATGTGATTAGCTGTGGCCAAGCACAGCTAATCACAATACATACTGAATTAATTGATTTTGTTCAGTAAAAATGCTTGCTTAAAGCAATGAAATTCACTGCTATAATCAAACATAATGAGAAAAAAAAAAGAACTCCTGATCACTTCCCCATAGTAATACAATGTTAATATAGTAACATTGTATTGCTCTGGTCACAGTTTGTTAAAAAAAAGTGTAAAAAAAGAAAAAAAAGTAATACATTTTTATTAAAAATTTAAAAAAAATGATTAAAGTGATTCTAAAGGCTTATTTTTCAAAAGAAAAAAATAACAGACATGTCTATACTTACCTGCAAAGTGCAGTGGCTTTGCACAGAGCAGCCCAAATCCTTTTCTTCTCGTGTCCCCCACCGGAGCTCTTGGATCCTCCCTCCTGTCAGGTGCCCCCACAGCAAGCAGTTTGCTATGGGGGCACCCAACGCTCCATGTGTCCATTTACACACGGAGCAACATCTTGGCCCCGCAACCTCTATCTTCTCAATGGCTCACTGGCTGTGATTGACAGCAGTGGGAGCCAATGGCTCCTGCTCCTGTCTCAGCCAATGAGGGAGTCCCGGGATAGCAGAGACACCAGTGCACATCGCCGGATTGAGAGGGGGCTTAGGCGAGTATTGGGGGGGGGGGGCTGGAGGGCATGCTGCACAGTGAAGGGTTTTTACCTTCATGCATAGAATGCATGAAAGAAAAAAACCTTGAGCCTTTGCAACCACTTTAAAGGGTAACTCTACTTTTGTTGAGAAAAAAGCATTCCCCTCTGGGTGTTCTATGTACATTGCAAGGATTTTAGCAAACTTTGTTGCAGATTCTTACTATTTGTTAATCCGAAGGCATAACTGTTTGTCTGTATCCATGTGCAGAGTGAATCTGTATGGGAGTGGGTTTATAATTATCTGTCAGCTGCTGCCCCTGGAGGGCTCTAATGAGGTAAGTGGCAGAGTCTGCATCCCTTGCCGTGATTTACCGTTAGGAGTATCTCACCAAAAATAAAATTTTTATTGTAGGGGATGCTCAAAATCTGGTTTGTATCTTAGTGCAGATTTCTGGAAAAATCAGTTAGCCAATCACACAAGGACGAAATGACATTTATGGGGGGTGTCCTGTACACCATCTCTGTACAGAATGCCTGCAGGTAGCCATATTGCATTGCATTTCACTGAAAATTACAGCGCTGCAGATTGTAAAGGAAAGGTAATTTTCTAATAACATTCAATTATGATATGACTTGTGTCCCAGTTGTATACACCGTAATACCTTTTTATTTGCCATTTTTTTTCCCATGAAAGCAAAGTCGCCCTTTAATTTTTCTTTTCTTATATTGTCAACAGTAAGTGTCCTTGGTCACCGCCACACCAGCTATATGAAATGAAATGACAACAACTGCTGCAATAATCTCATAGTTTATTCATTTTGTTTCACTTTTTTGTGTGGTAGTATGGGGTATTTTGTTATAATCACACCAGTTTTATGATGACACTGTACTGCTACTACTAGTGACAGTATGTCAAAAAAAAATTGTCACAATTGTTTTTATTTAACCTCATTTTCAATAAAATTCTGACAAAAAGTTACAACTTCCAAAAACTCATCATGCCTCTTACTAAATACCTTGGACTATCTACTATCCAAAAAGGGGACATTTGGGTTTTTTTATACTGTCCTGACATTTTAGGAAATCAAGAAATGGGATAGGCCGTCAGTAAATCAGGACTCGTCATCTTCAGATATATACCATAGTTTGTGGACTATAACTTTCCTACAGACTAAATAATAAACACTGATTTGCATTACTTTCACCAAAGAAATGTAACAGAATACATTTTGGCCTAAATTTATGAAGAACAATAATTTATTTGCAAAATTGTATAACAGAAACAAAGAAAAACGAGTTCATTTTCAATATTTTTGGTCCTTTTTTGTTTATTTATCAACACGTTAAAAATCCACTGAATTAAATACCAGCAAAATAAATCTCTATCTGTGTGAAAATATGATAAAAATGTCATTTGGGTACAGCGTTGCATGACCATTCAACTGTCATTCAAAATATGCCTAATCAGAAAGGGAAAGTGCTCAGTATTGAAGTGGTTAAAGCCTACTTTAAGTCAAAATAATAATTAACCATTAGCCGCCCAGCCAATGGCTGTTTGGCGGCTTCAAAACTGTCTCTGCACTCCGGGTGCATACCATTTGGCGTGCTCCCGCACATGCGCAGTTTGCGCTAATGCAGAGCGGCGCAGCAGTGCGATCTGTCACCGGCCGTGCACCTCGGACACGGCCGATGACAGATCCGAGTACCGGCTCCCGTTGCTGGTACCATGTGACCTGCTGTGACCAATCACAGCAGGTCACATGACAGTTGTATACAATGGATGGCTTCATTCATGATGCCATCCATTGTATACTAGTGCCTAGCTGTGAATGGTCACAGCTAATCACATGCACATGTCATGTGATTAGCTGTGACCAAATCACAGCTAAGCACAAAAAAAAACAAAAAAAAAAAACTGAATGAATCGATTTCATTCAGGTAAATGCTTGCTTATAGCAAAGTAATTCTTTACTATAAGCAAATTGTGTAAAAAAAAAAAAAAATACTGATCACTTCCCCAAAGTAGTACAATGTTACTATGGTAACATTGTACTACTTTGGTCATAGTAAAATATGAAAAAAAAATCTTAAAAAAAATAAAAAAAATGTAATAAAAAATTAAATATAATAAAAAAAAATATATATATATATTTTTTTTCATACTGTCACCAGTCAGTGTCCCTGTTCACCGCCAGTTATATGATGACGCTGTACTGCACTGGTGACAGTATGTAAAAAAAAAAATAGTGAAAATAATTTTTTTAATTTTTTAATTTTCTGAAAAATTATGACAAAAAAATACAACTTCAAAAAACTCACCATGCCTCTTATGAAGTACGTCGGACTGTCTACTCTGCAAAAAGGGGTCATTTGGGGATATCTGTACTATTCTGACATTCTTGGACCTCAAGATATTAGATTGGCTGTCAGTACTTCAGGATTGATCAATATTCAGATCTATACCATAGTTTGTGAACTCTATAACTTTCCTACAAACTAAAAAATACATCATAATTTGGGTTATTTTCACCAAAGACATGTAGCAGAATACATCTCGGCCTAAATTTATGAAGAACAATTATTTATTTGTAAACTTTTATAACAGAAACAAAGAAAAATGTGTTTTTTTTCAAAATTTTTGGACTTTTTTTGTTAATTTAGCAAAAAATAAAAACCCCAGTGGTGATTAAATACCACCAAAAGAAAGCTCTAGTTGTGTGAAGAAAATGATAAAATTTTAGTTTGGGTACAGTGTTGTATGACCGCGCAATTGTCATTCAAAGTGTGAGAGCGCTGAAACCTGAAAAATGGCCTGGGCAGGAAGATGTAAATTTGCACGGTATTGAAACGGTTAAAAACAAAAAACAGCTCAAGGGACATGACTTACTATGAATCCAATGTGTCCTATGTGCTGCTGGTCTTCCTCCCTTAAAGTCTTCATCCTCCGATCCCTCCTACCCCAGCTGCCGCAATCTTCCTGTTTGGCAGGGGTCAGTAGAACTGAGGGAGCTGTGACAGGCACTTATCAATAATGCCAATTATGCTCCACTCAGTTTCTCCATTCACAGAAGCCACACTGTAGGTTCTATGAACGAAACATTATGAATGGAGGAGGAAGACCTTTCAATCATCCACTCTTCCTCCATTCATAGATTGTGTTTCATAGAAGCTGCAGTATCTCTTCTCTGAGCTGGGGGGAAAAGTTCAGGCATAGTCATACATTTTTGGTGAGAGCCTCTCAATGCTCCCTCAGTTCTATTAACCCTCTTAGTACAAGAAGATTAGGGCAGTGGGGGGGATTCAGAGGTTGATTAAAAAAAAAAATCACCTGCAAGATAGCATCATAATGTGCTGTTATGTATCGAATACTAGCATATTATGAAGGACTTACCCTAAAATGAAGCCCTCCAGTGGCACGCTGTCCCCGCTGCAGAGGCTTCTATTTTCACCTGGTCTTCCTTCTGGGTTTGTGAGCACAGGCTATATGACTGGCCAAGCCGCGATGTCACCCCCATGACAGGGTCCCCAGTGTTCAATGGGACCCACATGGGATTGCACAAAGGGATAAGGCTTTCCTTCCCACTCCTGTAGGTTTCCAGTGGAATCTGCGTGGCTGATTGGCCCGTGTTGGCGGGCGTCCATAGCCCGCACTTTTCCCCTATAAAAGCAACTACTTACAAGCTCCAGAAGCTGCTGAGGGACTGGACCGCAGCTCCCCCCCCCTTTTAGTTTATCATTATTGTCATGGTGCCTGTTTAAGTTGGAGTTTAGTCATCTACAGTAGTTTATCTGGATGGACATCGTGATTTAATTTTTGTTTATTCTTGATGGTTTAGCCAAAAAGGGCTATCTATATATAAATAAATATATGTTAAGTAATTTGTTTAATTGAGGTTACACATCAAATAGCACCACGGCCAAATATTTTCCAATAAAGAACGTTGTATTTGAATATTATTGTATTGTGTCTTTTGTATTGTATATAAAACTCCTTTGTGCTATCCCATGCATGTGTATGGGAGTCTTGGTTCACAGCACAGTGCTCTGAAGGAACGGCACAGTTATGACATTCCTTCAGAACACATGCGCCAGCTGTCAAAAAAAGCAAATATCTCCTAAATGGTGCATGTTTAGGAGATATTCATTTTTCCTACAGGTAATCTTTATTATAAAAGATACCTAAAAAGGTAAAAAGATACCAAAGTGGGTTTACTTCCACTTTAAACTTAGGCCATAAATATGTGCAAAAAAATGTAGACAGGGTATCTTTTTCAGATGGGAACACACATTCAAGTTAATACAGTATGTTTCCTTTGTGAGGGAGGTTGATTTCCTTTAAGTTTTGTGTGTTCTTTCAACCTTAGTTTCATTGGACTGCCTAATTTAATATGCATGTGATTATCACATTTCCTTTTTAAAGAGAAAAGTAAGAAACAATGAGGAAACAAAACTTGTAAAAGCAGTTGAAGGATTGGTGGGTATGGTGGATATTGGTTGCTGCTGGAGTAGAAGGAAGTGGCGGTTTTTGGTGATGCTAGTGTGGTCACAGCTGGAGGGAATGGAGTAGTGAATGTTAAGAAGGATAAAAAAAAAAGAACACAGACAGCAGGCAGTTCAACCTAGAAAAGAGCTGTATACATACGACATACTGCCCAGTGGGTTCTGAAGGGGCTTCTAGTTTTCACCTTGCTTTCACCTTACTTAAAGGATACTGGATGTACCACACACACCCAAAAAACATCATCAAAGTACCCAGGGCATGTGCATAACTTATAACTTTTGAATGTGACAGAGAGGGAC
Organism: Staurois parvus; assembly: GCF_062004578.1. Taxonomy (NCBI): domain Eukaryota; kingdom Metazoa; phylum Chordata; class Amphibia; order Anura; family Ranidae; genus Staurois; species Staurois parvus. The sequence goes on from NW_028317912.1 coordinate 2,644,625, forward strand.
AATGTGAAAAGAAAGGAATGCACTGCATGTAGTGCACCCTGACATAAAATGGGTGTGGCAAAGTGAGCGTGACCATATGGGTCAGATACACTGGCCAACCCAAAAGCTCTTGCAGAGAATACAGTGCACACACTGCAAACACATTAAGCATAAAACATTTCAAAACATTTTGCACCTTTCTGATGAGTACTGTGACACCTGCAGAGCCTGTGCAAACAATGCCAACTGTGCAAACAATGACTGTCCTTTTACCCACAAAATATGCTTTAATGACTGTGCCACACGCAAGAGGTTAAAACAGGAAACTCTTCAGTTACATATGCTTTTCTGCACACAGCCTACTTCAGGAGGATATATAATGTACTGAGCGCAGTAGTCAGGAGCAGGGGCGGACTGACCATTTGGAAACTTGGGCACTGGACGAGGGCCCGAGGTCAGTAGGGGGCCCCATGAGATGCCCCTGGTACCTTTTTCATAGGCTTTTTTGAGTTTGGGCAAGGACACAGGGGCCCCATGATCCCCTATTGCCCAGGGGCCCCATGAGTTGTCAGTCTGCCCCTGGTCAGGAGTACGTCATATAAATCCCATCATACAGAGCACAGTTGTCAGGAGCATGAAATGTACAACATGTATCATACAGGACTCAGGAGAGTGTAACACACAGAGTGCTGGGGTCAAGTGAGTGTAACACAAAGAGCAGGAATCAGGAGTGTGCAACATGGAGTTCAGGGGTCTAGAGTGCATAAGAAAGTAGAGCCGAGCTGTGCATATGGCACTGAGTATGGAACTGTTGGAAGGTATGTATGTGTAGTATGTCCAGTCCTTCTGCCCCACTGCCACTTCTCCACTCCCACATGCTGGCAATTTCCAGCTCTTACAGTAATAGTAAAGTGCAAAAAAACAGCAACTTGGGACCCTGGGTGATTTACAATAAAATGAAGCTCTCCAGTGGCGCTTTGTCACTGCTGTCGGCGCTTCCATCTTCACCCGGTCTTCCGTTTGAATGGTCAGGCCACGATGACATCACTCCCGTGCAATCCAGTATGCCGTCCATTCAGAGCAGGGGGTGATTTACAATAAAATGAAGCTTTCCAGTGGCGCGTTGTCACTGCTGTAGGCGCTTCCATCTTCACCCGGTCTTCCATTTGAATGGTCAGGCCACGATGACATCACTGCCGTGCACTCCACTATGCCGTCCATTCAGAGCACAGTGTGTATGTGTCAGTGACATCACTGGCTTCTACAAATGTGAATATCTCTTAAATAATTTGGGAAATATTCACTATACCTACAGGTACGCTTTATTATAGATTTACCTGTAGGTACAAGTCATAAAACGGACTTTACTACTGCTTTAAAATGAAAGCTGGGAATTGACGTGTAAATATAGCAGCCGTAGAAGCTGCTGCTGTCAAAAAAGGACAGGCTCACGAAGTTTACTCTGTTTCCTTCATCTGCAGATCCTACGGATGAGCTTCAATCTGCATTGGAAAGCAGTTAAAGCAACCTGGAAAGCATTAAAAAAAATATATTTTTTTAAAAATAAAAAATCTATCTATTTAACCCCTATTAACCCTTACTTTACCCTAATCAGCCTGATTTAACCCATTCTTCCCCTTCTCCTTTCAACAATTATTTCTATTTTTTAAACCATTAGTATTTAATCTTTTTTGTTTTTATTTGCTTTTTATTATTTATTTCAATAGTTAATAGGTTTGCAATACTTTGTACCAAAATCATTATTTTATCTACAGTAACACAATTTTTTTAATATTAAGTTTGCTCAAAAAAGAAAAAATATGTTCTTTTAGTCTTGTTACTTTTTTTTAACTAAGGACACGTAGAAAAAAAAAAATTTGCAGAATAATATAATGAAAAGTAAGAATGGTTTGCAGACTTTGGGGGACAAGAACTTGTGAACAGATCGTTTGTCAGTGTGTAGGCAAGTTGCCTTCTGTAGTTAGCTAGTATGCTGCCCCAACGGGGAGGAATGGGTTAATAATTATTGCTGCCATTCCCAGGTGGATTTCATAGGCTTCTTGGGTCTGGTCCTGTGTGGGGATAAAAGATATGGAGTCACTATCAGCAGCCTGGCAGGCGAAAGTCTGTCTGCTGGAGTCTGCAACCGCCTTCATGTAGGGAGACTGCTGGGATTTGCAATCCACACCAAAGACACCAGCATCTTGGGATCAGCCATGTATGGACTCTCACCTGTGCAGGTATGCTGGGCAGCCATTGGTAGGAGTGGTAGTTAGGGAACTAACTTGTGACTGTTCATCCTGTGTTTTTGAAGAAGTTACAGAAAAGCCTTTGAAATGTTTTAGTGCTTGGTCTGAAGTTATTGAAAAGAGGTCAGCAATTATGGGGGCCCTTGACCTGGCTGCCAGATATAAAGACAAAGTGCACACATGAGGTCCTTGCTAGGTGCACAGTGGGACCCCATTCTGTCACTGGGATTGAGGTGAGAGATAGGTTGGATGGTGGAGTGGGAATAGGCTCCTATATGCAAACAGTTACTGTCAAGGTGTGTACTGACAAGGGACCAGAGAGTTAACTGGAGTCTAGTTTATTCACTCAATGTACATAGTTTATGGCTCATCTCTAAGTTGCAGGACCACCTTAAGGTTGAATTTCCCTAACAGCTGTCCCTGCCTTGTCCCGGGGCACTGATGAGCTACCCCATGTGTAGGGTGAGTGACCCCATTCACAGTTCCTAGTGTAGTCCAAAAGAACCTGGTGGGCTTACAGTCAACATCCGACTGTAACAAGTGGCTTGAACTAATAGGCTTTTTGGAGGTAACAGGGGCTTTATTATCTATATTTTGCAACTTGGTCTATTTAAAGTGTAAACCCAACAACTAAAATGTTATATATTGCAGATCAGCAGAACTTAGATATGTTGGCTGCATTAGATTTTATTTTCAGGCATTCCTTTGCCCTTATATCTACCCAGTGATCCTGCCAGTAACACTTTTCTTATCTTAGGGTGAATTCACACTGACTTGGGCTAAAATGCATGGAAAATGCGTATACATTTCCATGTACTTTAGTTGCATTTTAATACACGTTAAAGCGCACTGCTTTTTTACAGGATTTCCTTTTACATCACTTCCTGTGGGTAGAGAAGACGTGTGAGGGAAGACATATTTGTTTTTGGAGAATTTGTGTGTACATTGTTCTCCTTTTTTTGAAAACAGGATGTCTAACAGAACAGCCCTCATCTGAGAAGCTATACTGAGAAGGAGAAGGCATATGAGGCGGTTGGGGCAAACAAGAAGACAATATTGTGTACATCCATTAGTGTTACAATATAAGAGTAAAAGGTAGTTTTGGACCCTATACCAGGATTTATGAAGACACCTGGAAAATTCTCTGAATATTTTTTTTTTTAAGGAATGTTATATGTTTGCTGTGGGTTATCTAACTTGGGTTTATTGTTAAATTAGGGTTAAGTTAGAGTTGGAGGTGCAGTCAAGTTAGAGTTATATCAGGATTAGTGAGGGTGAGATTAGGTTGGGGTCAAAATAAATCAAAAAGAAAAAATGTATATTTTTTTCTTTTTGACCCACGTTGCACTGTGTTAACTTGCATTTTACACACGATGACCAGTGTTGTGTTGGTCTAAAATGCATACATGTTGCATTTTAGCGCAACTGGTGTGGACAGGAACAATTGAAAATAATAGTTTTTTAGGTATCCTTGCACTGATCTGTTTTACAGCTGAGCTAAAACGCGGGTCAACACTCTAGTTGACCTAATTGGCCCTTAAAGTGACAACATTCCCCATACTGGAGAAGCAGTGTGGTCAACCTACATATGCTGCTCCCCCTCACCTTATCTATATTATGGATGGGGGGGGGGTCTGTAGTTCACAGAGGAGAACATGGCAGAGCTCATAACACAAATGTTTGAGATTTCAGTGTAGCACAAATACAGTGCACAGAAAGGTTGAAGTTTATTGGATTTCTAGCAGGTTAAATGGGTATATTTCTGTAATAGCAATTTTTAAAGAGACATAGCATAGGGTAATGTACATATATGGAAGAGATAAAATGAATATGAATATATATATATATATATATATATATATATATATTGCACAGACATACACTTAGGGGCATGTTTATAAAGCTGTCAATTCGATGTTCAATCAATGATTCAAGGTATTTGTGTTTTAAATTATAGTAATTGGTTCACCACCAGTGAATATTTAGTGAGAGTATCATCCAGTGCTTTACAAATATGCTTCTTAAAATGTTACAACAGCAATCAGAATCTAAGGGTGGGACAATATACTTCTTTGTCCATTTTGTGTCCACTACTGTTCAGTATTATATGCTACCTCTTCTGTGTCTACTTATAACAGTCCCTTCAATCATGTCAGTACAATCTAGTGGAATATAACTTGGCTACCGTTACTATTTTCGGAGATAAGAAGTTCATAATGTCACCTCCACTCATGCCTACAGCTAACCTCAGCATGTGAATGTTGCTAAAATTGTTCCCTTACAGTACAAGTCACAGCAGTAAGTGTTACTGGAGGGAGGATTAAAAGTTTTATTTTCCACCACATGTTAGAAAATGATTCATGTGTGACTGAGTGAAATGACTGAGCTTATGTAAAGGCGGAGGACATGTACAAGATACTAAATCCTTTATACATTAGCTTCAGATACAAACATGTCATTTGAAAAGTTATAGAGAGGATCATATACTATATACATAAATGTCAGGTCAGCTTATGTAGGCACTGTGATCTCAGTGCTGTGTGCCGTTGGTGCAGATGCTCCTGGTGCAGGAGAACGGATGTACCAGTGCAGTGGTTATTTAGCATAAGTGTTTTACCCACCAAAGAGGTGTATTTCTGTCCATCTAGCCCTGAGATTTCCACAGCCCTGTTACTCAGCATTTCCACAAGCACTTACGTTCTGTCCTGCTAAGAACAGTTTTACTGGACAGAAAGTGATGGAAAATTTGCAAAAGGGATAAAGAAATAAAATCTGATAGGTACTTTTTGATCCATAGAACTTTTTTCTACAAGTCATTGTATAATTGTATTACCTTTCGGATTTGTCTTCATTTGAGTTTTAAGTAATACCCAGGCCCGGACTGACCATAGGGCACACCAGGCATTTTGAATGCCCACTTCTGCTCCTCTCCCACCTGCAGGCATTCAGTAGCTGTAGGAGAGAAATGGACAGATCGTTTCCTCTATATGCCGCCCCGCTGCCCCACCTATCCACCTGCTGCTGCCCCAGGCTCCTGTATACTTCCCTGGTGGATGCCCCCCTATCCCCCACAGCATTGCCAGATTCCACCCTCCCCTCTCCTGCCAGCTGCTGTAGGGGTTCTGTCATAATATGACATTTACTTTCCCCTTCCTTGTCTGAATGGACAGTCAGTGATCAGTATCAATCACTGACTTTGTCCATTCCTAACTGAACCATGGTAGACTGTGTTTACTATACTTCAGTTTATAAATGAATGGGAAGCTTTGTACAGCTGCTGCTGTGGCTGCCATGATGGGGATTGAGGGCTCTGTTCTCTATCTCCTTTCTCTGTCTCAAAGGTGAGATGTCAGGGGTCTATTTAGACCCCTGATATCTCACTAAAGCCCCACAACGGGGCACCTAAAAAGAATTGTAAAAAAAAAAATGTAAAATAAAATTGTAAAAAATAAAATAAAATGGTATAACAAAAAAACTATTGACACCAGTGGCAGAGCTACTATGGTCGCAGAGGTTTCACTTGCGACTAAGCCCTGGTATTCCACCACGAGCTCCAAGGTAAAGGCCCCCGGGCTCAGAGCTTATCAGTCTAAAATGCCCAGGCCTATTTTTTGTCCCAGTCCAGGCCTGGTAATGCCTAACAAGTCAATTAATTTCTAAGCTGATACAAAAAAATACTTGTGGATTCAGTGGTCCCCGTGGGTGCTACTGGCTCCTACCCCCCTCCATGTTCCTCCCAGAGCAAGCTGCTTGTTATGTGAGTACTCATGGGTGCTTGCTCCCAAGCCACCTCTGTTTTTCCATAAGACTCACAGAGTGGGGCTCGGCCCCTCCCCCATCCCTCCTCAATATCTTGGATTAACAGCAGCAGGAGCCAATGTCTCCCATCGCTGTGTCTCAGTCAATGAGGAGTGAGAGACCCAAAGAGCTGCTGCTCTAGTGCACATCACTGGATCGTGATCAGGCTCAGGTAAGTATTGGGGGGCTGTGGGAGAAGCTGCACTCACAAAGTTTTTACTTTCATGAATAGAATACGTAAAGTAAAAAACCTGCCTTTACAATCATCTTAAACTTTAGGCTTTCTTCCAGTTGATCCACTAGAGTTTTCTTTGCATGAGCTTAGCAATTAATTTACTTGTAAGGCCTTACTTCAACTCTAGTGAAGACAAATCCATAAGTTGATAATATATATATATATATATATATATATATATATATACACACACACACACACAGGGGCGGACTGACCATTTGGAAACTCGGGTACTGCCCGAGTAGGGGGCCCCATGAGATGCCCCTGGTACCTTTTTCATAGGCTTTTTTGAGTTTGGGCAAGGACACAGAGGTCCAATGATTCACTATTGCCTGGGGGCCCCATGAGTTGTCAGTCCGCCCCTGTATATATATACATACACACTGCTCAAAATTAAATTAATCAGGCATTAAAATGTATGTTTTGACAGAAACACTTTTTAATCGGAGTATAGCATCAAGTCAGTTAAACTCCTTGAATATTTATCTGGTCAGTTTAGTAGCAGAGAGGGTTGTTAATAAGTTTCAGCTGCTTTGGTGTTAATGCAATTAACAACAGGTACACTAGATGGGCAACAATGAGACAACCCCCAAAAACAGGAATGGTTTTATAGATGGAGGCCACTGACATTTGTTTCCCTACTCATCTTTTCTAACTGTTTTTCACTAGTTTTGCATTTGGCTACGGTCATTGTCACTACTGGTAGCATGAGGCGATACCTGGACCCTACAGAGGTTGCACAGGCAGTCCTGCTCCTCCAGGATGGCACATCAATACATGCCATTGCCAGAAGGTTTTCTGTGTCTCCCAGCACAGTCTAAAGAGCATGGAGGAGATTCCAGGAGACAGGCAGTTACTCTAGGAGAGCTGGACAGGCCGTAAAAGGTCCTTAACCCATCAGCAGGACTGGTATCTGCTCCTTTGTGCAAGGAGGAGCAGGATGAGCACTGCCAGAGCCCTACAAAATTACCTCCAGCAGGCCACTAGTGTGAATGTCTCTGACCAAACAATCAGAAACAGACTCCATGAGGATGACCTGAGAGCCTGACATCCTCCTGTGCTCACTGCCCGGCACCATAGAGCTTGATTGGCATTTGCCATTGAACACCAGAATTAGAAGGTCAGCCACTGATGCCCTGTGCTTTTCACAGATGAGAGCAGGTTCACCCTGAGCACATGTGACAGACGTGAAAGGGTCTGGAGAAGCCGTGGAGAACGTTATGCTGCCTGTAACATCGTTCAGTATGACTGTTTTGGTGGTGGGTCAGTGATGGTCTGGGGAGGAATATCCATTGAGGGGTGCACAGACCTCTACAGGCTAGACAATGGCACCCTGACTGCCATTAGGTATTGGGATGAAATCCTTGGACCCTTTGTCAGACCCTGCACTGGTGCAAAGCATCCTGGGTTCCTCCTGGTGCACGACAATGCCCGGCCTCATGTTGGTGAGAGTATGCAGGCAGTTTGTGGAGGATGAAGGAATTGATACCATTGAATGGCCCCCAAGCTTGCCTGACCTAAATCCAACACCTCTGGGATATTATGGTTTGGTCCATCCGACGCCGCCAGGTTGCACCTCAGACTGTCCAGGAGCTCAGTGATGCCCTGGTCCAGATCTGGGAGGAAATACCTCAGGACACCATCCATTGTCTCATTAGGAGCATGTCCCAAAATTGCCAGGCATGCATATGTGGGGGCCACACAAACTACTGAGTACCATTTTGAGTTGCTGCAATGAAATTTCAGCAAAATGGACTAGCCTGCTTAATCATTTTTTCATTTTGATTTTCGGGGTGTTTTTGAATTCAGTCCTCCGTAGGTTAATCATTTTCATTTCCATCAAACAATGGGGCATCCTTACGTTCCTAACACATTACCCAGTCCATATCAGTATAGATATACAGCATGATATTTTTCCCCATTGAGATCTGATGTGTTTTCAAAGTGTTCCTTTACTTAAGGATGCTAAGAGTTTTTAAAAAATCTCATTCAGCTGGCACAAATGTGTACATTTTCTACAGTAAAAATGACTCACTGGCTGGGGATCCATCCATTCCCTGCATCTGCAGTTTATACTTCTCTGTGACCCTCAACAGTCACCACTATAACAGTTACACTTTTTTCCTAGTGCGTTAACCACACTCATCCAGTTGAAACATCAGCCTGATACTTTTTTCTTTTTTCTTCCTAGCTTCCTATCCTTTTTAAGTAATACTGTTTTGGGAGTAATATGGAGGGTGCCATTGCTGGCTTAGTTATGAAAATCAAAAAATGTTTGGTTGTGTCTGGCTTTAATACTTTCTGAATCAATCCCTGGACCAAGAATGCTGAAAAAAAAGTAAATTTACAATGTCATTGACCAAATGTGGTGTGGCCATATTAGGTCAATGATGTCACCAGCATCCCTGTGGCTGTGAGGTCACGAATTCCATGGTCTTAGGACAGGAACTCTTCCTTCTCTCCTCTTCCCCATACCATAGACAGTGCAGAAAGTTATCAGCTGACAAGATTTTTTCAGGATCAAAAATAATTTAGCACTTATTGAATGGATATAACAAAGTAATAAAAATGGTATATTTAACAGACTAAACAAGTCTAAATATGACAAATGTAGTGTTATGGCTTACAGTCTAACTACATGTTTTGCCCTATTTTGATTTTTTACATTTACACATGATTTTTTTTAAGCTGTATATATGAAAATAACTGTCAAAACATACATTTTAATGCCTGATTAAATTTTTTTGAATAAAATACATTGCAAGTAATATTAAAATTACTACATCATGGCAAATAAAAAGGGCTTCCCTAATTGCTTTTATGTAAAGAGGAACTGGCTTCTTGTATCCAGTTTGTATCCGATACCAAACTAAGAATTATATGAAAGAGGAAACCAGTGATTTCCAAGTGTTAAAAATTCTACTTTCATTCTTGTTAGTAATGGAGTAATTGACTATCATTCGGGAAGATGTTTTACCAAGGGCCCATCTCTGCTTGTATACAAATATAAAGTTATATTAAACAAAAAGGCAAACTTTTATTAGATTGCAGCTTACCAGTTCTTAGATATGATTCATTAGTTTTCTCTTTTCGGCTTTTTTTCTTTTATTTTCACCTGGTGATCTAGCTAGTAATTCTGTTTTTCAACAGAACAAGCTTCCCTGCAAATGTAACATTTAGAAGGTTGAGACATACCAGTTAATGCTAACAGCGGTGCTTACAATGATCAGCTTTTATTTATATATGTAAAAACGTTATCCCAAATGGAACAAAACTGTTGCTGTAACTGCTTATAAAGTTTTAGATGGAGGTAAATTTTTTTTAGTGTATATAAATGGGCTAGTGCATCTAACACTACCCTTCCCCTAGATTAACAATGCTGCTTTCTAAATGTGTCTCTGTAGGCACGCTAATACAAGATGGGGTAAATTTACTAAAGGCAAATAGTCTATACAACTGCAGTATCATTCATTTTCCCCAGAGCTTAGTAAATGTGGTACAGCTCTGATGATTTCCATCATCCAATCATGAACAAGCAAAAATGCTGTTTTTTGGTATTTTCCCTGAACCCGATTGGGAATTCTTTACAAAGAAACATTTTACCCCATTTACATTTACTAAGGAAGATGAATGCACCGTCTGGGGTGGATTTAATAAAGGCAAACAGACTGTGCACATTGCAAGTGCAGTTGCTCTTCCATCATTCAATCATGTGCAAACAAAAATGTTGTTTTTTTCTTTTCCTTGCATAGGATTGGGTTTTCTTTGCAAAGTGAAGTTTCACCTCATTTACAAAGCCCTGGAGCAACTGCACTTGCAAAGTGCACAGCCTATTTGACTTTGGTAAATCCACCCCGATATGATCATCAGGTGAAAACAGAGGGAAAGAGCCCCAAAAAAGAAAATTAATGTATCCACCATATCTAATGATTGTTAAGCTGGAATATATATTATATTTTTATTTTTGGGTTTAATACCACCACCAAACGCCATACAAAAATAAAACAAATAAAACGGTCTTCCCCTCAGCTGATGAAACATATATTTCTTGTTATTCTAAGGCATAATCTAGCAGTGTAATACTTTATTACATGATCCAGCCTGTTCTATTTGTGATGACTGGTCCCTTGCATCTGCTTTTCTTGATGGTCCCTGACAGGTCTTGTTGCTGCCCCTCTTTCCATAGTCATTCTGTCCAATGTTTAAGTAAATAAAACTACGTGCAGTGCTAAACCTCAATAAAAAAAGTGCTGGTGCTGTAAATAATATGCTGTGATCAGTCCTCTGTACAAACCAATAAAGTGCTTTTCCAAATGACTGTGCTTGCTGTTCTTTTTTCTCCACACCTGTGACCCACCATAGTCCTCTTTGCAAACCAATAAGCTGTTTTTCCAAATATCTGTGCTCAGTGCCCCTTAATCCCTTGAATACATCATGCGGACAAAACGCATTGGGAGGAACCATGCTCTTGACATCACTTCCTCTGACACCACTTCCAGCCGTTGGATTGCATGGCCATTTTGATGATGGAGTGAAGGTGCGATTGAATATCTTAGAGGCTGTATCAACATATGAACTCATGCACACTGGACATTTTTACAGCTGCTGTTTTTGGCTTTTGACATTTCTTTCTACAGCCAGTAAACCCCCCAGTATGTTATCCTATGTGTCCATACACACATAGACTGTAATCAACGTATTTTGGCAGGGGTGTGTTTTGGTTGGAAAACAAACCCAGGACTAGTGGGTTTCTAGAGGAGTTTTTTTTAGCTGTAAAAACGCTCTAACGTTGAAAAACATGACAAACCTCGGTAAATTTCGGCAAACCGGCGTTTTTGGACTCTTTTTGACCATAAAAACGCAAATGTAAAAAAATGCAAAAAAGTGCAGCAAAACGCTGCTAAACGCTAATGCAAAAACACTAAAAAATGCTGAAAGACTCACGTTTTTAACATGACTTTATATAGCTAATGTTTCCAGTGTTATTAAAATGGAGACTAAGTGCAGCAGTTGTTTTATTTGAGTTAATAAATTGAATGACACTATTCCGGGTCTCCTCTTTGACTTTCAAATCCAAGTGGGACTGGAAGTGGAGGCGGTGGAGAGAAGGTAGCTCCGTGGAATATAGGAGGAGGATGTCTGGTAGAAGGAAAGCCTATGTAAAGCGCTACTGACCTGCTTATTCAACATAAGGGGTCACCAATAATTTAATTATTTCAGGTACTTATATAGTGCCATCAATTTACGCAGCGCTTTTACATATATATTGTACATTCACATCAGTCCCTAACCCTCAAGGGGCATACAATCTAAGGTTCCTAACTCACATTCATACATACACATACTAGGGCCAATTTATACAGGATCCAATTCACCTACCAGCTTTTCTTTGGAGTGTGGGAGGAAACCAGAGTACCTGGAGGAAACCCACACAGTCACAGGGAGAACATGCAAACTCCAGGCAGGTAGTGCTGTGGTTGGGATTTGAACCAGTGACCCTAGTACTGCCAGGTGCTAACCATTTAGCCACTGTGCTACCCTAATAATTGGTGAGTGGTGCTCACAAAGGCATAAGCACAGGTACTTTCTGGTTGTTGTAGGTCACAGGTGTTGAGAATATAAAGAACCGCAATCACAGGCATTTGGCAAAGCACTTTATTGGATTTCACAAAGGATTGTGGTTGCTGTGAGTCACAGGTGTGGAGAAAAAAGAACAGCAAGCACAGCCATTTGGCAAATCACTTTATTGATTTGTACAGAGGACTGATCACAGCATGTTGTCTACAGCACCAGCACTTTTTTGGACTATGGGAGGATTCTGTACAATGTTACTACTGTATGTTAGATCATTCCCTAGAAATAACATATTCTTTGCGCTTTAACAATGTGTACTGAAGCTGCTGTCTGCTCACATACCAACATTATAAGAAAAAAAAAGAAAATGCTAAACCTTGTTTTGCCCCATATAATTAATATCTACACCCAGCCTTTTCTATTCTTTAAAGTTAATTTGTCAGCCATTTATTAAAGCAGCTAAATGGCCGTCCTTTCTTTTAATATGTTGCTGCTATCTTGCTTGCCCTATCTACCATGCATACCAGTAACAGTACATAATCAAACTTAACTGAACATTTTTTTTTTTATACTTTTGTGTATCAGATCCACTCTTTCTGCGCAGTTTATATGATGTCTGCACTTTGTTAAATGGTTCATCAACCCAAAAGCAATAAAGAATAAGTTCACCTTTTCAACAAAAATAATAAATGCAAATTTTCTTACAGGTAAAAAAAAATGTGCATTCATTATTTTTGTCTGCAGGAGCCTGGAAACCATTGCACCAGCATTCAGTAGATTACTGATGCCATGCAGGTCTCCTGCAGACCTGTCAGAATATCTGCTTGCCATACGGGATATATGAGCAAGCAGATATACTGACAGGAAGAATCAATGAACTACCACAGTGCTCCACAGTGCCATGGTGGTTAATTGAGGACTACAAGCCGACAGCCACTAAGGCTGTCAAGACTTGTAGTCGCTCATTCACAGAATGCTGTGAATGAGTGATGCGGCTGGCTGGGCGCAAACCCCGCACGGCTACATTTTTTTTAAACTTGACAGATAGCGAGGGAAGATCCCTCGCTAGCTGTAAAAGCAGGGATCGGGGGGGGGGGGGGAGTGGGGGCCGGTCAAATCATAACATGTTACATTTTGTGAAAGGTGAGCTTATCCTTTAATTATAAATGCATCCTAATGAGCTGAGTCAATCCTTGGCTTCCTCTACATCTTGGGTACTCTAACAGTGTTCCATAGTTAATTACCCTGATCCTGTCCACCTGGGAGTTTTGTGCAAAAATGCCTATTTTTGTGTGTTGGGACAAGCTATAATATGTCACCAAATTTTATCCTGCAGTAAGAAGCATTTGCTGATATGCCATCATAATATTGTCAAATTTCTTAATGCACAACTGTCAGGTGAAATTAGTTCCCCCTAAAAAACTGATTAGCGCATTTCGATGGACTGGACTAAAAAATCGAAACTGAACCCCAGCCAACAGTTTCAGCAAACTGTTTTTTTTCCTTTTGGATAAAAGGTTTTACATAAATGAATAGAAGCTAAGCATTGTAAGAACCCCTGTCAGTGGTAAATGGTGTGTCTCAACCATTTAACTGCCACTGTGGTCTGTTAAAGTAAGTTGGAAAATAAAAGACTTACTTACTGGATCTCCAGGTGAAAAAAAAAAGTTTTTAAAGAAACTTAAAATTTTAAAAAAGGCATTAAAGTACAGTATAAGTGAAGGCAACATTTTTCTTTTAGTTTTGGATGGAGTGGAGAGGGATTAGAAGATTCAACCTCTCTGTTTGTCCTGTTTAATGTTACTGCAAAAAGTAAGTAAAGGCAAAGCTCAAATTTCCTATGTCCAATGGGACACAGATGACAAAAAAATGGCAAAAAAAAACTGTCAGGGTTTACAACCATTACAATATCCAATATAAAAATAAAACGTTTTGCATTTAGTTCATGTTCCTAGTGTTACAAATGCAAAAGTTGCTAACCCCTTTTTTAGTAATTTTTAAAATGACCTCTAAATACAACCAAATACACCAGTTGATATACAGAACATATACAACACAATAGAAGGAAAACATTATCCTTTAAATCTGCAATGGGCATTTAGCTGTGACTACTGTTATTGTTGTTTTTTTTACACTGCCTTTAAAAATAAAAACAAAGTTACTGTGTGGCATATTTGGACATTTTGGGGACCTCACCTGAGGCTTTCATGATTTACTCATTTGATCACCACCTCATTTTGTTCTTACACAGTTCCAGCTTTACCTAATGATAGCTTGGAATTTCAGTGTTTTTCCTTGTCTCCTTAGCAATTACTGTATCAGCATGTTGGGGAAAACCCCATGCCCAAATGCTCCCTTTCCTTCCTCTAGCTGACCTTAGTCAGTCCAGGACCATTAGTTTTCTGTGTTGTCAGAGACAGGCACAGCTACCACAATGTAGGAAAACCAAATAAACATTTGACACTTCCTATTTTTTAGTTATGTTATTTATAGATATTTTGACCAGGAGGTTAAGATGTTCAAAAGAACAGTGGGGGCTAGGTTTGCCCATTTATTGGCCAGGTAGGAATACTATCTAGAACATTGGAATGACACCACGGGAAAACTACTGTAAGAACCAGTAGGTAGAAATGAGTTCTTCAAGATCCTAGCAAATATGCTTTGGATACAGAGACAATTAAGGAACTTACCCTTATAAACTAAATATAGTGTCAAGGCATGGGATACACTGTGGAGAACACAGAAATGGATAACAAACCCGCCTTTGGAGTCCTTGACTGCTAATCCTCAGTTTATACCAGGGTTAGTTGTACATTTTACTATTGGAAAGCAGAAGGCACACTAAGGTTACACCATGTGATAAGGGGTAGCGTACATGAGTGTAGGATAAAGTTATGGATAACTTCAATAGATTATTGGATGTGGCAGCAAGTTCACAATTTTACATGAAATCTTTCAAAATCATTGCATTCTTTGGAGGATCTTTATCCTATAGAAAAGTTATTTGTTCTCACTAAAGCCAGTCATAGATGGATCGCAATTCAGCTGGTTCAGCAGGGGGCAGGCTGGTTGTACTAAAGTTGATCCATTCATTCTGTAGTGCAGATAGGGGCATTGTTTTATATAAGGACATTGTTTTGTATAGGTATTTATTGCCCCTGATTGAGACTTATTGAGGACAAACACTGAAACTGGTGGAAGAATGTCATCCATCTTGTTTGTGATCTTCTTCCATAAAACCAACATTTTAGTCTCAAAATCTGAAAAAATGACAACCCCACCTAGTACATGCAGAAAAAATTTCTAATTCTCAAACAATAGAAACCAACCACCATTTCAGTGGCTGCTGAGGGTCTCTAAAATGTGCTTGTTGGAGGAAGTTAGAATTGTTAAACAACACAATTTTCAGGCTTGTTACTCTGTCAGGGAAGGGCAGGAAACTTTTAATAATTCAAAAACCTCTCTGCTGAGACATTATTGAGTGAATCACTCTGTTCATATGACTAGATGTCATGTGTTCACTGACATTGAGTTTGTTGAGAAACTTATCTAAGAGCGTTTTGAATTTAGATACACTCACTGCTGACATCATCATCTGTGGAAGTGGTTTCCACATCCTTACCACTCTAACAGTAAAGAACCAGTTTAATACTAAACTGCTTTTTGTCCAACTTCATGTGTTTTTTTAGAGACCTCTGGTTAAATAGTTACCTCCCAATGCTAGAGTCACCAATTAGAGATTTGCCTATTGCGATCATATCCCATCGTATGTGTCTCTTCTACAGGGAGAATAAATTTAATGTCTGTAGTTTTTCCTCATAACTGAGGCCCTCCAGTCCCCTCATTAGCTTTATTGACCTTCTCTGGACTCTTTCCAATTCAAGCACATCATTCTTGGAGACCGGACACCAAAACTGGATGGCATACTCAAGATGTGGGACCAGAGTTTTGAAAAGGATGAAATTATTGTAAATTGACAATTACTGTATAATAATAATTATAGTTTTATCCCTTGAGTAAGTACCATTTTGAATACATGCTAATTGCTTGCTACAGCTTGGCTTTGCATGCTATTGCTGAATCTATGATCTAATAGGACCCCCAGATCCTTTTCTATCCTTGATTCCCTCAGGCATTCTCCCCTAGAGAGCATCATGTTTTTAGCTCCCAGCTCCATTTCTTTACTTTTTTCAATAATAAACCTCACCTGTCAATAATAAAACTCATCTGTCATATAGCTGCCCACCCTTCTGTGAAAGAAGAGTAAGAATGGATGAGGATGTTTATCTGTATATACAGTATGCCCCCATTTTTCTTCTCTTTTCTTGTGTGTCTTTTTAAGGGTATATTGCTTGTGTGTCTGTGTGTTTTGGCAAACTCATCTGTAAATTTTTGGATTGGTAAAACTTAAACCATGAAAATAACAAAGCAATGATTAAAATACCCCCAAAATATTTAGTAAATTTTATAAAAACTTTCTTAATAAAAAGGAACAAAACATAGACTATTGTGCATCATTTGCCCAGGCAGCAGGCTGAGCACCAAAGATGTAGAGCCTTTTTATATGATCAGCAAATATGATCACCCACATGCATATATGATTACACACTTTACTTTGATTATTTGTGCTATATGTACTTTTTGATCCTTTTGCTACTTGTGTAACCATTACAGGGGCAACACTGCCAGCATGTAAAACTCTTGGATGCTAAAGAAGACAGGAGATTGTTTACCTTTTTCACGGATTTTGGCTTTCTTGTAGAAGTGTTTTGGGCTGCAAGACCACCCTATCATTTATACATGTACAGTAAGGCGCCCCCCCCCCCATCCCGCCTCACCCTACTGCCTGGGTCCTGCGCTTACCTGTACTTCCTGGGTGCTCGAGACCTACACGACAGATTTCTGGAGGGAAAGTGGTTCGAGATCAGTGAACATCCAATTGCTTTTCTCCTCTGAAGGTAGTTGAAAACCAGAAGTGCTCCGCCCATAGCACTTCTAGCTTCAGAGCTGTCAAACCCCAGCCACTCTGGTCGGGGAAGATGCTGATCAAGCACAGCCTGAGCTTGATCATCTTCAGCAGAGGGCAGAATTGACAATAGGGGTCTAATAGACCTGTGACCTGCACTGATATTACATAGGAGGCTTGTCAGACCTCTTGTGATAGCAATATTGTTAAGTTAAATAAGTAAAATTAGTTAAATAAGAAAACATTAAAGTTTAATGAAAACTTAATTTAGAAAAGTGTTTAAAGGCCCCAATGTACACACACAAACAGACATAAACATCCTCATCTGATGCATATGCATAAGTAAATCCGAGATTATCCATGCATTATAGTTATTGCCACACACGCTGTAGTGAGAACAATTATTCTAGGATCATCAATTGCTGTTAACATTAAATTGATGATCTGTAAATGCTCTTAAAGCTTTGCTGAGAAATTATTGAAACAGACTTTAAAGTCTTTGTTGTGATCATCAAGAATGAATAACTTCACCTTAAAAGAAGCTAGATAGGTCAGATGGCTTTTTGAAGCTCTTTTACTGCTTGTTAGAAATATGTAAAACAGGGATGCCTTTTGAAGACTGAGGGCCGCTTAAGTGATTTGGTAACCAGTCACGGACCACAATGAAATGAAATGGTCCAGAATTTTAAATATTTTAATTTGAATAGCACAATGAACATTTTTCTTCTGCAGCCCCTGAAAGCCAATGGGAGGGAGAGAAGAAGAAGTTAGCTTTTAGTAGTTGCAGGAGGAAAATGGAGAGGGTCTGTTCCTGTATATGCTGCCCCTGTTGCCTCTCCTGTCCAATTGTAAACAGAATGTGACAGGGAGGCTGCACAGGACCCCCTGGAGCATGGGGTGCGGTCAACATTGTGACCCCAGATGCTACACAAGTGGTTGGAGGGATGTGGTAAAAACACACCTCAACTATGGGGTATTACCACCCCCCTCAAATGTAATGTAAATGAGCCCTTTTTTGTCCTCAGCCCCCTATATAGCTGCGTTGACACTAATGCACTGTGCTGTACCCACAACGTGTGTGCAATGCAGTGCACCAGCTGCTTTCCTGGGGGTTAGCTGAGCTTTGCCATAGACGTCTATTATATTTTGTGGGTGTGGTGCACTTTCTGAAAAAGTGCACCAAAACTCCTGCACTCAGGAGTTTTAGTGCGTTTTCAGAAAGCATAGCAAACCCGCAGGATGTTATAGAAGTGCGCTTTCCTGATTTGAGGCTAAGGGCCACATCAGAGGGCTCTGAGGGTCACAGGTTGAATACCTCTGATGTAAAATGTTTATTGTCAATAGTCTGGTCATAGGTGCACGTTAAGCTAAAGGGGAAGCTTGAAAGTAACAGTTGGCACTTTATACTCAATACATTTAGCTGTCATAACCTTCATTAATCAACTTTATATTTAGCATCTCCACACATCATTAATAAGAACTGTGAAAACACAAAATGCCAACCCATCCTGGAAAATATGATATTGTATACATTTATTTTGAGTTAGTTAGATCATCATCATTTATTTCATAGCTATTATGCTAAATACAAACATTGCTTTCTATCCTGAGCAGTGGTTAGCATACATAAACTACTCATACTTTCTATTGTACTCTCACAGGAAGACCAAACCAGAACCAAGATGAAAGAATGAGAACCTGTAACTTTCCACTATAACGGAGGCTTAGAGGTTTGAGGTTTCCGTTACCTTATATGTACTTGTCCACTGCAAGAAACATTCCATTTTAGAGGGGCTTCAGATCAGGGGGAGGGTTGATGCCCACCAGGAGGAAGTGTAAATTTCCACCTACCACCTCTCAATTAATAGTCAGCCCAGTCGCTTTTCTGTACATTTGAAAGTCAGACTCCCTCCAGAGTTCCAGCCTCCTCTACACCAGACTGAAGATGAACCTTGTCCGTATTACACCTCTTATTTTCCTGGGAATATTCCTATGTTTTCATATAGGCAATGGTGAGTTCTACTAAAGTAATAAACTATATTTAAAGAATTGTTTGTTTATAACATGCAATTAGTTATAGTTTATAAATAATATAGCAGATTTTTAAATAAGTACTATGGTGTTTAGGTGTATCTAAAGTCAAAACTTTAAAACAAAATTTTGGATTGATTAGTGAAGGTTTAATCATTTTTTTTTTTTTTTACTTTTTGTATTTCTGCTGATTACATTCACTCTCTCTTGTAGTCCTGATGAAAACTGTCACCAGGACTGGACATAATACAAAAATATAGGTTGCCATCAGAAAAGAAATAAAGAGGAAATTGTCAGTTGGTGACTTGTTCATAGAGTAGTGAGAACAATAATTTATAACAAAGCAACAAAAGAAAAAGAAACAGACTCATTGATGAAAATGCATATGCATATAATATCAGTGGATAACAGTGGATTAGCCAGCAAAAGCAGACATCTGAGTAGACATATCAGAAATGAAAAGATCCCATGGTTCCCAAACTGATTCAAAAAGGGGGAAAAAATTAGCATGCATAGCAGTTAGATACTCCATTCTTCTATTCTCAATGATAACTTTCACCAATTCCGACTGTGTAGGTGTAGTAGATAACCAATGCATGGGAATGGTTTTCCTGGTCACTGTTAAGACATAGGAAGATAGTTTCTTAGCAAATTTGGAGAGGCCTGTAAAAGGTAAGCCTAATAAAAGGTGAAAGGGGTCAAATGGGATATGAACCCATAGAAGTAGCCGCAAGAGGCTAAGAACCTCTCTCCAGAAAGGTGCAATGTGTTGGCAAACTCAGAAAATGTAAAAAAAGAGTGCCAATTTCCTTGCCACATCGTAAGTAGACAGGAGAAACACTCAAATTGCAAGCATGGAGAACCTCAGGGGTCTTGTACCAGAACATCAAAATTTTATAAGTGTTTTCTTTATATACCACACATATAGAAGATCTGGAGGCGGCCTCCCAGATCCTGTTCCATTGATCTAAGAGGATATCTCATTGAAGGATTTAGGGCCATATCTGCATATAAAGATGTGTATCCGTAGAAAGGGGACAGGTGTCTTGAAGTAGCTCATAGATAGAGGAAATTAGGCCCCGTTGGTACAGACCTTGAATGCAAATGTGTTCGAAAAGAGTGGGCTTCTCTAGAGTCAGGGAGGAAATCTTGGAGGAAAGAAAATGTTGTTGTATCTGTAGGAAAACATAATACTGATGAGGAGGCATGTGTGTACCTTTTTTGTAACTTTTTTTAGGATTGAGAAATGGCGTGAAAAAGGGCTGGGAAATTAGCTTCATTATTGTGGATGTGTATCCCATGAATATCATTATTGGATCTGATAGCTATAGCTAGGCGCTCCAGACAGAGGATAACAGTAAAGGTGAAAAAGGGAATCCCTGGCTCGTAACATTGGATATCCGAAACAAAGGGGATAAGTACAAAGCCAGTTTGATCTGGGAAGAGGGAGTGGAGTAGAGGGCTCTCAAAGCTTCTACAAACAGACCACTAAATCCAAATCTCTTCAAGATGAGAAACATATAAGGCCAACTTAATAGGTCAAACACTTTTTGGGTGTCTAAGCTTAATAGAAGAGTGGGTTTCGGGGACTTGTTGACGAGATTGATCAAGTCAATGGTCCTCCTAGTGTTATCCGCCACGTGTCTAGCTGGGACAAAGCCCACCTGGTCCCTGTATAAGCTTGGAGATACATTTGGCCAATCTATTGGCCAGTGTTTTTTTTGGTGACTTGTTTTAGTGACAACTGTCTAAGGTAAGGGGATTGTCCTTCCTTTTGGAGAGATTTCCATTCATGTGTTCCAAAAGGGGTCCTTGGACTGGAATCCCTTTTTTTGGCTTGGTAAGGAATTAAGGAATATCCCTTCAACAGGGACACAATGACAGTGATAAAAATACTTTTTTTTTGGTAAAGCAAAGGAAGGGAGATAAACTTCTCCAGGTTTCTTTGGTGTTTGTGTCCCCAGTGAAGAGCTTTAAGCTGGCCATACATGGCTAGAATATCCTGCTGAATTGGCCAATATTCGAGTTGTGGTTTGCCCTGTCATCACCAACAAGCAAACTTATATTAAAAAATCAAACTGGGTGGAAAATTTTCAGACGTATGGTGGCTGCATCCAATCATATGCAATCACTATTTGGGTATTCATACAGTTGTGGCTGTTTAGCATGGATGGAGGAATCTGGTGATTCAGTCTGCTTGTGTATGGCTTGCCTTTTTCTCACATTTTTAACTAAATATGATGGTTGTGAAGAGAGGAAGTAAGGGGAAATTTCATCAATTAAAAAGGATAGAGCATTAAAATACTGACTGAATGACATTACTCCTTACCTACTCTTTCCAAAAAAAATGTACTGTAATTCCATTTAAGTTGTGTCACTGGAACTACAAAATGATCATGTTTTTCTGAAGCTTATTTTTTAAAGTAAGGTCATATCTAAATATAGCAAATGCCATATCTAAGAGGGAAATAAGAATTATTAATTGCCTATTGATGCTACGACTATTGATCATATGAACCATCAAGAGAGTGTTTCAAGCAGACCTCGATTAGTTTCTTGCCATACTTCTGAACTTCCGTACAGGTGTTATTGTGGGTTTAATTCATGCATACATTCAAGATGACCATTGCAGAACACACAGGCTGATGTAGACATAAATCACACAGTAGCCCCATGACAGCAGATGCTTCTTCGGGATTTATGAGAATATGTGTCAAAGTCTACAATGAAATCACTGATGTTTCTATATAATGGCTTTCCTGACATGTCAGGGCTTGCACACATATACAGGATTCCCTTTCTCAAATTTCTGTCTTGACTGGGGAGTCACGGGGATGTGATTCAGTAATCAAGACATGTGTTGAGGAACTGATTCTAGGTCTGACTTGTGACTCAACAAAATGTTCAAACTATCCTGGAGCTTCTTTTAAATTGTACTTCATGTTTCTAACAACTGTCATGCTGTTTCAGAATAGCACTGCAATTAGGTCACTAGTTAGTTTAATTCACACTTGGTCAAGTGATCATACTAAAGTTGGGTAGACACTGTGAAGTTTTTTTCATTCAACCAGTGAGCCGAACGAAAAAAAAACAACTTTACAGATTCCTGTATCCACACAAGTGATCTGGATGCAGGGATCTCCCCCACTGCACTACTGTATCTGCTGAACCGACCAAATATCAATCCGTGCGTATCCAGCTTAAGGATCATGAAAGAAACTTGAAACAAACAGCTTGAAATTGGCCTTTGGTTAAATTATATGTGTATATTCAGGGAATTACATCCTCATTCAGTAAAAAAGTCTAAATTATTAAAGCCCTCACGCAAACCACTTTCAAGCAGAGCTGAGGCTGGGAGAAGTTAATACAAGGAGCCAATCAGTTGCGTTGCAGTGCAAGGATCATGCCGATAGGAGGAAAGCACAGAAGGACAGAAACTAGCTCATCATTTGATTGCTTCTCCTTTCAATGTCCAGTTGTAGGGAAGGGTTGTGTGGGACTGTTAAAGTTACTGAACTGCAGCAGAGAATAATCAGGTCTCCCTCCTTGCTAGACAGGGCTTGATGTGTGGCAGAGCATGTACATTTTTAGACTGGGTACATAAAAATACAAATGTTTTGGCAGGTAACACAGCTACCTTATATCTATTTTACTCATGTATTTATACACTTGGAGTTCCTCTTAAAGTGGAACTTCACATAAAAAGAGGAGTTCCACTTTAAGTCTTCCTCCCCCTTCTCTCTCATATTTGGCATGTCATTTTAGGCGGAGGGAGAGCGGGTACCTGTTTTGAACTCCTAGGTGATTTGAGTGGAAGTTTTCCTCCCCTCTCCCTCCCTGCAGTCTTCTGGGACATGTCATAGGTCTCAGAAGACTGCGGGAGCATTCACAAAGTGCAGCATAGCTCGCGCATACGCAGTAGGCAGCCAGGTGTGAAGCCGAACACAGCATAACCATCTGCCCACAGTTAGGATGCTAGCTCTGGGAACCCAAAGGCTAGAGAAAAACTAGCCCAGGTGAGGATGGTGCCGGATCCCTGGAATGGGATCGGTAGCTGCTGATAGGAGGAAAGCACCGGACAGAGACCAGCTCATCATTTTCTTGCTTCTCCTTTCAATGTCTAGGATTTGTAGCTGCTGATTTTTTTGCAGTTTGCTAACTGGAGGAAACCAGCCAGAATTTACTCACCCGAGACCAGCGAGATGAATTCTTAAAGGATAAGTTCACCTTTTAACAAAAAATAATAAATGCACATTTTTTGCAGGAAAGACAGATATACCTACTGACAGGAAGACTCCGTGGTAGTTCATTGAGAACTACAAGCCAGCAGCCGCAAAGGGCGGGCCGAGACCCACATGTTCAAGTTTATTTAAAATTGTGACGGCCAATGGGGGGGGGCGGAAATGATCCCCTGCTAATTGTCACAACAGGGGATCGGGGGGGGGGGGGTTGAGGGGGCCAGTCCATTTATAGCATGTTACTATACACCCTGATTATGGGTAACATGTAAGGTGAACTTATCCTTTAATATTTCTAGACTTAAGACACATGTAAACGATGGTGATATTTTGTACAAGTTGCACTTTTTATCCTCAGGCCCGTAATTTGATCATGGCCATAAAATAAAGCAGAATGCGCTATGTGCTATGCGCCTTGTTTTTCATGTGTAGTGTTCCCATTGCCACATTTACCCACCAGGTTTCTATAATAGTGCTGCTCTTTACCCGAACCAAAAATATTCTCGTAATTCATTTCAGCAATGTTCTCAGTTGTGGTGTTGGATATACTGTATTTACCAGGGTGCATGTATACAATTTGAGTTTTGGTACTGGCCCACTGCACTTCATATTTAAATATATATGGCCCTGCATCCAATGAACACAATTTTGTGTTTTTTTTTATTTTTTGCTGTAACTGTATAACATATATAGAAATTAATTTTGTGTGTATATAGAGTGAATTGGCAATGCTAAAATATGTGCAATCACTAGATGCTGTTTGTGACTATTCTATTCTATTCTGACTATTTCTCTTTTTGTATATGATCATTATTTGATTTTTTGCTTGGCTGGCTACTACCTTGTAACAATGGAAGACTGTGATTCTACTGGAAAAACATTTCTCCCTCTTTTCCACAATATCAAAGCATTGCTAGTTTGCCAGATAGTAAGCACAACTATTTAATGGCGGTGGTTGACTTCCAGTGTATGGCTCTACATTGTTTTAAAAATGTGGTTTCACCATGCACTTATACTGCCCACAGCTAATCATCTAAATGATACCTAGTGTTTTATGTAGGTAAAGGATAACCTACTCACCCGTTATTATTACTTAGAAAAGAGGAGTTCAAAAAGCGGCTTGCTGTTCTCATGCCTGTGTTATATCAATATATGATGCAAGAAAATATTGTACAATATCACTTCCATATTGTAATAATATCATTATTCCATGTACAAAAGCATATAAACCCAGAAAATCCACTTAGAACATTGTTAAAACTTATCAGCGGGGCCAGGAAGTGAGGGGAAGTCTCTCCAGTGAGGACACATTCACCAATAAATCTGAAGGTCTTAAACTTTTCTCAGTCTATTCAAATCTAAACACATTGTTTGGAATGACATCGGTAATTGTCCCGAGCATCCAATCAACACCCAAGTGTTACTTTGAGCTGCTAAATGGGGTGTAGGGTTGTTCATTTATAGCAAAGCATTAAGCAAATTTGTAAATATGACAGGTTTCAGCTGGCACATTCACTTACCTATTAACTGATTCATTTGCAGTTGTTCATCTAGCAGATCTCAATACCGCATAGCAAAATTCCACCTGCCAAAAACACAAACAGCAGGAACACCCCTTTAAATTTTATGAGTTTTAATAGCTCAAAAACCTACATATTTCACAGGAAAATTGGAGCAGTATTAAACCCACAACCAAAAATGTAATATATTGCAACTTATCAGTCATTAAATGTGATGGCTGCATTTCTTTTCTTTTTTTTCCCTCTGTTATCACCTGGTGATCAGGCCAATAACACACCTCCTGTATTAGAGTGCCCCCACTCTGGATGAAGGAATACAGGGGAACCTTTGGACAGCAGTATTGTCAGTCAGGGGAGAAGGGAGCATATTTATATAAAACTACAAAAAACTGAAGCCATACTCCAGATCACACTTTATAATCAGTTACAGCAGTTTTTTTTCCTTTGGGATAAAGGTTTTACATAAATAAATAAATAAATAAAAGCTGATCATTATAAATACTTCTGCCAATGTTAAATGGTTTGTCTCATTCCTGTAACTGGTACCTATGGAAGAGAACTTGTTCTTTTGAAAAACAACAGCCTTACTGGCTGGATCACCAGATGAAAATAGAAGAAAGAAAGCTTAAGAAAAGGAAAGTAATGCAGCCATCACATCTAAGAATTAGTAAGCTGCAATATAATAAATGTTTGCTTTTGGGTTTAATACTGCTTTAAGTTAGTTTATACGTAAAGTGGGGAACATAGTGGAAAGAACATTTTGCAGCAGTCTATGGTCTCCATGGGACCACAAATAATCATATGGCATTTTGATACTACTAACAACCTATTTATAACTCCATTGAAGTTGTATGCATAAAATTTCCATGATGTATGAAAATAAATGAATGTGTACTAAACCTCAATGAATAATTTTTACCTATGAAGTTAAAGTATGAGTGTAAGAAAAATATTAATTGTCACTATTTAGGGTTAGTTGACTTGGAAAGCCTACTGCATTTATAAAATGGCACATGTGGGATTTTCTACAGTTGGCTGAAGGTAGCTAGATCCCCCATACAAATAATACAAGTCTTCTGAAATGAATACTGCGACCACACAAATGTGAAAATTTAGCAGCTCGCACCTAGTCACTTGCCATTCTGGTACCGTATCAAATATCATTTGTGGTGAAGAACGTATGCATGTCTGATGTGTCTACAAGAACTGTGAATTATTTATGGAGAAAGTGCTAAAATAAGAGTTAGTAAGAAAAGTCATATATGTGCTGTTTTTACCGGGTGTGGTTAGATCTGGCAGAATACATTAACATTTTATATCAATTTAAAAGTATTCTCATGTTCAAAGAGCAACTCTAGACTGCTGACATGGAACAATTGCACGTATACTGGAGCTGAAAAGTCTGCTTAATTTACTCTTTTTAATACAATGCCAGAATTCGTTGATATTTTCGCAGGGCTTTTATTTAAAGTAACACTAAACTCTTGTTTAAAAATAAAATTTCTATTCCAAGTACATATTCCCAGCCTCCTCCAGATCTGCACATTCAGTTTTTTCTGCTGCAATCTGATTTCCTGTTAGAGGGTGGCTACGTTAATTCTCCATGGTCCCACTGTATACAGGAACGTAGCCACCCTCTCTTGCTTGCTTCTGGGATGGACTAGGGGCCATGGACAATGAGATTTGTAGTGTGTGTAGAGCAGTTCATGTACCCGCACCTGACGTGCACTACTCATTCCAAACAGAAGTGAGTGGAGAAAAGAAAAGGTTTGGGAACTTGAGGACATTACAAGGTTGCAGGAAAATACAATAAGAAACAATTTTCTGAAAAATAGATTACAGGGCCATCAAGTAGCAGATGTGTATGGATTTTTTTTTGAAGAATAAGGAAATGGTCTAGTATCACTTTAAAATTGCTGCCTGTTGTCATGTGATTCTGTCCTGTACAACCTCCTCCTGTACTAGTTTGTGCATGTGTAGTTTTAGTGGGTTTAAAGGGATAGTTGACCTTTCCTGCACATTTTCATATGCTCATTACATACCAATGATCAGCTTTTTTCTAAGAAGGTGCTCCTTTTCCACTATATTTCCATGCATGACCTATATGCATAAAGCAGCTGAATCTCCTCCATTTTGCCTAAACAGAATAGGCTGGGGGTTAGAAGTGCGCACCAGTGGGCGCTCTGGCTTGTTCAAAGTGCTCTCATGTGTAGTGTGCCCTCTGTTGCTTTGGCAGCAGCTACTGAGCTCAGTGTTGTGTGACAGTCACTGTCAGAGGGAGAGCATACTGCACATGTACGCAGTTTGAATGATCCACAAGGCCCGCTTAGGGTACACTTCTAAACTCCAAACAAATATAAATAAAAAACCTGTGCCCAAATTTTTTGTTAAATAATTAAACCCTTATCCAATGCTGCTGCTCTTTGTTGACAAAACATCAAACAATAATTGTGAAGTGAAAAACACAGCACATGAAATCAATGAAAACAATATAAACAAATATTAAAAAATTATAAAAAATGTCCGAATAAATATATGTGCCAAAATGAAAGTCTCAATCCAAAAAAATTTTCAAATCCAAAGTGCTCCAAACGCAACAAAATGGTGCTGTATACAGAAATTTCAGTGTGTTCATACCATCCATGACATGCAACATATACTGCACTCACCAGATAAGTGGTATCCTGGATACCGACAACAGACTTGTAACCACAAAAGACACAAAAGACATTTCCTGTGCTTACAAGCCTGTTGTCGGTATCCAGGATACCACTTACTCATGGCCAGAAGAGTGACTAGAAGAAAGTTCAGTGCATGCACATGACCTGTCTGGACAAATCCAACTCATTTGTGTGGGAGATCCCTTTGTTGGAGTTTCTTCTGAGCAGTGAAAATTCCTATTGTGGAGGATATGTAATATCCACAAAGCATATTTGACTCTTAATTCTAGAGAGTCCAATATATCTGGTGAGTGCAGTATATGTTGCATGTCATGGATGGTATGAACACACTGAAATTTCTGTATACAGCACCATTTTGTTGCGTTTGGAGCACTTTGGATTTGAAAATTTTTTTGGATTGAGACTTTCATTTTGGCACATATATTTATTTGGACATTTTTTATAATTTTTAAATATTTTAATATTTTTTTATATTGTTTTCATTAATTTCATGCGCTGTGTTTTTCACTTCACTTCTAGGCTCCAGCCTGCCCTGCCATTTAGGTGAGACAAAGGGGTTGGGCTGCCTTGGTGTTATTAGAGGTATATGCAGAGGCGTCCCTAGGGTAGGTGTCACCCGATGTGGTAACACTTGGTGACACCCCCTCCAACGATCCCCGCAGAATGGATCAGATCTGCAGATTGAGCATAATGGATCGGACTCCGATCCATTATGCTCAACCCGCAGATCCGATGCATCCTGCGGGGATCGTCGGCTTTCTTTGCAACTTACATTTTCTTGGAGCGGGTCTGGTGTCACCCCGTATAGGTTGCATGCCGACGAGGATCGTCGGCATGCAACCTATACGGGGTGACACCGTACCCGCTCCAAGAAAAGGTAAGTTGTAAAGAAAGCTGACGATCCCTGCCGGATGGATCGGATCCATCCTGCGGATATCGTCAGCTTGTTTTACAACTTACCTTTTTGTGGAATGGGTCAGGTGTCACCCCGTGCGGTCGGTGTCACCCCGTGAGGACCGCACACCACGCACCTGCCTCGGGACGCCACTGGGTATATGGAAATGTAGAGGAAAAGGAACACCTTTAAAAAAGTTAAGCAGTGGTTCATAATGAGCTGGGGATGCTGGAATACATGGGGGGGGGGGGGTGTTGTTAGTAATGAACAGGGAAGGTGAACCAACCCTTTAAGATGCTTACAGACATAAGAGAATACACTCTTGATCTAAATGGTTACAGTCATATTGAGGAATGATATTATGTCTATATGCCATCCCCAACCCTCCAGACATTCACTGGTCAAACATCTTCAGTGGTGAAGAAGTTGGCCAGCTTGGTCACTGTTTATTTCAGTCAGTTACACTCCAACTCAAGGCAAACAGCTCAGTGGGCAGGTGAAATACACACTGTATATGGGAGCTGCCTTGTCTTCCAAAGAATATATTTCTGTCAATTCATTCCTGATATGTACACAGTCCTGATACTCTTTTTGTTTCAAAAGAGGACAAGGTCTGGTGAGGTTTGAGGTACCCTTCATTTCAAAAACTGATGATCCTATTGATTTTCAAAGGGCTTGGGCTATAACCATCTAAAGTCTATTAAACCTGTATAAGTCAGAAAATGGTATTGACTTCTATATTATAAATAAACTAAATTGTAATGTTTTATCACTCTGTTTAGGTCTGGGCGTTAAGGTTATTGACAGGAGTACCTGTCTCCAATTGCAACAGGAGGAAGTTCAGGTTAAGCAGCTGAAGAGTTACACCAAACAAACCATTCCAAGGGAAGCAATTTTGTAAGTATCTTAATGTACAACTCCAGTAACTTTTACAAAGCATAATAATGATGGACTAGACTTAAAGTGTAGGTATAGACAAATATGTTTTTTTAAAGTTGTGTCCTAATGACTACTGTCATCCTGGGAAAGCCAACATTTTACAGCTGCCAGCAGAACAGGAGGTGATGAGAAATGGGGATTTTTGTTCCAACAACATCTACCTAAGAGGACATGAACATAAAGGAAAACCTCCCCAAATGCACACAGACAGCAAAAATAAACTGACATGGGATGTAACCCTTCTTTACTCTATCCAAAACTGAAAAATATGTTTTGGATATAGGTTTTGTATTTTCATACATGGTCTCAACCAATTTTATCTTGAACATCTTAATATTTAAAATAAGAGCAAGCTAAGTCAGGTTTGATAGTCCCACCCACTAGAACTAAGCCCCCCACAATATTTATTTCTTAATTTTGCATGTTGGTGGGTGGTCTACTTGAGCAGAGCAGTGTGGTTTGTGAGCTCTTATCATGACGTTATTTCCCACACAAATATTATCTTTTTTATAACTTTCGGCCCTTTTCACACGATTGATCCAGTTAGGTCCGCCTGTACGTTTTTCAGGTGGAGCCGATCAGACCATCCATTTACCCATTCTATGGAGCGGCAGATGAAAGCAAACTTGTGTTTGTTTTCACCGGCCTGCCTCCAATCAGATCCGTTAAAAACAAATGGAATGGGATCCGTTCCCCTTCATCTGGGTGGATGGGAAGGCAGTTGGATGTAAACAGATTACTGGTGTGTTTATTCCCGACCGCCCATAGAGTAGAACTGGCTGTGTCCATGTCTTCTCTGTATAAGTGGAGTGGACACGGACCTGTAATCCGTCCGCACTGTTTTGCATAGCGGGGGATTAGCAGACAGACCCCGCGCTGAGTAAGCTGATTCTGCCCTGTGTGAAAGGGGCCTTAAACATGTCTGGTCTGACTTTCTAAATGGGAGGAGGCAACAATAACAGTTGCACAAGACTTTTACTGGAGTTTTGAATTCTCAGATCTCTATGTATATGTCCATGCCAAATTACTGGATCCACAGAGAATAATACAGTTTATAATTTCCAGTAATTTATAAATCGTGATTCTCTGCTGATTAGACAATATGGCACTCGCACACTCAGGAGCATCTGAAGGGTATTTTACTCCCACGATCTGCCATTTTGCAGCAAATCACAAATCTGTCAGATCGCTTTTAAATATGAACAAAGTCAATTTTATGGGTGTGCCTTAATATAGCTAAACATAGAACGGACCTTGGTACAGGTGACTCTCCTTAGGAATTCACACTAACTGAATTCACACATATCTACAGGGGTAGCAGGGATGGAAAATGCAAACTGGTCTCATACTGCTGAGGATTCGTGCGACCCTGCTGTATGCCTGGATAGGAGGAGCAGCTGGGGCGACTGCATGTAGAGGAATTGATCTTGCCATGTTCCTCCTGCAGCCACTGAATGCCTACGGGTTGGAGAGGAGGAAAAGTCGGCATTCAGCAGCTGCAGGAGGAATGGAGTGATTGATTCCTCTATATGCAGCTGCCCCCATTGCTTCTCCTATCCAGCTTTTTTCTGCTAGCCCCTGAGCTCTGCAGTAGCCCCACATGCTATCTGGCACCCTCCCTGTGCTATCTGGTAGCTCCCCTTGCTCTCTGGTGGCCTCTCCTGTACTCTCCAGTGCCCCCTCATGCTCTCCAGTGCCCCCCTCCCTATGCTCTATGGTGGCCCCCTGCTCTCCAGCGCCTCCCCTCCCTGCTTTCTGGTGGCCCCCCCATGCCCTCTGGCTGCCCCCCTGAGATCTTTCCTGCCCCCCTGCAGCACTGCCGGTTTCCCCTCTCCATTCTCCCACTGACTGCCCCACTGTGGATGCTGTCAGAATGGAGAGCAGGGAAGGGACCGATACATATGTCATTTACTGGCCCCCTTCCTTTTCTGAATTGAGCGTTAGTGATCGGTATCGATCACTGACTTGTCCATTCATAACTGAAGCATAGCAAACTGTGTTTACTATACTTCAGTTTGTGAATGAACAGGAAGCTCTGTTGTGACGAGAACGTAGGCAGGACAAAACACACAGAGAAGATGATAAACATATAAAGCTTTATTGAACCATGGCAAGCACTCAATTTGGGTCTGAGGGTAGCGTCCAAGTACCCAGAGCAGGGAATGAGAGGGGGAGGGGCCAAATTAATTGTAATTCGGCCCCAGGTAGGGCAAGTTTGAGTCTCTGGCAAGTACTAATCCAGGCAGGGTAATGGAGGGGGGTTCACGGATAGTCCAGGCAGGGAAAAGTAGGGGGATTCACAGACAGTCCAGGCAGGGAAAAGTAAGGGGATTCACGGACTGTCCAGGCAGGGAAAAGCAGGGGTATGGACACTCACAGTTCTTGCAGGGGTCACCTCTGGCACACACAGCCGGCAGCAAGCAACGACACAGCAGATAATCCAACAGAGTATTTCCGGACACACAGCGGCAGCGAGCAATCCTGGTACAGGGTAGGCAGAGTATCTCTGGGCCCACAGCGGGTATTTCTGGCACACAGCGGCAGCAGGTAATCCTAGCACAGGGTAGTATCTCTGGGCCCACAGCGGGTATTTCTGGCACACAGCGGCAGCGGGTAATCCTGGCACAGGATAGTATCTCTGGGCCCACAGCGGGTATTTCTGGCACACAGTGGCAGTGGGTAATCCTGGCACAGGGTAGGTAGAGTATCTCTGGGCCCACGGCAGGTATTTGTGGGCAGACAGCGGCAGTGGGTAATCCTGGCCCTGCGTTAAGCTCAGCGGGGATGGCTGTGGGGGTCTGGCCTCAACTCAGACCTCCCAGCAGCTCCAGGGACCAGCAGCAGAAGAAGACACAGGCTGGGACCCGCTCCGGCCTTCTTAAGGCCGGAGCAGGATGCTTCCCGGTTGCCCTGGCAACGTCCGGCCCTGTGCCATGTTGCCGGGGCAATGAGGCACGTTCCCCTGACTCGGGCCGCGCTCTCGTGAGCGTGGCCTTTGTCTCTGGCGGGTGCAGAGCGCAGGAAGCCTCGTGCCCGCGCTGCGCCCGCCGGGGGGGGGCGTGCGGAGACATCCCGGCGGCCTGCGCCAGAGGTCTCCTGGTGGGGGGTCATGACTCTCCAGCAATATTGCCAGGAGAGGTGCGACCCGCACCACAGGGGCTGCTTCCTCCCATCCTGCACAGCCTTTGAAGTAGGCTGTGATAGGATGTGAAGAATCTGCAAGGGGGGAGGGAGGGGTGAAGGGACAGGCAGAGGGACAGCAGGCACAGGGGGGGCATGGGGCACAGCGTGACAGCTGTACAGAGCTTTTCCTATCCATTCATTCTGTGCAGCTAAGGCTGCAGAGAAGGGGATTGAGGGCTGTGTCCTCAATCTCTTTTCTCTGTCTCAAAAGTGAAGCATCAGAGGTCTGTTTTGACCCATGATATATCTCACCAAATCCCCTGAATGAGGCTGCAAAAAAATTTGTAAAAATAATGTAAAAATAATATTGTAAATAAGTAAATGGTAAAAAAAAATTAAAAACAAAAATAAAAAAATACTGACACCAGTGGTGGAATTACCAGGGTCACAAAAGGTCACACTTGATCTGGACCCTGGTGTTCCTCTGCCAGTCTTGGAGGGAAGGGCGCCAGCCCGGGGTCAGTTGGGCCCTTCTCGGTTTCTTGCATCGGGGCCATGAAGGTTCTAGTTAAGTCACTAGTCACCTCCTTATATATCTTTTTCTTTGTTTTCTCTAGGTTTATAACAAGAAAAGATAAAGAGTTATGTGCAGATCCCAGCATGCCTTGGGTCATAAAAGCTGTTGCTGCCATTGAGAGAAGAGCTAAAAAAACAACTAAACAGCCAGAAAGCAACACGAAGAAGACAGCTGGCAAGAAAAAGCAGAGAAAGCAGGAAAATAAACAAAACAAAAAGAAAAATGTGAAAAAAGTACCCAAAGTGAAGTCCAGCAAGGCTACTCCCACTGCAATGAGTACTGTTGTGAAATCTTAAGAAGTTCATGTTTTTGTAATAAAAAGAAAATCACATAGATAGAACTTTCATCTTATGTATTCCTTGTTACACAATATTTAACATTAACCTCATTAAAAACCAAAAAGGCTGCTCAGGACAATTTGAAGCCTAATCTATAAGATTAATGGCATGCATTGGAAACATCTATATGTGTAGGATTGTACTACTGTATATCATGCCATACAAACATCCTGAATTAATAAGCATCATTTAATTTAGAGATGTATAAACATACGTTACGACTGGTGACCTTATTCAGTTCAAAATTATTTTTCGAAAGTGCTAAGAAATGGAGGGGATGTCATTATTGCCATTCATGCTGCCCCACTAGATTTAATTTTTTCAAGGTCAGTGACCTGGAGCACATACGCAAATAAAGAAAGTCAAAAGCCCTTATCTGAATATTTGTTGAACCGTTTTGATTCAAAGTGTTGAAGGAAGGGAGATCACGACAGCCAGGCCAATAGCATTTTTAGAGGTGCTAAGCAATGGCATATTTTTCTCATAATAGGTTTTCTTGTTTACCATAAGTAAGCAAGGTTCATATATGCAGTAAATCAAGTTGTGCTCGGTGGGATATCAATTAATGGTGGAGTGTCCAGAATAATACAAATATCTTTTCATTGGGGCATAGACTACTTTCGAAACTAGGCTTCTGAAATCTTTTATTTAATAAGGATTTTTATTAGACCATTTTGAGTGTAAATAACACATTTTTATATTCGGTCTGTATTTATCATGTTTAGATGTGTGTTATTTTATAAACATATCACAATAAATTATTTTTTTACTTACGCTAAAACATTATTTTATATCTATTTGTTATAAGGCTGAATGGAATTGTAAAACATCATGTGGAATGCAGCCCTACAAATGGAAAACATATTATTTCCAGCACCCTCAACAGACAGGGATATATCAATGGTTCCACAGGCAGGGATGCACATAATTTGCTATGATTGTTGACTGAGTGTCACATTTTCTCCCTCTGATAACTACTAGTCAGTGCTCTTTCATGCAAAATGAGATTTAAATCATATACAGTATGGCTTTACAATGAATTGACTTTTACTTTTGGTTGTGCATTTTTGAAGGTCTGATATCTGTTGACTTGAATGGGAAATAGAAGGCTTGATTTGTCCCTTGTGTCTGAATGGACCTTATTATTAGTTATCAAGACCTCCTATTTCAGTGATGAGCCCATAGTAAGATGCATCAGGAGGGTTTAGAATTCCATGAATGCAGGATCGCTATGTGGACTTTCAGACGCATTATGCAGGCACTTAAAGGGACCTGCTTTTCATGGGTAGTAAGAACTTAGAAAAAAAGTTAAGATAGTAATTATTAAGTTGGCACCTTTTTTTAAGAGAAGGGGGGACAAAGAGGATATTTAAAAGACAAATAGTGGCACTCTGCTTTGCAACATAAAAGTTTACAGTACTTTATATTTCACTTAAAGTGATAATAAACACACACTGATTAATTTACATTGTCCCTTCTCTTTCTGGATGATGGCACTGTAATTATTTTAATAAAAAAAAAAAAAATCTTAGTACCTTTTTTCTTAATCAATATACAGCAATCACATGACCCAGCTCTTTCCCAGCCTGTCTGCAAGGAAACAGTGGCAGAAAAAGCTTCTAGTCCTCTGCTCACATGGTCAAAAAAAACAGCCTTCAGGATAAAGATACAATAATTAACAAAAATACATAATTAATATCAATAATCTGTTTAATTGTCATACAAATATATATTTGAAATAAAATCTTTACGATTTTTGACAATAACATGGTGTGTACAGATTTCTGTCAGTCAGTGTGTTTTAAAATAATAGGGAGGTGAAGTCTCCATGACTCAAGATGTAATATCCCACCCCAAAGTGTTTTTTTTTTTGTAAAATAACAAACATGTCTATACTTACCTGCTCTGTTTAGTGGTTTTGCACAGAGCAGCCTGGATCCTCCTCTTCTCGGGTCCCCCACAGGCTGTCCTGGAAACTCCTTTCTGTCAGGTGCCCCCATAGCAAGCAGCTTGCTGTGGGGGCACCTGCTGTTCTGTGTCTCCATTCACACACGGAGCCGCAGCTTGGCCCCACCCCCCATCTCCTCATTGGCTGACTGGCTGTAATTGACAGCAGCGAGAGCCAATGGCTCCCGCTTGCTGTATCAGCCAATGAGGAGGCAGAGACCCGGGACAGCTGAGGGTGTCATGCGTTGCTGGACAGCGATGGTGCTCAGGTAAGTATTGAGGGGGCTGGGTGCGCTGCTGCACACATGAATGCATGAAGTTAAAAAAACTTGAGATTTTATAACCGCTTTGATTAGTGGGCATGGAGGAGGAGGGAGGAGGAGGGAGGAAGTGGGCCAGGGGCGGACTGTCCATTTGGAAACTTGGGCACTGCCCGGGGTGAGTAGCGGGCCCCATGAGATGCCCCTGGTACCTTTTTCATAGGCTTTTTTGAGTTTGCCCCATGATCCTCTATTGCCCGGGGGCCCCATGAATTGTCAGTCCGTCCCTGGAGTGGGCTGTCATTTATCACTGTGTATACACAAACATGTGTGACTATAGTTACATGAAATGCTCAGATGTGATAGGGAGCAAATACTGAGTATAGATATTCACTGAAAACTGAGAATGTGCAGTAGCTGCCTACACTGCTCTGCAAAATCCCCAACTGCATTGGGGACATGATCAAAAGGGGAGACAGAAAACAGCAGGATCAACCAGGTTTTTTGCAGAATACAGAAAACAGATCTCATAGTGACTGAGTGAGTATGAACAGCATGTAATACAGCATTTATTGATAGTTTTTTTATGATGTAGGTTTAATGACACTATAAGTTAAAAGTATATACATGTATTTAACACTTGCCACCAGCAGGAGGAAAGTGCTAAGCAAGATCAGCATCTTCCAGCTGTTGTGCTGAAGCAGATAACATTACACCCATAAACAGGATGAAAGGCAGATTCCAATGTACTAGAGATCCGGTGAACCCATTTATTAGTTTGCTATATGCTAACAGGATCTCAAAGATCTGAACTCCAAAAGGAATCCAAGTGTTCACTCTGCTGCACTGTCAACAGGGTGAATTTCTGGAAATTGACTTATAGTCTTAGTCTCCCTGTATGGTTCAGTATGCTGTAGCTGCAAAAAAATAAACTGTATTTCATCCCAATGTCCCAACTGTAATATATCCAATCTGACGCCTTTGTATATGTTAAAGGTACAAATGTAACAAGTAGGAAATTAGCTGAAAGTTTTTTTATCAGTGTTTCACAAAAGAACGCCAAATTTTTAAAGTACATATGAAGGCAAAACTTTTGTTTTGTATAGTGCAGGGCTATCTGGGTCCCTAGTAGGGAGATGCATCCTCTCTATTTGTCCTGATGACTGGCATTGCCTAGACAAAAAAGTGAAGAGAAATTCAAAATATTAGAGCAGGGGCAGACTGACCATTGGGGAACTCGGGCACTGCCCGAGGGCCTGGGGTCAGTAGGGGGCCTCATGAGGTGTCCCTGGTACCTTTCATAGGCTTTTTTGGGTGTGGTTTGAGTGTGGGCGAGGCCCCATGATCCCCTATTGCCCGGGGGCCCCATAAGTTGTCAGTCCGCAACTGTATTAGAGTTGTCATCAAAGTAAGAGATGAGAGACAAATATTCTGGTGGCAACTGTCTAGGACAGGAATTCCTCTCATTTTGGGGAGATTTTCTCTCATTTTACTATTGCGTTTCCAGGACTGCAAGTGAAGGTAAATCTCCCTAGTAAGGCTCATACAGCAGAAAATATCATAACAGTACTTTTTACCCTTCTCTATTGGCTGTACATACACTTAATTTCATGAAAGCCAATTGTGGTAAAATTAGTAGGCTGCAGCAGTTTTTGTTGCTGCAAGAAAGGATATGCCTAGTATAAATATCCCAGTGGTTTCCCATACCCATGGTGCCACAGGTGGGGCATACAACTGATCATAGAAGTGAGTGGTCATGCATCAGTGTTAATCCATGCATGTGCATACAACATATTTTTGGAACACAGCAGTATACAAGAATAAGGAACAAGGTAGTCTGCTACTTGTGTTGAGGTCAGACCCATCATCATCATTGATGGATGACAAGATGTTATGAGCACTGACATTGCTGCTGCTTGTAGGCAGCTGCAGTCTACATTCTCCACTGCAGGTAGTGCTCATCTGGAATGGAATGTAGCTGGAGGAGGGAGTCAAGAGAAACTAGGTTTCTCGATGATACCCTCTGTCCCCTGGGGCAGTGTCCCAGTTGGCTACGCTGGATCCAGGTGACCCTGGCGGCCATCCTGGTTCACGTAGAGTCTTTTTAAGTTCCTGTTCCCAAGCTTTGGAGCACATTTGCAAAGTGGCTAGTGTAGTGACATCATACCCATCTGTTAGGTACAGCATTAGCAGCAGGGAGAGGTTCCAGAGGAGTAAGGAAAGCTTAGGGCCTGCTTCTTTATCTTCAGCATGCTACCCTTTGCATTGGACCAGGCAGGTCACATTCCGCCCTCCTTGCCAGGCGCTGCCTTTAGTTCAGGCCTACTCATGGTCGACTCTGCTCTCCAATTGTTTTATGTTCCCAGTCAGGTGAAATTCCTTACCAGGCTGTTGTACTCTTTACTAGTTATTCAATACATCGTTTCCTGCACCCTCTGTGTGTTCAATGCCTATGCAGCATGCTGCATCCACCCAACATGCTGATGAATATCAGTCAGCAGCAGCAGAGCAGCAGGTTTTCTTCTCTTCCAGGCATTTACTCCTTATTACATCAAAACAGTGCAAGCTCAGTCAAATGCAGTCTACTGTACACAAAAACTATGCAATTTTAACAATGTCTATCTTCAACAGGTTTGGTCTTAGAATATCTAAAAATATATAAAAAATGCTGTCTTGTACGAATTGTCCTGCTGGATTGTGCATGCTTCTTTTATGCTGTGCTGCCTGCAATGGTGCTTGGATCCATAGCTGCTGTGCCCACTAGACCCTTTGCCAAGCACTAACACCACCTGTTCCCTTAAGCCTCAAATTCACCTCCCTGCCCCCTATAGCAGTCAGTACAGGCAGTACAATAGCCAGTGCCACCCACCAGCCGACCACAGGCAAGTCACCCATCTCCTTAACAAAAAAGATTTTTGTCACTGGGTCGGTCTCACAAACATCTGATTATCCTCATCTGCAGTTTTTCCACTAAATCCAGTGAGTAACAGATTGCAATGTACTCAAGAACAAGCTGTACAGTATTTATTCCAAGAAAACATATGTACTATGTTCTCTCTCAGCTGCAAGGGCATTGTGCCGTGCTCAACTATCTCTTCCCACTCTTGAATCCTCATCAGGCTGGCACCTGTGCATCCTGGACCTCTCCCCTCTCTTTGCCAGGGTGTCTACTCTCACATCACAGCATGCTTGACTCAGAGAAATCACATCAAATACACTGCGCTTTGTTTAAATGGAATAGGAATACTATAGATTATAACAATTCCAGTAATGACTAGGCAACCAGATCAAAACTCTGGGATTGCTGGGTCTATGCCGGCAATTTCCCAGGTTATGCTGATTATGCAATAGCTATCCTATACAATTATAATGGTTACAGATATTAGTTACACAGGATATCCACCTACTTACTATCTACTGGCCACACATAATTAGAGTGGGTTCATTATTCTTTTAAATAAGTCCTAATATAATTATAGCCAGATCTTTGTGAATGGTAGTAAGATGCCTCCCAAGATTCAGGGATGGGAAAGAGGAATGCCTTTTAGGACACAGTATGTAGGTAGCACACACTATTGTCAAACCCCCAGTTACGTGACTCATGAATAATCAACAATCAAAAAATGGTTGCTTACACCTAAAAGGGCTTTTTTCACTACCACTTTTTCCTTATGTTAGTGTAACATAACACTTTTGGTAGTTAAATAGTAGATTTTTATAAAATTTTATACATACGACTAAAAAGAGGGACAATTGAGGAGGAAGAAGGGGCAGAGAAGGAGCCAAAGCTAAAATTTTACAGTTCATATAACTCTAATCAACTTGGGCCTAAAGCTGATTCAGGTCTGGATAGGACAGCGATTCCTGCCAAACTTGCCCAAGTCCCAGTATCCAGAGAGGATACCACATGCCTGTCTTGTTCATTGTATTGTGTCATAGAGACTCCAAGCCTGAGGCCCATCTCCTACATATGTAAGAAGAAGGCCTCCACACTCCAGTGTACAGACCTGCAAGATGTAGGTTGTAGGTCAGGGGTAAATGATATCCTCTCACCTTCTCCCTTGTGAGCCCCTCTTACATAGATTCTCACCTTAGGCTTCTGGAGAGTCCAACCCCATGGCACAGACACAGATCATCAACCTACATGATGTTTGTCAGGGGTGATCAATTCCCATGCTTCCTCCTACTCAGGGCTCCACCCACAGCTGTTATTAAAGAACACAGACTCCACCCACTAATATTGCAAGGGAAGTGGTATCTCTAAAAGGGTATTACACCTACTACTGTGACTGCCAATCACAACTGTCACATGATCAGAATGCCCACCTCCACCTCATGGAATTTAGAACCTCTTAAAGGGCCGGGAGGAGGCTGCAATATACAGTGCTCAGCATAAATGAGTACACCCCAACAGATTTGTCAGCAAACCTTTCCTTTCCTTTCAGAATCAAAATTTTCTATGAGACACTATACTACAAAATACTCCCACAAATGCGGGCCATTGATTGAAAACAAGTCCATTTGCACACACAAAAAAATATTTTTCCTAACAAATTAATTCAAGGAAATGTTGCAAAAATGAATACACCCCAATGAAAGTTTTAAGAGCAGGCTCAGACTAGGTCACTAGGAGAAAAAATAGGCCCGGGCATTTTGGACAGAGTAGCCCCAAGCTCAGGGACTCTTTCCTCGGAGCCCGGAGGCAGAACGCCAGGGCCGGGTCACAAGAGTGACCTTTGTGACCTTGGTAGTTCCGCCACTAGTGTTAGCAGGTTTTTAATTTAATTTAGGAAGGAGGGAGAGAAGGAAGGATGGAAAGAAGGAAAGAGGGAAAGAAGGAAGGATGGAAAGTAGGAAAGAGGGAAAGAAGGAAGGAGGGAAAGAAGAAAGGAGGGAAAGAAGGAAAGAGGGAAAGAAGGAAAGAGGGAAAGAAGGAAGGAGGAAAAGAAGGAAGGAGGGAAAGAAGGAAAGAGGGAAAGAAGGAAAGAGAGAAAGAAGGAAAGAGGGAAAGAAGGAAAGAGGGAAAGAAGGAAAGAGGGAAAGAAGGAAGGATGGAAAGAATGAAAGAGGGAAGGAGGGAAAGAAGTAAGGAGGCAGAGAAGGAAGGAGGGAAAGAAAGATGGAAAGAAGGAAAGAGGGAAGGAGGGAAAGAAGGAGGGAAGGAAAGAAGGAGGGAAAGAAGGAAGGAGGCAGAGAAGGAAGGAGGGAAAGAAAGATGGAAAGAAGGAAAGAGGGAAGGAGGCAAAGAAGGAGGGAAGGAAAGAAGGAGGGAAAGAAGGAAGGAGGCAAAAGAAAGAGGGAAAGAAGGAGGAAAAGAAAGAGGGAAAAAAGGAAGAAGGGAAAGAAGGAAAGAGGGAAAGAAGGAAAGAGGGAAAGAAGGAAGGTGGGAAAGAAGTAAAGAGGAAAAGAAAGAAAGAGGGAAAGAAGGAGGAAAATAAAGAGGGAAAAAGGAAGGAGGGAAAGAAGGAAGGAGGGCAAAGAAAGATGGAAAGAAGGAGGAAAAGAAAGAGGGAAAGAAGGAGGAAAAGAAAGAGGGAAAGAAGGAAGGAAAGAAGGAAGGAGGGAAAGAAAGAGGGAAAGAAGGAGGGAAAGACAGAAGGAGGAAAATAAAGAAGGAAAGAAGGAAGAAAAGAAAGAGGGGAAAATAGGAAGGAGGGAAATCACAACTGTCACATAATCAGAATGCCCACCTCCACCTCATGGAATTTAGAACCTCTTAATAGGCCGGGAGGAGGCTGCAATATACAGTGCTCAGCATAAATGAGTACACCCCAACAGATTTGTCAGCAAACCTTTACTTTCCTTTCAGAATCAACATTTTCTATGAGACACTATACTACAAAAAACTCCCACAAATGCGGGCCATTGATTGAAAACAAGTTAATTTGCACACGCAAAAAAGTATTTTTCCTAACAAATTAATTCAAGGAAATGTTGCAAAAATGAATACACCCCAATGAAAGTCTTAAGAGCAGGCTCAGACTAGGAGAAAAAATAGGTCCGGGCATTTTGGACTGAGCAGCCCCAAGCCCGGGGACTCTTTCTTCGGAGCACGGAGGCAGAACGCCAGGGCCGGGTCACAAGG
Source organism: Staurois parvus (assembly GCF_062004578.1). Taxonomy (NCBI): domain Eukaryota; kingdom Metazoa; phylum Chordata; class Amphibia; order Anura; family Ranidae; genus Staurois; species Staurois parvus. Next base: position 2,686,060 of record NW_028317912.1, read on the forward strand.
GTGACCTTTGCGACCTTGGTAGTTTCGCCACTAGTGTCAGTAGGTTTTCATTTTAATTTAGGAAGGAGGGAGAGAAGGAAGGAGGGAAAGAAGGAAAGAGGGAAAGAAGGAAAGAGGGAAAGAAGGAAGGATGGAAAGAAGGAAAGAGGGAAAGAAGGAAAGAGGGAAAGAAGGAAGGAGGAAAAGAAGGAAGGAGGAAAAGAAGGAAGGAGGGAAAAAAGGAAGGAGGGAAAGAAGGAAAGAGAGAAAGAAGGAAGGAGGGAAAGAAGGAAAGGGGGAAAGAAGGAAAAAAGGAAGGAGGGAAAGAAAGAGGGATGGAAAGAAGGAGGGAAAGAAGGAAGGAGGGAAAGAAGGAAGGAGGGAAAGAAGGAAAGAGGGAAAGAAGGAAGGATGGAAAGAAGGAAAGAGGGAAAGAAGGAAAGAGGGAAAGAAGGAAGGAGGAAAAGAAGGAAGGAGGAAAAGAAGGAAGGAGGGAAAAAAGGAAGGAGGGAAAGAAGGAAAGAGAGAAAGAAGGAAGGAGGGAAAGAAGGAAAGGGGGAAAGAAGGAAAAAAGGAAGGAGGGAAAGAAAGAGGGATGGAAAGAAGGAGGGAAAGAAGGAAGGAGGGAAAGAAGGAAGGAGGGAAAGAAGGAAAAAAGGAAGGAGGGAAAGAAAGAGGGATGGAAAGAAGGAAGGAGGGAAAGAAGGAAGGAGGGAAAGAAGGAAAGGGGGAAAGAAGGAAAAAAGGAAGGAGGGAAAGAAAGAGGGATGGAAAGAAGGAGGGAAAGAAGGAAGGAGGGAAAGAAGGAAGGAGGGAAAGAAAGAGGGAAAGAAAGAGGGAAAGAAGGAGGAAAAGAAAGAGGGGAAAAAGGAAGGAGGGAAAAAAGGAAGGAGGGAAAGAAGGAAGGAGGGAGAGAAGGAAAGAGGGAAAGAAGGAAGGAGGGAAAGAAGGAAGGAGGGATAAAGAAGGAAAGAGGAAAAGAATGAGAGAAAGAAGGAAGAAAAGAAAGAGGGAAAGAAGGAAGGAGGAAAAGAAAAAGGGAAAGACGGAAGATGGGAAAGAAGGAAGGAGGGAAAGAAAAAGGGAAAGAAGGAAGGAGGGAAAGAAGGAAAGAGGCAAGAAGGGAAAAAAAGAAGGAGGGAAAGAAAGAAGGTGGAATGAGGGAAAGAAGGCAGGAGGGAAAGATGGAAGGAGGGAAAGAAAGAGGGAAAGAAGGAAAGGAAAAAGGGAAGGAGGGAAAGAAAGAAGGAAAGAAAGAATGAATGAAGGAAGGAGGGAAATAAGGAAGGAGGGAGAAAGAAGCTTGGAAGGAAAGAGGAAAAGAACACGGGAAAGAAGGAGGAAAAGAAATAGGGAAAGAAGGAGGAAAAGAAAGAGGGAAAAAAGGAAGGAGGGAAAGAAGGAAGGAGGGAGAGAAGGAAAGAGGGAAAGAAGGAAGGAGGTAAAGAAGAAAGAGGAAAAAAAGAAAGAGGGGAAGAAGGAAACAGGGAAAGAAGGAAGGAGGGAATGAAGAAAAGAGGAAAAAAAGAAAGAGGAGAAGAAGGAAGAGGGAAAGGGAAGGAGGGAAAGAAGGAGGGAAAGAAAGAGGGAAAGAAGGAGGAAAAGAAAGAGGGAAAAAAGGAAGGAGGGAAAGAAGGAAGGAGGGAGAGAAGGAAAGAGGGAAAGAAGGAAAAAAGGAAGGAGGAAAAGAAAGAGGGATGGAAAGAAAGAGGGAAAGAAGGAAGGAGGGAAAGTAGGAATGAGGGAAAGAAAGAGGAAAAGAAAGAGGGGAAAAAGGAAGGAGGGAAAGAAGGAAGGAAGGAAGGAAGGAGGGAGATAAGAAAAGAGGGAAAGAAGGAAGGAAGGAAAGAAGAAAATAGGAAAAAAAAGAAAGAGGGGAAGAAGGAAAGAGGGAAAGAAGGAAGGCGGGAAACAAGGAAGGAGGGAGAAAGAAGGTTGGAAGGAAAGAGGAAGGGAATGAGGGAAAGAAGGAAGAAAAGAAAGAGGGAAAGAATGAAGGAGGAAAAGAAAAAGGGAAAGATGGAAGGAGGAAAGAAGGAAGGAGGGAAAGAAAAAGGGAAAGAAGGAAGGAGGGAAAGAAGGAAAGAGGGAAGAAGGGAAAGAAAGAAGGAGGGAAAAAAAGAAGGTGGAACCAAGGAAAGAAGGAAGGAAGGAGGGAAAGATGGAAGGAGGGAAAGAAAGAAAGGAAAAAGGGAAGGAGAGAAAGAAGCAGGGAAAGAAAGAAGGAAGGAGGGAAATAAGGAAGGAGGGAGAAAGAAGGTTGGAAGGAAAGAGGAAAAGAACGAGGGAAAGAAGGAGGAAAAGAAAGAGGGAAAGAAGGAAGGGAGAAAGAGAGAAAGAAAGAAAGAAAGAAAGAAAGAAAGAAAGAAAGAAGCAGGGGGAGAGAAGACACAAGACTGGTGGGGAGTGTGAGTGGGGCAGCTTTTTCTCTCCTCTCCCATCTGTGGTGAGCAAGGAACTGTCAGCACTGGGGACAGAATATGCTGGAAAGGTGGAACTCAATGGCAGTACTGCAGGAGATGGGAAGGTGGCCGTGGGGGAGCATGCAGGATCCCATGGCATGCAGGAGATGGATAGGAGGGGCGGCCGGGTGGCACATAGAGGAACTGAGAAATGTACAGTCCGGTTCCTCTATGTACCGCCCCTCCTATCCAGGCGGCTCTGGCCCACTGGGCAAATGCTAATGTGCCCTATGGCAAATCCAGGCCTGCTTAGGAGCAAAGCTAAATTTTAGACTACATAATCCTAATTAACAAGAATTCAGCTACAGGTGAGTCTAGTTATTCATTAAACAAGTGTCTAGCAGACCATTAATTATAAAAGGGCATTACTTAACAAAGAAAACCCCTTCCCATTTCATGCTGTCAGCAATGGCACCACATGGAAGAGAAATGTCACAAGACCTGAGAAAGAAAATGATTTCTTTACACAAGAAAGGTGAAGGCTACAAGATGGCTTAAAATTTCAAGTCCTGAGCTACTAGCCAGGCCTTAGAGTTACTCGCCACCAACAAACACACACAAGCAGAGACACCTGTACACACACACACATGTACATACACACACACACAGAAACATGTACATACACACGCACAGAGACACATGTACACACACGCACATGCAAACAGACACATGTATACACACACATGCACGTACAGACACGCATACACACAGATACATGTACATACACAGAAATACACATGCACAGAGACATGTACATACACACAGACACATGTACATACATACACAGACACATGTACACACAGACAAATGTACGTACATACACACACACACATGTACACACACACAGACACATGTACACCCACACATACATGTACATACACGCAGACACATGTACAGATACACACATACACATGTACAATTGTACATGCTTACACAGACACACACAAACACACACATGTACACGTATACACACACACCCTCCCATAAAACGTTGCAGTACTTCATTGTTCACTCACAGATCCGGGTACTGCGCTCTAGGGGGAGGCAGAGAGCACAGCATACACTCCTTGCTTTGCTTTCACTGCGCTCAGCTATTGAGCAGTCTGACGGCTCCCATTGCCAATGACAGATCCGGCCTGAGCTCCGAGCCTGCTCAGCAAGATGGCTCTGGGGGACACACTCGCCCCCCCACCATAATTTCCACTCGCCATTTGCGAGCAGGCGAGTGGAAATTTCAAACCCTGACAGGAAGATAAGCAAAGCTTTACTTATCAGTCAGAATACTGTAGCAAAAGTGATACAAAAATACAACGAAGATGGAACTGCAACCATCTCACAGAGACATCCAGGCTGTCCACAGAAGCTAACACCTCGACAGGAACGTCTTCTGATGAGAAGGGTTGAAGAAATTTGCCATGCAAGTTCACTGCAGTTAGCTAAAGAAGGAGAAAGTCAAACTGGGGTGATTGTTTTCCATGACAATACGGCGTACACTGCAGAGGAATGGCATGCATGGGTGTCATCCACGAAGGAAGCCTCTCCTAAAGCCCATGCACAAAAAAGCCCACCTAGAATGTGCCAGGGCCAATGATTCAAAAGAAGAAGACTATTGGGGCTCTGTACTCTGGAGTGATGAGACCAGGACAAATGTTTTTGGAACTGATGGCTTCAAAACTGTATGGCGTCACAAAGGTGAGGAGTACAAAGAAAAATTTCCTTTTTTTCACACAAATGGAGATTTCTTTCCATGGTATTTGATCACCTCTGCATTTTTAAATTTTTGCACTATAAATAAAAAAAGACAATTTTGAAAAAAACCCAATATTTTTTACTTTTAACTATAAAATATATCCAGTAAAAAAAATTTAAAAATCTAATTTCGTCAAAAATTTAGGCCAAAATGTATACATGTCTACAAGTCTTTGCTAAAAAAAATCCCAATACATGTAAATTACTTGGTTTGTGTGAAAGTTATAGCTTCTATAAATGGCAGTATATATACTGGATTATTTTTTTTTTTGTACTAGTAATGGCAGAGATCAGCAACTTACAGTGGGACTGTGGCAGGCATTATGACACTGGGTGGGAACTGATTAACTTTCACTGACATCCTCAGTCACACTAACAAAGTGATCAGTGCTAATAAAAAGCACTGACACTGTACTAATGACACTGGGCAGGAAGGGGTTACCATCTGGGGCAATCAAAGGGTTAACTGTGTGCTGTGTGTTTCACATTATGTGCTGTTTTACTGTGTAAGCATGCTGCTTTGGATTGCTCTGCTATGCAGAGCAATATAAGGCAGCATGCTGTTGCTGACAGGAGAGAGATCAGTATTGTTTACATACAGTCCTCTCTCCTGTCAATGTTCTTTGGTGATCGCCGGGCACTGGCGGGGAATCTCTGGCCGGGACCAGGTGATCAACAGCTGTAGCCACCAATGGCAGCGAAGGTATGGCGGTGTGCGCGCCCCCTACCTGGGAATACAAAATCATGTATATATATGTGATTTTGCACAGCCCTGTCATCCTGTAGCAGTAGTTCTGCTATAGGGTGGTCGGGAAGTGGTTAAAGAACTTTTTTAAAACCTGTTGTTTAAATAGCAGGAAATTTGACATTAGGATTCTTCAGAAGCACACCATAAAAATAAATAAGTGCCTCTGTCATTTAGGTTATATCCCAACATTGACTACAAGTATAATTTTTGGCAGAAAGGTGGAGTAGTGTGTTAGCAACAAAAAACAAGCATCATGGGAGCACTCACTGAAATTAATCTTCAAGAGATATGTTTGATTGCACAAGTGTGCTCATTCACTAATGCTTCATTGAGATGCAGTTCAACAGTATTTTTGTTAAAAAAAAAAAAAAAAAATTTCCCCTTTCATGTCAGCAAAGATAAGTATAATTTTCCTTCAGGTTAAAACAATTTACAAGACGTGGTGAGCTTAGCCCAAGATATGCATTAAAGAATACATTTACTACCCGCCATGAAACAGATTATATTAGACTTGTATACATTACAATTTATTGTTTTTAACATAAGAAATAGAAAGTAATAATGGTGATTCAAGGCCTATCTTTTGGAATATACATCATACAGAGCTTGCTGTCTCATGATCTGAAAGGAACTGTCAATACTTTTGTCTCTTAAACAGCTCTTGAGTATTTTCTTCCCAAAGCCCAAAAGTAATCTGTGATTAAGCATGTTTATTTTTAATATGTATAGAGACACTTCACTGTCTCCATTACAGTTGGTCTGACATCCTTTATACAAAAATATTGAAACATTCTGACCATGTTTCCATGATGCATACCATATACAGGACATTACATGTGTAATTATAGAATAAATGTCATTTAGACGGATGCCATTAGAACGGAATGAAACAAAGAAAATCATGACGTATGAGCCAAATCTTTTTATTTGACAGAATTTTGTGGATTTGCTGTTCTGCTCAATACAAAGTGTGTCAGTCTTCGGCGTTTGATAAATGGCTTGTGAGGCATAGTATTTCATTATGTTCCTTCTCCATCTGTTTACTGGTATAATCAGTGATCCTAAACTGATGCTATCAAATTAATCTAATTGTGTCCAGTTTTCTCTTTTCCATAGAAGCGCCAGGTAACGACTTTATTCAGCCTGCATAAAGCGTGATCATTGTATAAAGAATGAATGTTTAGTAACACTTCTCCCATCTCAAGTCATATATCTTAACATAGTTGTGTGACCCTAAATATCGAATTATATCATCAGTGTCCTACTTTTTGAACAACTTTAAACTAATGGACACTATTCTGTACTCCTACTCCTGGACCTCTCTGCTGTCTTTGACACAGTGGACCACCCCCTCCTCCTCAAAACTCAAAAACTCCACTCCTTTTATCTCCGTGAATGTACTCTTCACTGGTTCTCATCCTATCTATCACAATGCACCTTCTGTATCACTTACAATTTTACTTCCTCCTCTCCTCTTCCTTTGTCTATCAGGGTCCCCCAAGGTTCTGTTCATGGACCTCTCCTATTCTTGATCTACAGTTCTTCCCTGGGTCAGTTGATAGTCTTCCATGGCTTCCATTACCATTTCTGCACTGATGACACCCAAATCTATCTCTACCCCTCAGATTACGCCATCAGTTTCCTCACGCATCACTAATTTACTAACAGACATACAGTATCAGTCTGGAAGTCACACCACTTCCTCAAATTCAATCTATCCAAAACTCTCAGCTCATAATATTTCCTCCCCCCAGGTGCTCCTTCCCCTGACTTCTCTGTCAAGACCAATAGCACAACTATCAACCTGTCCCCACATGCCAAGGTGCTAGGTGTAATCCTAATCTCTGAACTATTCTTTTGGCCCCCACATCCAATCAATGTCCAAAGCTTGCCACCTCAAACTACACAACTTATCCAAAATAACTAACCAATGACACCACAAAGCTTCCAATTCACTCCCAGGCCATCTCTCACCTTGACTACTTTGGCTACTTTGACTACCTCGACTACTTAATTGGTTACCTTACCAGCCATTCAGTATCTGCTACCCCTGTCTGCCAATCCCTCTGCTGGCTTCTGCTCACCCAACAAATTAAACTCAAAATACTAACAACAACTTACAAAGCCATTCACCAGCTACATCACTAACCTAGTCTCAAAATACCAAGCTAATTATTCTCTTTGTTCGTCCAAAGACCTTCTGCTCTCTAGCTCCCTTCTCACCTCCTCCCATGCTTGCCTGCAGGACTTCTCCCGAACCTCTCTCGTCTTATGGAATTTCCTACCCCAATTTGTCTCACTATCTTCTATTTTGTCCCCTTTTAGGTGATTCCTAAAACCCTTCTCTTCAGAGGGGCCTATCCTGCCTCCATCTAACAACTTTACTATTATTTTCTCCATCAACTCATCCCCCACAGCTTTTACCTTTTGTATCTTTTGACCATCCCTCTTAGATTGTCAGCTCTAATGAGCTGGGCCCTCTATTGAATTGTATTCTATTTGTACTGTCTGCCCTCATATTGCGTAAACTGTTGGCGCTATATAAATGCTGTATAATAATAATAATAATAACAGCTTTGTTGTCATATGTGAAGATATCCATATATTGGTGCTCGAAGGCCATTTGAATTAATCACACCAATTGCTGCACTAATGGATCCATGACAATAATTTGTCAAAGCTCAGAAAGTGTTTACGTTTTAATGCATATGCAGTTAAATAAGTATATATTGTCTAAAAAGGAGAATGAATCTTTAACAATTGCAGAAAAATTGTAAAGTAGTAGAGATAATAAACATTTCCAAAAATGTATCTAATATACACAATAACCATACTATTACTTTTAGTGTCAGGAGAATGGCACTCATTGTGCAGTGACTTACCCTAAAGTCTCCGACCACTCTTGAGAAGAGGAGATTAAGGGGGATATGATCAACATCTATAAATACATCAGTGGTTCATATAGTGAACTCGGTGTAGAGTTATTCACCCTGAGGTCATCAC